>NC_135236.1:299790077-300990077 GCF_051348905.1 Ranitomeya variabilis | reverse complement strand
AC
The DNA here is from genome assembly GCF_051348905.1 of Ranitomeya variabilis. Taxonomy (NCBI): domain Eukaryota; kingdom Metazoa; phylum Chordata; class Amphibia; order Anura; family Dendrobatidae; genus Ranitomeya; species Ranitomeya variabilis. Next base: position 300,990,075 of record NC_135236.1, on the reverse strand, counting down.
ACTGCGAGGCTGGGATTCATGGCCTGGCGCAGTCAATATGTTCGCCTCTCACACTCGTGTCCTTACACCTGCTTCAGACTGTGCGGCATCAGCTGATCCCTTATCGCATGCCACGGCCATGAGGACGCACAGTCTGAAGAAGGCGGAAGGAGATGAGGGACTGGCGAAGATATGCACTGCTCATGCCCATCAATCACACCCTCGCAGTCAATATAAATAAGACACCGAGGGGCGTTGTGTCGGGCAGCGCGGCAGCAGAGGCGCAGCCAGCCAACCAAGGATGCCAGAAGACGGGCAGCGCTACCAAGGGGGTTGCAGCGTGTCATTACAAAGGAAAGTCACACCTCAGGGACGGTTTAATGGTCTCAGAGGACACATTTTAGATGTGTTTTGTTCGCCGTGTGCAAGGAGAGTAACTTAATGAGCCACCTTGTACAAATGCAGCATTACTGCTGTACAAGGTGGCTGTTATACATACAAACGCCTGGGGGGGGGGACAGGTTCCCTTCAATTTCAGTTCTTGTGTCTGCGTGGCTTTTGCAGGACACGATGCCGGCTACACAGCAGGGGAACAGCTGGCGGTGCTGAACCCCACTGACACATTGGCGAGGTGTTTGGCTCTGTGCAGCTAGCAGTACCGGGCACCAACAGGCGGTGTTAGAGCCCAGGGTCAGCAGGAGGAGAGGGAGCAGAGTGCAGGCCGAAGCCTGCACTGGCGGCAGCTTTGTGTCTGCGTGGCATTTGCAGGACACGTTGCCGGCTACACAGCAGGGGAAGGAACAGCTGGCGTTGCTGAACCCCACTGACACATTGGCTGGTGTTTTTCTCTGTGCATCTAGCACTCCCGGGCGCCAACTGACGGTGTTAGAGCCCAGGGTCAGCAGGAGGAGCAGAGTGTAGGCCGAAGCCTGGAGTGGAGCAAGTTGAAAGGGAACCTTTAACGCCCCCCCCAAGGCGTTTGTAGCTGAAAGAGCCATCTTGTACAGCACTAATGCTGGAAAAGGTAAACTTAGCTCTTTTAATTATGGTCCTTGCAAACGCTGTACTTGACACTTATGAAATGTGTCCCCTCCCACCGTTAAACCGTCAGGTAGGTGGAACTTTCCTTCGTAATGTGACGCAGCACAGCCGTCATTCTTACCCCCTTGGCGCCGTGCACCACCTCCTCAGCGTTGTTTGAATCTGTCCCGGAGCCTGCGCTGGTATGTTAGCCCTTGGCCATGCACACATTTTGCGCTGCCCGTCTTCTGACATCATTTGGTGTCAGGCTGGCTGCGCCTGTGCGGCCGCGCTGGCCAAGATCCCGCCTCGCTGTGTCATCTAATGTAAACACTCTGCGGACCTGTGATCCATGGGCATGAGCAGTGCATATCCTCGCCTCTCACTCCCCTCCCTACGGCTTCTTCAGACTGTGCGGCGTCACGGCCGTGGCATGCTATTAGGGATCAGCTGACGTTGCACAGTCTGAGGGAGTAGGGAGATGAGTGAGAGGCGGATGTTAAGATATGCACTGCGCATGTCCATGGATCACAGGCCCGCAGTGGGATTAAATCAGAAGACACTACGAGGCGGGATCTCGGCCAGCGCGGCCGCACAGGCACAGCCAGCCTGACACCAAATAATGTCAGAAGACGGGCAGCGCTAAGTGTGCATGTCCAAGGGCTAACATAACAGCGCAGGCTCTGGGACAGAGTCAAACAACGCTGAGGAGGCGGCGCACGGCGCCAAGGGGGTAAGAATGACGGCTGTGCTGCGTCACATTACGAAGGAAAGTTTCACCTACCGGACGGTTTAACGGTGGGAGGGGACACATTTCATAAGTGTTATTTTCAGCATGTGCAAGGAGCACCATAAAAACAGGCACTTTTTCCTTTTGCATCATTACTGCTGCACAAGGTGGCTCTTTCAGTAAGAAACGCCTGGGGGGGGACAGGTTCCCTTAAATTTAAGTTGTTGTGCCTGCATGGCAGTCGCATGACACGTTGCCGTATACACAGCAGGGGAGCAGCAGGCATTACTGAACCCCACTAACACATTGGCGAGGTGTTTGGCTCTGTGCGGACAGCACTTCCGGACAACAACTAGCGGTGCTGGAGCCCAGGGACAGCAGGAGGAGGAGGTGGAGGAGATAGGAGGGATTGCCACACACACAGCTGGGGAACAGCTGACGTTACTGAACCCCAATAACAGAGGAGCGACTGTTGACTGTGCGGACAGCACTACCAGGCAACAACTAGCGGTGTTGGAGCCCAGGGACAGAAGGAGGAGGAGGTGGAGGAGAGAGGAGGGATTGCCACACACACAGCTGGGGAACAGCTGACGTTACTGAACCCCAATAACAGAGGAGCGACTGTTGACTGTGCAGACAGCACTACCAGGCAACAACTAGCGGTGTTGGAGCCCAGGGACAGAAGGAGGAGGAGGTGGAGGAGATAGGAGGGATTGCCACACACACAGCTGAGGAACAGCTGACGTTACTGAACCCCAATAACAGAGGAGCGACTGTTGACTGTGCGGACAGCACTACCAGGCAACAACTAGCGGTGTTGGAGCCCAGGGACAGAAGGAGGAGGAGGTGGAGGAGATAGGAGGGATTGCCACACACACAGCTGAGGAACAGCTGACGTTACTGAACCCCAATAACAGAGGAGCGACTGTTGACTGTGCGGACAGCACTACCAGGCAAAAACTAGCGGTGTTGGAGCCCAGGGACAGCAGGAGGAGGAGGTGGAGGAGAGAGGAGGGATTGCCACACACACAGCTGGGGAACAGCTGACGTTACTGAACCCCAATAACAGAGGAGCGACTGTTGACTGTGCGGACAGCACTTCCAGACAACAACTAGCGGTGTTGGAGCCCAGGGACAGAAGGAGGAGGAGGTGGAGGAGATAAGAGGGACTGCCACACACACAGCTGGGGAACAGCTGACGTTACTGAACCCCAATAACAGAGGAGCGACTGTTGACTGTGCGGACAGCACTACCAGGCAACAACTAGCGGTGTTGGAGCCCAGGGACAGCAGGAGGAGTAGGTGGAGGAGAGAGGAGGGATTGCCACACACACAGCTGGGGAACAGCTGACGTTACTGAACCCCAATAACAGAGGAGTGACTGTTGACTGTGCGGACAGCACTTCCAGACAACAACTAGCGGTGTTGGAGCCCAGGGACAGAAGGAGGAGGAGGTGGAGGAGATAGGAGGGATTGCCACACATACAGCTGAGGAACAGCTGACGTTACTGAACCCCAATAACAGAGGAGCGACTGTTGACTGTGCGGACAGCACTACCAGGCAACAACTAGCGGTGTTGGAGCCCAGGGACAGCAGGAGGAGGAGGTGGAGGAGAGAGGAGGGATTGCCACACACACAGCTTGGGAACAGCTGACGTTACTGAACCCCAATAACAGAGGAGCGACTGTTGACTGTGCGGACAACACTTCCAGACAACAACTAGCGGTGTTGGAGCCCAGGGACAGAAGGAGGAGGAGGTGGAGGAGATAAGAGGGATTGCCACACACACAGCTGGGGAACAGCTGACGTTACTGAACCCCAATAACAGAGGAGCGACTGTTGACTGTGCGGACAGCACTACCAGGCAACAACTAGCGGTGTTGGAGCCCAGGGACAGCAGGAGGAGGAGGTGGAGGAGAGAGGAGGGATTGCCACACACACAGCTGGGGAACAGCTGACGTTACTGAACCCCAATAACAGAGGAGCGACTGTTGACTGTGCGGACAGCACTACCAGGCAACAACTAGCGGTGTTGGAGCCCAGGGACAGCAGGAGGAGGAGGTGGAGGAGTTAGGAGGGATTGCCACACACACAGGTGAGGAACAGCTGACGTTACTGAACCCCAATAACAGAGGAGCGACTGTTGACTGTGCGGACAGCACTACCAGGCAACAACTAGCGGTGTTGGAGCCCAGGGACAGAAGGAGGAGGAGGTGGAGGAGATAGGAGGGATTGCCACACACACAGCTGAGGAACAGCTGACGTTACTGAACCCCAATAACAGAGGAGCGACTGTTGACTGTGCGGACAGCACTACCAGGCAACAACTAGTGGTGTTGGAGTCCAGGGACAGCAGGAGGAGGAGGTGGAGAGAGGAGGGATTGCCACACACACAGCTAGGGAACAGCTGACGTTACTGAACCCCAATAACAGAGGAGCGACTGCTGACTGTGCGGACAGCACTTCCAGACAACAACGAGTGGTGTTGGAGCCCAGGGACAGAAGGAGGAGGAGGTGGAGGAGATAGGAGGGATTGCCACACACAGCTGGGGAACAGCTGACGTTACTGAACCACAATAACAGAGGAGCGACTGTTGACTGTGCGGACAGCACTACCAGGCAACAACTAGCGGTGTTGGAGCCCAGGGACAGCAGGAGAAGGAGGTGGAGGAGAGAGGAGGGATTGCCACACACACAGCTGGGGAACAGCTGACGTTACTGAACCCCAATAACAGAGGAGCGACTGTTGACTGTGCGGACAGCACTACCAGGCAACAACTAGCGGTGTTGGAGCCCAGGGACAGCAGGAGGAGGTGGAGGAGATAGGAGGGATTGCCACACACACAGCTGAGGAACAGCTGACATTACTGAACCCCAATAACAGAGGAGTGACTGTTGACTGTGCGGACAGCACTACCAGGCAACAACTAGCGGTGTTGGAGCCCAGGGACAGCAGGAGGAGGAGGTGGAGGAGATAGGAGGGATTGCCACACACACAGCTAGGGAACAGCTGACGTTACTGAACCCCAATAACAGAGGAGCGACTGCTGACTGTGCGGACAGCACTTCCAGACAACAACGAGTGGTGTTGGAGCCCAGGGACAGAAGGAGGAGGAGGTGGAGGAGATAGGAGGGATTGCCACACACAGCTGAGGAACAGCTGACATTACTGAACCCCAATAACAGAGGAGCGACTGTTGACTGTGCGGACAGCACTACCAGGCAACAACTAGAGGTGTTGGAGCCCAGGGACAGCAGGAGGAGGTGGAGGAGAGAGGAGGGATTGCCACACACACAGCTGAGGAACAGCTGACGTTATTGAACCCCAATAACAGAGGAGCGACTGTTGACTGTGCGGACAGCACTACCAGGCAACAACTAGCGGTGTTGGAGCCCAGGGACAGCAGGAGGAGGAGGTGGAGGAGAGAGGAGGGATTGCCACACACACAGCTGGGGAACAGCTGACGTTACTGAACCCCAATAACAGAGGAGCGACTGTTGACTGTGCGGACAGCACTACCAGGCAACAACTAGCGGTGTTGGAGCCCAGGGACAGCAGGAGGAGGAGGTGGAGGAGTTAGGAGGGATTGCCACACACACAGGTGAGGAACAGCTGACGTTACTGAACCCCAATAACAGAGGAGCGACTGTTGACTGTGCGGACAGCACTACCAGGCAACAACTAGCGGTGTTGGAGCCCAGGGACAGAAGGAGGAGGAGGTGGAGGAGATAGGAGGGATTGCCACACACACAGCTGAGGAACAGCTGACGTTACTGAACCCCAATAACAGAGGAGCGACTGTTGACTGTGTGGACAGCACTACCAGGCAACAACTAGTGGTGTTGGAGTCCAGGGACAGCAGGAGGAGGAGGTGGAGGAGAGAGGAGGGATTGCCACACACACAGCTAGGGAACAGCCGACGTTACTGAACCCCAATAACAGAGGAGCGACTGCTGACTGTGCGGACAGCACTTCCAGACAACAACGAGTGGTGTTGGAGCCCAGGGACAGAAGGAGGAGGAGGTGGAGGAGATAGGAGGGATTGCCACACACAGCTGGGGAACAGCTGACGTTACTGAACCCCAATAACAGAGGAGCGACTGTTGACTGTGCGGACAGCACTACCAGGCAACAACTAGCGGTGTTGGAGCCCAGGGACAGCAGGAGAAGGAGGTGGAGGAGAGAGGAGGGATTGCCACACACACAGCTGGGGAACAGCTGACGTTACTGAACCCCAATAACAGAGGAGCGACTGTTGACTGTGCGGACAGCACTACCAGGCAACAACTAGCGGTGTTGGAGCCCAGGGACAGCAGGAGGAGGTGGAGGAGATAGGAGGGATTGCCACACACACAGCTGAGGAACAGCTGACATTACTGAACCCCAATAACAGAGGAGTGACTGTTGACTGTGCGGACAGCACTACCAGGCAACAACTAGCGGTGTTGGAGCCCAGGGACAGAAGGAGGAGGAGGTGGAGGAGATAGGAGGGATTGCCACACACACAGCTGAGGAACAGCTGACGTTATTGAACCCCAATAACAGAGGAGCGACTGTTGACTGTGCGGACAGCACTACCAGGCAACAACTAGCGGTGTTGGAGCCCAGGGACAGAAGGAGGAGGAGGTGGAGGAGATAGGAGGGATTGCCACACACACAGCTGGGGAACAGCTGACGTTACTGAACCCCAATAACACGGCAGCAAGTGTTGAACACAGTGTAGGCCGAAGCCTGATTGGAGAAAGTCGAAAGGGAACCTTTAACCCCCCCAAGGCGTTTGTAGCTGAAAGAGCCAGCTTGTGCAGCACAAAGGGTGCAAAAGGGAAAGGTGGCTCTTTTCATTATGCTCCTTGCAAATACAGAACTAAACACTTATAAAATGTGTCCCTTGATACCGTGAGACCGTCCCGGAGGTGGGACTTTCCTTCGTAATATGACGCAGCACAGCCGTCATTCCTACCCCCTTGGCGTCGTGCCCCGGCTCCTCAGCGTTGTTTAATTCCGTCCCGGAGCCTGCGCTGTTATGTTATCCCTTGGCCAGGCACACTTAGCGCTGCCCATCTTCTGACATCATTTGGTGTCAGTCTGGCTGCGCCTGTGCGTCCGCGCTGGCCGAGATCCCGCCTCGCAGTGTCATCTAATGTAATCCCACCGCGGGCCTGGGATCCGTGGCCATGCGCAGTGCATATCCTCGCCTCTCACTCCCCTCCCTCTGGCTTCTTCAGACTGTGCGGTGTCATGGCCGTGGCATGCTATTAGGGATCAGCTGACGGCGCACAGTCTGAAGAAGGCGAAGGGAGATGAGTGAGAGGCGGAGGTGAAGATATGCACTGCGCATGCCCATGGATCCCAGGCCCGCAGTTTGATTAAATCAGAAGACACTGCGAGGCGGGATCTCGGCCAGCGCGGCCGCACAGGCGCAGTCAGCATGACACCAAATGATGTCAGAAGAGGGGCAGCGCTAAGTGTGCCTGGCCAAGGGATAACATAACAGCGCAGGCTTCGAGACAGAATCAAACAACGCTGAGGAGCCGGCGCACGGCGCCGGGGGGGTAAGAATGACGGCTGTGCTGCGTCACATTACGAAGGAAAGTCCCACCTCCGGGACGGTTTTACGGTATCAGTGAACACATTTTATAAGTGTTAAGTTCTGCGTGTGCAAGGAGCTAAACAAAAATAGCTACCTTTTCCTTGTGCAGCATTACTGCTGCACAAGGTGGCTCTTTCAGTAACAAACGCCTTGGGGGGGGACAGGTTCCCTTACATTTCAGTTGTTGTGTCAGCGTGGCGGTCGCAGGACACATTTCCGGCTACACAGCTGGGGATCAGCTGACGTTACTGACACCCAATAACACTGGGTCGTATGTTTTGACTGTGCAGACGGCACTTCTGAGCCTCAACTGGCGGAGTTGGAGCCCAGGAATTAAAGTTCAGGTGGTAGAAAGATGAACACAACTGGAGACCTGGATACTGTAGACAGTCACCTAATTATTTAATCAGGAAGAGGAGTGGCAAATTCCTGCGAGATCCAGGCCTGGTTCATTTTCAGGAAAGTAAGCCGGTCAACGTTATCGGAGGATAGTCGCATGCGACGGTCAGTTAGTACACCACCTGCAGCACTAAAGACGCGTTCCGATAGTACACTAGCCGCAGGGCAAGCCAGCACCTCCAATGCATACTGGCTTAGCTCTGGCCATGTATCCAGCTTTGAGACCCAAAACTTGAAAGGGGAAGAGCCGTCTGGGAGTACAGCAAGAGGGCAAGACATGTAGTCTGTCACCATCTGACGGAACCGTTGCCTCCTGCTGACTGGAGCCGTCTGTGATGGTGTAGACTTTTGTGGCGGGCACACAAAACTGTGCCACAGTTGGGCCATACTGGTCTTGCCTTGGGCAGAGGCACTGCTTCTGCTCCCTCTTTGTGCAGAGCCTCCTCCACTGCCTGGACGCACTGAGCTGCTTTGTAATGCACTAGCAGCACTTCTCTCAGTTGGAATGGAGAAGATGATGGAATTCACCAGTGTCTCTTGTGTTATGATCCTAGTGGCAAGGATCGCAAATCTGACTAGCTAAGAAACTGAACCAACGACTAGCTCTGGGGAAGTGGTAACTGAATTGACCGCAACCTGATCCTAACCGAAAACAACTATAAGTAGCCGTGGAACGTTACCTGGAAATCCTAGACGTCTCGTCACGGCCTGAGAAACTGACTATTCCTAGAGAGAAAGTAAGTCCTCACTTGCCTCAGAGAAATGACTCCTGTTGTGAATTTGCTTTTTGCTCCCTCTAGTGGTTACTAGTTTTTTGACTCTGGTTTTTCTGTCATTCCTTTTATCCGCACCTGGGTCGTTAGTTAGGGGTGTTGCTATATAAGCTCCCTAGACCTTCAGTTCAATGCCTGGCAACGTAGTTATCAGAGCTAGTCTGCTGTGCTCTTGTCTACTGATCCTGGTTCCAGTTATATCAGCTAAGTCTGCCTTTTGCTTTTTGCTATTTGTTTTGGTTTTGTATTTTTGTCCAGCTTGTTCCAAATCTATATCCTGACCTTTGCTGGAAGCTCTAGGGGGCTGGTGTTCTCCCCCCGGACCGTTAGACGGTTCGGGGGTTCTTGAATTTCCAGTGTGGATTTTGATAGGGTTTTTGTTGACCATATAAGTTACCTTTCTTTATTCTGCTATCAGTAAGCGGGCCTCTCTGTGCTAAACCTGGTTCATTTCTGTGTTTGTCATTTCCTCTTACCTCACCGTTGTTATTTGTGGGGGGCTTCTATCCAGCTTTGGGGTCCCCTTCTCTGGAGGCAAGAAAGGTCTTTTGTTTTCCTCTACTAGGGGTAGCTAGATTCTCCGGCTGGAGCGTGTCATCTAGAATCAACGTGGGAATGATCCCCGGCTGCTTCTAGTGTTGGCGTTAGGAGTAGATATATGGTCAACCCAGTTACCACTGCCCTATGAGCTGGATTTTTGTATTCTGCAGACTTCCACGTACCTCTGAGACCCTCGCCATTGGGGTCATAACAGTTTGCCAGGCCAGTATTAAATGTTTAATGCGTTGCAGAAGAGGGATTATAAGAAAGAAGATTCTGAGTTTTTTTTTTTTTTTTTTTCTTTCTTCTTCCCCTTTACCTCAGAGTGGCTATGCTTGCTGCAGACATGAATGTCCAGACCTTGATTACAAGTGTGGACCAGCTGGCTACTCGTGTGCAGGGCATACAAGACTATGTTATCAGAAATCCTAGGTCAGAACCTAAAATACCGATTCCTGAACTGTTTTCCGGAGACAGGTTTAAGTTTAGGAATTTTGTGAATAATTGTAAATTGTTTTTGTCCCTGAGACCCTGTTCATCTGGAGACTCTGCTCAGCAAGTAAAAATAGTTATTTCGTTCTTACGGGGCGACCCTCAGGATTGGGCTTTTTCGCTGGCGCCAGGAGATCCGGCATTGGCTGATATTGATGCGTTTTTTCTGGCGCTCGGTTTACTTTATGAGGAACCCAATCTTGAGATTCAGGCAGAAAAGGCCTTGCTGGCTATGTCTCAGGGGCAGGACGAGGCTGAAGTGTATTGCCAAAAATTTCGGAAATGGTCCGTGCTGACACATTGGAACGAGTGTGCACTGGCCGCTAATTTTAGAAATGGCCTATCTGAAGCCATTAAGAATGTTATGGTGGGTTTTCCCATTCCCACAGGTCTCAATGATACTATGGCACTGGCTATTCAAATTGACCGGCGGTTGCGGGAGCGCAAAACCGCAAATTCCCTCATGGTGTTGTCTGAACAGACACCTAATTCGGTGCAATGTGATAGAAAAACCGCAAATTCCCTCATGGTGTTGTCTGAACAGACACCTGATTTAATGCAATGTGATAGAATCCTGACTAGAAATGAGCGGAAAATTCATAGACGCCGGAATGGCTTGTGCTACTACTGTGGTGATTCTACACATGTTATCTCAGCATGCTCTAAACGTATAGCTAAGGTTGTTAGTCCTGTCACCGTTGGTAATTTGCAACCTAAATTTATTCTGTCTGTAACTTTGATTTGCTCACTGTCGTCTTATCCTGTCATGGCGTTTGTAGATTCAGGTGCTGCCCTGAGTCTTATGGATCTGTCATTTGCTAAGCACTGTGGTTTTACTCTTGAACCATTAGAAAATCCTATTCCTCTTAGGGGTATTGATGCTACGCCATTGGCAGCAAATAAACCGCAGTATTGGACACAGGTTATCATGTGCATGACTCCTGAACACCGCGAGGTGATACGTTTCCTGGTTTTACATAAAATGCATGATTTGGTTGTTTTAGGGCTGCCATGGTTACAGACCCATAATCCAGTCCTGGACTGGAAGGCTATGTCAGTCTCAAGTTGGGGCTGTCGTGGTATTCATGGGGATTCCCTGCCTGTGTCTATTGCTTCTTCTACGCCTTCGGAAGTTCCGGAGTATTTGTCTGATTATCAGGATGTCTTCAGTGAGTCTGAGTCCAGTGCACTGCCTCCTCATAGGGACTGTGACTGTGCTATAGATTTGATCCCAGGCAGTAAGTTTCCTAAGGGAAGACTGTTTAATCTGTCGGTACCTGAACATACCGCTATGCGTTCATATATCAAGGAGTCTCTGGAGAAAGGACATATTCGTCCGTCTTCTTCCCCCCTTGGTGCGGGATTCTTTTTTGTGGCAAAAAAGGACGGATCTTTGAGACCTTGTATTGATTATCGGCTTTTAAATAAGATCACTGTCAAATTTCAGTATCCTTTACCGCTGTTGTCTGACTTGTTTGCCCGGATTAAAGGTGCCAAGTGGTTCACCAAGATAGACCTTCGTGGTGCGTACAACCTTGTGCGCATTAAGCAAGGTGATGAATGGAAAACCGCATTCAATACGCCCGAAGGTCATTTTGAGTACTTGGTGATGCCTTTTGGGCTCTCCAATGCGCCTTCAGTTTTTCAGTCCTTTATGCATGACATTTTCCGGAAGTATCTGGATAAATTTTTGATTGTTTATCTGGATGATATTTTGGTTTTTTCTGATGATTGGGATTCGCATGTGGAGCAGGTCAGGTTGGTCTTTAAAATTTTGCGTGAAAATTCTTTGTTTGTCAAGGGCTCAAAGTGTCTCTTTGGTGTACAGAAGGTTCCCTTTTTGGGGTTCATTTTTTCCCCTTCTGCTGTGGAGATGGACCCAGTCAAGGTCCGAGCTATTCTTGATTGGACTCAGCCCTCGTCGGTTAAGAGTCTTCAGAAGTTCTTGGGTTTCGCTAACTTCTACCGTCGTTTTATCGCTAATTTTTCTAGCATTGTGAAACCGTTGACGGATATGACCAAGAAGGGCTCCGATGTAGCTAACTGGGCTCCTGCTGCCGTGGAGGCTTTCCAGGAGTTGAAGCGCCGGTTTACTTCGGCGCCTGTTTTGTGCCAGCCCGATGTCTCACTTCCCTTTCAGGTTGAGGTGGATGCTTCAGAGATTGGAGCAGGGGCCGTTTTGTCGCAGAGAGGCCCTGGTTGCTCTGTTATGAAACCTTGTGCCTTTTTCTCCAGGAAGTTTTCGCCTGCCGAGCGAAATTATGATGTGGGCAATCGGGAGTTGTTGGCCATGAAATGGGCATTTGAGGAGTGGCGTCATTGGCTCGAGGGTGCTAAGCATCGTGTGGTGGTCTTGACTGATCACAAAAATCTGATGTATCTCGAGTCTGCTAAACGCCTTAATCCGAGACAGGCCCGCTGGTCATTGTTTTTCTCCCGCTTTGATTTTGTTGTCTCGTATTTACCAGGTTCAAAGAATGTGAAGGCCGATGCTCTTTCTAGGAGCTTTGTGCCTGATGCTCCTGGAGTCGCTGATCCTGTTGGTATTCTTAAAGATGGAGTTATCTTGTCAGCTATTTCTCCGGATCTGCGACGTGTGTTGCAGAGATTTCAGGCTGATAGGCCTGAGTCTTGTCCACCTGACAGACTGTTTGTCCCGGATAAATGGACCAGCAGAGTCATTTCCGAGGTTCATTCCTCGGTGTTGGCAGGTCACCCGGGAATTTTTGGCACCAGAGATCTGGTGGCCAGGTCCTTTTGGTGGCCTTCCTTGTCAAGGGATGTGCGGTCATTTGTGCAGTCCTGTGGGACTTGTGCTCGAGCTAAGCCTTGCTGTTCTCGTGCCAGCGGTTTGCTCTTGCCCTTGCCTGTCCCGAAGAGACCTTGGACACATATCTCCATGGATTTCATTTCTGATCTTCCGCTATCTCAGGGCATGTCCGTTATCTGGGTGATATGTGATCGCTTCTCCAAGATGGTCCATTTGGTTCCTTTGCCTAAGCTGCCTTCCTCTTCCGATCTGGTTCCTGTGTTTTTCCAGAACGTGGTTCGTTTGCACGGCATCCCTGAGAATATTGTGTCAGACAGAGGATCCCAGTTCGTTTCTAGGTTCTGGCGATCCTTTTGTAGTAGGATGGGCATTGATTTGTCGTTTTCGTCTGCTTTCCATCCTCAGACTAATGGACAGACGGAGCGAACCAATCAGACTTTGGAGGCTTATTTGAGGTGTTTTGTCTCTGCTGATCAGGACGATTGGGTGACATTCTTGCCGTTGGCTGAGTTTGCCCTTAATAATCGGGCTAGTTCCGCCACCTTGGTTTCGCCTTTTTTCTGCAACTCTGGTTTCCATCCTCGCTTTTCTTCGGGTCATGTGGAGCCTTCTGACTGTCCTGGGGTGGATTCTGTGGTAGATAGGTTGCAGCGGATCTGGAATCATGTGGTGGACAACTTGAAGTTGTCACAGGAGAGGGCTCAGCGCTTTGCCAACCGCCGCCGCGGTGTGGGTCCCCGACTACGCGTTGGGGATTTGGTATGGCTTTCTTCCCGCTTTGTTCCTATGAAGGTCTCCTCTCCCAAATTTAAACCTCGTTTTATTGGGCCTTACAAGATATTGGAAATCCTTAATCCTGTATCTTTTCGTCTGGATCTTCCTGTGTCGTTTGCTATTCACAATGTATTTCATAGGTCCTTGTTGCGGCGGTACATTGTGCCTGTAGTTCCTTCTGCTGAGCCTCCTGCTCCGGTGTTGGTTGAGGGCGAGTTGGAGTACGTGGTGGAGAAGATCTTGGATTCTCGCCTCTCCAGGCGGAGGCTTCAGTACCTGGTCAAGTGGAAGGGCTATGGTCAGGAGGATAATTCCTGGGTGGTCGCCTCTGATGTTCATGCGGCCGATTTAGTTCGTGCCTTTCATGCCGCTCATCCTGATCGCCCTGGTGGTCGTGGTGAGGGTTCGGTGACCCCTCACTAAGGGGGGGGGTACTGTTGTGAATTTGCTTTTTGCTCCCTCTAGTGGTTACTAGTTTTTTGACTCTGGTTTTTCTGTCATTCCTTTTATCCGCACCTGGGTCGTTAGTTAGGGGTGTTGCTATATAAGCTCCCTAGACCTTCAGTTCAATGCCTGGCAACGTAGTTATCAGAGCTAGTCTGCTGTGCTCTTGTCTACTGATCCTGGTTCCAGTTATATCAGCTAAGTCTGCCTTTTGCTATTTGTTTTGGTTTTGTATTTTTGTCCAGCTTGTTCCAAATCTATATCCTGACCTTTGCTGGAAGCTCTAGGGGGCTGGTGTTCTCCCCCCGGACCGTTAGACGGTTCGGGGGTTCTTGAATTTCCAGTGTGGATTTTGATAGGGTTTTTGTTGACCATATAAGTTACCTTTCTTTATTCTGCTATCAGTAAGCGGGCCTCTCTGTGCTAAACCTGGTTCATTTCTGTGTTTGTCATTTCCTCTTACCTCACCGTTGTTATTTGTGGGGGGCTTCTATCCAGCTTTGGGGTCCTGTTATGGTTACCCCAATGACCATGGGAAAAAAATACAAAACGGACTAGCTCTCGGGTGATGGAAACTAAGGTCGACCGTGACCTGAACCTGACCCAAATCTTACAGTAGCCGGGGGATGTACCTACGATGCCCTAGACACCACGCGCCAGCCGGAGATCTAACTACCCCTATAAGAGGAATATACAGGCCTACCTTACCTCCAGTGAGGAACCCCAAAAGATGATAGTAGGCCCCCACAGATATTGACGGTGAGTTCAGAGGAAATGACATACGTAGGATGAACAGCAGATTTAGCACAGTGAGGTCCGCTTACTAGATAGCAGAAGGACAGGAAAGAGTTACTTCACGGTCGACCTAAAAATCACTATTCAAAAACACCATCCAGAAATTACTTTAAACTCCAGTGACAACTCATGCCACTGGAGTAGTAATTTTCTGTCCACAAGAGCTTCCAGCACTGAAGAGTCACATTGCAGATAGCTGGACAAAAATAGCAAAACAAGAAACAAAATTCAACTTAGCTGAACTGGAACTTGAGGCAGGTGAATGCAACAGAATGCTACTAGCACATTGTTGGCCGGCATGTGACTAACAGCCAAGCAGCCTTAAATAGGAAACTACCCAAGAGGGTGGCGACAGGTAATCAGAGATGGAGGAAGGCACATAAGAGACACTACCATAACAGACCACCGGGGGAGCCCACAAACCGAATTCACAACAGTACCCCCCCCTTAAGGAGGGGGCACCGAACCCTCACCAGAACCACCAGGGCGACCTGGATGAGCACTATGAAATGCACGAACCAAATCGGGAGCATGAACATCGGATGCTGTCACCCAAGAATTATCCTCCTGGCCATAACCTTTCCACTTAACCAGATACTGAAGTTTCCGTCTGGAAACACGGGAGTCCAAGATCTTTTCCACCACATACTCCAATTCACCCTCAACCAACACAGGAGCAGGTGGATCAGCAGAAGGAACAACCGGTACCTCATACCTCCGCAATAATGACCGATGGAAAACATTATGGATATTAAAAGATGCTGGGAGGTCCAAACGAAAGGACACAGGATTAAGAACCTCCAGAATCCTATAAGGGCCGATAAACCGAGGCTTAAACTTAGGAGACGAGACCTTCATAGGAACAAATCGAGAAGACAGCCACACCAGGTCCCCAACACAAAGACGAGGACCAATACGCCGATGACGATTAGTGAACTGTTGAGTCTTCTCCTGGGACAACTTCAGATTGTCCACAACCTGTCCCCAAATCTGATGCATCCTATCAACCACAGCATCCACTCCAGGACAATCCGAAGACTCCAATTGACCGGACGAAAACCGAGGGTGAAACCCTGAATTACAAAAAAATGGAGAAACCAAAGTGGCAGAACTAGCCCGATTGTTAAGGGCAAACTCTGCCAATGGCAAAAAGTCAAGCCAATCATCCTGATCAGCGGACACAAAACACCTCAAGTAAGTCTCCAAGGTCTGATTAGTACGCTCAGTCTGGCCATTAGTCTGAGGATGGAATGCAGACGAAAAAGACAAATCGATACCCATCCTGGCACAGAACGTCCGCCAAAATCTAGACACAAACTGAGTACCCCTGTCAGACACTATATTCTCAGGAATACCATGCAAACGCACCACATTCTGAAAAAATAGAGGAACCAACTCAGAGGAGGAGGGCAATTTGGGTAAAGGTACCAAATGAACCATCTTGGAAAAACGGTCACAAATCACCCAGATGACAGACATCCTACGAGAAACCGGAAGGTCAGAAATAAAGTCCATAGAGATGTGCGTCCAAGGCCTCTTAGGAATAGGCAAGGGCAACAACAACCCACTGGCCCTAGAACAGCAGGGCTTGGCCCGAGCACAAACATCACAAGACTGCACAAACATGCGCACATCTCGAGACAAAGAAGGCCACCAGAAGGACCTAGACACCAAATCCCTGGTGCCAAAAATTCCAGGATGACCTGTCAACGCGGAAGAATGAACCTCCGAGATAACTCTACTGGTCCAATCATCAGGGACAAACAGTCTACCAGGCGGACAGCGATCAGGCCTATCCACCTGAAACTCCTGCAAAGAACGCCGCAGGTCTGGGGAGACAGCTGACAATATCACCCCATCCTTCAGGATGCCGGTAGGTTCGGAATCACCAGGCGAGTCAGGCTCAAAACTCCTAGAGAGGGCATCCGCCTTCACATTCTTGGACCCAGGCAGATATGACACCACAAAGTTAAATCGGGAGAAAAACAACGACCAGCGCGCCTGTCTAGGATTCAGACGCCTGGCCGACTCAAGATAAATTAGATTCTTGTGGTCAGTGAGGACCACCACCTGGTGTCTAGCACCCTCAAGCCAATGACGCCACTCCTCAAACGCCCACTTCATGGCCAGAAGTTCCCGATTTCCCACATCATAATTTCGCTCAGCGGGCGAAAACTTTCGGGAGAAAAACGCACATGGTCTCATTACTGAGCAGTCAGGATCTTTCTGCGACAAAACTGCACCTGCTCCGATCTCCGAAGCATCCACCTCAACCTGGAACGGAAGTAACACATCAGGTTGGCGCAACACAGGAGCGGAAGAAAAGCGGCGCTTAAGCTCTTGAAAGGCCTCCACAGCCGCAGAGGACCAATTAGCAACATCAGCACCCTTTTTGGTCAAATCAGTCAAAGGTTTAGCAATGGCAGAAAAACCCGCTATAAATCGGCGATAGAAATTAGCAAAACCCAAGAACTTTTGCAGACTCTTCAAAGAAGTAGGTTGCATCCAATCACAAATAGCCTGGACCTTGACAGGGTCCATCTCCATAGATGAAGGGGAAAAAATATATCCCAAAAAGGAAATTCTCTGAACTCCAAAACTACACTTTGAGCCCTTTACAAAAAGAGAATTAGCTCGCAAAACCTGAAAAACTCTCCTGACCTGTTGAACGTGAGATTCCCAGTCCTCCGAAAAAACAAGAATATCATCCAAATACACAATCATAAACTTATCCAGATATTCACGGAAAATATCGTGCATAAAGGACTGAAAAACGGAAGGAGCATTTGCGAGACCGAAAGGCATTACCAAATACTCAAAATGGCCTTCAGGCGTATTAAATGCGGTCTTCCACTCATCCCCCTGCTTAATCCGCACCAAATTATACGCACCACGTAGATCGATCTTAGTGAACCACTTAGCCCCTTTTATGCGAGCAAACAGATCAGTCAGTAAAGGTAACGGGTACTGGTATTTAACTGTAATCTTATTCAAAAGTCGATAGTCGATACAAGGTCTCAATGAACCATCCTTTTTACCTACAAAGAAAAATCCTGCCCCTAGTGGAGACAACGAGGGGCGAATATGACCCTTTTCCAAGGATTCTCTGATATACTCCCGCATAGCAGTATGTTCAGGTACAGACAAATTAAACAAGCGACCCTTAGGAAACTTACTACCGGGGATCAATTCAATAGCGCAGTCACACTCTCTGTGGGGAGGGAGAGAATCAACTTTAGGCTCTTGAAAGACATCATAAAAATCTGACAGAAATGCTGGGATCTCAGAGGGAGTAGATGAAGAAATAGGAACCAAAGGTGCATCCCCATGAATACCCCGACATCCCCAGCTCAACACAGACATAGATTTCCAGTCCAAGACGGGATTATGAATCTGTAACCATGGTAATCCAAGCACTAGGACATCATGTAGGTTATATAATACAAGGAAACGAATAATCTCCTGATGGTCTGGGGTAAGACGCATAGTCACTTGTGTCCAATATTGTGGTTTATTGCTAGCCAAAGGTGTAGAATCAATACCCTTCAGGGGAATAGAAACTTCCAACGGCTCCAAATCAAACCCACAACGCTTGGCAAAGGACCAATCCATGAGACTCAGAGCGGCGCCAGAATCCACATAAGCATTCACAGTCACAGATGATAAGGTACAAATCAATGTCACGGACAAAAGAAATTTTGACTGCAAGGTACCTGTAGAAAAAGATTTATCAACCTTTTTATCAACCTTATTTATACGTTTAGAGCATGCTGATATAACATGAGCTGGATCTCCACAGTAGAAGCACAATCCATTTTTGCGCCTGTAATTTTGACGTTCGCCTCTAGACAAAACACGATCGCATTGCATATGCTCCAATGCCTTTTCAGAGGTCACCGCCAAATGGTGCACAGGTCTTTGCTCAGAAGACACCGCCATATGGTGCACAGATTCTTCCTCAGAAGACCCCGCCATATGGTGCACAGATTTGCGCTCCCGCAAACGCCGATCAATCTGGATAGCCAATTTCATGGCATCATTCAGACCTGTAGGCACAGGGAACCCCACCATGACATCCTTCACGGCATCAGAGAGACCTTCTCTGAAATTAGCTGCTAAAGCGCACTCATTCCATTTAGTAAGCACCGACCATTTACGGAATTTCTGGCAGTATATCTCAGCTTCATCTTGCCCTTGGGAAAGAGCTATCAAGGCTTTCTCAGCCAAAATCTCCAAATTAGGTTCTTCATAAAGCAACCCCAAAGCCTGAAAAAACGCATCTACATTTAACAACGCAGGATCCCCTGGCGATAATGCAAATGCCCAACTTTGTGGGTCGCCGCGCAGTAGAGAGATAACAATTTTAACTTGTTGAGTCTGATCACCAGCAGAGTGAGATCTCAGAGACAAAAACAATTTGCAATTTTCTCTGAAACTCAAAAACCGGGATCTGTCTCCGGTAAAGTATTCAGGCAGAGGAATCTTAGGTTCAGACATTGGAGCACGTATAACAAAATCTTGTAGGTTCTGTACTTTTGTCGCAAGGTTATTCAAACCCGCAACTAAACTCTGTGGATCCATGTTTCAAATGGGTGTAACCCAAGCATTCAGAGGTTAAGAGGAGAGGAGAAAAAAAAAGGCTGAAGACTGCAGTTTAAGCAAGGAATACAAATGATCAAACTAAGGTGCACTTTCAAACACAGAAAAAAAAAACCTTTTCTTCTCCTTCCTACTTTAGTGCATATTTTAACACATAGATTTTTTACAGGCCGGCCAAACTGTTATGGTTACCCCAATGACCATGGGAAAAAAATACAAAACGGACTAGCTCTCGGGTGATGGAAACTAAGGTCGACCGTGACCTGAACCTGACCCAAATCTTACAGTAGCCGGGGGATGTACCTACGATGCCCTAGACACCACGCGCCAGCCGGAGATCTAACTACCCCTATAAGAGGAATATACAGGCCTACCTTACCTCCAGTGAGGAACCCCAAAAGATGATAGTAGGCCCCCACAGATATTGACGGTGAGTTCAGAGGAAATGACATACGTAGGATGAACAGCAGATTTAGCACAGTGAGGTCCGCTTACTAGATAGCAGAAGGACAGGAAAGAGTTACTTCACGGTCGACCTAAAAATCACTATTCAAAAACACCATCCAGAAATTACTTTAAACTCCAGTGACAACTCATGCCACTGGAGTAGTAATTTTCTGTCCACAAGAGCTTCCAGCACTGAAGAGTCACATTGCAGATAGCTGGACAAAAATAGCAAAACAAGAAACAAAATTCAACTTAGCTGAACTGGAACTTGAGGCAGGTGAATGCAACAGAATGCTACTAGCACATTGTTGGCCGGCATGTGACTAACAGCCAAGCAGCCTTAAATAGGAAACTACCCAAGAGGGTGGCGACAGGTAATCAGAGATGGAGGAAGGCACATAAGAGACACTACCATAACAGACCACCGGGGGAGCCCACAAACCGAATTCACAACAGGGTCCCCTTCTCTGGAGGCAAGAAAGGTCTTTTGTTTTCCTCTACTAGGGGTAGCTAGATTCTCCGGCTGGAGCGTGTCATCTAGAATCAACGTGGGAATGATCCCCGGCTGCTTCTAGTGTTGGCGTTAGGAGTAGATATATGGTCAACCCAGTTACCACTGCCCTATGAGCTGGATTTTTGTATTCTGCAGACTTCCACGTACCTCTGAGACCCTCGCCATTGGGGTCATAACAGACTCCCAAAGATATAGAAAAGCCCCCCACAAATATTAACGGTGAGTTAAGGGGAAAGCACATACGCAGAGATGAAATAGATTTAGCAAATGAGGCCCACTAACACTAGATAGCAGAAAATAGGAAGAGAACTGTGCGGTCAATGAAAAACCCTATTCAAAATATCCACGCAGAGATTGCTCGAGCCCCCGCACCAACTAACGGTGCGGGGGAAGCAACTCCGTACCCCAGAGCTTACCAGCAGCAAGAAATCACATATTAGCAAGCTGGACTAAACTCATCATAAACAGAAATCATATTGCAGACAGATGAGCAAAAAATAATCAAACAGAACTTAGCTTCTCATGAAGAGACAGAAAACCAAGATAGTCAGGAGTAGTCAGAATAGCACTGAATACATCGACAGCCGGCAACAAGTGGAGGTGAAGCAGAGCTAAATAGGAACCTCCCTAGAGAATAACGAGGCAGCTGATCGCCACAGACCCGCAAGATAACAAACAAAGCCACCAGGGGGAGCCCAAAAATAAAACTCACACAATACCATCTGTGACCACAAGAGGGAGCCCGAAAACAGAGTTCACAACAGTACCCCCCCCTTGAGGAGGGGTCACCGAACCCTCATCAAAACCCCCAGGGCGATCAGGGTGAGCCACATGGAAGGCACGAACCAAATCGGCCGCATGAACATCAGAGGCGACAACCCAGGAATATCCTCCTGACCATAGCCCTTCCACTTAACCAAATACTGAAGCCTCCGTCTAGAAACACGAGAATCCAAGATCTTCTCCACCACGTATTCCAATTCCCCCTCAACCAGCACAGGGGCAGGAGGCTCAACCGAAGGAACCACAGGCACCACATACCTCCGCAACAACGACCGATGGAACACATTATGAATAGCAAACGATGCTGGGAGGTCCAGACGAAATGACACAGGGTTAAGGACTTCCAAAATCTTATAAGGACCGATAAACCGAGGCTTGAACTTAGGAGAGGAGACCTTCATAGGAACAAAGCGAGAAGACAACCACACCAAGTCCCCAACGCGAAGTCGGGGACCCACACAGCGACGGCGGTTGGCAAAGCGCTGAGCCTTCTCTTGTGACAGCTTCAAATTGTCCACCACATGATCCCAAATCTGATGCAACCTATCCACCACAATATCCACTCCAGGACAGTAAGAAGGCTCCACCTGACCCGAGGAAAAATGAGGATGAAACCCCGAATTACAAAAAAAAGGAGAAACCAAAGTAGCAGAACTAGCCCGATTATTAAGGGCAAACTCGGCCAATGGCAAAAAAGTGACCCAGTCGTCCTGATCAGCAGAAACAAAACATCTTAAATAAGCCTCCAAGGTCTGATTAGTTTGCTCGGTTTGGCCATTCGTCTGAGGATGGAAGGCCGACCATTTCCGAAAATTCTGGCAATACACCTCTGCTTCATCTTACCCTGAGAGAGGGCCAACAAAGCTTTTTCAGCCTGGTTCTCAAGATTAGGTTCCTCATAGAGTAATCCAAGGGCCAGAAAAAACGCATCCACACTGAGCAATGCAGGATCCCCTGGCGCCAATGTGAAGGCCCAATCTTGAGGGTCACCGCGCAAGAAAGAAATAATAATCTTAACTTGCTGAACGGAATCACCAGAGGAACGAGGTTTCAAAAAAAGAAACAACTTGCAATTGTTCTTAAAATTCAGGAACCTAGATCTATCTCCAGAAAACAACTCCGGAATAGGTGTTCTAGGCTCTGACATAGGACTGTGAACAACAAAATCCTGAATACTTTGTACCCTTGCAGCAAGATGATCTACACTGGAGGCCAAACTCTGGATATCCATGTCAGCAGCTGAACTCAGAGCCACACCAAGATTAAGAGGAGGAGAGAGGCTAGACACACAGCAGCTAGACACACAGAAAAAAAACAAAACAAAAAAAACTCAAGGCTTCTCTTCTCCTGCTTCTGCCATGCAATTAACACTTTATAGGCTGGCTGTACTGTTATGATCCTAGTGGCAAGGATCGCAAATCTGACTAGCTAAGAAACTGAACCAACGACTAGCTCTGGGGAAGTGGTAACTGAATTGACCGCAACCTGATCCTAACCGCAAACAACTATAAGTAGCCGTGGAACGTTACCTGGAAATCCTAGACGTCTCGTCACGGCCTGAGAAACTGACTATTCCTAGAGAGAAAGTAAGTCCTCACTTGCCTCAGAGAAATGACCCCCAAAGATATAGAAAAGCCCCCCACAAATATTAACGGTGAGTTAAGGGGAAAGCACATACGCAGAGATGAAATAGATTTAGCAAATGAGGCCCACTAACACTAGATAGCAGAAAATAGGAAGAGAACTGTGCGGTCAATGAAAAACCCTATTCAAAATATCCACGCAGAGATTGCTCGAGTCCCCGCACCAACTAACGGTGCGGGGGAAACAACTCCGTACCCCAGAGCTTACCAGCAGCAAGAAATCACATATTAGCAAGCTGGACTAAACTCATCATAAACAGAAATCATATTGCAGACAGATGAGCAAAAAATAATCAAACAGAACTTAGCTTCTCATGAAGAGACAGAAAACCAAGATAGTCAGGAGCAGTCAGAATAGCACTGAATACATCGACAGCCGGCAACAAGTGGAGGTGAAGCAGAGCTAAATAGGAACCTCCCTAGAGAATAACGAGGCAGCTGATCGCCACAGACCCGCAAGATAACAAACAAAGCCACCAGGGGGAGCCCAAAAATAAAACTCACGCAATACCACCTGTGACCACAAGAGGGAGCCCGAAAACAGAGTTCACAACACTCTTGGTACTCCCGCATTTTTCGCTCCCGGTTCAACGGTGTGATGAGGCTTTCTACGTTGTCCCGGTAGCGAGGATCGAGGAGGGTGAACACCCAATAATCAAACATGCTGAGAATGTGGGCGATGCGGTGGTCATTTCTCAGGCACTGCAGCATGTAATCCACCATGTGCTGCAGACTGCCAACTGGCCAAGAAACGCTGTCCCCTGCTTGAGGCGTGATCTCTGCCCGCTCGTCATCACCCCACCCTCGCTGTACACATTGACTACTGGACAATTGTGTAACTCCCTCCTCTGGACGGATGTCTTCCTCCACCATAGACTCCTCCTCATCCTCCTCACAAAGTGTCCCCTGCCTATGCGTTTGTGAGGAACCACGTGGCGCTGACTGTCCAGAAGATGATGGAAATGGTGAATCCTCATCCTCCACCTCTTCCACAACATCATCCCTTAGCGCTTGCAGTGATTTTTCAAGCAGGCAGATAAGGGGGACAGTCATGCTGACTAGTGCATCATCTGCACTCGCCATCCGCGTGGAATAATCGAAGGGACGCAAAACCTGGCAGACGTCCTTCATAGTGGCCCACTCTGTGGTTGTGAAGTCTGAACGGCACGGAGTGCGACTTCTTTGCGCCTGATGCAGCTGGTACTCCATTACTGCTTGCTGCTGCTCACACAACCGCTCCAACATATGTAACGTGGAATTCCACCTGGTAGGTAGGTCACATATGATGCGATGTTCCGGAAGGCGGAATCGGCGCTGCAGAGCCGCAATGCGCGCTTTTGCCGTGCTGGAACGCCGCAAGTGAGCACACTCTAGGCGGACCTTGTGCAGCAGTGCATCAAGATCTGGATAGTCCCTCAAAAAACTCTGCACGACCAAATTGAGCACATGTGCCAGACATGGGATGTGAGTGAGGTTGCCGAGGCCCAGAGCTGCCACCAGATTTCGGCCATTATCACACACTACCATGCCTGGCTGGAGATTCGCTGCCACAAACCACACATCGCTCTCCTGCTTGATGGCATTCCAGAGCTCCTGCGCTGTGTGGCTTCGATTCCCCAAAGAAATTAATTTCAAGACGGCCTGTTGACGTTTGGCCACGGCTGTGCTCATGTCGGTCGTAACAGGTAAACGTTCACGGGTCCATGTGGAGGTGGACTGTGACGGCTCCTGCAGCGATGATTCTGAGGAACTGGTGTAAGAGGAGGAGTCAATGCGTACAGACTGGATTCCTGCAATCCTTGGAGTGGGCAGGACACGTCCTGCGCCACTCGCACGGTCTGTACCCGGCTCAACAACATTAACCCAATGGGCTGTGAGGGAAAGGTATCGCCCCTGTCCATGTTGACTGGTCCACGCATCGGTGGTGAGGTGGACCTTGCTACTGACGGCGTTCAGTAGCGCGTGTTTTATGTGTCCCTCCACATGCTTGTGCAGGGCAGGGACAGCTTGCCTGCTGAAGTAAAAGCGGCTGGGCACATTGTACTGTGGGACTGCCAATGACATCAAGTCACGGAAGCTGTCAGTCTCCACCAGCCTGAATGACAGCATTTCCAGTGACAGAAGTTTGGCAATGCCTGCAGTCAGAGCCTGTGCTCGTGGGTGGTTTGACGAGAAAGGCCGCCTTTTCTCCCATGCCTGTACTACCGATGGCTGTAGACTGGGCTGGGAGTGTGAGGATGCCTGGGAACATGGTGCTGCGGGTGGAATTACGGTGGGTCTCTGGACAACAGGGCCAGAGGTTCTTCCACGGTGATCCTGGGAGGAAGCCGAACCAGCTGCGTGTGAGCTGGAGGAAGAGGCAACACGAGCTGAAGAGGTGGTAGCTGCCGCTGTTGGTTGGCCTAGCTCTTCAGTGTGTTTTTCTAACTCCGCCACGTGCCTGGTCCGCACATGTTTCCATATGTTGGAGGTATTGAGGTTGCTGACATTTCTCCCTCTTTTGACTTTGTGATGACACACCTTGCATTTGACATAGCAAATTTCATCTGCAACTGTGTCAAAAAAGGACCAGGCACTGCAAGTCTTGGGAGCGCCCTTTTTGGCTTTTGAAAGAGACACGCTCCTAACGGGTGCCAAAGTGGAGGCTGCAGGATCCGCAGTCTTCCCCCTCCCTCTCCCTCTTTGGCCCGTTCGGGGAATCCCTTCCTCAGAGCTGCTCCCACCACCTTCCTGTCCCTCACGCCAAGATGGGTCAAGGACCTCATCATCTACACTACCCTCTGCTACCAACTGCTCCTCCTGGGTAGTCTCAGCAGCAGAGCACGCACCAGAAAGTGGCACCTGAGTGTCATCAGCGGATGCGTCCTGCGATGTGGTGACCGTAGGCACTGGCCCACCCGCCTCTTCAGACTCAGAGAGAAAAAGCTGTTGGGCATCACTGCACCCTGTCTCTTCTTCCATTTCTCCAATGCTGCTTGGCTGGCCCCCTGTTTCCAAGCCAAGAGATTCAGAGAACAGAAGTAGAGACGGCTCCTGTCCTGGGCTCTCTGTCTGCCTGGGCAATTTGAGTGGTGAAGAGACAGATGGGTGCTCTCCAGTGCTCTGTGTCTGAGAGGATGTGGCACTAATTGAAGTCGATGCATTAGCTGCCATCCATCCAACAACGGCTTCAATTTGGTCTTCACGCAGCAGCGGTGTACGGCGCTCTCCGACAAAGCTGCGCATGAACGACTGTTCCCTGCTGAAAGTGGGTGCTGATGAGTCACCGGTGCCCGCAGCAGGCACAGAATCCCCACATCCTCTCCCTGCTCCGCGCCCACGCCCACGTACCTTACTCCCTGCCTTCTTCATCTTGGTTGACTGATAAAGATAAGCAGAAAATGGCTTTGTGTGCTTTTTCCTGAACAGCTCCGAGTCCTTACAGGTATAAGAAACACTAATTTTCTAAAGTGTGGACTAGACTTTAGTATGAGCTAATGTGGCCTACACAAATGTAAAGTGGTGTGTTTGGTGAACTTTATTATTTATTTATTTTTTGGGGGCTGAACTGACAACAGGGAGAGCTGCAGTCACACGGAGACCGTGCAGACAGCCGTAAACGGCGCTGCAAGGCCCAAAAACACTCATCTACGTTGTCCTATGTAGTGTTTTTCCACAAGTTAGCTGGATACGGGTGGAAAGACACTAATAGGAATTTTTTGAAAAAATGTGCAGCAGCCTGCACTACTTAAAACAAAAGGAAAATTGATTTTACGGTATGACGCAGTGAAGAACCCTGAGCTGGATACAACCGGCTATGGCTGCACACAGACTACAGGGCGAGCTGCAGTCACACGGAGACCGTGCAGACAGCCGTAAACGGCGCTGCAAGGCCCAAAAACACTCCTCTACGTTGTCCTATGTAGTGTTTTTCCACAAGTTAGCTGGATACGGGTGGAAAGACACTAATAGGAATTTTTTGAAAAAATGTGCAGCAGCCTGCACTACTTAAAACAAAAGGAAAATTGATTTTACGGTATGACGCAGTGAAGAACCCTGAGCTGGATACAACCGGCTATGGCTGCACACAGACTACAAGGCGAGCTGCAGTCACACGGAGACCGTGCAGACAGCCGTAAACGGCGCTGCAAGGCCCAAAAACACTCCTCTACGTTTTCCTATGTAGTGTTTTTCCACAAGTTAGCTGGATACGGGTGGAAAGACACTAATAGGAATTTTTTGAAAATATGTGCAGCAGCCTGCACAACTTGAAAAAAAAAAAAATTGAACAGTATGAGGCAGTGAACCACCCTCCCTGAACTGAATACAACCAGCTATGGCCTATGGCTGCACACAGACTAGAAAGTGGGCTGCACACACACACACACACACAGAGAGACCTTGCAGATCGCTGTGAAAACAGCGCTGCAAGGCAAAAGCAAGGTGATTAGTAGGTGAACACAGCGGTTGCTAAATTAGCCTTGGAAAAGAACAATGAAGCAAATCGCTATCTCTAAACTGGCCCTCAGTCAGCAAACAGCGTCCTGTCACTAAGGGTACCGTCACACATTGAAATTTTCATCGCTGCGACGGCACGATTCGTGACGTCGCAGCGTCGTATAATCATCGCTCCAGCGTCGTAGACTGCGGTCACACGTTGCAATCACGGCGCTGGAGCGATGCCGAAGTGCCTGGGTAACCAGGGTAAACATCGGGTAACTAAGCGCAGGGCCGCGCTTAGTAACCCGATGTTTACCCTGGTTACCAGCGTAAATGTAAAAAAACAAACAGTACATACTCACCCGTCGGTGTCCTTCAGGTCCCTTGCCGTCTGCTTCCTGCTCTGAGTGCAGCCGTACAGTGAGAGCAGAGCGCAGCACCGCTGCGCTCTGCTCTCACTTCCCGGCCGGCACTCAGAGCAGGAAGCAGACGGCAAGGGACCTGAAGGACACCGACGGGTGAGTATGTACGGTTTGTTTTTTTACGTTTACGCTGGTAACCAGGGTAAACATCGGGTTACTAAGCGCGGCCCTGCGCTTAGTTACCCGATGTTTACCCTGGTTACAAGCGAAGACATCGCTGGATCGCTGTCACACACAACGATCCAGCGATGTCAGCAAGTGATCAAGCGACGAAAGAAAGTTCCAAACGATCTGCTACGACGTACGATTCTCAGCAGGGTGTCTGATCGCAGTAGCGTGTCAGACACAGCGATATCGTAACGATATCGCTAGAACGTCACGAATCGTAACGTCGTAGCGATGGAAATTTCAATGTGTGACGGTACCCTAACTGAATTCACAGCAGAGTGAGCGCAAAATGGCGCCAGTGACTTTTAAACTGCAGAATGACATCATTTCAGCAGCCAATCACAGTCTTGCCAGTAGTTTCATGCCCTCCATGCTGAACAGGATGTGCCCACACTTGGAATCATTCTCATTGGCTGAATTCATGCAGTTTGAATCTGGGAACTTCCGATTCCGGTATCCGATACGCGGCAAGTATCGGAATCCCGGTATCGGAATTCCGATACCGCAAGTATCGGCCGATACCCGATACTTGCGGTATCGGAATGCTCAACACTACTCATGAATATAGGATGTCCTTGTTTCAATTTACCTTTGTATTTTACAGCTGTGGTCTGCAGTCTTATTGCATTATTTCAGTGCAAAGTTACAAGATATGGTTTGGATTATGCATCTGAGAAGGATTGACAATTGGTAGTATGGCATTTTAGGTATTATGTTTATTATTTATTCATCATTCTTACTTATATACCGCCATCATATTTGGCAGCAGTTTACAGACATTGTCATAGCTGTCCCCACTGAGGCTCACAATCTAAATTCATTACCAGTATGTCTTTGGAGTTTTGGAGAAAGCTGGAGTACCCATAGGAAACCCACAGAAACATGGGGAAAACATATAAACTCCTTGCGGATGTTGTTCTTGGTTGGATTCAAACCCAGGATCCCAGGCTGAAAAACAACAGTGCTAACCACTAAGCCACCATACTATCCTACATGTGAGGCTATATCTGATTGGTCAGTAATGGAGAACATGGTCAATATTATGACACCTCCTGACTAGTGTTGAGCGATACCGTCCGATACTTGAAAGTATCGGTATCGGATAGTATCGGCCGATACCCGAAAAGTATCGGATATCGCCGATACCGATACCCGATACCAATACAAGTCAATGGGACACCAAGTATTGGAAGGTATCCTGATTGTTCCCAGGGTCTGAAGGAGAGGAAACTCTCCTTCAGGCCCTGGGATCCATATTACTGTGTAAAATAAAGAATTAAAATAAAAAATATTGATATACTCACCTCTCCGGAGGCCCCTGGACATCACCGCTGGTAACCGGCAGCCTTCTTTGCTTACAATGAGCGCGTTTAGGGCCTTCCATGACGTCACGGCTTCTGATTAATTGCATGCGCTCATGTGACTGCCACGCGACCAATCACAAGCCGTGACGTCATTCTCAGGTCCTAAATTCCGAATTCTAGGAATTTAGGACCTGAGAATTACGTCACGGCTTGTGATTGGTCGCGTGATGGTCACATGAGCGGCACGCGACCAATCAGAAGCCGTGACATCATGGAAGGTGCTGAACACGCTCATTTTAAGCAAAGCAGGCTGCCGGTTACCAGCGGTGATGTCCAGGGGCCTCCGGAGAGGTGAGTATATCAATATTTTTTATTTTAATTCTTTATTTTTTACATGGATATGGATCCCAGGGCCTGAAGGAGAGTTTCCTCTCCTTCAAACCCTGGGAACCATACACTGGGAACTTCCGATTCCGATTCCCGATACCACAAAAGTATCGGATCTCGGTATCGGAATTCCGATACTGCAAGTATCGGCCGATACCCGATACTTGCGGTATCGGAATGCTCAACACTACTCCTGACGAAACCACAGTCCAATGGTTAAACGCGTGTCAAGGTGTACAGCGGGGAAAAAAGTATTTCGTCAGCCATCAATTGTGCAAGTTCTCCCACTTAAAAAGATGAGAGAGGCCTGTAATTGACATCATAGGTAGACTACAACTATGAGAGTCAAAATGAGAAAACAAATCCAGAAAATAACCTTGTCTGATTTGGCAAGATTTATTTAGCAAATTATGGTGGAATATATTATTTGGTATTTTTTAGTATTTGGTCATTAACAAAAGTTAATCTCAATATTTTATTATATATTCTTTGTTGGCAACGACAGAGGTCAAACGTTTTCTGTAAGTCTTCACAAGGTTGGCTCACACTGTTGGTGGTATGTTGGCCCATTCCTCCTTGCAGAGGAATAGGAATATTTTCGGCCTGTTGCTGGGCAACACGGACTTTCAACTCCCTCCAAAAGGTTTTCTATGAGGCTGAGATCTGGAGACTGGCTAGGCCACTCCAGGACCTTCATATGATTCTTACAAAGCCACTGCTTCATTGCCCTGATGGTGTGCTTGGGATTATTATCATGCTGAAAGACCCATCCATGTTTCATCTTCAATGCCCTTGCTGATGGAAGGAGGTTTGCACTCAAAATCTCACGATACATGCCCCCACTCATTCTTTCATGTACACGGATCAGTCATCCTGGTCCCCTTGCAGAGAAACAGCCCAAAAGCATGATGTTTTCAGCCCCATGCTTCACAGTAGGTATGGTGTTCTTTGGATGCAACAAAGCATTCTGTCTCCTCCAAAGACAACGAGTTTTGTTTTTACCAAATAGTTCTACCTTGGTTTCATCAGACCATATCACATTCTCCCAATACTCTTCTGGATAATCCAAATGCTCTCTAGAAAAGCCCGGACATGTACTGGCTTAAGCAGGGGGACATGTCGGTCACTGCAGGATGGCGTAGTGTGTTACTGATGGTAGCTTTTGTTACGGTGGTCCTAGCTCTATGCAGGTCATTCACTAGGTCCCCTCATGTGGTTCTGGGATTTGTGTTCACCGTTCTTGTGATCATTTTACCCCACAGGATGAGATCTTGCGTGGAGCCCCAGATCGAGGGAGATTATCAATGGTCTTGTATGTCTTCCATTTTCTTATTATTGCTCCTACAGTTGATTCACACCACGCTGCTTGCTGTTAGGAGTCGAGTTCCCACTGCTGCACAGGGGGAATCTCGAGCCGTGTCTGCTGCGGTCTCCCATTCTGCATCGGCCGCAGTGGAGCCTGTTCAGCGGAGGCGTCGGTCCCAGCGTCTCACTGAGTCTGATATTGTGCAAAGAGTTACTGCTGCCTCTCCAGGCTCTGCTGTTGTACCCTGCACTGATCTGCGGCAAGCAGGCTTTTCTGGGACTAAGTCCTGCTTTGCACACACTGAGCATGCCCAGGGTAAGATCTCTCAGTGGAGATCAAGGGTCACATGCTCAGGTACTGCAGCAACTTCCATTGGTCCTCCAGGAAGGTCCTGTACCTGATCTATTTCTGTGGCAGCCTTCCATTGGTCCTTCTTGGAAGGTCCTGTAGGTGCTGCAGCTTTATAAGGTTCTCATGACCACACAGCCATGCGCTAGTGTCAAATATGTACGAGCTCAGCGCCAGTGTGGTCGTGTATGCAGTCAGGGACCCGGCTGAAATAAGCCCCTAGAATGCTGGCACCTCCGGCGAGGAGTTTATGTGTGAATTCAGGGCTATCTAATAGCCGATAGAATTCCGGCTCCACCGGAGAGGAGCTGCATGTTGGTTTGACTGCATGACCACTGTCGGCTCTACACAGTAGCTGTGTCCCCTATGAGCTAAACAGGGCACAGCATTCTCTTTACTACGGGCTCTGTGAAGTAACAGAGTTCATTTATTCTATATTGCTTTGCCGCCTTACTTAGCAGCAGGTTCTTTCCTGCACGGTGGATCCCAGGTTGCGAACGCACCTATCCCATCTAATAAGTATATTCGGTGCGTTCCGCCAACCCTAACAGTACACTAGCACCAGGATCTGGCTAAGTAATGGCGGATGAACAGCGATTGCAGGGGTACATCCAGCTGCTGGAGGGCCGGTTGGCGTCTCTTGAGCGTGCAACCTCGGCGGTGGATGTTACCGCAATAGCTGTTCAGGCTGCTAGCGTGGCTGCAGCAGCTTTACCCACTGCCACCTCTGTTCCGACTTTATCTCACCTCCCATTACTCTGGGGACAGTAAGTCCTGTAGGGGTTTCGTGAGCCAGTGTGGTATACACCTCGAGCTCCTGGCTGCATGTTTTCCCACAGAGCGGGCAAAGGTGGGATTCATAATCTCTCTCCTGTCGGACAGAGCGTTGGAGTGGGCTGCGCCGCTGTGGGAGCGCAACGATCATGTGGTGTGGAGTGTTCCTTGGTTTCTGGACACTCTGAAACAGGTCTTTGTAGGACCTCAAGTCACCCATGATACAGCGCTCCAACTGCTGGCTTTGACTCAGGGTTTAACCATGGTCAGCCATTTTGCCGTTTGCTTCCGGACATTAGCGTCTGAGTTGGAATGGTCCGATAAAACCCTCATTCCCGTATTTTGGAGGGGGCTGGCTGACCATGTGAAGGACGCTTTAGCCACTAGGGAGATTCCTGCCACACTGGAGGAGCTCATAGCTGTATCAACTCGCATAGACCTTCGTTTTCACGAGCGAAGGTTGGAGCGAGCCCAGTGTAGGCAGAGGTTTCGGTTGGCTCCCACCTTCGCCAGACCTTTGGAATCTCCAGTCCAGGCGTCCGAGTCACATGAGGTCATAGAAGTGACACGAGCGGGATCCAAATCCCAGTCCGCTCGATCATTTAAGGTCTGTCATGTTTGCCAGAAGTCAGGACATCTTGCCTCCAAGTGTCCTCAGCAGTCGGGGAAACGTCAGCATCTAGTGGCAGTTGGAGGAGGTACACTAGACACAGCAACATTTGCCTCTAAGTTGTCCTTCAAGGGGACAATTACCATAGGCCCATCCACCCTTATGGTAGAGCTATGCGTGGACTCTGGGGCGGAGGGTAATTTTATGTCATCCGCTTTCGCCCAGCGTCACACAATACCCCTGGTGATGCTCGCCAAACCAGTAACCGTTTGAGTGGTAAATGGGTCGACACTACCCTCACAGATTACCCAACAAACCATTCCTTTCACTCTTTCTGTGTCTCCATCACATCAGGAGATTAACCCCTTCATGCCACGGCCCTTTTTTTTGTGTTTTTGTTTTTCGCTCCCCTCCTTCCCAGAGCCATAACTTTTTTTATTTTTCTGTCAATATGGCCATGTGAGGGCTTATTTTTTGCGGGACGAGTTGTACTTTTGAACGACATCATTGGTTTTACCATGTCGTGTACTAGAAAACGGGAAAAAAATTCCAAGTGCGGTGAAATTGCAAAAAAAGTGCAATCCCACACTTGTTTTTTGTTTGGCTTTTTTGCTAGGTTCACTAAATGCTAAAACTAACCTGCCATTATGATTTTCTAGGTCATTACGAGTTCATAGACACCTAACATGTCTAGGTTATTTTTTATCTAAGTGGTGAAAAAAAATTCCAAACTTTGATTTAAAAAAAAAAAAAAAAAAGTGCCATTTTCCGATACCCGTAGCGTCTCCAATTTTCGTGATCTGGGGTCGGGTGAGGCTTATTTTTTGTGTGCCGAGCTGATGTTTTTAATGATACCATTTCGGTGCAGATGCGTTCTTTTGATCGCCCGTTATTGCATTTTAACGCAATGTCGCGGCGACCAAAAAAACGTAATTCTGGCGTTTCGGATTTTTTTCTCGCTACGCTGTTTAGGGATCAGGTTAATGCTTTTTTTAATTGATAGATCGGGCGATTCTGAACGCGGCGATACCAAATATGTTTAGGTTTGGTTTTTTTTAATTGTTTTATTTAGGATGGGGCGAAAGGGGGGGATTTAAACTTTTATATTTTTAATATTTTTTTCACATTTTTAAAAACTTTTTTTTTTTCACTTTTGCCATGCTTCAATAGCCTCCAAGGGAGGCTAGAAGCAGGCACAGCCCGATCTGCTCTGCTTCATAACAGCGATCATCAGATCGCTGCTATGCAGCAGAAATGCAGGTGTGCTGTGAGCGCCGACCACAGGGGGGGCGCTCACAGCTACCGGCGATCAGTAACCATAGAGGTCTCAAGGACCTCTATGGTTACCTTCCTGATGCATCGCCGACCCCCGATCATGTGACGGGGGTCGGCGATGACGTCATTTCCGGATGCGGTAGTTAAATGCCGCTGTCTGCATTTGACAGCGGCATTTAACAGGTTAATAGCGGCGGGTGAATAGCGATTTCACCCGCCGCTATTGCGCGCACATGTCAGCTGTACAAAACAGCTGACATGTCGCGAC
This sequence comes from Ranitomeya variabilis, assembly GCF_051348905.1. Classification (NCBI taxonomy): domain Eukaryota; kingdom Metazoa; phylum Chordata; class Amphibia; order Anura; family Dendrobatidae; genus Ranitomeya; species Ranitomeya variabilis. Next base: position 300,956,500 of record NC_135236.1, on the reverse strand, counting down.
TTTGATGTGCGCTCACCGCCGGAGCGCACATCAAAGCAGGGGACCCGACATGTGCGGTACATGTACGGCGCATGTCGCGAAAGGGTTAACTCCCTTTTAGTCATTCCTGAGGGAATTGATGAGGTCCTGTTGGGGATACCATGGCTACTCATATAGAGTGGTCCTCAGGGAGAATATTGGGATGGAGTAAATCCTGTGAGGGTAGATGTCAGAGGGAGTGCGTTCAGGTTGCTGCAACAGAGGTACCCGCAGATCTTTCCTCTCTCCCAAAGCACTATTGGCCCTATGCAGACGTGTTCTCCAAAAGGGCTGCGGAGACCCTTCCGCCTCACCGCCCCTATGACTGTCCTATTGACCTCGTGCCTGGTGCTGAGCCTCCCCGGGGTCGAGTCTATCCATTATCTCTCCCGGAGATGGAGGCAATGTCTCAGTACATCCAAGAGAATCTGGCAAGAGGATTCATTAGGAAGTCAGTGTCACCTGAAGGGGCTGGGTTTTTCTTCGTACAGAAGAAGAGTGGAGACTTACGTCCATGCATAGACTACAGAGGTCTTAATGCCATCACCATTAAGAACAAGTACCCATTACCCCTGATATCTGAGCTTTTTGATAGACTACGGGGAGCAAGGGTATTTACAAAATTAGATCTGCGGGGTGCTTACAACCTGATTCGCATCCGTGAGGGGGACGAATGGAAGACGGCTTTTAACACCAGGGATGGGCACTATGAATATCTGGTGATGCCCTTCGGGCTCTGTAATGCCCCAGCCGTTTTCCAAGACTTTGTGAACGACATCTTCCGGGATATGCTCATCACCTCGGTTGTAGTCTATCTGGATGATATTCTCATCTACTCTCCAGATATTGACTCCCATCAGAGAGATGTTCGCAAAGTCTTCGACCTCTTACGGGCAAACTCCCTCTACACCAAGTTGGAGAAGTGTGTCTTTGAGCAGGAGTCCTTGCCTTTCCTTGGTTATATCATCTCTGCCCAGGGTTTGGCTATGGATCCTGCCAAGCTACAGGCTGTGATGGACTGGCAGGAACCCCATTCACTTAAAGCGGTGCAGCGCTTTATGGGGTTCATTAACTACTATCGTCAGTTCATCCCACACGTCTCAACTTTGGTAGCTCCCTTAGTTGCCCTCACCAAGAAGGGAGAAAATCCCAAGTTGTGGTCAGAGGATGTCTCCAAGGCCTTCCTCTCGGTTAAGTCACACTTCGCTAGCGCTCCCATTCTACATCACCCCGATGTAGATAAGCCATTTATCATGGAGGTGGATGCCTCATCCGTTGGTGCTGGAGCAGTCCTTTTCCAAAAGGATGCTCAAGGTCGGAAGCATCCATGCTTCTTCTTCTCCAAGACCTTCACACCGGTGGAGAGGAATTATTCCATCGGGGACAGGGAGTTGCTAGCCATGAAGTTGGCTTTCTCAGAGTGGAGACATCTCTTGGAGGGAGCTCGCTTTCCCTTCCAGGTTTTCACTGACCACAAAATCTTGGTATATCTACAGACGGCCCAGCGGCTGAATTCTTGCCAGGCTAGATGGTCCCTGTTCTTCTCCCAGTTTCATTTTACTCATTTTCTCTCCGGGGAGAAGAACATTCGCGCCAACGCTCTCTCTCGCTCCGTAGTGTCATCTGAGGAGGAGGAGGAGGAGCCTCGGCTTATTGTCCCTTCTGAGAGCCTGAGAACTGTAGCTCCGGTTTCGCTAGAGTCTGTGCCCCCGGGCAAGACTTTCATGCCAGCGAATTTGCGACCGGAGGTTCTCTCTTGGGCTCACTCGTCCAGAGTGGGTGGGCATTTTGGGACCAAAAGGACATCTGAGCTTTTGGCGAGAACGTATTGGTGGCCGCATATGGCCCGTGATGTCGGGGACTATATTCGGCCGTGCGTTTCCTGCGCCCAGAATCGGTCTCCTCGGCAATGGCCTGCTGGGTTGCTTTACCCCCTACCGGTGGCAGACAGGCCTTGGGAAATGGTCGGGATGGACTTCATGGTGGGCTTACCCAATTCACGTAGCTGCACCATTATCTGGGTTGTCACCGATCATTTCCCTAAGATGGTGCACTTGGTGCCGCTTCCACGGTAACCTTCTGCACGGGCCTTGGCGGCGTTATTCATAAAGCACATTTTCTGTTTACATGGAATGCCTGATAAAATTGTCAGCGACCGGGGTCCCCAGTTCACGTCTCGGTTTTGGAGAGAGCTCTGCCGTTTACTCAGCATAGAGTTGAATCTCTCCTCTGCATACCATCCCGAGAAGAATGGGTTGGTAGAGAGGACCAACCAGACTCTAGTGACATACTTGCGACATTTTGTCTCTGCTAGGCAGGATGATTGGGCATCTTTGCTACCTTGGGCGGAATTTGCCTTGAACAACGCCGTAGCCGATTCCACTGGGCAGACTCCTTTTCTCCTTAATTACGGCCAGCATCCGTGTTTCCCTGTGCCCATGCCCATGTCATCCACCGATTCTAGGGTGGCAGACTGGGAGGTGGAGGCACGTGACATCTGGGACCGCACACAGGATGCCATCCGGGCCTCCAAGGATAGAATGAGGGTTTTTGCTGATACACACCGGCGCCCCGCTCCGACCTTTGCTCCTGGCGACTTAGCGTGGCTCTCCGCCCGTAACATCAGGCTGCGAGTTGAGTCCACTAAGTTTGCGCCTCGCTACATTGGCCCATTCAAGGTTCTGGAACAGGTCAACCCTGTGGTCTACCGTTTGGCTATTCCTCCACGCCTTGGTATCACCAACACTTTTCACGTTTCCCTCTTAAAGCCCATTCATTTGTCCCGGTTTTCTGAGTCATCTGCCGGGACATCGGGTTCATCCTCGGATAAGTTTGAGGTGAATGCTATCATGGGGTGCAAGGTGGTACGTGGCAAGAAATTTTATCTGGTGGACTGGAAGGGTCACGGTCCAGAAGATAGAACCTAGGAACCTGTGGAGCACATTCGGGCTCCGCTGCTCATTGCAGCTTTTGAGCATAGCGAGGCTCAAGGAGGGGTGCCCTAGGAGGGGGGGTAATGTTAGGAGTCGAGTTCCCACTGCTGCACAGGGGGAATCTCGAGCCATGTCTGCTGCGGTCTCCCATTCTACAGGCTCTGTGAAGTAACAGAGTTCGTTTATTCTATATTGCTTCGCCGCCTTACTTAGCAGCAGGTTCTTTCCTGCACGGTGGATCCCAGGTTGCGAAAGCACCTATCCCATCTAATAAATATATTCGGTGCGTTCCGCCAACCCTAACACTTGCCTATTGCAGATTCAGTCTACCCAGCCTGAAGCAGGGCTTTGACAGCTTTTTGGTCTTCACCACAGTGGAGTTTGGAGTGTGACTGTTTGAGGTTGTGGACAGGTGTCTTTTATACTGATAACAAGTTCAAACAGGTGCCATTAATACAGGTAATGAGTGGAGGACAGAGGAGTCTCTTAAAGAAGAAGTTACAGGTCTGTGACAGCCAGAATTCTTGCATGTTTTAGGTGACCAAATACTTACTTTCCACCATAATTTGCAAAATAAAACTTGCCAAATTGTTTGGATTTGTTTTCTCATTTTGACTCTCATAGTTGTGGTTTACCTATAATGTCTATTACAGGTCTCTCTCATCTTTTTAAGTGGGAGAACTTGCACAATTGGTGGCTGACTAAATCCTTTTTTCCCCACTGTATCTCAAAAATGAAACAGGCATTCCTGGGAGTCTGTATGTTTTGCTGCTATTTGTTTAATGTATATTTAATAGACTACCCACTATATTTGTAACTGCCGAGGTTGTCATGTGGATATATATATACTGTATATACACTCACTGGCCACTTTATTAGGTACACCTGTCCAACTTCTTGTTAACACTTAATTTCTAATCAGCCAATCACATGGCGGCAACTCAGTGCATTTAGGCATGTAGACATGGTCAAGACAATCTCCTGCAGTTCAAACCGAGCATCAGTATGGGGAAGAAAGGTGATTTGAGTGCCTTTGAACGTGGCATGGTTGTTGGTGCCAGAAGGGCTGGTCTGAGTATTTCAGAAACTGCTGATCTACTGGGATTTTCACGCACAACCATCTCTAGGGTTTACAGAGAATGGTCCGAAAAAGAAAAAAAATCCAGTGAGCGGCAGTTCTGTGGGCGGAAATGCCTTGTTGATGCCAGAGGTCAGAGGAGAATGGGCAGACTGGTTCGAGCTGATAGAAAGGCAACAGTGACTCAAATCGCCACCCGTTACAACCAAGGTAAGCCTAAGAGCATCTCTGAATGCACAGTGCGTCGAACTTTGAGGCAGATGGGCTACAGCAGCAGAAGACCACACCGGGTACCACTCCTTTCAGCTAAGAACAGGAAACTGAGGCTACAATTTGTACAAGCTCATCGAAATTGGACAGTAGAAGATTGGAAAAACGTTGCTTGGTCTGATGAGTCTCGATTTCTGCTGCGACATTCGGATGGTAGGGTCAGAATTTGGCGTAAACAACATGAAAGCATGGATCCATCCTGCCTTGTATGGAGCATCTTTGGGATGTGCAGCCGACAAATCTGCGGCAACTGTGTGATGCCATCATGTCAATATGGACCAAAATCTCTGAGGAATGCTTCCAGCACCTTGTTGAATCTATGCCACGAAGAATTGAGGCAGTTCTGAAGGCAAAAGGGGTCCAACTCGTTACTAGCATGGTGTACCTAATAAAGTGGCCGGTGAGTGTATATGTATATATATATTTATATATAGTGTATATATATATATATAGTGTATGTATATATATATATATATATATATATACCGTATTTTCCGCTTTGTAAGACGCACTTTATTTCCCCCAAATTTGGGGGGGAAATGGGGGTGCGTCTTACAAAGCAGATATACCGCTTACCGTTACAGGCTGGGATGAGGGGGTGTCCGCTGCCGCCCGCTGCTGCTGCCGCCCACCACCGCTGCTGCTGCCGCCCGCCACCGCTGTCGCCCGCCACCGCGGTTGTCCGCTGCTACTCCGGTGCTGCGGGGGCTCTGGTGACATTTTGTGAAAGACCAGAGCCCCCCGGCAGTTCGTCCATGCGTTCCTTCCTGTATGACTGACTCCGGGAAAATGGCCGCCGAAATCTCGGGAGATGAGATTTCAGCGCTGAGATCTCATCTCTCGAGATTCCGGCGGCCATTTTCCCGGAGTCAGTCATACAGGAATACATGGACGAACTGCCAGGGGGCTCTGGCCTTTCACAATATGTCGGCAGAGCCCCCGCAGCACCGGAAACAGCCCTGCAGCCCCGAAGCCCCCCTGCAGCACAGGAGCCCCCCCGCAGACCGCCTCATCCCAGCCTGCAGCACAGGAGCCCCCCTGCAGAGTGCCTCATCCCAGCCTGCAGCACAGGAGCCCCCCTGCAGCACAGGAGCCCCCCTGCAGACCCCCTCATCCCAGCCTGCTGCATAGGAGCCCCCCTGCAGACCTCCTCATCCCAGCCTGCAGCAATGATCCACTCCTGCCTCCAGCAACGACCCTGGGACCCTGATCCACCACAGCCACAACCCCTGGTAAGTAATAAGATGCATGGATTATAAGACGCCCCACCAATTTATTAAAAAAAGTTTTTTCCTATTTTTCTCCTCAAAATTTGGGGTGCGTCTTATAATCCGGAGCGTCTTACAAAGCGAAAAATACGGTATATATATATTTACAGTGAAGCGCAAGAGCGTAACAATGTTTTGAACTTTTGATTTTCAGGCTCTATATCTCATTACATTATCCACTACTGTTTTGATGATGAGGTTACCATAATTTTATAGACAATCATCTTGAGTATCTCATATATAAATGCCACGAAGATGATTTCCCAAGAAAAGAGAAACAGTATCATCCAGCTCATCGATAGTGGTCTCTCAGCCAAGAAGATTGCCAAACTGCGTCATGTGAGTGAGTGCCATGACAGTTTTAAGGATACAAAATAAAGTCTGTCCATCCATTCAGAAGCCAAAAGGAGTCAACAAGTCTGCTCATCCCAAGGTCTATCAGTTCCAGTGCGACAAACACGGCAGTGGAGGTGGCTATTAAGCTTCATAATAGAGAGATCACAGACGTCGATGCAAGCACTGTGCAACGCACATTACACAATTTGCTGGAGGTAATTTTTTTTCAAAGCCCACACTATAAACTGCAATATTTAAAATAGGAAGGATCAGTGACTTGTCATTTAGGCCACAATAATGAAGATAAGGCCAGAGAACACCAAATAAAGTGCCCCCCACTGGCCGCCCCAAAGCACGAGAATCTCATTAACTGAAAACAAACATTAAACAACACACAACCACAAGACGGATTTCTTCACTGCTGGCATCATTTAAATGAATGTAACAGTGCCAACCTGACAACTTCTGTAGCTTACTTAGCAAAATCCTAAAGACAGGTTCGCTTTAATTCTTAATTGTTTAGCTCAATAGGATAAACCTACAATTACTTGTACTATGTATGTAGTACAAATAATAGCCTCTATGTTGCCTGTGGCCAGACTTCATAGGTGCACCAAGATGATGACAATATTGTCCTTCCATAGTCCTCAGGCTGAAACCCATTTGCATCTACTGGAACATTAGCAATGCGCTGATAATACCACTTAAAATATATTGACACCTTTGGCATAGAAAATGTTAATTTTACATGTTTGTGGTTACCTTTAGTTAATAAAAAGCACTAAGTTTCAGTTTGCAATCCCCAGTCCTTCAATAATTTTCAGACCTCATAATATGCAATATGCAGTCTGAGACAAGTTTAAGATTTCTCTTTTGTGGGAGGGTCAATCCCAACAATATAGTCTGGATGTGAATTCTCCAGGAACATAAGGTTTACAGTAACAAATTTATCATTATAGCTTCTATCATGCAATTTCCTTTTGAAACACTTCTCCCTTTTCACAGACTGTTTTCCTTGCCCTATATTAGATACTTCCCACTCTATCCACTGCATATCTGCTTACAACTCTCCCCTGCTATCAGTAACACTGAGAGAAGGGAAGGGGAGCAGAGAACTGTCAGTACTGGAAGCAGAAGCACTGATGGATTTGTATGATTAACTCAACTAAATAAAGAACTTAAAAATGTTCTTCAATAGCAAAATGGTAGAAAATTTATAATGAAGACTTTTTAGAAAGTTACTTAACTTTACATTTAGAGGACAAATAAATAAAAAATAATCTGCTCAGGGATGTACATAGCCTTTAAAATAATTTACAAGCAATTATTTGAATATGTATGCTCCTGCTATATAAATCTTTACCTCACTTTTCTTCTGTATTTTCCATTCATCAGTATCCTCTTCCTACCCCCCTCTTTACCTTCTGTCCCACTCCTTACCCTCCTCCATTTACTCCCGAGTCCCCACCCCTTCCGTTTTCTGCTCTTCTTTCCCACATCCCCTTTCCTATTTATTCTTTCTTTACTGCCTCTTTTCTCTGCATTCTTCTTCAGCTCTCCTACTTTCTCCTGCATTTTCTTCGATTTAAATTAGCATTATAACAAATTAGACTATACTTTAGTTTATATGCTGCTGGCAGAGATTGACAGTGATATTTAACTGGTTACATAGTAATTATCCAAGCTTACAGGCTTCTGTATGAAGCAGGTTCAGCTCCTGAGCCTGCACCCAACAAAGGATGTTTATGTACTACCTTGGGAGAGGGTCAACAAATCTGTAACCATACACCTTCTTATCTTGTATTGTAATTTTAGTTAGGTGAGGTAAGTGGACAGTTTACCCCTAGTCTGACATTAGCCTTTCCATGTATTTAAAATTCATGATTTTACAGTTTTTTACAGTGCCCCAGCTACTGAAATACATCTTTATGCACTCCACAAATGCTGCAGGTCTTCTTTTCTTCAAAACAAAAAGGTCTTGTGTGGATCAATCGGTGGTGTTCCGGAATCTTCCCTTTACTTTTCAAAAAGAGGTTCTACAGCAGCTGAGATATTTGGTTAAGGGATATTGCATTAATATTGTATTATTAAGCTGTATAAAATGTACAATTAAAAACATTTGCTTTCATTGTGAAACCAGTTTACAAACATACGCCTAAGTTTTGGCCACAAATCCTCTTTACTGTTATCCACACAACAGACATTGTAGTTACTGCAGCTCTGAAGGAGAGTCGACCATTTTTCTTTATCCACAAAGTTGTTATATTTCTCACAGTTTCTGATAAGTGAAATGTGGCTTTCGTTGCTATGGTGAATTAATCCATAGGAAGGATTTATATATAATCTCTAAAACTCGCCTGACTACAATAATGTAGGACAGTTGGTCCCTGCAGTATATTTTATAAGTACGGTAAGTCTCTATCTTAGGAAAGTACATACAATTGCACAGAAATCCAGAACTCCTCTTCAATCATATTTATGCCAAGGAGTATGCTTTCCGACATTTCTATTATTTATATTGGATTGAAAGCATGTATATCTATATATATAATCGACTAAGGGTCACTTCCGTCTGTCTGTCTGTTTGTCAAGGAAATCCTGCATTGCTAATATAGATGTCAGTGACACATATATACACTCACTGGCCACTTTATTAGGTACACCTGTCCAACTTCTTGTTAACACTTAATTTCTAATCAGCCAATCACATGGCGGCAACTCAGTGCATTTAGGCATGTAGACATGGTCAAGACAATCTCCTGCAGTTCAAACCGAGCATCAGTATGGGGAAGAAAGGTGATTTGAGTGCCTTTGAACGTGGCATGGTTGTTGGTGCCAGAAGGGCTGGTCTGAGTATTTCAGAAACTGCTGATCTACTGGGATTTTCACGCACAACCATCTCTAGGGTTTACAGAGAATGGTCCGAAAAAGAAAAAAAATCCAGTGAGCGGCAGTTCTGTGGGCGGAAATGCCTTGTTGATGCCAGAGGTCAGAGGAGAATGGGCAGACTGGTTCGAGCTGATAGAAAGGCAACAGTGACTCAAATCGCCACCCGTTACAACCAAGGTAGGCCTAAGAGCATCTCTGAACGCACAGTGCGTCGAACTTTGAGGCAGATGGGCTACAGCAGCAGAATACCACACCGGGTACCACTCCTTTCAGCTAAGAACAGGAAACTGAGGCTACAATTTGTACAAGCTCATCGAAATTGGACAGTAGAAGATTGGAAAAATGTTGCTTGGTCTGATGAGTCTCGATTTCTGCTGCGACATTCAGATGGTAGGGTCAGAATTTGGCGTAAACAACATGAAAGCATGGATCCATCCTGCCTTGTATAGAGCATCTTTGGGATGTGCAGCCGACAAATCTGCGGCAACTGTGTGATGCCATCATGTCAATATGGACCAAAATCTCTGAGGAATGCTTCCAGCACCTTGTTGAATCTATGCCACGAAGAATTGAGGCAGTTCTGAAGGCAAAAGGGGTCCAACCCGTTACTAGCATGGTGTACCTAATAAAGTGGCCGGCGAGTGTATATCTACTATATAATTGTCTAAAGGTCACTACCGTCTTTCTGTCTGTCTTTCTGTCCGCCAGGCCACAACCAATTAGCGATGGGCACAGTCCGGCAGTGAATTTACCCCTTCCTAACCTCTGTCAGTGCCCCTCCAGTCAGCGCTTACACAGGGTTAATGGCTGTGTTACACCGCATTATGCCGCGGTGTAACGCAGTCCTTTAACGCTGCTATTAACCCTGTGTGACCAACTTTTTACTATTGATGCTGCCTATGCAGCATCAATAGTAAAAAGATCTAATGTTAAAAATAATAAAAATAAAAAATCATTATATTCTCACCTTCCATCGCCTTTCCCGCTGCTCCTCGCGTTGCTCCGGTCCATGCATTGCGGTCTCACGAGATGATGATGAAGCGGTCTCATGAGACCGCTACGTCATCATCTCGCGAGACCGCAATGCATTCTTGGGACCGGAGCGTCGCGAGGAGCATCGGTAAACGCCTCGTCTGGATCTGGGGGCCGACGGAAGGTGAGTATATAACTATTTTTTATTTTAATTCTTTTTTTTAACAGGGATATGGTGCTATATACTACGTGGGCTGTGTTAGATACTGCATGGGCTGTGTTATATACTACGTCTCTGTGCTATATACTACGTGGCTGTGGTATATATTACGTGGCTGGGCAATATACTACATCTCTGTGCTCTATACTACGTGGCCTTTGATATATACTGCATGGGCTGTGTTATATACTACGCCTCTGTGCTATATACTACGTGGCTGTGCTATATACTACGTGGCTGTGCAATATATTACGTGGCTGTGCAATATATTATGTTGCTGGGCAATATACTTCGTGTCTGTGCTACATACTACAGGGGCTGTGCTATATACTATGTGGCTGGGCAATATACTACGTGGGCTGTTCTATATACTATGTGAGCTATGTTATATACTACGTGGGCTGTGTTATATACTACGTGGGCTGTATGCTACTTGGCTGTGTTATATTTCTCTGCTGTATCTGTGCATCATGAATCGTGGTATGTGTTAAAGAGAGGGACCCACTGAGACTCTTTCGTCCGGGGCCCTCAAAAACCTGGAGCAGGCCCTGGCTTCACTGATTGTTCGCTGCCGGGCGTGACCAATCAGCGACAGGCACAGTCCGGCCACGAATTGGCGCAGAATTTGAACCACGCTTCGCTAATTGGTCGCACCCGGCTGGCCGAATCCTGTGTTTAAATTGCATTATTCTGAAAACTTCATAAATAAACTACATACATATTCTAGAATACCCGATGCCTTAGAATCGGGCCACCATCTAGTTTAGAATAATGGAAAATCATGATCCTTTCTTATTATGTTGGGGAAAGCATGTACAGCAATTACCTATAATGTACAATACCTGCAAAAGTCAACCATTTTGTTAGTAGCAGAGAGCTGAAATGGAAAAATATTGGTGGACATTATTATGACCTCGCGTTTATTCTATGCTATATAATACAGTTCCTCTAAGATAATTTTTCATATACACCTGAAAGTGCATATTAGGAAGCACACAAAATAGAGATTTTTTTTCTGTACTTACTGAAACCACCCATCATATTATTTCCATCTGTGGATATTAGTCTTCGCTTCTTACATTGACATACTAACTAGGCTTCACTTTCTCTAGCACAGGAAAACTGCTAATTTATGGGGTCATTTCACCTTTCTCCTAACAGCTGATGTTTGGAGAGAGAAGGATCAATATTTGGAATTTCAATGCCTGATTCTTTTGTTTTCAGGACAGAAAGGATGCTGGCAGAGGTTTCTGGCAGTGTCTTTCTTCTCTTTTATGAATGCTTAGAGTTCATGTGTGTGTGTGGAAGTAAATAGGGATAGCACTTTGCTGACTGAACGTTCAGCCACCGCCTATCTCATCACTAAGGTTAGTTAGTTGGCTTGTGGGTTATAATAAATCACCAATCTTCAGACTCTCCAGGTCATGCTGCGACGTGCGTTACCTGTAAGTGGCTTTTTCAATGTAAGCCAATAGAGCATCAGAATGACACTCCATAGGCTTAAATTATAAAAGAGACTTCCAGCTCACACATAGAACACAGAGTGAGCCAGAGAGTTTGAAAGGGTTGACATCACTGAGAAGAGAAACAGAATGGAGCTGGATACAGGGAAAATACAGCAGTAGATGGCTTAATTAAAGAAGCATCCCACTAATGTTTTTATCACTTCATATATTAAAATCATCATATTACAGCTCTGGCAAAAATTAAGAGACCACTGCAAAATGTTCAGTTTGTCTGATTTTTCTCTTTATAGGTACATTTTTGAGTAAAATGTAAATTGTTCTTTTAGTCTATAAACTTCTGACAACATGTCTCCGAATTTGCAAGCAATAAATTTTGTATTTTTTTTCTGAAAAGGAGAAATGGTCAAAATTAAAAAAAAAACTTTCAGACCTCAAATAATGCAAAGAAAACAAGTTCATAATCATTTAGAAACAACAATACTAATGTTTTAATTCAGGAAGAGTTCAGAAATCAATATTTTGTGGAATAACCATGATTTTTAATCACAGCTTTCATGCGTCTTGGTATGCTTTCCACCAGTCTTTCACATTGCTTCTGGCGCAAACATAATTAAGCAGTTCTTCTTTGTTTGATGGCCTGTGACTATCCATCATCCTCTTGATTACATTCCAGAGGTTTTCAACGGGGTTCAGGTCTGGAGATTGGGCTACCCATGACAAGGTTTTGGTGTGGTGGTCTCTTAATTTTTGGCAGAGCTGTATATGGCACTATATACTTATAATTGCTCATTCATGTCATATACCGACCTCCAGGCCTGGCCACTGCCTTTATTGACCAATTCTCCACCTGGCTTCTACACTTTCTCTCTGCTGACATTCCCACCATCATCATAGGTGACTTCAACATCCCCATTGATACCCTTCAGTCAACAGCCTCCAAACTTCTGTCCCTTACTTCATCCTTTGGACTTACTCAGTGGTCCTCCGCAGCCACCCAGACGGACATACACTAGACCTCATCTTCACCCGTCTCTGCTCTCTATCTAACTTCGCCACCTCCCCTCTCCCTCTATCTGACCACCATCTGCTCACCTTCTCATCCCTGTCCTCCTCACCGGTCACCCATGTCCAGCAACATGCGCACCCCCGCAGAAACCTTGCACGCCTAGACACCCACACACTCTCTGACTCCATCCTAACACTGGCATCCATATCCTCACTCCACGACACAGACAGTGCCGCTGCTTTCTACAATTCCACTCTTGCATCAGCTGTTGACACGGTTGCCCCTCTCGTCCATGGCAGAGTGCGACGTATCAATACACAACCTTGGCACAATAACACCACTAAAAAGCTCCGGCAAGTGTCCAGGGTTGCAGAGCAGCGTTGGAAGAAAACACGCTGGCAAGATGACTTCACTGTATTCAAACAAGCAACATTCGCTTTTAAATCTGCTCTCACCTCTGCTAAACAGGCCTACTTTACAACCCTCGTATCTTTCCTATCCTACAACCCCAAACAGTTATTCAAAACCTTTAACTCCCTCCACCGCCCCCCACTGCCCCCTCCAACCTCCCTCATATCTGCTGAGGACTTTGCCACACACTTTAAAAATAAGATCGACCAGACAAGGCAAGTCTTCATTGTTCAACCACCACAACCCTTTGTATACTAGACCAATGCCCGAACCCCATAACCTCCCTATCCAACATCACTGAAGGGGAGCTTAATTGTCTCCTCTCCAAATCGCACCTCACCACCTGTGTGCTCAACCCAATCCCATCCCACCTCCTCCCCAACCTCACCACCACACTTATCCCATCCCTAACCCACCTCTTCATCCTATCACTAACTTCTGGCACCTTCCCTTCTGCTTTCAAACATGCCACAATCACACCTATCCTTAAAAAGTCAACCCTCGATCCTACTGCTATGTCCAGCTATCGCCCAATATCGCTGCTCCCATTTGCTTCCAAACTTCTGGAACAGCACATCCACTCTGAACTTTCATCCCACCTCTCATCTAACTTGCTCTTTGACAATCTACAATCTGGTTTCCACCCCATCACTCAACTGAGACAGCCCTGACCAAAATCACTAACGACCTACTTACCGCCAAAGCTAACGGACAATACTCTGTACTCCTCCTTTTAGAGCTGTCCTCTGCTTTTGACACAGTTGACCACTGACTCCATCTACAGATCCTCTCCTTCTTTGGCATCAAAGACCTCGCCCTATCCTGCATCTCCTCGTACCTTTCCAACCGAACATTCAGCATCTCCCACTCCCACACTACCTCCTCATCCCACCCTCTCTCTGTTGGAGTCCCCCAAGGCTTTGTTCTAGGACCCCTACTCCTCTCAATCTATACACTTGGCCTGGAACAATCCATAAAGTCCAATGCATTCCAGTACCACCTCTATGCTGATGACACTCAGATGTACCTCTCTGGCCCAGACGTCACCGCTCTGCTCTCCAGAATCCTAGAGTGTCTATCAGCCATATCCTCCTTCTTCTCCTCTCGCTTCCTCAAACTCAATGTGGACAAATATGAACTCATCATCTTTCCTCCATCCCATAGATCTTCCTTACCTGACCTATCTATTGCAATTAATGACATCATGCTTTTTCCGTATCGGAAGTCCGCTGCCTCGGAGTAACCTTTGACTCTGCCCTGTTCTTCAACCCGCACATCCAAGCTCTGTCCACCTCCTGTCGCCTCCAGGTCAAAAATATCTCCAGAATCAGTCCTTTCCTCAATCGTCAATCTACTAAAATGCTTGTGCATGCCCTCATCATCTCCCGCCTTGACTACTGCAACATCCCTTTCTGCGGCCTCCCTGCTAACACCCTTGCACCTCTCCAGTCAATCCTTAACTCTGCTGCCCAACTGATTCATCTCTCTCCTCGCTACTCCTCCGCTTTCCACTCTGCAAATCTCTTCACTGGCTCCCATTCCCTCAGCGTATCCAGTTCAAATTACTAATACTGACCTACAAAGCCATCCATAACCTGTCTCCTCTATTTATCTCTGAACTAATCTCCCGATATCTTCCCTCACGTAATCTCCGGTCCTCCCAAGACCTCCTTCTCTCCTCCACACTTATTCGCTCCTCATCCAACCGCCTCCAAGACTTCTCCAGAATATCCCTGATCCTCTGGAATTCTCTGCCCCAACACGTCCGACTATCAACCACATTCGGATCCTTCAGACAGAACCTGAAAACCCATCTCTTCAGGAAAGCCTACAGCCTGCACTGACCCCGCTGCCTCCTCATCACTACCGGAGATACTGCCTCACCAACACCAGAGCTCCTGCAACCCTCAACCTATTGTCTCCTTCACCATAATCCTGTAGAATGTAAGCCCGCAAGGGCAGGGTCCTCGACCATCTGTATCAGTCTGTCATTGTTAGTTAGTTTACTGTAAGTGATATCTGTAACTTGTATGTAACCCATTCTCATGTGCAGCACCATGGAATCAATGGTGCTATATAAATATATAATAATAATAATAATAATAAAATTTTGCATTTCTACCCAGCAAATTCTTCTCTTCTCCTCTCTTTCTCCTCATCGAATTCTTCTCTGCTCTGTGTAGAAACAGGAAGTCTCTTGTCCTTGCAGAAATCATTCCTATCTTCAGCTCCGGACCCAGCTGCTGTCATCCCCCCTGCCAGGGACTTTTGCAGTGACTTATGACTCATACAGGGAAAAGTGACCTCCTACATAGAGGTTTGAAGGATCTAGCTTGTCAGTTTTAATCACATGATATTATGTAACTAATGGGAAACAGAGGAATTATCTGGGAAGAAAGGCAAAATGAGCAATTGTAAAAACATAGTGCTAAATAACGTGATAATCGCAATATATTAAAAGGATAGATAATTTGATGGGATGGTAGGAGTGCTTCTTTAACACACTAACACTATACTAATTACACATATACACAGAAATAAGAGGAAAAATGGGAAGGCTTATTTAATAAAATGATGTTAATCCTGCAATTTTCATGATATTTGCTTATCCCTAATGAGTACTGTAGTGAGCAGCCAGAAACGGCTAAATGTATGGGGAACAATGTGAACTCAATCAGCGACTGCTTGTAAAATTTATATTCTTCTAATGTGAATGCCATGTAAAACTAACCAATGAAACTCATTGAGTTGATATATTTTCTTGGACAGTTCTAGTTGTAGCATTAGATGAAATTATTGGTGTCATTACATTATCTGTGGTTCTGTTATTTTACAGTATGTAATATCAATGTATTTACTGCATGCTTCACCTGCTTGTCATACAGATGTCAAGTATGAAAATTATTCTAAACGCTTCAGGAATGGAAGTAATTTACATGCAAGACAGTGGCGATCAACTCATACAATGGAACAAATAACATATTAATGTATAATGTACACTCACTGGCCACTTTATTAGGTACACCTGTCCAACTTCTTGTTAACACTTAATTTCTAATCAGCCAATCACATGGCGGCAACTCAGTGCATTTAGGCATGTAGACATGGTCAAGACAATCTCCTGCAGTTCAAACCGAGCATCAGAATGGGGAAGAAAGGTGATTTGAGTGCCTTTGAACGTGGCATGGTTGTTGGTGCCAGAAGGGCTGGTCTGAGTATTTCAGAAACTGCTGATCTACTGGGATTTTCACGCACAACCATCTCTAGGGTTTACAGAGAATGGTCCGAAAAAGAAAAAAATCCAGTGAGCGGCAGTTCTGTGGGCGGAAATGCCTTGTTGATGCCAGAGGTCAGAGGAGAATGGGCAGACTGGTTCGAGCTGATAGAAAGGCAACAGTGACTCAAATCGCCACCCGTTACAACCAAGGTAGGCCTAAGAGCATCTCTGAACGCACAGTGCGTCGAACTTTGAGGCAGATGGGCTACAGCAGCAGAAGACCACACCGGGTACCACTCCTTTCAGCTAAGAACAGGAAACTGAGGCTACAATTTGTACAAGCTCATCGAAATTGGACAGTAGAAGACTGGAAAAACGTTGCTTGGTCTGATGAGTCTCGATTTCTGCTGCGACATTCGGATGGTAGGGTCAGAATTTGGTGTAAACAACATGAAAGCATGGATCCATCCTGCCTTGTATGGAGCATCTTTGGGATGTGCAGCCGACAAATCTGCGGCAACTGTGTGATGCCATCATGTCAATATGGACCAAAATCTCTGAGGAATGCTTCCAGCACCTTGTTGAATCTATGCCACGAAGAATTGAGGCAGTTCTGAAGGCAAAAGGGGGTCCAACCCGTTACTAGCATGGTGTACCTAATAAAGTGGCCGGTGAGTGTATATTTGTGCATTGTGTGTAGGTGCTGAGCATTTCAAAATGCAGGTCTTTAATATACTTCTGGCGGTTACACAGGTTGCACCAAAGGTATGTCCATTCCTGAATCAAATATTTATGGCAGATCTTATTGTTATGCAATAAATCTACTGTATATACACTGGAAAATCAGTAAAACTCAAGTTGTGTTCTTTGGGGGGTTTCTTAAAGCTATTTTTGGTATGAATAAGTTATATGATGCTGTCAGCATTTATCAAGGGTTCTATTAAGCTCAAAGGGAAAAAAATACCAGAAAAAAGACCATACGAAATTCAATGTGTGTGACTTTTAGTGGTGCTAAATGCTTTAAAGGGAACCTGTCACCAGAAAAAATAATATTAACCTGCCGATATGGGGTTAATCTGCAGGTTAATAGCATTATTAACCTGTCCGCACCTGCACTTAGCCGAACACTGCAGGGAGAAAATGAACTTTACTTCCCCTTTCAGCGTTCTGGTTTCAGTGACGGGGGCTGCACATGTTCAGTCACCAATCTGGGTATACAGAGCTGGGCACTGACTGTATTCTCAAAGAGGTAACTTAACCTGCACCGGCATCGCCCCCGTGACTGGAAACGGAACGCTGCCGGGGGTCAATAAAGTTAAATTTCTCCCCTCATTGTTCAGCTAAGTGCGTGTGTCTGGCAAGTTAATAACAGTATTAACCATCAGATTAACCCCATAACTGCAGGTTAATAGCATTCTTTCCTGGTGACAGGTTCCCTTTAACTATTCTCCAATGTTGAGCTGGCCTAGGTTTGTAAAAGGGATCCTACCTCATTGCTCATAGCCTGAGCTATAAGTTTCCATCTATTGATGTATTGTGTAAAAGTGTATTCTGCTACTGTTGTTTTTAGCTCTGACCAAGCCTATTTCTCACCAAATCTTGTAATTTTCTACCTATACTGACATCTGCCTGTCATATTGTGTTAAACTACACCTGTCCAGATCTGTGCCCCTCTCACTATGATTTCTGCCCCCTGTTTTTCTACCCTACAGTCATTTGTAATTGAGATTACCCTGGAGGTTGCAATGGGGATTTCTTGGGGGTAAGTCTAGAGAGTAGTAGCGTAGCTACCTGGGGGGGGGGGTGTTATGATCTGGTGACCTTGGAGCCGCATGAAACTTTCTCTGGAGTCGGTGGAACCTGTACTGACCGCAAATCCTGAACTAACACCGCAACTAGAAGTAGCCGTGGGGTGTGCCTAACATACCCTAGACACCTCGACACAGCCGGAGGACTAAATACCCCTATAGATGGAAATAGGAATGCTACCTTGCCTCAGAGCAGACCCCCAAAGGATAGGCAGCCCCCCACGAATAATGACTGTGAGTAGGAGAAGAATAGACACACGCAGGTTGAAAACAGGATTTAGCAAAAGAGGCCACTCTAGCTAAATAGGAAAGGATAGGACAGATTACTAGGCGGTCAGTATTAAAACCCTTCCAAAAATATCCACAGCAGATAATACAAAAAGTTCCACAATCTAACTAAAGACATGGAATGTATATCTGCCACTCCAGAGAATCCAACAAGACTGAGAAAATACTGACACAATCTAAGCTGGACAAGAAAACACAAAGAATAGCACTGAATTGTGAAGCACATAGCATGTGTGCCACAGGAAAAAAAACCCAGACACTTATCTTTGCTGATTTGGCAGAAGGGCAGGAGGAACCAAGCAGAGGTCCAACACCTCCCAACAACAATTGACAACTGGCAAGGACTAATGAATCCTGCACGCCTAAATACCCCAGTCAGAACTGCAATCAGCAGATACACCTGACCAGGACTGCAACTCAGGGGCAACTGCATTACCACCTACAACCACCGGAGGGAGCCCAAAAGCAGAATTCACAATGGGGGGGGGGCAGAGGGGGCCATACAGTTACATTCTGTGG
This sequence comes from Ranitomeya variabilis, assembly GCF_051348905.1. Lineage (NCBI taxonomy): Eukaryota > Metazoa > Chordata > Amphibia > Anura > Dendrobatidae > Ranitomeya > Ranitomeya variabilis. The sequence goes on along the minus strand of NC_135236.1, from coordinate 300,937,801 downwards.
TATAGCAGGGAGAATCAATCTCCCTGCTCTGCTGCCTGCCCGCTATGGGGCCCCTGAGCTGGCGGGGGGGCTGGTGCCATCTGTTTCAGCATTTAGTCGATACAGCTGACCGCAATGATGAGGGAAGGAGCCGCTACGCTCCTTTTTCCATCATCCCCCTGTCAGCATCTGACATCACCGATGCCGACACTGACAGTGGGCGCGATGACATCACCACCCGGCGCCCGCTGTCAGGAGATGAGCGGGAGCTTGGAGCACCGCTGGAACAAGGAGGAAGAGAGGTGAGTATTTATTAATTTATTTTTTATGGGGGCTGCCTTATACTACAGGGTCTGCTAATGGTGGTGCTGCCTTATTCTACAGGGTCTGCCTATGGGGTCTGCCTATGGGGGTGCTGCCTTATCCTACAGAATCTGCCTATGGGGGTGCTGTGTTATACTATAGGATCTGCCTATGGGGGTGCTGCCTTATATGACAGGGTCTGCCTATGTGGGTGCTGCCTTATACTACAGGGTCCTCCTATAGAGGTGCTGCCTTATACTACAGGGTCTGTCTATGGGGGTTCTGCCTTATACTGCAGGGTCTGCCTATGGGGTGCTGCCTTATACCACAGGGTCTGCCTATGTGGGTGCTGCCTTATACTACAGTGTCTGCCTATGTGGTGCTGCCTTATACTACAGATTCTGCCTATGGGGTGCTGTCTTGTGCTATAGAGTCTGCCTATGGGGGTGCATTATACTACATGGAGGCCTATGGGGAGAGCATTATACTATATTTAGGATGATCTGGTGTATTATACTATATGGAAGCTATCTAGGGGGCCATCATACAGTGTGGAGATTACAGTGAGGGGACCATCGTACAGTGTGGGGATTACAGTGAAGGGGCTATCATACAGAGTTGTAGCCATCAAACAGTTTGTGGGCTACTAAGGGGCCAGTATACTGTGTGGGTGGTACTATACAGCGAGGGGGCATTATATGGTGTATAAGAGAGCATCATACTTTGTAGAGGGGGAGACTCGGGACATTATTAAATGTAAAATGGGCACTTATTGTTATAGGGTAATGGAGCGCCCCCAAGGGCTGTGGGGTACTCGGTACCGGGTCCTTCGGTTCTCAGGAGGATGTCACGGTGGCTGACCCAGTCCGTGGCCCTTGTGACATCCGTTGATAAAACAGAAAGGTCTTTAAAGGGAATGTTCGTGATGCCACCTGTGGTATTTGGTCAGGGTGACCGATGCTGCTTTAAGGGGTCCACTGGGGTGATGTTATGGCAGCTAGAAGGTATACCTTCCCACAGGTGAAGTATGTCTCCAGGGCTTCCCAGTGTGTAGATGGTGGATGGTGAGAGGCGCAGTGAAGAACGAGGACACAAGGTTGCAGTCTCTTTACCTTTACTGAAGGCTTCAGCATCCACAGTCCAGAGCACCAGACCACAGGGCAGACAGAGTCCAGATGGTTTGGAGGCAAATCCAGAGTCCCCTTATCCAGGTAGAAATCAGTAGCCTTCCTCTAGCGCCGTGTGTTGTAGTACCTTACTGCTAAGCTTCTCTTAAGGTCCTCACAACTGTTGAAGATGTTACAGATGTAATGTCTCTCTCTCTCTGTCCCACAGATAGTTAAGGCAAACCCATATGACCGGTGGCTTGAGGCTTTTTAAAGGGACTCTATCATGCCCCGGCCTCTCGTGGGTGCCACCTTGCCTCCTGGGTATAGAACAGGCAGGTAACATGAAATTAGCTGTCCTGCAGGTCTCTGGAGCAAGGCATAAAGGACTGTTGCTCCCTCGGTGTTCCGGCTAATGGGATCTTGCGCCTCAGAAGGAGGCAGCTTGTGCAGGGTAGAACTCCTCTGATATGTACTCCTTTGCTACGACTTCTTCACCCTCTCTACAATACAGTTCTCTTTCTGTGTCTCTTTCTGGAAGCTGCCGCACTCAGGGCAGGCGCAGCTCCGTGTCCTTCTGTCCCGGCCTCTGACAGGATCCCACCCCTGTCAGGGACCAACTACCTGAGCAAAGCTCAGCCAGCAACTGTCTCACTTCCTATCCATGCAACCAGTTTTATCTAAATGTGAGGAGCGCCCTAATAAATAGAAGCACAGCTCCCCCTGGTGGCCTGGAGTGCGAAATGTGTTGTATGTTTGTGATACCTTGATTCAGTTGTCTTTCATTGCCTCCAAACGTAACATCACTCTCCCCTAGAGGAGAACGATATCACTGCAATGACCAGGACTCTGGGGCGCTGCACTCCCCCCCCTGTTAAATCCAGTACTCCCAGACTGGGAAAAGAAAACAACAATAGATTAGCAAAAGACATACAAATTTTTGAAATGCTATAAAACAAGTTAATATATGCTAAGCAGAGGCGTAGCTAGGGTTTTGGTCCAGGGGGGGCGAAGCTTCTGAGTGGGCCCCTAACCAGGTAACCTTGATTACAACTCGATGACGCACCCTAATAGTGGAGGAGACCTCAGCAGATAACCGCGCTATTACTGAAGATAAATCTCTATATAATGACCAACATGGATATTACCGCCATATGGTCAGTGGTAAATACCAGCCCTTCAGAACATATAAGAGATCACAGCACAGTTACAGATGGTGACTTACCGTTGACGTTCTTTATGATGGAATCGTCACTTTTCCCGTCTTTTCCATCTGGCCCAGACCGACATGACAACTTCTTCGGGCAAGGACTCAGCTGCAGGGAATACAACAAAGACACATTTCTCTTCTCACATTCCAGCCATCACCATCTATTCCCAACCTGCACAAACTCCTCATCCTGCTGATACCCCAACACTGAGCCGCTGCTGCCGTATGTGTCCCTATTACTGCTCCTGATACCACAATACTGAGCCGCTGCTGCCATATGTGTCCCTATTACTGCACCTGATACCCCAATACTGAGCCGCTGCTGCCGTATGTGTCCCTATTACTGCACCTGATACCCCAATACTGAGCCGCTGCTGCCGTATGTGTCCCTATTACTGCTCCTGATACCCCAATACTGAGCCGCTGTATGTGTCCCTATTACTGCACCTGATACCCCAATACTGAGCCACTGCTGCTGTACGTGACCCTATTACTGACCCTGATACCCCAATACTGAGCCGCTGCTGCTGTATCTGTCCTTATTACTGCCCCTGATACCCCAATACTGAGCCACTGCTGCCATATGTGACCCTATTCCTGCACCTGATACCCCAATACTGAGCCTCTGCTGCTGTATGTGTCCCTATTACTGCCCCTGATACCCCAATACTGAGCCACTGCTGCTGTACGTGACCCTATTACTGACCCTGATACCCCAATACTGAGCCGCTGCTGCCGTATGTGTCCCTATTACTGCCCCTGATACCCCAATACTGAGCCGGTGTTGCCGTATGTGTCCCTGTTACTGCTCCTGATACCCCAATACTGAGCCGCTGCTGCTGTATGTGTCCTTATTACTGCTCCTGATACCCCAATACTGAGCCGCTGCTGCCGTATGTGTCCTTATTACTGCACCTGATACCCCAATACTGAGCCGCTGCTGCCCTATGTGACCCTATTATTGCACCTACTCTGTGGTTCTCTGTACCCTCTAAAATCTAAAGCACCCCTCTATATTATAGTAATGCCGGGTGCAAGTGCCGTAGAAAACAGAGCCCACATTTTGCCCCCTAGAAAATAATAATGCCCTCTGTGTGCCCCTTTGATAGTCACAGTAACCTGAGTTCCCCTATTACAATAAGTGCCCACTTTACATTTAATAATGTCCTGAGTCTCCCCCCGTACAGCTCACCTATACACAGTATAATGCCCCCTAACTGTATAGTACCACCCACACAGTCTACTGACCCGTTAGTAGCCTTCAAACTGTTTGATGGCTCCAACACTGTAATCCCCACACTGTATGATGGCCCCATAGATAACCTCCATATAGTATAATGTGCCAGATAGTCCTCAATATAGCACAAGGCAGCACCCCTATAGGCAGACCCTGTAGTATAAGGCAGCACCCCCCATAGGCAGATCCGGTAGAATAAGGCAGCACTCCCCCCATAGGCAGATCCTGTAGAATAAGGCAGCACTCCCCCCATAGGCAGATCCTGTAGAATAAGGCAGCCCTCCCCCCCCATAGGCAGATCCTGTAGAATAAGGCAGCACTCCCCCCTATAGGCAGATCGTGTGTATAAGGCAGCACTCCCTCCCCATAGGCAGATACAGCAGAATAAGGCAGCACTCCCCCCTATAGGCAGATACTGTAGAATAAGGCAGCACTCCCCCCCATAGGCAAATCCTGTATATAAGGCAGCACTCCCCCCCCTATAGACAGATACTGTAGAATAAGGCTGCACTCCCCCCCTATAGGCAGATCCTGTGTATAAGGCAGCACTCCCGTGCATAGGCAGATCCTGTAGAATAAGGCAGCACTCCCCCCTTATAGGCAGATCCTGTATATAAGGCAGCACTCCCCCCTTATAGGCAGATCCTGTATATAAGGCAGCACTCCTCCCTATAGTCAGATCATGTGTATAAGGCAGCACTCCCCCTTATAGGCAGATCCTGTGTATAAGGCAGCACTCCCCCCCTATAGGCAGATCCTGTATATAAGGCAGCACTCCCCCCCTATAGGCAGATCCTGCATATAAGGCAGCACTCCCCCCCTATAGGCAGATCCTGTATATAAGGCAGCACTCCCCCCCCCTATAGGCAGATCCTGTGTATAAGGCAGCACTCCCCCCATAGGCAGATCCTGTATATAAGGCAGCACTCCCCCCCCCTATAGGCAGATCCTGTGTATAAGGCAGCACTCCCCCCCATAGGCAGATCCTGTATATAAGGCAGCACTCCCCCCCCTATAGGCAGATCCTGTGTATAAGGCAGCACTCCCCCCTTATAGGCAGATCCTGTAGAATAAGGCAGCCCCCCAGGCAGATCAAGCAGCCACCCCTCCCCCCCGGCAGATCAAGCAGCCCCCATATAAAACACAGTAAATAAATACTCACCTCTCTTCCTCCTTGTTCCAGCGGCGCTCCCTACTCCCGCTCATCTGACAGTGGGCGCTGGGCGGTGACGTCATCGCGCCTGCTGTCAGACAGTGTGGGGGATGATGGAAGGAGCGCAGCTGCTCAGGGGCCCCATAGCGGCAGAGCAGGGGATCGATTCTCCCTGCTCTGCCGCAGAATGTAACTGCATCGGCGCGCTGCGAGCGCCGATGCAGTTACAGTAGCGTAGCTCCGGGTGGGCCCCCTCAGAGCGCGGGGCCCGGGGCGATGGCCCCCTCTGCCCCCCCGGTGGCTACGCTACTGATGCTAAGCTTCCCTTTATGGGAGGTGAGGACACTTGAACGTTGCACAACAAAACATATATACATTGTGGATCCACTTCTAGGCAATACGGTATCATTAAGAAAACAATATAACTTGAACTAACTATGAAATACAATTACCCATACAGGTATAGTATCTATTAAGTGCAAATCAACATTTTTCTTTATTCAAGTGTACTTTGACTCTTCTTTACATGCAGGGCTGTCTATCTATCCCCACGGGCTTACTGCATTTTATTCAATTTATTCAAAAGTGCATCATTAAACATTTCCTATCATCTATTCAATCTCAATTTTATTAGCATTCTCTAGGTTTCTGGCTACATACTATCAACTATGTAAACATCATTCTATATGGATTCAAATTTTTAACCTTATCTGCTATATTAACCCTGTAATATATTAACCTTCTGGCAAAGTGCAACAATTAAATATTGAACCCTTTATGGGTTCCGATAACTCAATGAGGTAGTGCAATATTAATATTCAAGTGCAAATCAATCACATCAAGATTCAATTTAGTTTAGCAACATGAGTGATGTGAAGCCAGGGACCCGTGACGAACCCCCAATGTTGGACTTGAGCGGGCTATAAGGCGTGTATCCTGACCCGGAATTCTGCCACACCAACGGGTTTTTCTTCAGGTCTGAAAAACAAAAGCAATTCTCTCAACAAGATTAGTAGCAGTCTCTGTTGGAGGCTGTCTCTGTAAAAGCCTCCGTTGTAAAACCAGTAGGAAGCACCTTTAAGAAGGTGCAAACTATTTACAATGACAGTTTGTGAATCATTCCCCCTGACGAAGGAACTTGTTGGGTCCGAAACACGTGTCGGGGAGCACATTATCAAATTGTGGCGGTTCTGGAGATAATTTCCCTAGCTTTATAAGTAAGTAGTATTGGATCATATGCACAATTAGCACTTTCTTTGTGGAATCTTTTGTCTTTGCACATTATATTTGCACTAGTTGGCACTATTTGCACTTTTTCTCTTTACATGCTATACGTGCATGGTTGCATATATATTTTTAATTAATTTTTTTATATATTTCACTTTTTATTCAATTTTCTCAAATTTGTATGTTGCATGTGATCCCTACTTTATTTATTATTATTATTATAGGGATATCCAGTATATATATATATAAACCAGCCCTATGCAATGATATATTGTATTACACATAAAATATGCATATATAAAACGTCTTTCTTTTGATATGTGCCCGTGAAAAAATGTATATATAAAAGAAGTATACATATATATATACATAACATTGTAATTTTTTTAATATTGTTTTTATATTGTACCTCTACTCTTACCATTGAATAAAATACATATATATCATAAATATTTCTCTGCTATTCTTTCCACTGGCATGGTCCATACTTGGTGCAGGTTATCCTCTGTATCTTTAGTGGGTTCACTATAATCTTCTACACAGGTGGTGACCAGTCTTTATTTTATTTATTTATATTGAAGTGATATCAGGTTATACGATAGTTCATTGTATAGACTGGTTTTCTTCTCCTGTGTTGTTCTTGTTTACTCCCCCCTATAGTCAGATCATGTGTATAAGGCAGCACTCCCCCTTATAGGCAGATCCTGTGTATAAGGCAGCACTCCCCCCCTATAGGCAGATCCTGTATATAAGGCAGCACTCCCCCCCTATAGGCAGATCCTGCATATAAGGCAGCACTCCCCCCCTATAGGCAGATCCTGTATATAAGGCAGCACTCCCCCCCCTATAGGCAGATCCTGTGTATAAGGCAGCACTCCCCCCATAGGCAGATCCTGTATATAAGGCAGCACTCCCCCCAATAGGCAGATCCTGTGTATAAGGCAGCACTCCCCCCCATAGGCAGATCCTGTATATAAGGCAGCACTCCCCCCCTATAGGCAGATCCTGTGTATAAGGCAGCACTCCCCCCTTATAGGCAGATCCTGTAGAATAAGGCAGCCCCCCAGGCAGATCAAGCAGCCACCCCTCCCCCCCGGCAGATCAAGCAGCCCCCATATAAAACACAGTAAATAAATACTCACCTCTCTTCCTCCTTGTTCCAGCGGCGCTCCCTACTCCCGCTCATCTGACAGTGGGCGCTGGGCGGTGACGTCATCGCGCCTGCTGTCAGACAGTGTGGGGGATGATGGAAGGAGCGCAGCTGCTCAGGGGCCCCATAGCGGCAGAGCAGGGGATCGATTCTCCCTGCTCTGCCGCAGAATGTAACTGCATCGGCGCGCTGCGAGCGCCGATGCAGTTACAGTAGCGTAGCTCCGGGTGGGCCCCCTCAGAGCGCGGGGCCCGGGGCGATGGCCCCCTCTGCCCCCCCGGTGGCTACGCTACTGATGCTAAGCTTCCCTTTATGGGAGGTGAGGACACTTGAACGTTGCACAACAAAACATATATACATTGTGGATCCACTTCTAGGCAATACGGTATCATTAAGAAAACAATATAACTTGAACTAACTATGAAATACAATTACCCATACAGGTATAGTATCTATTAAGTGCAAATCAACATTTTTCTTTATTCAAGTGTACTTTGACTCTTCTTTACATGCAGGGCTGTCTATCTATCCCCACGGGCTTACTGCATTTTATTCAATTTATTCAAAAGTGCATCATTAAACATTTCCTATCATCTATTCAATCTCAATTTTATTAGCATTCTCTAGGTTTCTGGCTACATACTATCAACTATGTAAACATCATTCTATCTGGATTCAAATTTTTAACCTTATCTGCTATATTAACCCTGTAATATATTAACCTTCTGGCAAAGTGCAACAATTAAATATTGAACCCTTTATGGGTTCCGATAACTCAATGAGTTAGTCTGACATATGTCTGACATATGTCTTGAGTCCTATTGGGAGATTCTTCAGGGTATCAGAGCAGAGAGCTACTAAGTATCATCGGCTCCTCCTCCAGCAGACCTAGTCAATCCATGAATTAACAGAAAAGTAATTCATTTCAATGAAATATTTAATTGTCCACAGCTTTCCTAGTAATAACCACTGATCTCAAGATGTTTCATTAGCCGGACCATCAGCAATCAGCTATCAGGCTCATATCATACTAGCTTTCCTAGTAATAACCACTGATCTCCAGATGTTTTATTAGCCGGACCATCAGCAATCAGCTATCAGGCTCATATCATAAAAAAAGGCTTGTTTTTGTAAGACAAACCCAGTTACCATAGCATGATGAAATGAAATGCAGTCTAATGCAGCCGGAGGGTATTAAAGGGGTTGTCCAGTCTTAAACTTAAGTTTAGATTTAAACTGTCTGCAGTCACTCTATGTGACTGCAGACTTGTGAACCTTCACATCATGTCCAGTGCGCTCTGTGTGGATTCTCTGGTGCCGGCGGATTCCGGAACAGAGTTGATATGACCCCAAGTATGCTATGTGCGCAGCGTCGGGCTGAAGTACCTTGGGCCCACCAGAGAAAATCATTCTTGGGGCCCACTATGTAGATACATAGAACAAAATACAAGACCACCACTTGTGTGGTAAAACACACTATTATCAGGGTATAATATAAGGTGGTACACGTCTTAATTATGTAGCAGGGGTTGGGGTAGAATCAAAGAAGGGTAGCCCCCTCATAGAATATAATGTTGCCCCTTCATAGAATATAATGTAGCCTCCCTCATAGAATATAATGTAGCCCCCCTCATAAAATAATGTAGCACCACCCTCATAAAATATAATGCAGCCCACTCTCATAGAATGTAATCCAGCACCCCTCAAAATATAATGCAACCCCCTCAGGTATAACGCAGTCCCCACCATAGAATATAATGTAGCACCCTCATAGGGTGGAATGCAGCCCCCCTCATATAGTATAATGCAGCCCACCACAGAATATAATGCAGCCCCCCACAGAGTATACTGTACCCCCCTCATATAACAATATGTAGCCCCCCAGAATATAATGTAGTCCCCTGAGAGAATAATGCAGCCCCATCACAGAATATAATGCAGCCCAAATAGAGTATACTGTAGCCCCCTCATAAAGTATAATGTAGCCCCTCTACACCCCATCATTGTCCTCATCACAACCTCCATCATTGCCTTCTCCCCCACCACCCCTATCATTCTCCCCCACCACCCCATCACTGCCCATTCCACCACCTCCATCATTACCTCCTCCCCCACCACCATCATTGTCCATTTTATCACCTCCATCATCACCTCCATCATTGCTTCCCTCCTCCAACATCATTGCCCATTTCAACACTTCCAGCATTGCCTCCCCCCACCACCATCATTGCCCATCACCTCCATCATTGCCTCCCCCCACAGCCATCATTGCCCATCACCTCCATCACTGCCTCCCCCACCATCATTGCCTAATCACCTCCATCATTGCCTCCCCCACCATCATTGCCCATCACCTCCATCATTGCCTCCCCCCACCATCATTGCCCATCACCTCCATCATTTCCTCCCCCACCATCATTGCCTATCACTGCCATCATTGTCTCCCCTCACCATCATTGCCCATCACCTCCATCATTGCCTCCCCACCATCATTGCTCATCACCTCCATCATTGTCTCCCCCCACCGCCATCATTGCCCATCACCTGCATCAATGCCTCCCCCACCAATATCATTGTCCTTCTCACACACACACATATACACACAAAGCCCCGCATCACTCTCTCACACTCACACATAAAGTAACGCACCACATGCACACACGCAGGCACACAGACACACAGCACAGCTCACTTCCCGCAGCAGCAGCACATCACGTCAGCCTGTTCATTGCCGGCAGCTTTCTGTCTGAGACAGCACGCTGGATGATGACGTCATCCAGCTGGGTTGTCTCAGACAGGAAGCAGAATGCCGTGATGTGCTGCTCTGTGTGTCTGTGTGCCTGTGTGTGTGTATGTGGTGCGGTGCTTTGTATGTGCGTGTGTGTGGTGCAGTGGTGGGGCTTTGCATGCAGGCAGTGTTGGCTGCAGCCTGCGGCTAACGCTGCCCGCTATTAAAGAGAAATAGTATTCACGCCTCTCCACACCCATAGGGGCGTGGGGAAGCGTGAATATTCATTTTGCTTTAGCAGCGGGGACAGGATCCTGTCTCCAGCTGTTGCAAGGCTGGCACAGGGCGGGTCGCCTTGACTCTGGGGCCCCATAGTCACTGGCTGGGGGCCCCTGGAGCAGTGGGGGCCCTTGAAGCAGTGGGGGCTCTAGGCAGCTGCTGGCCAGTATGCCAGCAGGTGTCAGTGTCTGGGCCCACCGGAGAATCCTCTGGTTCTCCGGTGGGCCAGTCTGAGCCCGGATGTGCGTACTGTTAGCCACATTCCAACTAGACTCAGCCGGCACTCACGCATTATATTTGCATTGAGCAAAGCCGTGTCCATCCAGTCAAAATGGCCAGGAGTATGCATAGAGCATACTTGTGGTCACATGACCGCCATTGCCGGCGCCTGTACAACAGGATCATCGCAGCGCTCAGTAAGCACGATGTGAGGATGCACAAGTCTACAGTCACATAGAGTGACACATAGAAGGACTGCAGGACTTGCAGTTTAACACAAAACAATCCCTTTAATGTACTGTAATTCGAATTATGTCAAATAAATGGCTCAGTATATTGCTCTTCAGCCTTTAGACCATTGTTCTGATTTTTTTGCCTCTTTTTTTTTGCAATAGGATTACCTAAGTATCTTTATTGAGATGATTTACAGTTTTACTGTATGTTGACAAATCATAGTATTACGCAAAACTATCCAGTTACAAATTACTTCTTCATTGTGCAATGAAACAGGAGCATGCTTTCCAATCACCAGTCTCTTGATCTCTGAGGACACATGTAAAAGATAAGTAGGTCACTGGCTGTTCATACAAATTGCATCTAGAGATGAACACTTTCCTGGAATACCTTTTTCCTGTTGTTGAAAAATGAATAAAAAACTTTTACAATATCTCAGTTTTAACCCATTTTTGTAACCTCGCTATTTTAGATTAAAAAAAAAAAGTTTGCATATTATTCCTTTTTTATATTTGAATTAAAAATATTTATTTTTAAAGCCAATTACTTAAAAGGTTATCATTTTAAATTAAAAAAAACTGTCTTGTTCTTGAGATTAAACATAAAAAGAAAATAAAAATGGAGTCTGTGCAGAACGAGGTAAAAACTTCTACATTTATTTATTTATTTTATACTAGTATAAAAAGTGGATATTTTCTTCACCTATAATTTATCTCGGTCACATTTGGTGGTCCACAAGGAGTAGCAGCAGTCCAATTATGCTATGCTTGCTGCATTGCTCACAAGATGAGCACCTATTATTCATCTTATTAGGCTTCATACCCCATACAACACTACCTAAGGAAGACCTATGGCTATGGGTCTCACTGATCTATTCACAGTGTTACCCAGTTCAGGCTTATTCCCACTTGCAATGAAATCGGATGAATGCAATCCAATAAAAAATCGGATTGCATTCGGACCAATGTTATTCGATCATTGTGTGTCCATCTGCGTTTTTTTTCCAGCTCGGATCTGATCACAATCAGACTGGAAAAATGTCGCACCATGCTGCAATTGTAATCGGATCACATCCCGCAATAGAAATCAATAGGTGCGAGAAAAAAATTGTACAGCGCTCTGACCATGCGAGTGCTATCCGATTTTTATACACCAATCACATTTGAGAAGCCGGCAATTCATCTGTCGCCTACAGTAAAATCACACTGACAGGTTAGAATAGAATAGATAGAATAGATATACTGTATACACATAGGATACATATATAGATGTCAGTGACACATATACAGTATATATATATATATACACTCACTGGCCACTTTATTAGGTACACCTGTCCAACTTCTTGTTAACACTTAATTTCTAATCAGCCAATCACATGGCGGCAACTCAGTGCATTTAGGCATGTAGACATGGTCAAGACAATCTCCTGCAGTTCAAACCGAGCATCAGTATGGGGAAGAAAGGTGATTTGAGTGCCTTTGAACGTGGCATGGTTGTTGGTGCCAGAAGGGCTGGTCTGAGTATTTCAGAAACTGCTGATCTACTGGGATTTTCATGCACAGCCATCTCTAGGGTTTACAGAGAATGGTCCGAAAAAGAAAAAAAATCCAGTGAGCGGCAGTTCTGTGGGCGGAAATGCCTTGTTGATGCCAGAGGTCAGAGGAGAATGGGCAGACTGGTTCGAGCTGATAGAAAGGCAATAGTGACTCAAATCGCCACCCGTTACAACCAAGGTAGGCCTAAGAGCATCTCTGAATGCACAGTGCGTCGAACTTTGAGGCAGATGGGCTACAGCAGCAGAAGACCACACCGGGTACCACTCCTTTCAGCTAAGAACAGGAAACTGAGGCTACAATTTGTACAAGCTCATCGAAATTGGACAGTAGAAGATTGGAAAAATGTTGCTTGGTCTGATGAGTCTGATTTCTGCTGCGACATTCGGATGGTAGGGTCAGAATTTGGCGTAAACAACATGAAAGCATGGATCCATCCTGCCTTGTATGGAGCATCTTTGGGATGTGCAGCCGACAAATCTGCGGCAACTGTGTGATGCCATCATGTCAATATGGACCAAAATCTCTGAGGAATGCTTCCAGCACCTTGTTGAATCTATGCCACGAAGAATTGAGGCAGTTCTGAAGGCAAAAGGGGTCCAACCCGTTACTAGCATGGTGTACCTAATAAAGTGGCCGGTGAGTGTATATCTACTATATAATTGTCTAAAGGTCACTACCATCTTTCTGTCTGTCTTTCTGTCCGCCAGGCCACAACCAATCAGCGACGGGCACAGTCCGGCCGCAAATTCACCCCTTCCTACTCTCTGTCAGTGCTCCCTCCAGTCAGCGGCGCTCACACAGGGTTAATGGCTGCGTTACACCACGTTATGCCATGGTGTAACGCACTCAGTTAATGCTTTTATTAACCCTGTGTGACCAACTTTTTACTATTGATGCTGCCTATGCAGCATCAATAGTAAAACCATCTAATGTTAAAAATAATAAACAAAATAAAAAATTAAAAAATCGTTATATACTCACCTTCCGGCACCTTTCCTGCTTATCGCGATGCTCCGGTCCATGCATTGCGGTCTCGCGAGATGATGATGTAGCGGTCTGCGAGACCGCTAAGTCATCTGGGTAATTTTGCAATGCATCGCTGGGAATGGAAGCTGGCGGCCGCATCGCACGCATAGGGACGGCTTCGCTGGACGCCGGAGGGTGAGTATATAAATATTTTTTATTTTAATTTTTTTTAACAGGGATATGGTGCCCACAGTGCTATATAGTACTTGGGCTGTGTTATTGTGTTATATACTGCAAGGCTGCTATATACTACATGTGCAGTGTTATATACTGTGTGGCCTGTGTTATATACTGCGTGGGCAGTGTTATATACTACGTGGGCAATTTTGTATACTACGTGGGCAGTGTTAAATACTACGTGGGCTGTTTTATATACTGTGTGGATGCTATATATTACTTGTGCTGTGTTATATACTACGTGGCAGTGTTATATACTACGTGGGCTGTGTTATATTCTATGTGAGCAGTGTTATATACTACGTGGGCAGTGTTATATACTATGTGGGCTGTGTTATATACTACGTGGACAGTGTTATATACTACGTGAGCAGTGTTATATACTGCGTGGGCTGTGTTATATACTACGTGGGCTGTGTTATATACTACGTGGGCTGTGTTATATACTACGTGGGCAGTGTTATATACTAAGTGGGCAGTGTTATATACTATGTGGGCAGTGTTATATACTACATGGACTGTGTTATATACTACGTGGGCGGTGTTTTATACTATGTGGGCTGTGTTATATACTGCGTTGATGCTATATATTACGTCAGCTGTGTTATATGCTATGTGGGCTGTGTTATATACTACATGGCAGTGTTATATACTATGTGGGCAGTGTTATATACTACGCGGGCTGTGTTATATACTATGTGGGCTGTATTATATACTACGTGGCAGTGTTTTATACTACGTGGCAGTGTTATATACTACGTGGGCAGTGTTATATACTACATGCGCAGTGTTATATACTATGTGGGCTGTGTTATATACTACATGGGCTGTGTTATATACTACGTGGCAGTGTTATATACTACGTGGGCTGTGTTATATACTATGTGGCAGTGTTATATACTACGTGGCAGTGTTATATACTATGTGGGCTGTCTTATATACTACGTGGCAGTGTTATATACTACGTGGGCTGTGTTATATACTGCGTTGATGCTATATATTACGTGGGCTGTCTTATATACTGCGTGGCAGTGTTATATACTACGTGGGCAGTGTTATGTACTATGTGGGCTGTGTTATATACTACGTGGGCTGTGTTATATACTACATGGCTGTGTTATATACTACGTGGGCAGTGTTATTTACTACGTGGGCTGTGTTATATACTGCGTCGATGCTATATACTACGTGGGCTGTGTTATATACTATGTGGGCTGTGTTATATACTATGTGGCAGTGTTATATACTACGTGGGCAGTATTATATACTACGTGGGCAGTGTAATATACTACTTTGGCAGTGTTATATACTACGCGGGCAGTGTTATATACTACGTGGCAGTGTTATATACTACGTGTGCAGTGTTATATACTACGTGGGCAGTGTTATATACTACATGAGCAGTGTTGCATACTACGTGCGCAGTGTTATATACTGCGTGGGCTGTGTTATATACTAAGTGAGCTGTGTTATATACTATGTGGGCAGTGTTATATACTACATGGGCAGTGTTATATACTACGTGGGCTGTGTTATATACTACGTGGGTAGTGTTATTTACTACGTGGGCTGTGTTATATACTGCGTCGATGCTATATACTATGTGGGCTGTGTTATATACTATGTGGCCTGTGTTATATACCATGTGGCAGTGTTAGATACTACGTGGGCCGTGTTATATACTATGTGGGCTGTGTTATATACTATGTGGCAGTGTTATATACTACGTGGCAGTGTTATATGCTATGTGGGCAGTGTTATATACTACGTACAGTGTTATATACTTCGTGGGCTGTGTTATATACTACGTGGGCAGTGTTATATACTACATGGGCAGTGTTATATACTATGTGGGCAGTGTTAGATACTACGTGGCAGTGTTATATACTACGTGGGCAGTGTTTTATACTACATGCGCAGTGTTATATACTATGTGGGCTGTGTTATATACTAAGTGGGCTGTATTATATACTATGTGGGCAGTGTAATATACTACGTTGGCAGTGTTATATACTATGTGGGCAGTGTTATATACTACGTGGCAGTGTTATATACTACGTGTGCAGTGTTATATACTACGTGGGCAGTGTTATATACTACATGAGCAGTGTTACATACTACGTGCGCAGTGTTATATACTGCGTGAGCTGTGTTATATACTACGTGGGCTGTGTTATATACTATGTGGGCAGTGTTATATACTACGTGGGCAGTGTTATATACTATGTGGGCTATGTTATATACTACGTGGGCAGTGTTATTTACTATGTGGGTTGTGTTGTATACTGCGTCGATGCTATATACTATGTGGGCTGTGTTATATACTACGTGGGCTGTGTTATATACTATGTGGCAGTGTTAGATACTACGTGGGCAGTGTTATATGCTATGTGGGCAGTGTTATATACTACGTACAGTGTTATATACTTCGTGGGCTGTGTTATATACTACGTGGGCAGTGTTATATACTACATGGGCAGTGTTATATACTATGTGGGCAGTGTTAGATACTACGTGGCAGTGTTATATACTACGTGGGCAGTGTTTTATACTACATGCGCAGTGTTATATACTATGTGGGCTGTGTTATATACTAAGTGGGCTGTATTATATACTATGTGGGCAGTGTAATATACTACGTTGGCAGTGTTATATACTATGTGGGCAGTGTTATATACTACGTGGCAGTGTTATATACTACGTGTGCAGTGTTATATACTACGTGGGCAGTGTTATATACTACATGAGCAGTGTTACATACTACGTGCGCAGTGTTATATACTGCGTGAGCTGTGTTATATACTACGTGGGCTGTGTTATATACTATGTGGGCAGTATTATATACTACGTGGGCAGTGTTATATACTATGTGGGCTATGTTATATACTACGTGGGCAGTGTTATTTACTATGTGGGTTGTGTTGTATACTGCGTCGATGCTATATACTATGTGGGCTGTGTTATATACTACGTGGGATGTGTTATATACTATGTGGCAGTGTTAGATACTACGTGGGCAGTGTTATATACTATGTGGGCTGTGTTATATACTACGTGGCAGTGTTATATACTACGTGGCAATGTTATATGCTATGTGGGCAGTGCTATATACTACGTGCACAGTGTTATATACTACGTGGACTGTGTTATATACTACGTGGGCAGTGTTATATACTACATGGGCAGTGTTATATACTAAGTGGGCAGTGTTAGATACTACGTGGCAGTGTTATAAACTACGTGGGCAGTGTTTTATACTACATGCGCAGTGTTATATACTATGTGGGCTGTGTTATATAATAATAATAATAATAATTTTTATTTAAATAGCGCCAACATATTCCGCAGCGCTTTACAACTTATAGAGGGGACTTGTACAGACAATAGACATTACAGCATAACAGAAATGACAGTTCAAAACAGATACCAGGAGGAATGAGGGCCCTGCTCGCAAGTTTACATCCTATGAGGAAAAGGGGAGACACGAGAGGTGGATGGTAACAATTACTTTAGTTATTTGGACCAGCCATAGTGTAAGGCTCGAGTGTTCATGTAAAGCTACATGAACCAGTTGACAGTCTAATTATGTAGCAGTACAGACACAGAGTGCTATTAACTGCATAAAGTGTATGAGAACATGATGCGAGGAACCTGATTATGTTTTTTTTTTGTTTGTTTGTTTTTTTTCTTTTTTAATAGGCCACACAGGGATAGTTAGGTTAATGCGTTGAGGCGTTATATACTACATGGGCTGTGTTATATACTATGTGGCAGTGTTATATACTACGTGAGCTGTGTTATATACTACGTGGCAGTGTTATATACTACGTGGCATTGTTATATACTACGTGGGCAGTGTTATATACTATGTGGGCTGTCTTATATACTACGTGGCAGTGTTATATACTACGTGGGCTGTGTTATATACTGCGTGCCAGTGTTATATACTACGTGGGCAGTGTTATATACTATGTGGGCTGTGTTATATACTACGTGGCAGTGTTATATACTACATGGCAGTGTTATATACTACGTGGCAGTGTTATATACTATGTGAGCAGTGTTATATACTACGTGGGCTGTGTGATATACTACGTGGGCAGTGTAATATACTAAGTTGGCAGTGTTATATACTACGTGGGCAGTGTTACATACTATGTGGCAGTGTTATATACTACGTGGGCAGTGTTATATACTACGTGGGCAGTGTTACATACTACGTGCGCAGTGTTATATACTGCGTGGGCTGTGTTATATACTACGTGGGCTGTGTTATAGACTACGTGGGCAGTGTTATATACTACATGGGCAGTGTTATAGACTACTTGGACTGTGTTATATACTACGTGGGCAGTGTTATATACTACGTGGGCTGTGTTATATACTACTTGGAAAGTATTATTTACTACGTGGGCTGCGTTATATACTACGTGGGCTGTGTTATGTACTACGTGGCAGTGTTAGATACTACGTGGGCAGTGTTATATACTATGTTGGCTGTATTATATAATATGTGGCAGTGTTATATACTATGTGGCAGTGTTATATGCTATGTGGGCAGTGTTATATACTACATGCACAGTGTTATATACTACATGGGCTGTGTTATATACTACGTTGGCAGTGTTATATACTATGTGGGCTGTATTATATAATATGTGGCAGTGTTATATACTACGTGGCAGTGTTATATGCTATGTGGGCAGTGTTATATACTACATGCACAGTGTTATATACTACATGGGCTGTGTTATATACTACATGGGCAGTGTTATATACTTTGTGGGCAGTGTTATATACTATGTGGGCAGTGTTATATACTAGGTGGCAGTGTTATATACTACGTAGGCAGTGTTATATACTACGTGGGCAGTGTTAAATACTATGTGCGCAGTGTTATATACTGCGTGGGCTGTGTTATATACTACATGGGCTGTGTTATATACTACATGGGCTGTGTTATACGCTGTGTGCAGAATTATTAGGCAAGTTTGTATTTTGATCACATGATACTTTTTATACATGTTGTCCTACTCCAAACTGTTCAGGCTTGAGAGCCAACTACCAATTAAGTAAATCAGGTGATGTGCAGCTCTGTAATGAGGAGGGGTGTTGTCTAATGACATCAAAACCCTATTGTTATGATCTGGTGGCCTAGGAGCAGCATGAGATGTAATCTGGAGAGGGTGGTACCTGTACTGACCGCAGATCCTGAACTTAACACTACATCTAGAAGTAGCCGTGGAATGTACCTAGCACTCCCTAGACATCTCGACACAGCCGGAGGACTAATTACCACTAGAGATAGAAAAGGGAAAACTATCTTGCCTCAGAGAAAATCCCCAAAGGATAGACAGCCCCCCACAAATATTGACTGTGAGAGGAGAGGGAAATAACATACGCAGACTGAAATCAGAATTTAGCAAAGGAGGCCACTTCTAGCTAAATAGAAAGGATAGGACAGAGTACTATGCGGTCAGTATTAAAACACTAGAAAATATCCACCACAGAAAATACAAAATCTCCACATCTAACTAAAGACATGGAGGGTATATCTGCATCTCCAGAGATACCAGCTTGGCTGAACAATTCCTTATACAGACCAAGCTGGACAAGACAAAACATGGAAAATAACTTGAACGATCAGGCCCACAGCATGTGGACTGCAAAAAACAAAGCCAGAACTTATCTTTGTTGAAATGAACAGCAAGCAAGAGAGACCAGGCAGGGAAGTGAATCCTCCAGGAAACAATGGACAACTGGCACTAACTAAAGGGTCAAGCAAGACTAAATAGCCCAGTCAGAATTGCAATAAGTGGACACACCTGATGAATGCTGCGATCCAAAGACAGCAGCGCTACCACTTATAACCACCGGAGGGAGCCCAAGAGCAGAATTCACAACAGTACCCCCCCCTTGAGGAGGGGTCACCGAACCCTCACCAGAGCCCCAGGCCGATCAGGACGAGCCAAATGAAAGGCACGAACCAAATCGTCAGCATGAACATTGGACGCAACAACCCAAGAATTATCCTCCTGGCCATAACCCTTCCATTTGACAAGATACTGAAGCCTCCGCCTCGAAAAACGAGAATCCAAAATCTTCTCAACCACATACTCCAACTCCCCATCAACCAACACCGGGGCAGGAGGATCAACAGAGGGAACAACAGGCACCACATATTTCCGCAACAAAGATCTATGAAAAACATTATGGATGGAAAAAGAGGCCGGAAGGGCCAAACGAAAAGACACTGGATTGACAATCTCAGAAATCCTATAAGGACCAATAAACCGAGGCTTGAACTTAGGGGAAGAAACCTTCATAGGAACATGACGGGAAGACAACCAGACCAAATCCCCAACCTGAAGCCGGGAACCAACACACCGACGACGGTTAGCAAAACACTGAGCCTCCTCCTGAGACAACACCAAATTGTCCACAACATGAGCCCAAATCTGCTGCAACCTGTCAACCACAGAGTCCACTGTTGTGAATTAGACTTTTTGGCTCCCTCTTGTGGTTACTAGTGATATGACTCTGGGATTTCTTTCCCTCAGTTTGCACCCAGCTGGGTCGTTACTTCAGGGGCGTTGCTATATAAACCTCCTGGAACCTTAGTCCAGTGCCTGGCATCGGTGTTATCAGACACATTCTGTTTGCTCCTATCTGCTGGTCCTGGTTCGTGCAAAATTAAGCTAAGTCCTGCTTCTTTGTTTTTTGGGTTATTTGCTTGCTCTCATTTTTGTCCAGCTTGTACTAAATGTGATTCCTGACCTTGCTGGAAGCTCTAGGGGACTGGTGTTCTCCCCCCGGGCCGTTAGACGGTTTGGGGGTTCTTGAATTTCCAGTGTGGATATTTTTGATAGGATTTTTTGCTGACCATATAAGTTATCTTTCTATATTCTGCTATTAGCTAGTGGGCCACTCTTTGCTAAATACCTAGCTCATTCTTATGTTTGTCTTTTCCTCTTACCTCACCGTTATTATTTGTTGGGGGCTTCTATCCAACTTTTGGGGTATTTTCTCTGGAGGCAAGAAAGGTCTTTCTTTTCCCTTCTAGGGTTAGGTAGTTCTCCGGCTGGCGCGAGACGTCTAGGATCAACGTAGGAACGTTCCCCGGCTGCTGGTATTTGTGGTGCTAGGATTAGATATATGGTCAGCCCAGTTACCACTGCCCTATGAGCTGGTTTTCTGTGTTTGCAGACTTAGCAGTTATTCCTGAGACCCTCTGCCATTGGGGTCATAACAGTATGCCAGGCCAACATTGAATGTTTAATGCATTGCTGAAGTGGGATAATAAGAAAGGAAATTCTGAGGTTTTTTTTTTTTTTTTCCTCTCTTCCTCCCCTTTACCTTTGAGTGGCTTGTGCTTGCTGCAGACATGAATGTCCAGACCTTGATTACAAGTGTAAACCAGCTGGCAGCTCGTGTGCAGGGCATCCAAGATTTTGTTACCAGTAGTCCTATGTCTGACCCTAAAATACCTATTCCGGAATTGTTTTCTGGAGATCGATTTAGGTTTAGGAATTTCCAGAATAATTGTAAATTGTTTCTTTCTCTGAGACCCCGTTCATCTGGAGATTCAGCTCAGCAAGTTAAAATTGTTATTTCTTTTTTGCGGGGCAACCCTCAGGATTGGGCTTTCTCGCTAGCGCCAGGAGATCCGGCATTGGCAAATATTGATGCGTTTTTTCTGGCGCTCGGATTGCTTTACGAGGAACCCAATCTTGAAATTCAGGCAGAAAAAGCCTTGCTGGATATTTCTCAGGGTCTGGATGAAGCTGAAGTGTATTGCCAAAAATTTCGGAAATGGTCCGTGCTTACTCAGTGGAATGAGTGTGCTCTGGCCTCAAATTTCAGAAATGGCCTTTCTGAAGCCATTAAGAATGTGATGGTGGGTTTCCCCATTCCTACAAGTCTGAATGATTCTATGGCGCTTGCTATTCAAATTGACCGGCGTTTGCGGGAGCGCAAAACCGCTAATCCTCTGGTGGTGTTGTCTGAACAAACACCTGATTTAATGCAATGTGATAGAATTCAGACTAGAAATGAACGGAAAAATCATAGACGTCAGAATGGGTTGTGTTTTTACTGTGGTGATTCTACACATGTTATATCAGCATGCTCTAAACGCCTAACAAGGGTTGTTAGTCCTGTCGCCATTGGTAATTTGCAACCTAAATTTATTTTGTCTGTGACTTTAATTTGCTCTTTGTCTTCTTACCCTGTTATGGCGTTTGTGGATTCAGGTGCTGCCCTGAGTCTTATGGATCTGTCATTTGCCAAGCGCTGTGGTTTTGTTCTTGAACCGTTAGTAAATCCTATTCCTCTTAGAGGTATTGATGCTACGCCATTGGCGGAAAATAAACCGCAGTTTTGGACGCAGGTGACCATGTGCATGACTCCTGAACATCGGGAGGTGATTCGTTTTCTTGTTCTGCATAAAATGCATGATTTGGTCGTTTTGGGTCTGCCATGGTTACAGACCCACAATCCAGTTTTGGATTGGAAGGCAATGTCTGTGTCAAGTTGGGGCTGTCAGGGAATTCATGCTGATTCCCCGCCGGTGTCTATTGCTTCCTCTACTCCTTCGGAAGTTCCTGAGTATTTGTCTGATTTTCAGGATGTATTCAGCGAGTCCAGATCCAGTGCTCTGCCTCCTCATAGGGACTGTGACTGCGCCATAGATTTGATTCCAGGTAGTAAATTTCCTAAGGGAAGATTATTTAATCTGTCTGTACCTGAGCATGCCGCAATGCGTTCGTATATCAAGGAGTCTCTGGAGAAGGGGCATATCCGTCCTTCCTCTTCCCCTCTTGGTGCGGGATTCTTTTTTGTGGCCAAGAAGGACGGATCTTTGAGACCTTGTATTGACTATCGGCTTCTGAATAAAATCACTGTAAAATTTCAGTATCCTTTGCCTCTGTTGTCGGACTTGTTTGCCCGGATTAAAGGTGCCAAGTGGTTCACCAAGATAGATCTTCGTGGTGCGTACAACCTTGTGCGCATTAAGCAAGGTGATGAATGGAAGACTGCATTTAATACGCCCGAAGGTCATTTTGAGTACTTGGAGATGCCTTTTGGGCTTTCTAATGCTCCCTCAGTGTTTCAGTCCTTTATGCATGATATTTTCCGGAAGTATCTGGATAAATTTATGATTGTTTATCTGGATGATATTCTGGTTTTCTCTGAAGATTGGGACTCACATGTGGAGCAGGTCAGGATGGTGTTTCAGGTTTTGCGTGAGAATGCCTTGTTTGTTAAAGGCTCAAAGTGTCTCTTTGGAGTACAGAAGGTTCCCTTTTTGGGGTTTATTTTTTCCCCTTCTGCTGTGGAGATGGACCCAGTCAAGGTCCGAGCTATTCATGAGTGGACTCAACCCACGTCAGTTAAGAGTCTTCAGAAGTTCTTGGGTTTTGCTAACTTCTACCGTCGTTTTATCGCTAATTTTTCTAGCATTGTTAAACCTTTGACGGATATGACCAAGAAAGGTTCTGATGTTGCTAACTGGGCTCCTGCAGCCGTGGAGGCGTTCCAGGAGTTGAAGCGCCGGTTTACTTCGGCGCCTGTTTTGTGCCAGCCTGATGTCTCACTTCCCTTTCAGGTCGAGGTGGATGCTTCTGAGATTGGGGCAGGGGCCGTTTTGTCACAGAGAGGCCCTGGTTGCTCGGTAATGAGACCATGTGCTTTCTTCTCTAGGAAGTTTTCGCCTGCTGAGCGGAATTATGATGTTGGCAATCGGGAGTTACTGGCCATGAAGTGGGCATTTGAGGAGTGGCGTCATTGGCTCGAGGGTGCTAAGCATCGTGTGGTGGTCTTGACTGATCACAAAAATTTGATGTATCTCGAGTCTGCTAAGCGCCTGAATCCTAGACAGGCCCGCTGGTCATTGTTTTTCTCCCGTTTTGACTTTGTGGTCTCGTATTTACCAGGTTCAAAGAATGTGAAGGCTGATGCTCTTTCAAGGAGCTTTGTGCCTGACTCTCCTGGAGTCACAGAACCTGTTGGTATTCTTAAAGAGGGAGTTATCTTGTCAGCCATTTCTCCTGATTTGCGACGTGTGTTGCAGAGATTTCAGGCTGGTAGACCTGACTCTTGTCCACCTGACAGACTGTTTGTTCCTGATAAGTGGACCAGCAGAGTCATTTCCGAGGTTCATTCCTCGGTGTTGGCAGGTCATCCGGGAATTTTTGGCACCAGAGATCTGGTGGCTAGGTCATTTTGGTGGCCTTCCTTGTCACGGGATGTATGGTCATTTGTGCAGTCCTGTGGGACTTGTGCTCGAGCTAAACCTTGCTGTTCTCGTGCCAGCGGGTTGCTCTTGCCCTTGCCTGTCCCGAAGAGGCCTTGGACACATATTTCCATGGATTTCATTTCTGATCTCCCGGTATCTCGGGGTATGTCTGTCATCTGGGTGGTATGTGATCGCTTTTCAAAAATGGTCCATTTGGTGCCTTTGCCTAAGCTGCCTTCCTCTTCCGATCTGGTTCCTGTGTTCCTTCAGAATGTGGTTCGTTTACACGGCATTCCTGAGAATATTGTGTCTGACAGAGGATCCCAGTTTGTTTCCAGGTTCTGGCGATCCTTTTTTGCTAGGATGGGCATTGATTTGTCGTTCTCGTCTGTGTCATGATCTCTGCAGGCAGAGATCATAGCAAGCCTATAGAGGGACAAGCTCTCGGAAGATGGAACTATACTGACCATGAACTAAGCCTGCCGCGCAACTAGAAATAGCCAGGTAGCATTTCCTATTTATTGCTAGATGCCCAGCTCTGGCCTAAGACCTAAATAGCTAGCAGAGGGAAATATAAGACCTGGCTCACCTCTAGAGAAATATTCCAAAGAAGACAGTAGCCCCCCACATATAATGACGGTGAGTTCAGATGAAACAACAAACGCAGCAGGAAAATAGTCTTAGCAAATTTGAGGTCCGCTTACTAGATAGCAGAAGACAGATAGTATACTTTCATGGTCAGCAGAAAAACACTATCAAAACACCATCCAGAGATTACCTTAAACTCTGGCATTAACTCATAACACCAGAGTAGCAATCCCTGATCAACGAGAGCTTTCCAGACACAGTAACAAAACTTCAGCTGTGAACTGGAACAAATAGGCAAAACGAAACATGGACAAAAGTCCAACTTATCTAGTAGTTGTCAGAAGCAGGAACAAGCACTGAGAGGCATCAGATAACATTGTTGACCGGCAAGAAACCACCAGAGAAATGAGCTTAAATAGCGACACCCACTACTGATGGAAACAGGTGAAACAGGAAAGAGGATGACAAGTCCAATTCCACAAGCGGCCACCGGGGGAGCCCAGAATCCAAATTCACAACAGTACCCCCCCCTCAAGGAGGGGGCACCGAACCCTCACCAGATCCACCAGGGCGACCAGGATGAGCCCTATGGAAGGCACGAACAAGATCAGAAGCATGAACATCAGATGCATTGACCCAAGAATTATCCTCCTGGCCGTAACCCTTCCAATTGACCAGATACTGGAGTCTCCGTCTGGAAACACGAGAGTCCAAAATTTTCTCCACAACGTACTCCAACTCACCCTCAACCAACACCGGAGCAGGAGGCTCAACTGAAGGTACAACAGGTACCTCATACCTGCGCAATAACGACCGATGAAAAACGTTATGAATGGAAAAGGACGCAGGGAGGTCCAAACGGAAAGAAACAGGATTAAGAATCTCCAATATACTATAAGGGCCGATGAACCGAGGTTTAAACTTAGGAGAAGAGACCCTCATAGGGACAAAACGAGAAGACAACCAGACCAAATCTCCAACACATAGCCGAGAACCAACACGACGATGACGGTTGGCAAAACGCTGAGTCTTCTCCTGGGACAACTTCAAATTGTCCATAACCTGCCCCCAGATGTGATGCAATCTCTCCACCACCGCATCCACTCCAGGACAATCCGAGGATTCCACCTGACCGGAGGAAAATCGAGGGTGAAACCCCGAATTACAGAAAAACGGGGACACCAAGGTGGAAGAGCTGGCCCGATTATTGAGGGCGAACTCTGCCAATGGCAAAAAAGCAACCCAATCATCCTGGTCAGCAGAGACAAAACACCTCAGATATGTCTCCAGGGTCTGATTAGTCCGCTCGGTCTGGCCATTAGTCTGAGGGTGAAAAGCAGATGAAAAAGACAAATCTATGCCCATCCTAGCACAGAATGCCCGCCAAAATCTAGACACAAATTGGGTACCTCTGTCAGAAACAATATTCTCAGGAATACCGTGCAATCGGACAACATTCTGAAAAAACAGAGGAACCAACTCAGAAGAAGAAGGCAACTTGGGCAGAGGAACCAAATGGACCATTTTAGAGAAACGGTCACAGACCACCCAGATGACAGACATCTTCTGGGAAACAGGCAGATCTGAAATAAAATCCATCGAGATGTGTGTCCAAGGCCTCTTAGGAATAGGCAAGGGCAACAGCAGTCCGCTAGCCCGAGAACTACAAGACTTGGCCCGAGCACAAATGTCACATGACTGCACAAAGACTCGCACATCTCGTGACAGGGAAGGCCACCAGAAGGATCTTGCCACCAAATCCCTGGTACCAAAAATTCCGGGATGACCTGCCAATGCAGAAGAATGTACCTCAGAGATGACTCTACTGGTCCAATCATCCGGAACAAACAGTCTATCAGGCGGACAACGATCCGGTCTATCCGCCTGAAACTCTTGCAAGGACCGCCGCAGATCAGGAGAAACGGCCGACAAAATTACTCCCTCCCTAAGGATACCTGTGGGTTCAGTATTACCAGGAGAGTCCGGGTCAAAACTCCTAGAAAGGGCATCTGCCTTAACATTCTTAGAACCCGGTAGGTATGACACCACAAAATTAAAGCGAGAAAAAAATAAAGACCAGCGCGCCTGTCTAGGATTCAGGCGCCTGGCAGTCTCAAGATAAATCAAATTTTTGTGGTCAGTCAATACCACCACCTGATGCTTAGCCCCCTCTAGCCAATGGCGCCACTCCTCAAACGCCCACTTCATGGCCAAAAGCTCCCTATTCCCAACATCATAATTCCGCTCTGCGGGCGAAAATTTGCGAGAAAAGAAGGCACAAGGCCTAATGACGGAGCAGTCGGAACCTTTCTGCGACAACACTGCCCCAGCTCCGATCTCCGAAGCGTCAACCTCAACCTGAAAAGGCAGATTCACATCAGGCTGACGTAACACAGGGGCAGAGGCAAAACGGTGCTTAAGCTCCTGAAAGGCCTCTACAGCATGAGGGGACCAATTAGCAACATCAGCGCCATGTCTGGTCAAATCAGTCAGTGGTTTAACGACATCCGAAAAACCAGCAATAAATCGGCGGTAAAAGTTGGCAAAGCCCAAAAATCTCTGAAGACCCTTAAGAGAGGAGGGCTGAGTCCAGTCACAAATAGCTTGCACCTTGACGGGATCCATCTCAATGGAAGAGGGAGAAAAAATATACCCCAAAAAGGAAATTTTCTGGACCCCAAAAACGCACTTAGACCCCTTCACACATAAAGAATTAGACCGCAGAACCTGAAAAACTCTCCTGACCTGCTGGACATGAGAGTCCCAGTCATCAGAAAAAAATCAGAATATCATCCAGATATATTATCATAAATTTATCCAGAAAATCGCGGAAAATATCATGCATAAAAGACTGGAAAACTGAAGGGGCATTAGAAAGACCAAAAGGCATGACCAAATACTCAAAGTGGCCCTCGGGCGTATTAAATGCGGTCTTCCACTCATCCCCCTGCCTGATCCGCACCAAATTATACGCCCCACGAAGATCAATTTTAGAGAACCACTTAGCACCCTCTATACGAGCAAACAAATCAGTAAGCAATGGCAATGGGTATTGGTACTTAACAGTGATCTTATTCAGAAGCCGATAATCAATACATGGTCTCAAAGAGCCGTCCTTTTTTGAGACAAAGAAAAACCCAGCTCCCAAGGGAGAAGAAGATGGACGAATATGTCCCTTTTCCAAAGACTCCTTTATATATTCCCGCATAGCAGCATGTTCCGGCACGGACAGATTAAACAAACGACCCTTTGGATATTTGCAACCCGGTATCAAATCTATGGCACAATCGCACTCACGGTGCGGAGGTAACGACCCAAGCTTGGGTTCGTCAAAGACGTCTTGATAATCTGAGAGGAACTCAGGGACTTCAGAGGGAATGGACGACGAAATAGAAACCAAAGGTAAGTCCCCATGAATACCCTTACATCCCCAGCTCAACACAGACATTGCTCTCCAGTCCAAGACTGGATTGTGAGACTGCAACCATGGCAATCCCAGTACCAAATCGTCATGTAAATTATACAGCACCAGGAAACGAATAATCTCCTGGTGATCCGGATTGATACGCATGGTTACTTGTGTCCAATATTGTGGTTTATTATTAGCCAATGGGGTGGAGTCAATCCCCTTCAGAGGAATAAGAGTCTCCAAAGGCTCTAAATCAAAACCACAACGATTGGCAAAGGACCAATCCATAAGACTCAGAGCGGCGCCAGAGTCAACATAGGCGTCCGTGGCAATGGATGACAAAGAGCAAATCAGGGTTACAGACAAAATAAACTTAGACTGAATGGTGCCAATGGAAACAGACTTATCAAGCTTCTTTGTACGCCTAGAGCATGCTGATATAACATGAGTAGAATCCCCACAATAGAAGCACAATCCATTCTTCCGTCTAAAATTCTGTCGCTCGCTCCTGGACAGAATTCTATCACACTGCATACTTTCTGGCGTCTTTTCCATAGACACCGCCAGATGGTGCACCGGTTTGCGCTCCCGCAGACGCCTATCAATCTGAATAGCCATTGTCATGGACTCATTCAGACCTGCAGGCACAGGGAACCCCACCATAACATCCTTAACGGCATCAGAGAGACCTTCTCTGAAAGTTGCCGCCAAGGCGCACTCATTCCACTGAGTAAGCACAGACCATTTACGGAATTTTTGGCAGTAAACCTCAGCTTCGTCTTGCCCCTGAGATAGTGCCATCAAAGTTTTTTCTGCCTGAAGTTCCAAATGAGGTTCCTCATAAAGCAAGCCCAAGGCCAGAAAAAACGCATCCACATCGCGCAACGCAGGATCCCCTGCTGGCAATGAGAAGGCCCAATCTTGAGGGTCACCCCTGAGCAAGGAAATCACAATCCTAACCTGCTGAGCAGGGTCTCCAGCTGAACGAGACTTCAGGGACAAATAAAGCTTACAATTATTTCGGAAATTCTGGAAGCTAGCTCTATTCCCTGTGAAGAACTCCGGCAAAGGAATTCTCGGCTCAGATACTGGAGCATGTACCACAAAATCTTGTAAATTTTGTACTTTCGTGATGAGATTATTCAAACCCGCAGTTACACTCTGAAGATCCATTATTGTCAGGTGCACACAGAGCCATACAGAGATTAGGAGGAGAGAGAGAAAAAAGACTGCAGCAAGGCAAACTGGAGGGAAAAAAAAAAAAAAAAATTCCAGCAGACTTCTTATAACTCTCCTTTCTCAACCTGGGTCTTTAACACTTTATAGGCCGGTCAAACTGTCATGATCTCTGCAGGCAGAGATCATAGCAAGCCTATAGAGGGACAAGCTCTCGGAAGATGGAACTATACTGACCATGAACTAAGCCTGCCGCGCAACTAGAAATAGCCAGGTAGCATTTCCTATTTATTGCTAGATGCCCAGCTCTGGCCTAAGACCTAAATAGCTAGCAGAGGGAAATATAAGACCTGGCTCACCTCTAGAGAAATATTCCAAAGAAGACAGTAGCCCCCCACATATAATGACGGTGAGTTCAGATGAAACAACAAACGCAGCAGGAAAATAGTCTTAGCAAATTTGAGGTCCGCTTACTAGATAGCAGAAGACAGATAGTATACTTTCATGGTCAGCAGAAAAACACTATCAAAACACCATCCAGAGATTACCTTAAACTCTGGCATTAACTCATAACACCAGAGTAGCAATCCCTGATCAACGAGAGCTTTCCAGACACAGTAACAAAACTTCAGCTGTGAACTGGAACAAATAGGCAAAACGAAACATGGACAAAAGTCCAACTTATCTAGTAGTTGACAGAAGCAGGAACAAGCACTGAGAGGCATCAGATAACATTGTTGACCGGCAAGAAACCACCAGAGAAATGAGCTTAAATAGCGACACCCACTACTGATGGAAACAGGTGAAACAGGAAAGAGGATGACAAGTCCAATTCCACAAGCGGCCACCGGGGGAGCCCAGAATCCAAATTCACAACACGTCTGCCTTTCATCCTCAGACTAATGGACAAACTGAGCGAACTAATCAGACTCTGGAGGCTTACTTGAGGTGTTTTGTTTCGGCAGATCAGGATGATTGGGTGACCTTCTTGCCGTTGGCTGAGTTTGCCCTCAATAATCGGGCTAGTTCCGCTACTTTGGTTTCGCCATTTTTCTGCAACTCCGGTTTTCATCCTCGTTTTTCCTCGGGACATGTGGAGCCTTCTGACTGCCCTGGGGTGGATTCTGTGGTGGATAGGTTGCAGCTTATCTGGAATCATGTGGTGGATAACTTGAAATTGTCACAGGAGAAGGCTCAGCGTTTTGCCAACCGCCGCCGCGGTGTGGGTTCCCGACTTCGTGTTGGGGATTTGGTGTGGCTGTCTTCTCGATTTGTTCCTATGAAGGTCTCCTCTCCTAAATTTAAGCCTCACTTCATCGGTCCTTACAAGATATTGGAAATCCTTAATCCAGTGTCCTTTCGCTTGGATCTTCCGGTTTCGTTTGCCATTCACAACGTGTTCCATAGGTCTTTGTTACGACGCTACGTTGTGCCTGTGGTTCCTTCTGCTGAGCCTCCTGCTCCGGTGTTGGTTGAGGGCGAGTTGGAGTACGTGGTGGAGAAGATCTTGGATTCTCGTCTCTCCAGGCGGAGGCTTCAGTATTTGGTCAAGTGGAAGGGCTATGGTCAGGAGGATAATTCCTGGGTGGTTGCCTCTGATGTGCATGCGGCCGATTTAGTTCGTGCCTTTCAGCGTGTCATCCTGATCGCCCTGGTGGTCTTGGTGAGGGTTCGGTGACCCCTCCTTAAGGGGGGGGTACTGTTGTGAATTAGACTTTTTGGCTCCCTCTTGTGGTTACTAGTGATATGACTCTGGGATTTCTTTCCCTCAGTTTGCACCCAGCTGGGTCGTTACTTCAGGGGCGTTGCTATATAAACCTCCTGGAACCTTAGTCCAGTGCCTGGCATCGGTGTTATCAGACACATTCTGTTTGCTCCTATCTGCTGGTCCTGGTTCGTGCAAAATTAAGCTAAGTCCTGCTTCTTTGTTTTTTGGGTTATTTGCTTGCTCTCATTTTTGTCCAGCTTGTACTAAATGTGATTCCTGACCTTGCTGGAAGCTCTAGGGGACTGGTGTTCTCCCCCCGGGCCGTTAGACGGTTCGGGGGTTCTTGAATTTCCAGTGTGGATATTTTTGATAGGATTTTTTGCTGACCATATAAGTTATCTTTCTATATTCTGCTATTAGCTAGTGGGCCTCTCTTTGCTAAATACCTAGCTCATTCTTATGTTTGTCTTTTCCTCTTACCTCACCGTTATTATTTGTTGGGGGCTTCTATCCAACTTTTGGGGTATTTTCTCTGGAGGCAAGAAAGGTCTTTCTTTTCCCTTCTAGGGTTAGGTAGTTCTCCGGCTGGCGCGAGACGTCTAGGATCAACGTAGGAACGTTCCCCGGCTGCTGGTATTTGTGGTGCTAGGATTAGATATATGGTCAGCCCAGTTACCACTGCCCTATGAGCTGGTTTTCTGTGTTTGCAGACTTAGCAGTTATTCCTGAGACCCTCTGCCATTGGGGTCATAACAGTCCACCCCAGGACAATCAGAAGGCTCAACCTGCCCTGAAGAAAAACGAGGATGAAAACCAGAATTACAAAAGAAGGGTGAAACCAAGGTAGCAGAACAAGCCCGATTATTAAGGGCAAATTCGGCCAATGGCAAGAAAGCCACCCAATCGTCCTGATCAGCAGACACAAAGCATCTCAAATAAGTTTCCAAAGTCTGATTAGTTCGCTCGCTTTGGCCATTTGTCTGAGGATGAAACGTGGAAGAAAAAGACAAATCAATGCCCAGCCTAGCACAAAAGGCTCGCCAAAACCTAGAAACAAACTGAGAACCTCTGTCGGACACAATATTCTCCGGAATGCCATGCAAACGAACCACATGCTGAAAAAACAACGGAACCAAATCAGAAGAGGAAGGCAATTTAGGCAACGGTACCAAATGAACCATCTTAGAAAACCGGTCACAAACCACCCAGATAACCGACATTCTCTGGGAAACCGGAAGATCTGAAATAAAATCCATAGAAATATGCGTCCAAGGCCTCTCAGGGACCGGCAAAGGCAAAAGCAACCCATTAGCGCGGGAACAGCAAGGCTTGGCCCGCGCACAAGTCCCACAGGACTGCACAAAAGAGCGCACATCCCGTGACAAAGAAGGCCACCAAAAGGACCTACCAACCAAATCTCTGGTACCAAAAATCCCAAGATGGCCTGCCAACACAGAACAATGAACCTCAGAAATCACTTTACTAGTCCATCTGTCAGGAACAAACAGTTTCCCCACTGGACAGCAATCAGGTTTATCAGCCTGAAACTCCTGAAGAGCCCGTCGTAAATCAGGGGAGATGGCAGAAAGAATCACCCCTTCCTTCAGAATGCCGACCGGCTCAAGGACCCCAGGAGAATCAGGCAAAAAGCTCCTAGAGAGGGCATCCGCCTTAACATTCTTAGAACCCGGAAGGTACGAGACTACAAAATCAAAACAGGAGAAAAACAGGGACCATCGGGCCTGTCTAGGATTCAGCCGTTTGGCAAACTCGAGGTAAATCCCATTCTTATGATCAGTCAAGACCACAATACGGTGCTTGGCCCCCTCAAGCCAATGATGCCACTCCTCAAATGCCCACTTCATAGCCAACAACTCACGATTGCCGACATCATAATTGGGTTCTGCATGCGAAAACTTTCGAGAAAAGAAGGCACACGGTTTCAACAAGGAACCATCAGAATTCCTCTGAGACAAAACGGCCCCTGCCCCAATCTCAGAAGCGTCAACCTCAAACTGAAATGGAAGGGAGACATCCAGCTGACGCAACACAGGGGCAGAAGTAAATCGGCGTTTAAGCTCCTGAAAGGCAGAAACAGCCGCAGAGGACCAATTCGCCACATCAGCGCCCTTCTTTGTCAAATCGGTCAGGGGTTTAACCACACTGCAGAAGTTGGCAATGAAACGGCGATAAAAATTAGCAAAGCCCAAAAATTTCTGAAGGCTCTTCACAGAAGTGGGCTGGATCCAATCATGAATGGCCTGAACCTTAACCGGATCCATTTCTATAGATGAGGGAGAAAAAATGAAACCCAAAAAAGAAACCTTCTGTACTCCAAAGAGGCACTTAGACCCCTTCACGAACAAAGCATTATCACGAAGGATCTGAAATACCATCCTGACTTGTTTCACAGGAGACTCCCAATCATCTGAAAAAATCAAAATATCATCCAAATATACAATCATGAATTTATCAAGATAATTCCGAAATATATCACGCATGAAGGACTGAAACACAGATGGGGCATTAGAGAGCCCGAATGGCATCACAAGGTATTCAAAATGGCCTTCGGGTGTATTAAACGCAGTTTTCCATTCGTCACCCTGCTTAATACGAACAAGATTATATGCCCCTCGAAGGTCAATCTTAGTAAACCAACTAGCCCCCTTAATCCTAGCAAACAAATCAGAAAGCAAAGGCAAAGGGTATTGGAAATTGACCGTGATCTTATTCAAGAGGCGATAATCAATACAGGGTCTCAAGGAGCCATCCTTCTTGGCAACAAAAAAAAACCTGCTCTCAATGGTGAAGATGGCCGAATATGCCCCTTCTCCAAAGATTCCTTAACATAACTCCGCATGGCGGCATGTTCTGGCACAGACAGGTTAAAAAGTCGGCCCTTAGGGAACTTACAACCTGGAATCAAGTCGATAGCACAATCACAGTCCCTATGCGGTGGAAGGGAACTGGACTTGGGCTCATCAAATACATCCTGGAAATCTGAAAAAAACTCAGGAATTTCAGAAGAGGGGGAGGAGGTAATTGACATCAAAGGAACGTCACAATGTACCCCCTGACAACCTCAAATAGTCACAGACATAGATTTCCAATCCAATACCGGAATATGCACCTGTAACCATGGGAAACCCAGCACAATAGCATCATGCAAATTATGCAACACCAGAAAATGACAATCTTCCTGATGAGCTGGCGCCAAACACATGGTCAGCTGTGTCCAAAACTGAGGTTTATTTTTAGCCAGCGGTGTAGCATCAATGCCCCTCAAAGGAATAGGACTCTGCAAAGGCTGCAAAGGGAACCCACAACGTCTGGCAAATTCTAAGTCCATTAAGTTTAAAGCGGCGCCTGAATCCACAAATAGATCAGGGTCACAGATAACAGAAATTTAGGTTGTACAGTACCGATGGTAACAGAACTAGCGATTCTCTTAGTACGCTTAGGGCAATCAGAAATAACATGAGCAGAATCGCCGCAGTAAAAACACAACCTATTCTGACGTCTGAATCCTTGTCGTTCAGCTCTAGACACAATCCTTTCACACTGCATAGGCTCAGGACTCCGCTCGGAAGACAATGCCACAGCGCGCACAACTCTGCGCTCGCGCAAGAGCCGATTAATCTGAATGGCCAGAGACATAGAATCACTCAGACGAGCAGGCGTGGGAAACCCCACCATAACATCTTTAACAGATTCCGAAAGACCCTTTCTGAAAATTGCAGCCAAGGCATCCTCATTCCATCTAGTCAGCACAGACCATTTTCTACATTTCTGGCAATATAATTCTGCCGCTTCTTGACCCTGAGACAGGGCCAACAAGGTCTTCTCAGCATGATCCACTGAATTAGGTTCATCATACAATAACCCTAGCGCTTGAAAAAAGGTGTCTACATTAAGCAAAGCAGGATTTCCAGCTTCCAGGGAGAACGCCCAATCCTGAGGGTCACCGCGCAGCAGAGAGATGACTATTTTAACCTGCTGGATGGGATCACCAGAGGAACGGGGTTTCAGAGCTAAAAACAGTTTACAGTTATTTTTAAAGCTCAAAAATTTGGACCTGTCCCCAAAAAACAAATCAGGAGTTGGAATTCTAGGCTCTAAAACCGGAGTCTGAACGATATAATCGGAAATACCCTGTACTCTAGCAGCAAGCTGGTCCACACGAGAAGCCAATCCCTGAACATCCATACCAGCGCCAAACTCCTGAACCACCCAGAGGCAAAGAGGAAAGAAAAGGCACAACAGACTACAGAAAAAAAATGGCTCAGCACTTTCCTTTCCTTCTTCTGAGATGCAATTAACTCATTGTTGGCCAGTTGTACTGTTATGATCTGGTGGCCTAGGAGCAGCATGAGACGTACTCTGGAGAAGGTGGTACCTGTACTGACCGCAGACCCTGAACTTAACACCGCAACTAGAAGTAGCCGTGGAATGTACCTAGCACTCCCTAGACATCTCGACACAGCCGGAGGACTAATTACCACTAGAGATAGAAAAGGGAAAACTATCTTGCCTCAGAGAAAATCCCCAAAGGATAGACAGCCCCCCACAAATATTGACTGTGAGAGGAGAGGGAAATAACATACGCAGACTGAAATCAGAATTTAGCAAAGGAGGCCACTTCTAGCTAAATAGAAAGGATAGGACAGAGTACTATGAGGTCAGTATTAAAACACTAGAAAATATCCACCACAGAAAATACAAAATCTCCACATCTAACTACAGACATGGAGGGTATATGTTGTGAATTCCGTTCTTGGGCTCCCTCCTGTGGTTGTGAATGGTACTTTTGTGGGTTCTGCCCTTGGGCTCCCTCTGGTGGTTTCGAGTGGAACTGCTGCTCCTTGAGGTTCTGCAGCAGCTGCTTTCACTAGTGTTGAGCGATACCGTCCGATAGTTGAAAGTATCGGTATCGGAAAGTATCGGCCGATACCGGCAAAGTATCGGATCTCGCCGATACCGATACCCGATACCAATACAAGTCAATGGGACTCAAGTATTGGAAGGTATCCCTGATGGTTCCCAGGGTCTGAAGGAGAGGAAACTCTCCTTCAGGCCCTGGGATCCATATGAATGTGTAAAATAAAGAATTAAAATAAAAAATATTGATATACTCACCTCTCCGACGCAGCCTGGACCTTACCGCTGTGAACCGGCAGCCTTCTTTGCTTAAAATGAGTGCGTTCAGTACCTTCCATGACGTCACGGCTTCTGATTGGTCGCGTGCCACTCATGTGACCACCACGCGACCAATCAGAAGCAGTGACGTCATCCCTCAGGTCCTAAATTCCTAGAAGGGAATTTAGGACCTGAGGGATGACGTCGCGGCTTGTGATTGGTCGCGTGGTGGTCACATGAGCAGCACGCGACCAATCAGAAGCCGTGACGTCATGGAAGGCCCTAAACGCGCTCATTTTAAGCAAAGAAGGCTGCCGGTTCACAGCGGTAAGGTCCAGGCTGTGTCGGAGAGGTGAGTATATCAATATTTTTTATTTTAATTCTTTATTTTACACATTAATATGGTTCCAATACCGATTCCCGATACCACAAAAGTATCGGATCTCGGTATCGGAATTCCGATACCGCAAGTATTGGCCGATGCCCGATACTTGCGGTATCGGAATGCTCAACACTAGCTTTCACTAATCGGCTCCACTGGCCTTGCTATTTAACTTGGCTCTGGTCTGTAGTCCATGCCAGCTGTCAATGTTCTCTGGGTTGGATTCAGATCTCTACTTGGATTTCTCTGATGGCCTGTCCATTTCAGCATAAGATAAGTTCTTGCTAGTTCTTTGGTTGTCCATTTGCTTTGGACCTTACTGCTCAGTTAAGTTATGTTTCTTTTGTCCAGCTTGTCATTATGTAATATTCAGGCTAGCTGGAAGCTCTGGGGAAGCAGATTTGCCCCTCCACACCGTGAGTCGGTGTGGAGATCATTTTTGTAAACTCTGCGTGGATTTTAGTTTTTAATACTGACCGCACAGTATCCTTTTCTATTTTCTGTCTATCTAGATTAGAATTGGCCTCCTTTGCTAAAATCTGATTTCATTTCTGTGTATGTCATTTCCCTCTCTACTCACGGTTAATATTTGTGGGGGGCTATCTTTCCTTTTGAGAATTTCTCTGAGGCAAGATAGTTTTCTGTTTCCATCTTTAAGGGTAGCTACTTCTTAGGCTGTGACGAGGCGTCTAGGGAGTTACAGGAACGTCTCACGGCTATTTCTAGTGTTGGTGTTAGGATTAGGAACTGCGGTCAGTAAAGCTACCACCTCCCAGAGCTTGTCCCATGACTCATTTTACCCTTTTACCCACCAGGTCATATCAGTGCTTCTCCGTAACCACCAGGTCATAACAGTACAGCTGGCCCACAATGTGTTGAATGCATCTCAAAAGAGGGAAAAGAAAGTTCTGAGCCATTTTTTTTTCCTTTGTAGCTTGTTTTGTCTTTTTTTTCCCCTTGATCTTTGGGTGGTTCCGGATTTTGGTGCTGATATGGAGGTTCAGGGTCTGTTCTCGCGTGTTGATCAGCTCGCTGCAAGGGTACAGAGTATCCAAGATTATGTTGTTCAGACTCCGGTTCTGGAGCCTAGAATTCCTATTCCTGATTTGTTTTCTGGGGATAGATCTAAATTTCTGAACTTTAAAAATAACTGCAGATTGTTTTTTGCTTTGAGACCCCGTTCCTCTGGTGACCCCATTCAGCAGGTGAAGATTGTCATTTCTCTGCTGCGTGGAGACCCGCAGGACTGGGCATTCTCCCTAGAGCCAGGGAATCCTGCATTGCTCAATGTAGATGCATTTTTTCAAGCACTCGGACTGCTGTATGATGAACCTAATTCTGTGGATCAGGCAGAAAAAATCTTGCTGGCTCTGTGTCAGGGTCAGGAAGCAGCAGAAGTATACTGCCAGAAATTTAGAAAGTGGTCTGTGCTCACAAATTGGAATGAGGATGCCCTAGCAGCTATTTTCAGAAAGGGTCTTTCTGAAGCCCTTAAAGATGTTATGGTGGGGTTCCCCATACCTGCTGGTTTGAACGAATCAATGTCTCTGGCCATTCAGATTGATCGGCGCCTGCGCGAGCGTAAGGTTGTGCACCATATGGCGGTGTCCTGAGCCTATGCAATGTGATAGGATTTTGACTAGAGCAGAACGGCAGGAATTCAGACGTCAGAATGGGCTGTGTTTTTACTGTGGTGACTCTACTCATGCTATTTCTGATTGCCCGAAGCGTACTAAGAGGGTCGCTAGGTCTGTTACCATTAGTACTGTACAGCCTAAATTTCTCTTGTCTGTTACCCTGATTTGCTCATTGTCGTCCTTTTCTGTAATGGCATTTGTGGATTCTGGCGCTGCCCTGAACTTAATGGACTTAGAATTTGCCAAGCGCTGTGGTTTTTCCTCGGAGCCTTTGCAGAGTCCTATTCCCTTGAGGGGGATAGATGCTACGCCATTGGCCAAGAATAAACCTCAGTACTGGACACAGTTGACCATGTACATGGCTCCAGCACATCAGGAAAATATTCATTTTTTGGTGTTGAATAATTTGCATGATGTACTTGTGCTGGGTTTTCCATGGTTACAGCTACATAATCCGGTGCTGGATTGGAAATCTATGTCTGTGACTAGTTGGGGTTGCCAAGGGATGCATTGTGATATTCCTTTGATGTCGATTTCCTCTTCCCCCTCTTCTGAAGTTCCTGAGTTTTTGTCGGATTTCCAGGATATATTTGATGAGCCCAAGTCCAGTTCCCTACCTCCTCATAGGGACTGTGATTGTGCTATTAACTTGATTCCTGGCTGTAAGTTCCCTAAGGGTCGACTCTTCAATCTGTCTGTGCCAGAGCATGCCGCTATGCGGAGTTATGTAAAGGAGTCCTTAGAGAAGGGGCATATTCACCCGTCTTCGTCACCGTTGGGAGCGGGGTTCTTTTTTGTTGCCAAGAAGGATGGCTCCTTGAGGCCCTGTATAGATTATCGCCTTCTCAATAAGATCACGGTCAAATTCCAGTACCCTTTACCTTTACTTTCTGATTTGTTTGCTCGGATTAAGGGGGCTAGCTGGTTTACCAAGATCGACCTTTGAGGGGCGTATAATCTTGTTCGTATTAAACAGGGCGATGAATGGAAAACAGCATTTAATACGCCCGAAGGCCATTTTGAATATCTTGTGATGCCTTTCGGGCTCTCTAATGCTCCATCTGTGTTTCAGTCCTTTATGCATGATATTTTCCGGGATTATCTGGATAAGTTCATGATTGTATATTTGGATGATTTTTATTTTTATATTTGGATGATTTTTATATTTGGATGATTTTTATATTTGGATGATTTTTTTCCGATGATTAGGAGTCTCATGTGAAGCAGGTCAGGATGGTATTTCAGATCCTTCGTGCTAATGCATTGTTTGTGAAGGGGTCTAAGTGCCTTTTTGGAGTTCAGAAGGTTTCTTTTTTGGGTTTCATTTTTTCTCCCTCGGCTATTGAAATGGACCCTGTTAAGGTCCAGGCCATTCATGATTGGATTCAACCCACATCTGTGAAGAGCCTTCAGAAATTTTTGGGCTTTGCTAATTTTTATCGCTGCTTTATTGCTAATTTTTCTAGTGTGGTTAAACCTTTGACCGATTTAACGAAGAAAGGTGCTGATGTGGTGAATTGGTCCTCTGCGGCTGTGGAGGCCTTTCAGGAGCTTAAACGTCGCTTTACTTCTGCCCCTGTACTGCGTCAGCCAGATGTTTCTCTCCCTTTTCAGGTTGAGGTTGACGCTTCTGAGATTGGGGCAGGGGCCGTTTTGTCTCAGAGAAGTTCTGATGGCTCTTTGATGAAACCGTGTGCTTTCTTCTCCAGAAAGTTTTCGCCTGCTGAGCGTAATTATGATGTCGGCAATCGGGAATTGTTGGCTATGAAGTGGGCATTTGAGGAGTGGCGACATTGGCTTGAGGGAGCTAAGCATCGCGTTGTGGTCTTGACCGACCATAAGAATCTGATTTACCTCGAGTCTGCCAAGCGGTTGAATCCTAGACAAGCTCGATGGTCTCTGTTTTTCTCCAGTTTTGATTTTGTGGTCTCGTATCTTCCGGGATCTAAGAATGTGAAGGCTGATGCCCTTTCTAGGAGTTTTTTGCCTGATTCTCCGGGAGTCCTTGAGCCGGCTGGTATTCTCACGGAGGGGGTTATTCTTTCTGCCATCTCCCCTGATTTGCGGTGGGTGCTTCAGGAGTTTCAGGCTGATAAACCTGACCGCTGCACAGTGGGGAAACTGTTTGTTCCTGATAGATGGACTAATAAGGTAAATTCTGAGATTCATTGTTTTGTATTGGCTGGTCATCCTGGGATTTTTGGTACCAGAGATTTGGTTGCCAGGTCCTTTTGGTGGCCTTCCTTGTCGAGGGATGTGCGTTCTTTCGTGCAGTCCTGTGGGACCTGTGCCCGGGCCAAGCCCTGCTGTTCACGTGCTAGTGGGTTGCTTTTGCCTTTGCCGGTCCCTGGGAGGCCCTGGACGCATATTTCCATGGATTTTATTTCTGATCTTCCTGTTTCTCAGAAGATGTCTGTCATCTGGGTGGATTGTGACCGGTTTTCTAAGATGGTCCATTTGGTACCTTTGCCTAAGTTGCCTTCCTCCTCTGATTTGGTTCCATTGTTCTTTCAGCATGTGGTTCGGTTGCATGGCATTCCGGAGAATATTGTGTCTGACAGAGGTTCCCAGTTCGTTTCTAGGTTTTGGCGATCCTTTTGTGCTAGAATGGGCATTGATTTGTCTTTTTCGTCAGCATTTCATCCTCAGACAAATGGCCAAACGGAGCAAACCAATCAGACCTTGGAAACCTATTTGAGATGCTTTGTGTCTGCTGATCAGGATGATTGGGTGACCTTCTTGCCGTTGGCCGAGTTTGCCCTTAATAATCGGGCTAGTTCGGCTACTTTGGTTTCGCCTTTTTTTTTGTAACTTCGGTTTTCATCCTTGTTTTTCTTCGGGGCAGGTTGAGCCTTCGGACTGTCCTGGTGTGGATTCTGTGGTGGACAGGTTGCAGCGGATTTGGACTCATGTGGTGGACAATTTGACGTTGTCTCAGGAAAAGGCTCAGCGTTTTGCTAACCGTCGTCGGTGCGTTGGTCCCCGGCTTCTTGTTGGGGATTTGGTCTGGTTGTCTTCTCGTCATGTTCCTATGAAGGTTTCTTCCCCTAAGTTCAAGCCTCGCTTTATTGGTCCTTATAAGATTTCTGAAATTATCAATCCTGTGTCTTTTCGTTTGGCCCTTCCAGCTTCTTTTTCCATTCATAATGTGTTCCATAGATCTTTGTTGCGGAGATATGTGGTGCCCATGGTCCCCTCCGTTGACCCTCCTGCTCCGGTGTTGGTTGAGGGGGAGTATGTGGTGGAGAAGATTTTGGATTCTCGTCTTTCGAGGCAGAAGCTTCAGTATCTGGTTAAGTGGAAGGGTTATGGCCAGGAGGATAATTCTTGGGTTTTTGCCTCCGATGTCCATGCTGCCGATTTGGTTCGTGCTTTTCATTTGGCTCATCCTGATCAGCCTGGGGGCTCTGGTGAGCGTTCGGTGACCCCTCCTCAAGGGGGGGTACTGTAGTGAATTCCTTTCTTGGGCTCCCTCCTGTGGTTGTGAATGGTACTTTTGTGGGTTCTGCCCTTGGGCTCCCTCTGGTGGTTTTGAGTGGAACTGCTGCTCCTTGAGGTTCTGCAGCAGCTGCTTTCACTAATTGGCTCCACTGGCCTTGCTATTTAACTTGGCTCTGGTCTGTAGTCCATGCCAGCTGTCAATGTTCTCTGGGTTGGATTCAGATCTCTACTTGGATTTCTCTGATGGCCTGTCCATTTCAGCATAAGATAAGTTCTTGCTAGTTCTTTGGTTGTCCATTTGCTTTGGACCTTACTGCTCAGTTAAGTTATGTTTCTTTTGTCCAGCTTGTCATTATGAAATATTCAGGCTAGCTGGAAGCTCTGGGGAAGCAGATTTGCCCCTCCACACCGTGAGTCGGTGTGGAGATCATTTTTGTAAACACTGCGTGGATTTTAGTTTTTAATACTGACCGCACAGTATCCTTTTCTATTTTCTGTCTATCTAGATTAGAATTGGCCTCCTTTGCTAAAATCTGATTTCATTTCTGTGTATGTCATTTCCCTCTCTACTCACGGTTAATATTTGTGGGGGGCTATCTTTCCTTTTGGGAATTTCTCTGAGGCGAGATAGTTTTCTGTTTCCATCTTTAGGGGTAGCTAGTTCTTAGGCTGTGACGAGGCGTCTAGGGAGTTACAGGAACGTCCCACGGCTATTTCTAGTGTTGGTGTTAGGATTAGGAACTGCGGTCAGTAAAGCTACCACCTCCCAGAGCTTGTCTCATGACTCATTTTACCCACCAGGTCATATCAGTGCTTCTCCGTAACCACCAGGTCATAACAGTTATATCTGCATCTCCAGAGATACCAGCTTGGCTGAACAATTCCTTATACAGACCAAGCTGGACAAGACAAAACATGGAAAATAACTTGAACGATCAGGCCCACAGCATGTGGACTGCAAAAAACAAAGCCAGAACTTATCTTTGTTGAAATGAACAGCAAGCAAGAGAGACCAGGCAGGGAAGTGAATCCTCCAGGAAACAATGGACAACTGGCACTAACTAAAGGGTCAAGCAAGACTAAATAGCCCAGTCAGAATTGCAATAAGTGGACACACCTGATGAATGCTGCGATCCAAAGACAGCAGCGCTACCACTTATAACCACCGGAGGGAGCCCAAGAGCAGAATTCACAACACCCTATATAAGGTGTGCTTAATTATTAGGCAGCTTTCTTTCCTTTGGCAAAATGGGTCAGAAGAAAGATTTGATGGGATCTCAAAAGTCCAAAATTGTGGGATGTCTTGCAGAGGGATGCAGCAGTCTTGAAATTGCCAAACTTTTGAAGCGTGATCAATGAACAATCAAGCGTTTCATGACAAATAGCCAACAGGGTCGCAAGAAGCGTGTTGGGCAAAAAAGGCGCAAAATAACTGCCCATGAATTGAGGAAAATCAAGCGCGAAGCTGCCAAGATGCCATTTGCCACTAGTTTTGCCATATTTCAGAGCTGCAACATTACTGGAGTAACAAAAAGCACAAGGTGTGCGATTCTCAGGGACATGGCCAATGTAAGGAAGGCTGAAAAATGACCACTTTTGAACAAGAAACATAAGATAAAACGTCAAGACTGGGCCAAGAAATATCTTAAGACTGACTTTTCAAAGGTTTTATGGACAGATGAAATGAGAGTGACTCTTGATGGGCCAGATGGATGGG
This sequence comes from Ranitomeya variabilis, assembly GCF_051348905.1. Lineage (NCBI taxonomy): Eukaryota > Metazoa > Chordata > Amphibia > Anura > Dendrobatidae > Ranitomeya > Ranitomeya variabilis. The sequence continues at coordinate 300,894,783 of NC_135236.1, read as the reverse complement.
CCAGAGGCTGGATCAGTAAAGGGCAGAGAGCTCCACTCCGACTCAGACACCAGCAAGGTGGAGGTGGGGTACTGGTATGGGCTGGTATTACCAAAGATTAACTTGTGGGACGTTTTCGGGTTGAGGATGGAGTGAAGCTCAACTCCCAGACCTACTGCCAGTTTCTGGAAGACAACATCTTAAAGCAGTGGTACAGGAAAAACTCGGTATCGTTCAAGAAAAACATGATTTTCATACAGAACGATGCTCCATCACATGCCTCCAACTACTCCACAGCGTGGCTGGCCAGTAAAGGTTTCAAAGAAGAAAAAATAATGACATGGCCCCCTTGTTCACCTGATCTGAACCCCATAGAGAACCTGTGGTCCCTCATAAAATGTGATATCTACAGGGAGGGAAAACAGTCCACCTCTCGGAACAGTATCTGGGAGGCTGTGGTGTCTGCTGCACGCAATGTTGATCGTAAACAGATCAAGCAACTGACAGAATCTATGGATGGAAGGCTATTAAGTGTCATCATGAAGAAAGGTGGCTATATTGGTGACTAATTTTTTGGGGTTTTCTTTTTGCATGTCAGAAATGTTTATTTCTAAATTTTGTGCAGTTATATTGGTTTACCTGGTGAAAATAAACAAGTGAGATGGGAATATATTTGGTTTTTATTAAGTTGACTAATAATTCTGCACAGTAATAGTTACCTGCACAAACAGATATCCTCCTAAGATAGCCAAATCTAAAAAACCCTACTCCAACTTCCAAAAATATTAAGCTTTGATATTTATGAGTCTTTTGGGTTGATTGAGGACATAGTTGTTGATCAATAATAAAAATAATCCTCTAAAATACAACTTGCCTAATTATTCTGCACACAGTGTATACTACTTGGTTGTGTTATATACTACATGGCTGTGCTATATACTACGTGGCTGTCTGTGTTACATGGCCTCTGCTATATGCTATGTGGCTCTTATATATATATGCATGTATACATACATGTTCTAGAATACCCGATGCGTTAGAATCGGGCCACCATCTAGTATATATATATATATATATATATATATATACACTCACCGGCCACTTTATTAGGTACACCATACTAGTAACGGGTTGGACCCCTTTTGCCTTCAGAACTGCCTCAATTCTTCGTGGCATAGATTCAACAAGGTGCTGGAAGCATTCCTCAGAGATTTTGGTCCATATTGACATGATGGCATCACACAGTTGCCGCAGATTTGTCGGCTGCACATCCCAAAGATGCTCCATACAAGGCAGGATGGATCCATGCTTTCATGTTGTTTACGCCAAATTCTGACCCTACCATCCGAATGTCGCAGCAGAAATCGAGACTCATCAGACCAAGCAACGTTTTTCCAATCTTCTACTGTCCAATTTCGATGAGCTTGTACAAATTGTAGCCTCAGTTTCCTGTTCTTAGCTGAAAGGAGTGGTACCCGGTGTGGTCTTCTGCTGCTGTAGCCCATCTGCCTCAAAGTTCGACGCACTGTGCGTTCAGAGATGCTCTTAGGCCTACCTTGGTTGTAACGGGTGGCGATTTGAGTCACTGTTGCCTTTCTATCAGCTCGAACCAGTCTGCCCATTCTCCTCTGACCTCTGGCATCAACAAGGCATTTCCGCCCACAGAACTGCCGCTCACTGGATTTTTTTTCTTTTTCGGACCATTCTCTGTAAACCCTAGAGATGGTTGTGCGTGAAAATCCCAGTAGATCAGCAGTTTCTGAAATACTCAGACCAGCCCTTCTGGCACCAACAACCATGCCACGTTCAAAGGCACTCAAATCACCTTTCTTCCCCATACTGATGCTCGGTTTGAACTGCAGGAGATTGTCTTGACCATGTCTACATGCCTAAATGCACTGAGTTGCCGCCATGTGATTGGCTGATTAGAAATTAAGTGTTAACAAGAAGTTGGACAGGTGTACCTAATAAAGTGGCCAGTGAGTGTATATATATATATATATATATATATATATATACACAGCTCTGGCAAAAATTAGGACTCCACTGCAAAATGTTCAGTTTGTCTGATTTTTCTCTTTATATGTATATTTTTGAGTAAAATGTATATTTTTTATTTATTCTATAAACTTCTGACAACATGTCTCTGAATTTCCAAACAATTTATTTATTTATTTATTTTTTGGAACAGAGAAATAGTGAAAATTACAAAAAAAACAGTGCTTTCAGACCTCAAATAATGCAAAGAAAATAAGTTCATAATCATTTAGAAACAACAATACTAATGTTTTAACTCATGAAGAGTTCAGAAATCAATATTTTGTGGAATAACCATGATTTTTAATCACAGCTTTCATGCATCTTGGCATGCTTTCCGCCAGTCTTTCACACTGCTCCTGGCGCAAAAAATTTAAGCAGTTTTGTTTGATGGCTTGTGACTATCCATCATCCTCTTGATTACATTCCGGAGGATTTCAATGGGGTTCAGGTCTGGAGATTGGGCTGCCCATGACAGGCGTTTGATGTGGTGGTCTCTTAATTTTTTGAAAGAGCTGTATCTATTACAAAGATAGAGGAAAAGCCGGCAATTCATCTGCCGTGTAATGTAAAATCACTGCATGAGCAAACACGATAAAAGAGATGGATTGCATACGGTATATACACATAGAATAGGTAGATATATAGCTGGTAGTGACATATAAAATTAGTACAGTGTGTGTGCAGTTTAATGTACTGTACATGCATTTAATTATTAAAAGATCATTTTTCTGACAAAAATGGCGTGGGCTCCAGTGTAATATTTTTAACCAACAGAGGGAAAGCCGACGGCTGAGCGAAGATGTTTATAGCCTGAGAAGGGGGTAATACCCATGGAGCTTCCCAGGCTATTAATATCAGCTCACAACTGTATACTTAGCCTTTACTGGCTATTAAAATGGGTGACCCTACAAAAAAAGATAGAGGGTCCCCCTATAATTAATAACCAGCAAAGGCTATGCAGACAGCTGCGGGCTGATATTAATAGCCTAGGAAGGGGCCATGAACACTGCCCTCCCAGGCTAAAAACATCAGCTCTCAACCACCCCAGAAAAGGCACATCTGAAAGATTTGCCAATTCTGGCACTTAGACTCGCTCTTCCCACTTGCCCTGTAGCAGTGGCAAGTGGGGTGATAGTTGGGGGGTTGATGTCTCCTTTGTATTGTCAGGTGACATCAAGCCCCAAGGTTAGTAATGGAGAGGTGTCAATAAGACGCCCCCATTACTAACCCCATAGTCATATTGTATAAAAACAGACACCCAGAAAAAGTCCTTTAATTGAAAGAATGACACAGACTTCTTTAATAAATCTTAATTAAACCATACTTACAACCTCACCTATTCCCTCGACGCCATTGTCTTCTGCAAAATAGTTTAAAAAAGAAACAATATTCCTCACCTTTCCGCAGAGATGATAATCCATTTGTGCCACGACGGGTCTAGCTCAGCTACATTTAGCATTTAGTGTACATGGTAAAACCAAACCAAAAAACAACTGTGGAATTGCACTTTTTTGCAATTTCACTGCACTTGGAATTTTTTTTCCCGTTTTCCAGTACATGATATGTTAAAACCAGTGGTGTTGTTCACAAGCACAACTTGTCCTACAGAAAAACAAGCCTTCACATGGCCATATTGACAAAAAAATTAAAAAAAATTAAAAATGTATGGTTCTGAGAAGAAGGGGAGCAAAAAAAACAGAAATTCAAATACTGAAATACCCCTGGTCGTTAAGGGGTTAAATATAATACACTTTTTTTACTGTAGCATGGTTGATTATCAAATAAAATGATACTCAAAGAGGTTGTTCGCTACTATTACATTGAATGTAATAAACACAAATTTATTCTGTCTCATAAAGAATTATTGTAGTTACATAAAAAGTTTATTAAAGAATTTCAGCTAAATAAAGGCACATTCTCCATGCAACAGTAGAATTCCCATGTCTATATGATAATATGTTCTAGACAGAATTAGAAAACAGAATAAACAAATGAATTATCCGCCAGAAAGAAGTCACAACTCACAAGGTGCCTTCAACTTGCATAGAATAAAAATGTGCAGTGTGCAGATACTTGTGAAACAAGTTGACTCACAAAGTTACCAAACTTTTCCAGGCAAGTTACAACAAGTCAGAAGACTGAAGCCAGGGCTCTGTGGTTATGTGCTATATTTGACAACAGCTAGCTATATAATATATTGTTATAGTAACTGAATGAGACACACATCTATCTTTACAGTAACTTTCCGATATTTCAGTAAATGATCACACAAAGGTAAAATGTGTGTTTAAGAACAAATAAAGAAAAGTGTATGTTAGTCTTGGTTTCCATACATCAGTGGTGTCTGGTCATTTTGGTTTAAAGGGAACCTGGCCTGTAAAAAAATGCTATTGACTTGAAGATGAGGTTAATTTGCAGGTTGTGTTCTGAAGCCTGAAATGAGAGCCCCCTTATCAGGAGGAAAAGTACTGTATTCCTCCCAGCGGCCTTGGGCTTTCAGACATAGGGATGGGACGGCGAAGCTACAATCATCGCTTACTGAGTGACGGCTTTAACAACACCCCGGCAGTGACTCACTGCCTGACAGCCAGCTCTCCATTAAGGGTATTATGTGATATATACATCAATATACATCACTATAGACTGAGGTTCTGCAGCAGCTGAGGTGTATTATGTGATATATACTGTATACAAATGAAACCAGAAGTTTACATACACTATATAAAAAGACGCATCTGCATGTTTTTCTCAATATCTGACATGAAATCTAAAACTTTTCCATTTAGGTCAATTAATTAATCAATAATTACCATAATTATTAATATTTGCCAAATGCAAGAATAATGAGAGAGAGAATGTTTTAACCCCTTCACCCCCAAGGGTGGTTTGCACGTTATGGACCGGGCCAATTTTTACAATTCTGACCACTGTCCCTTTATGAGGTTATAACTCTGGAACGCTTCAACGGATCCTGGTGATTCTGACACTGTTTTCTCGTGACATATTGTACTTCATGATAGTGGTAAAATTTCTTTGATATTACCTGCGTTTATTTGTGAAAAAAATGGAAATTTGGAGAAAATTTTGAAAATTTCGCAATTTTCCAAATTTGAATTTTTATGCAATTAAATCACAGTGATATGTCACACAAAATACTTAATAAGTAATATTTCCCACATGTCTACTTTACATCAGCACCATTTTGGAACCAAAATTTTTTTTTGTTAGGGAGTTATAAGGGTTAAAAGTTGACCAGCAATTTCTCATTTTTACAACACCATTTTTTTTTAGGGACCACATCTCATTTGAAGTCATTTTGAGGGGTCTATATGATAGAAAATACCCAAGTGTGACACCATTCTAAAAACTGAACCCCTCAAGGTGCTCAAAACCACATTCAAAAAGTTTATTAACCCTTCAGGTGTTTCACAGGAATTTTTGGAATGTTTAAATAAAAATGAACATTTAACTTTTTTTCACACAAAATTTACTTCAGCTCCAATTTGTTTTATTTTACCAAGGGTAACAGGAAAAAATGGACCCCAAAAGATGTTATACAATTTGTCCTGAGTACGCCGATACTCCATATGTGGGGATAAACCACTGTTTGGGCGCATGGCAGAGCTCGGAAGGAAAGGAGCGCCATTTGACTTTTCAATGCAAAATTGACTGGAATTGAGATGGAACGCCATGTTGCGTTTGGAGAGCCACTGATGTGCCTAAACATTGAAACCCCCCACAAGTGACACCATTTTGGAAAGTAGACCCCCTAAGGAACTTATCTAGATGTGTGGTGAGCACTTTGACCCACCAAGTGCTTCACAGAAGTTTATAATGCAGAACCGTAAAAATAAAAAATCATATTTTTTCACAAAAATGATCTTTTCGCCCCCAATTTTTTATTTTCCCAAGGGTAAGAGAAGAAATTGGACCCCAAAAGTTGTTGTGCAATTTGTCCTGAGTAGGGTTGAGCGAAACGGGTCGATCATTTTCAAAAGTCGCCGACTTTTGGCTAAGTCGGCGTCTCATGAAACCCGATCCGACCCCTGTGCTTGTCGGCCATGCGGTACGCGACTTTCGCGCCAAAGTCGCGTTTCAATGACGCGAAAAGCGCCATTTCTCAGCCAATGAAGGTGAACGCAGAGTGTGGGCAGCGTGATGACATAGATCCTGGTCCCCACCATCTTAGAGAAGGGCATTGCAGTGATTGGCTTGCTGTCTGCGGCGTCACAGGGGCTATAAAGGGGCGTTCCCGCCGACCGCCATCTTACTGCTGCTGATCTGAGCTTAGGGAGAGGTTGCTGCCGCTTCGTCAGAAGCAGGGAGAGCGTTAGGCAGGGTCCACTAACCACCAAACCGCTTGTGCTGCAGCGATTTCCACTGTCCAACACCACCTTCGGTGTGCAGGGACTGTGGAAGCTATTTTTTTTTTTTTTTCCCCTCAGCGCTGTAGCTCATTGGGCTGCCCTAGAAGGCTCCGTGATAGCTGTATTGCTGTGTGTACGCCACTGTGGAAACCAACTGCTTTTTTCAAAGCACATATCCTCTTGTTCCTTCCTTTCTGCACAGCTATCTTTTTTGTTTGTCCACACTTTTTATTTAATTTGTGCATCAGTCCACTCCTATTGCTGCCTGCCATACCTGGCTTACATTACTGCAGGGAGATAGTAATTGTAGGACAGTTTTTTTTTTTTTTTTTTTTTTTTTTTTGTGGGAGATTAAGATTGGCATTTCTGCTACAGTGCCATCCCTGTGTGTGCCATCTCTCACTGAGTGGGCCATAGAAAGCCTATTTATTTTTTCCGTGATTTGTGTTCTAAAATCTACCTCAACACAAAAACACTACATCAATCAGTGGGAGAAAAATATTGGCCTCAGTCAGGGCTTGTGTGCCACTGCTGTGTGTGCTATCTCTCATTCAGTGGGCTATAGCAAGCCTATTTTTTTTTTTTTTTTTTAATATTATTTGGTTTCTAAAGTCTCCCTGAAAAAAAAAAAAAACCTAAAAAAACAGTGGGAGAGTAATATTGCCCTTTCAGCTTGTGTGCCAGTCTTGACTCCTGGGTGTGCCACCTCTCTCCCTCTCATTCAGTGGGCCATAGAAAGCCTATTTATTTTTTTTAAAAAATATTATTGGGTTTCTAAAGTCTCCCTGAAAAAACAAAAAATACATAAAAAAACAGTGGGAGAGTAATATTGCCCTTTCAGCTTGTGTGCCAGTCTTGACTCCTGGGTGTGCCACCTCTCTCCCTTTCATTCAGTGGGCCATAGAAAGCCTATTTATTTTTTCCGTGATTTGTGTTCTAAATTCTACCTCAACACAAAAACACTACATCAATCAGTGGGAGAAAAATATTGGCCTCAGTCAGGGCTTGTGTGCCACTGCTGTGTGTGCTATCTCTCATTCAGTGGGCTATAGCAAGCCTATTTTTTTTTTTTTTTTTTTTTTTTTAATATTATTTGGTTTCTAAAGTCTCCCTGAAAAAAAAAAAAAAACCTAAAAAAACAGTGGGAGAGTAATATTGCCCTTTCAGCTTGTGTGCCAGTCTTGACTCCTGGGTGTGCCACCTCTCTCCCTCTCATTCAGTGGGCCATAGAAAGCCTATTTATTTTTTTTTTTTAATATTATTTGGTTTCTAATTCTCCCTGAAAAAAAAAAAAAAACCTAAAAAAACAGTGGGAGAATAATATTGCCCTTTCAGCTTGTGTGCCAGTCTTGACTCCTGGGTGTGCCACCTCTCTCCCTCTCATTCAGCGGGCCATAGAAAGCCTATTTATTTTTTTTTTAAAATATTATTGGGTTTCTAAAGTCTCCCTGAAAAAACAAAAAATACATAAAAAAACAGTGGGAGAGTAATATTGCCCTTTCAGCTTGTGTGCCAGTCTTGACTCCTGGGTGTGCCACCTCTCTCCCTTTCATTCAGTGGGCCATAGAAAGCCTATTTATTTTTTTTTTTAAATATTATTGGGTTTCTAAAGTCTCCCTGAAAAAAAAAAAAAAACCTAAAAAAACAGTGGGAGAGTAATATTGCCCTTTCAGCTTGTGTGCCAGTCTTGACTCCTGGGTGTGCCACCTCTCTCCCTCTCATTCAGTGGGCCATAGAAAGCCTATTTATTTTTTTTTTTAAATATTATTGGGTTTCTAAAGTCTCCCTGAAAAAAAAAAAAAAAACCTAAAAAAACAGTGGGAGAGTAATATTGCCCTTTCAGCTTGTGTGCCAGTCTTGACTCCTGGGTGTGCCACCTCTCTCCCTCTCATTCAGTGGGCCATAGAAAGCCTATTTATTTTTTTTTTTAAATATTATTGGGTTTCTAAAGTCTCCCTGAAAAAAAAAAAAAACCTAAAAAAACAGTGGGAGAGTAATATTGCCCTTTCAGCTTGTGTGCCAGTCTTGACTCCTGGGTGTGCCACCTCTCTCCCTCTCATTCAGTGGGCCATAGAAAGCCTATTTATTTTTTTTAAAAAATATTATTGGGTTTCTAAAGTCTCCCTGAAAAAACAAAAAATACATAAAAAAACAGTGGGAGAGTAATATTGCCCTTTCAGCTTGTGTGCCAGTCTTGACTCCTGGGTGTGCCACCTCTCTCCCTTTCATTCAGTGGGCCATAGAAAGCCTATTTATTTTTTCCGTGATTTGTGTTCTAAATTCTACCTCAACACAAAAACACTACATCAATCAGTGGGAGAAAAATATTGGCCTCAGTCAGGGCTTGTGTGCCACTGCTGTGTGTGCTATCTCTCATTCAGTGGGCTATAGCAAGCCTATTTTTTTTTTTTTTTTTTTTTTATATTATTTGGTTTCTAAAGTCTCCCTGAAAAAAAAAAAAAAACCTAAAAAAACAGTGGGAGAGTAATATTGCCCTTTCAGCTTGTGTGCCAGTCTTGACTCCTGGGTGTGCCACCTCTCTCCCTCTCATTCAGTGGGCCATAGAAAGCCTATTTATTTTTTTTTTTAAATATTATTGGGTTTCTAAAGTCTCCCTGAAAAAACAAAAAATACATAAAAAAACAGTGGGAGAGTAATATTGCCCTTTCAGCTTGTGTGCCAGTCTTGACTCCTGGGTGTGCCACCTCTCTCCCTTTCATTCAGTGGGCCATAGAAAGCCTATTTATTTTTTTTTTTAAATATTATTGGGTTTCTAAAGTCTCCCTGAAAAAAAAAAAAAAACCTAAAAAAACAGTGGGAGAGTAATATTGCCCTTTCAGCTTGTGTGCCAGTCTTGACTCCTGGGTGTGCCACCTCTCTCCCTCTCATTCAGTGGGCCATAGAAAGCCTATTTATTTTTTTTTTTAAATATTATTGGGTTTCTAAAGTCTCCCTGAAAAAACAAAAAATACATAAAAAAACAGTGGGAGAGTAATATTGCCCTCTCAGCTTGTGTGCCAGTCTTGACTCCTGGGTGTGCCACCTCTCTCTCTCTAATTGTGGGCCATAGAAAGCCTTTTTTTTTTTTTTTTTTAATATTATTTGGTTTCTAAAGTCTCCCTGAGAAAAAAAAAAAAATAAATTAGGTGGGAGATTAATATTGACATTAGTGCTTGAGTGACAGTCCTGCGTGTGTGTCATCTCTGTGATTTTGTGCCACAGAAAACAGAGTGTGTAACATTGTGCCTGATTTTCCTTGTGGTCTCACCAACCTGTTAAGGGATATTGAAATCATACTGAAGTTATAGCTCACCGTGTAAGTTGTTTGACAGCAACAAATAAAGTTACTTTGGTTAAGATTTTAAAACAATGAGGAAGTCTGGTGCAAGAGGTCGTCGTGGGCGTTCATTGTCAGCTGGTAATGATGGTAGTGGTAGAGGAGCATCAGGTGGTCGTGGGGATAAAAATATTCCACCTAAGTCTGGAGCTGTGGAGCCAGTTTCGTCGTCAGGCTACACAAGGCCTCGAACGCTCTCTTTTCTGGGAGTAGGAAAACCGCTTTTAAAGGCGGAGCAGCAACAGCAAGTTTTGGCTTACATTGCAGACTCAGCCTCTAGCTCTTTTGCCTCCTCTTCCGAAACTGGTAAATGTAAAAGCAGCGCGTCGCTTGTGGATGTTCACGGTCAGGGACAAGTCGCTTCCTTGTCCTCCTCAGCAAAAACTACAACAAGAGAGAAGGATGCAGCAGGCGACACAACGGGTCACTCCATGGAGCTCTTTACACATACCGTCCCTGGCTTAGAAAGTGAAACATTTAACAGGCCATGCCCATTACAAGTATATTCTGACATGGAGTGCACTGATGCACAGCCACAGCCAGAGTACTATGCTGCTCCTTTGACTCAGACCACCACATTGCCCTCTCAGGGTACAGATCCACAATCAGACCCTGATGAGACTATGTTGCCCCGCCACGAACGCTATACCACCGACCGACACAGTGACACAGACGAAGTTGCACACGAGCTCGAAGAGGAGGTAATAGATGACCCAGTTATTGACCCCGATTGGCAGCCATTGGGGGAACAGGGTGCAGGCGGCAGTAGTTCAGAAGCGGAGGTGGAGGAGGGGCCGCAGCAGGCATCAACATCGCAACAGGTTACATCTGCCGGGCCCGTATCTGGCCCAAAACGCGTGTCAAAGCCAAAACCTGTTGGAGCACAGCGTTGCCATCCGGTTAAAGCTCAGTCTGCAATCCCTGAAAAGGGATCCGAGTCTAGGAAGAGTGCAGTCTGGCATTTTTTTAAACAACATCCAACTGATCAGCGCAAAGTCATCTGTCAAAAATGTTCAACTAGCTTAAGCAGAGGTCAGAATCTGAAAAGTCTAAATACTAGTTGCATGCATAGACACTTAACCACCATGCATTTTCAAGCCTGGACTAACTACCAAACGTCCCTCAAGGTTGTAGCACCCTCGGCCAATGAAGCTAGTCAGCAACGCAACATCCCTTCCGTCACTGTAAGGCCACCATTTTCCGCACCACAGGCAGTATCTGTGCAGGTTTCTTTGCCAGCCAAAAGCAGTCAGGGTCAGGGAATCACCAGTTTTGTAGGAGGAAATATTGCATCTAGGGCACCGGCGGAAACAATACCGTCTCCAACCGTCTCTCAGTCTGCCATGTACACCGGCACACCCGAAAGTTCCACGATCTCCAGCTCTCCAGTCCAGCTCACCCTACATGAGACTCTGGTTAGAAAAAGGAAGTACTTATCCTCGCATCCGCGTACACAGGGTTTTAACGCCCACATAGCTAGACTAATCTCGTTAGAGATGATGCCCTACCGGTTAGTTGAAAGCGAAGCTTTCAAAGCCCTGATGGAGTACGCTGAACCACGATACGAGCTACCCAGTCGACACTTTTTTTCCAGAAAAGCCATCCCAGCCCTGCACCAGCATGTTAAACAGCGCATCGTCCATGCACTCAGGCAATCTGTGAGTACAAAGGTGCACCTGACTACAGATGCATGGACCAGTAGGCATGGCCAGGGACGTTATGTGTCCATCACGGCACACTGGGTGAATGTGGTGGATGCAGGGTCCACAGGCGACATCAATTTAGGGACAGTTGTGCCTAGCCCACGGTCTAGGAAACAGTTGGCTGTAGGCGTTCGCACCCCCTCCTCCTCCTCCTCCTCGTCCTCCTGCAGAAGCTACAGCTCTTCCACAGAACGCAGTCTGCCAACCACTCCATCGGCAGATGACACTGTTGCACACCAGTTGTCCCATTATGGGCCAGCTACTGCCAAGCGTCAGCAGGCTGTATTGGCTATGAAGTGCTTGGGCGACAATAGACACACCGCGGAAGTTCTGTCCGAGTTCTTGCAACAAGAAACGCAGTCGTGGCTGGGCACAGTAGATCTTGAGGCAGGCAAGGTAGTGAGTGATAACGGAAGGAATTTCATGGCTGCCATCTCCCTTTCCCAACTGAAACACATTCCTTGCCTGGCTCACACCTTAAACCTGGTGGTGCAGTGCTTATTGAAAACTTATCCTGGGTTCTCCGACCTGCTCCTCAAAGTGCGTGCACTTTGCTCACATATCCGACGTTCGCCTGTACACGCCAGCCGTATGCAGACCTATCAGCGGTCTTTGAACCTTCCCCAGCATCGCCTAATCATAGACGTTGCAACAAGGTGGAACTCAACACTGCACATGCTTCAGAGACTGTGCGAACAGAGGCGTGCTGTTATTTATTTGTGGGAGGATACACGGGCAGGCAGTAGGATGGCAGACATGGAGTTGTCAGGTGTGCAGTGGTCTAAGATACAAGACATGTGTCAAGTCCTTCAGTGCTTTGAGGAATGCACACGGCTGGTTAGTGCAGACAACGCCGTAATAAGCATGAGCATCCCCCTAATGCGTCTGCTGATGCAAAGTTTGACGCACATAAAGGAGCAGGCGTCTGCACCAGAGGAAGAGGAAAGCCTTGATGACAGTCAGCCATTGTCTGGTCAGGGCAGTGTACAGGACGAGGTAGCGGGCGAAGAGGAGGTGGAGGACGAGGAGGATGATGGGGATGAGTATATTTTTAATGCCGAACCTTTCCCGGGGGCACAGGAATTTGGTTGCGTGTCACGGCCGGGTTCTGGTTTTTTGAGGGACACAAGTGACGTAGATTTGCCTGCAACTGCCCCTCAACCAATCACAACCGGAGATTTGACAACTGGAACTTTGGCCCACATGGCGGATTATGCCTTACGTATCCTAAAAAGGGACACACGCATTACGAAAATGATGAACGATGACGATTACTGGTTGGCCTGCCTCCTTGATCCACGCTATAAAGGCAAATTGCAAAATATTATGCCACATGAGAACTTGGAACTAATATTAGCAACCAAACAATCAACTCTTGTTGACCGTTTGCTTCAGGCATTCCCAGCACACAGCGCACGTGATCGTTCTCACACGAGCTCCAGGGGGCAGCAGACTAGGAGTGTTAGGGGTGCACACATCAGAAGTGGCATTGGACAGAGGGGTTTTCTGACCAGGTTGTGGAGTGATTTTGCTATGACCGCAGACAGGACAGGTACTGCTGCATCAATTGAAAGTGACAGGAGACAACATTTGTCCAGTATGGTTACTAACTATTTTTCATCCCTTATCGATGTTCTCCCTCAACCGTCATTCCCATTTGATTACTGGGCCTCCAAATTAGACACCTGGCCAGAATTGGCAGAATATGCATTGCAGGAGCTTGCTTGCCCGGCAGCAAGTGTCCTATCAGAAAGAGTATTCAGTGCTGCAGGTTCAATATTAACCGAAAAAAGGACTCGTCTGGCTACCCAAAATGTTGACGATCTAACATTCATTAAAATGAACCACAACTGGATTTCGAAATCTTTTGCCCCACCTTGCCCGGCCGACACCTAGCTTTCCTATGAAAAGCTCTTGCCTGTGAATTACTTTTCTAATGTCTAATTTGCTGCAGCTGATTGTACAGCATACGACATGTTTACACCTCCCTAAATGGCAAAACTCCCCACACGGGGCCGTGGTATCGCGACTTGGCGCAAGCACCCGTGAGACTGCTGTTTGTCTGAAGAGGTGGGTGTGCTCGCTTTTGGTTGACGGCATTGCTACTGGGTCCCTCATAGTACAATGTAGTGTCTCTGGCGGTGGTGGTGCGCACCCAACGTCAGACACACCGTTGTAACATGAGGGGCCCTGGGGCGGTCCCGCCGGCCTCAAGAGAGTTCCCCCCTACCCCAGCTCAAAATGTGCTCTACCACGTGCAAAATTATGTCGCACAGCTCCACCAATCTTTAGTCTATTCGCTGACATCATTCAATGTCTGGCACTGACAATACAAATTTGTAGACATCTATGATGCAACTTAAAGTAGTCTGTGTCTGTGTCCTATATTGGCACCATTAAATAGTTACTGCCAAATTACTATGTCAGAAACTCAGTAGATGAGCCCACCCCTGTACCTAAGTATGCCACCTTTTTTTTTTGTTTTGGTTGTTTTGCGAGACATTAACATCTATTTATATTTTGGGAGTACTGGGACAGACACTCCTTGCACTACTCCTCCACTCACCACCAAGCTGCCTGTGTATCCATGTAACCGCTGTAAAACTGCCATGAGCCTATTGTTTGTTATTTTAGGCCTTTGATAGCCTGTCTGCGGCCCCTACTTGCAATACTCCTCCACTGACCACCAAGCTGCCTGCCCGTGTATCCATGTAACCGCTGTGAAACTGCCATGAGCCTATTGTTTGTTATTTTAGGCCTTTGATAGCCTGTCTGCGGTCCCTACTTTAAATACTCCTCCACTGACCAGACCACTGCTGCCCGTGTACCCCTGGAACCAATTATAAAGTGCCTACAGCCAGCCCATTTTTTTATGTTAGGCCTTTGAAGCCTGTCTGCGGTCCCTACTTGCAATACTCCTCCACTGACCACAATGCTGCCTGGAGTGCCTGCCTGTGTATCCATGTAACCGATGTAAAACTGCCATGACTGCCTACTGTTTGTTATTTTAGGCCTTTGATAGCCTGTCTGCAGCCCCTACTTGCAATACTCCTCCACTGACCACCAAGCTGCCTGCCCGTGTATCCATGTAACCGCTGTGAAACTGCCATGAGCCTATTGTTTGTTATGTTAGGCCTTTGATAGCCTGTCTGCGGTCCCTACTTTAAATACTCCTCCACTGACCAGACCACTGCTGCCCGTGTACCCCTGGAACCAATTATAAAGTGCCTACAGCCAGCCCATTTTCTTATGTTAGGCCTTTGAAGCCTGTCTGCGGTCCCTACTTTAAATACTCCTCCACTGACCACCAAGCTGCCTGCCCGTGTATCCATGTAACCGCTGTAAAACTGCCATGAGCCTATTGTTTGTTATTTTAGGCCTTTGATAGCCTGTCTGCGGCCCCTACTTGCAATACTCCTCCACTGACCACAATGCTGCCTGGAGTGCCTGCCTGTGTATCCATGTAACCGATGTAAAACTGCCATGACTGCCTACTGTTTGTTATTTTAGGCCTTTGATAGCCTGTCTGCAGCCCCTACTTGCAATACTCCTCCACTGACCACCAAGCTGCCTGCCCGTGTATCCATGTAACCGCTGTGAAACTGCCATGAGCCTATTGTTTGTTATGTTAGGCCTTTGATAGCCTGTCTGCGGTCCCTACTTTAAATACTCCTCCACTGACCAGACCACTGCTGCCCGTGTACCCCTGGAACCAATTATAAAGTGCCTACAGCCAGCCCATTTTCTTATGTTAGGCCTTTGAAGCCTGTCTGCGGTCCCTACTTTAAATACTCCTCCACTGACCACCAAGCTGCCTGCCCGTGTATCCATGTAACCGCTGTAAAACTGCCATGAGCCTATTGTTTGTTATTTTAGGCCTTTGATAGCCTGTCTGCGGCCCCTACTTGCAATACTCCTCCACTGACCACAATGCTGCCTGGAGTGCCTGCCTGTGTATCCATGTAACCGATGTAAAACTGCCATGACTGCCTACTGTTTGTTATTTTAGGCCTTTGATAGCCTGTCTGCAGCCCCTACTTGCAATACTCCTCCACTGACCACCAAGCTGCCTGCCCGTGTATCCATGTAACCGCTGTGAAACTGCCATGAGCCTATTGTTTGTTATGTTAGGCCTTTGATAGCCTGTCTGCGGTCCCTACTTTAAATACTCCTCCACTGACCAGACCACTGCTGCCCGTGTACCCCTGGAACCAATTATAAAGTGCCTACAGCCAGCCCATTTTCTTATGTTAGGCCTTTGAAGCCTGTCTGCGGTCCCTACTTTAAATACTCCTCCACTGACCACCAAGCTGCCTGCCCGTGTATCCATGTAACCGCTGTAAAACTGCCATGAGCCTATTGTTTGTTATTTTAGGCCTTTGATAGCCTGTCTGCGGCCCCTACTTGCAATACTCCTCCACTGACCACAATGCTGCCTGGAGTGCCTGCCTGTGTATCCATGTAACCGATGTAAAACTGCCATGACTGCCTACTGTTTGTTATTTTAGGCCTTTGATAGCCTGTCTGCAGCCCCTACTTGCAATACTCCTCCACTGACCACACCAATGCTGCCCGTGTACCCCTGGAACCTATTTAAAAGTTCATAGAGCCTAGTTATATATTTTATTTACTATTAATAAGGCCATGATGGACTACGCTGTACCACGCTACAAGCTAACCAGTCGACACTTCTTTTGCGAGAAAAGCCATCCCAACCCTCCACCAGCATGTAGAAGACCGCATTGTCCATGCACTCTGGCAATCTGTGAGTACAAAGGTGCACCTGACAACAGACGCATGGACCTGTAGGCATGGCCACGGAAGATTACGTGTCCATTACGGCGCAATGGGTTAATGTGGTGGATGCATGGTCCACAGGGGACAGCCTACTAAGTCTGTCTGCAGTCCCTAATTCAAATTGTCCTCCACTGTCTAAATCGGAACTTCCACCTTCTGGCTTTCGGCCTATAGTATCAGAAATTAAACTGCATTTGGCCTTCAACTTTGGTTAGGGCCTACTAACGGCTTCTGCCCCTCCCTGGTGTTGCCCTCAACTAAATAAAGCTGAGCTTCAACCTTCCGGCTCTCATTATGTGGTTTAAAAAAAAAAAATGGTGGTTAGGGCCTACTAACGGCTTCTGCCCCTCCCTGGTGTTGCCCTCAACTAAATAAAGCTGAGCTTCAACCTTCTGCTCCAAATTACCATTTTAAAAAATGCAATAGGCTTTTCAGGCCTACTAAAGGTGTCTGTCTGTGTGCCCCTCCCTGGTGTTGTCCTCAACTAAATAAAGCTGAGCTTCAACCTTCCGGCTCTCATTATGTGGTTTAAAAAAAAAAAATGGTGGTTAGGGCCTACTAACGGCTTCTGCCCCTCCCTGGTGTTGTCCTCAACTAAATAAAGCTGAGCTTCAACCTTCCGGCTCTCATTATGTGGTTTTAAAAAAAAAATGGTGGTTAGGGCCTACTAACGGCTTCTGCCCCTCCCTGGTGTTGCCCTCAACTAAATAAAGCTGAGCTTCAACCTTCTGCTCCAAATTACCATTTTGAAAAATGCAATAGGCTTTTCAGGCCTACTAAAGGTGTCTGTCTGTGTGCCCCTCCCTGGTGTTGTCCTCAACTAAATAAAGCTGAGCTTCAACCTTCCGGCTCTCATTATGTGGTTTAAAAAAAAAAAATGGTGGTTAGGGCCTACTAACGGCTTCTGCCCCTCCCTGGTGTTGCCCTCAAGTAAATAAAGCTGAGCTTCAACCTTCTGCTCCAAATTACCATTTTAAAAAATGCAATAGGCTTTTCCGGCCTACTAAAGGTGTCTGCCCCTCCCTGGTGTTGTCCTCAACTGAACAAAGCTGAGCTTCCACATTCTGGCTTTCGCCCTATACTATCAGATATTAAACTGCATTTGGCCTACTAGTGTGGTTAGGCCCTTGAAACAGTGTCTGCTGCTCTTGGGTTTGCTACTCCACTGAACAAAGCAATGCCGCCTGTTTAGTCCTGTTACCAATTTTGAACTGCATGTAGCCTACTTTATTCTTTGGCCCTATATCTGTTTCCTCCTCATCCTGCCCATTGCCCAGCCACTGCTAAATGAGTCTGCTGGTACATTGACCTAGACCACTACATTCCCCTTGTACTCTACACAGCCAGAATCTGTCCCTGCTGAAAGTAAGGTTCCCCTTCCCGCATGTTATACCACCTTACACAGGGACAAAGAGGAAGGTGCAGATGAAAGTGCAGGTTCCTTCATCAGGTGGGGGGGCATACTCGTTGGCGACGTCACTGGCACAGGGCCCCTCAGAGTACGCAAAAGTGTCGCTGCTGGTGGGAGGCGCCCCCGCCATGCAAACACACCGCCGTACTTTGAGGGGCCCTGTGCCAGTGGCAATGCGAACGAGTGGGCCCCCCCCCTGCTTGCTCAGGATCACAGCACTTGCAACTTTTAAATACTTACCTTTCCCTGCAACACCGCCGTGACGTAGTCCGCATTTCCTGGGCCCACGAAAAACTTGAGCCAGCCCTACTCCCCCCACAACTTTCACCCAATTCCCTATGCCCAACTATTATTATACAGTTAATTAAGATTGGCAAGCTTCAGAAACAAGAATGGATGTTTTTGGCATTAAAATGGGCACTGTAGGTGTTTTCCTGGCCTCCACTCACTGCCGACTATGCTTCCCCATTGACTTGCATTGGGTTTCGTGTTTCGGTCGATCCCCGACTTTTAGCGATAATCGGCCGACTGCACTCGACTCGACTCTGGACAAAATCGGGTTTCCCAAAACCCTACTCGATCTTAAAAAAATGAAAGTCGCTCAACCCTAGTCCTGAGTACGCTGATACCCCATATGTGGGGGTAAACCACTGTTTGGGCGCATGGGAGAGCTCGGAAGGGAAGGAGCGCCGTTTGACTTTTCACTGCAAAATTGACAGGAATTGAGATGGGACGCCATGTTGCGTTTGGAGAGCCACTGATGTGCCTAAACATTGAAACCCCCCACAAGTGACACCATTTTGGAAAGTAGACCCCCTAAGGAACTTGTCTAGATGTGTGGTGAGCACTTTGACCCACCAAGTGCTTCACAGAAGTTTATAATGCAGAACCGTAAAAATAAAAAATCATATTTTTTCACAAAAATGATCTTTTCGCCCCCAATTTTTTATTTTCCCAAGGGTAAGAGAAGAAATTGGACCCCAAAAATTGTTGTACAATTTGTCCTGAGTACGCTGATACCCCATATGTGGGGGTAAACCACTGTTTGGGCGCATGGGAGAGCTCGGAAGGGAAGAAGTGCCGTTTGACTTTTCACTGCAAAATTGACAGGAATTGAGATGGGACGCCATGTTGCGTTTGGAGAGCCACTGATGTGCCTAAACATTGAAGCCCCCCCACAAGTGACACCATTTTGGAAAGTAGACCCCCTAAGGAACTTATCTAGAGCTGTGGTGAGCACTTTGACCCACCAAGTGCTTCACAGAAGTTTATAATGCAGAGCCGTAAAAATAAAACAAAATTTTTTTCCCACAAAAATTATTTTTTAGCCCCCAGTTTTGTATTTTCCCAAGGGTAACAGGAGAAATTGGACCCCAATAGTTGTTGTCCAATTTGTCCTGAGTACGCTGATACCCCATATGTGGGGGGGAACCACCGTTTGGGCGCATGGGAGGGCTCGGAAGGGATGGAGCACCATTTGGAATGCAGACTTAGATGGAATGGTCTGCAGGCATCACATTGCGTTTGCAGAGCCCCTAATGTACCTAAACAGTAAAACCCCCCCACAAGTGACACCATTTTGGAAAGTAGACCCCCTAAGGAACTCATCTAGATATGTTGTGAGAGCTTTGAACCCCCAAGTGTTTCACTACAGTTTATAACGCAGAGCCGTGCAAATAAAAAATATTTTTTTTCCACAAAAATTATTTTTTAGCCCCCAGTTT
The DNA here is from genome assembly GCF_051348905.1 of Ranitomeya variabilis. Classification (NCBI taxonomy): domain Eukaryota; kingdom Metazoa; phylum Chordata; class Amphibia; order Anura; family Dendrobatidae; genus Ranitomeya; species Ranitomeya variabilis. The sequence goes on along the minus strand of NC_135236.1, from coordinate 300,875,425 downwards.
TGTATTTTTCCAAGGGTAACAGGAGAAATTGGACCCTATATATTGTTGTCCAATTTGTCCTGAGTACGCTGATACCTGATATCTGGGGGTGAACCACCGTTTGAGCGCATGGCAGAGCTCGGAAGGGAAGGATCATCATTTGCAATGCAGACTTAGATGGATTGGTCTACAGGCGTCACATTGCGTTTGCAGAGCCCCTAATGTATCTAAACAGTATAAACCCCCCACAAGTGACCCAATATTGGAAACTAGACCCCCCAAGGAACTTATCTAGTTGTGTTGTGAGAACTTTGAACCCCCAAGCGTTTCACTACAGTTTAGAACGCAGAGCCGTGAAGATAAAAAAAATAAAAAATTTCCCCCAAAAATTATTTTTTAGCCCCCACTTTTGTATTTTCCCAATGGTAACAGGAGAAATTGGACCCCAAAAGTTGTTGTCCAATTTGTCTTGAGTACGCTGATACCCCATATGTGGGGGGGAACCACCGTTTGGGCGCATGGGAGGGCTCGGAAAGGAAGGAGCGCCATTTGGAACGCAGACTTAGATGGAATGGTCTGCAGGCGTCACATTGCGTTTGCAGAGCCCCTAATGTACCTAAACAGTAGAAACCCCCCACAAGTGACACCATTTTGGAAAGTAGAACCCCTAAGGAACTCATCTAGATGTGTTGTGAGAGCTTTGAACCCCCAAGTGTTTCACTACAGTTTATAATGCAGATCCATGCAAATAAAAAAAAAATTTTTTTCCACAAAAATTATTTTTTAGCCCCTAGTTTTGTATTTTCCCAAGGGTAACAGGAGAAATTGGACCCCAAAAGTTGTTCTCCAATGTGTTCCGAGTACGCTGATACCCCATATGTTGGGGTAAACCCCTGTTTGGGCGCACGGGAGAGCTTGGAAGGGAAGAAGCACTGTTTTACTTTTTCAACGCAGAATTGGCTGGAATTGAAATCGGACGCCATGTCACGTTTGGAGAGCCCCTGATGTGCCTAAACAGTGGAAACCCCCCAATTATAACTGAAACCCTAATCCAAACACACCCCTAACCCTAATCCCAACGGTAACCCTAACCACACCTCTAACCCAGACACACCCCTAACCCTAATCCCAACCCTAATCCCAACCGTAAATGTAATCCAAACCCTAACCCTAACTTTAGCCCCAACTCTAGCCCTAACCCTAACCCTAGCCCTAACCCTAATGGGAAAATGGAAATAAATACATTTTTTACATTTTTTTAAATTTTCCCTAACTAAGCGGGTGATGAAGGGGGGTTTGATTTACTTTTATAGCGGGTTATTTAGCGGATTTTTATGATTAGCAGCCATCACACATGAAAGACGCTTTTTATTGCAAAAAATATTTTTTGCGTTACCACATTTTGAGAGCTATAATTTTTCCATATTTGAGACCACAGAGTCATGTGAGGTCTTGTTTTTTGTGGGACGAGTTGACGTTTTTATTGGTAACATGTTCGGGCACGGGATATTTTTTTGATTGCTTTTTATTCCGATTTTTGTGAGGCAGAATGACCAAAAACCAGCTATTCATGAATTTCTTTTGGGGGAGGCATTTATACCGTTCCGCATTTGGTAAAATTGATAAAGCAGTTTTATTCTTCGGGTCAGTACGATTACAGCGATATCTCATTTATATAATTTTTTTTGTTTTGGCGCTTTTATACGATAAAAGCTATTTTATAGAAAAAATAATTATTTTGGCATCGCTTTATTCTGAGGACTATAACTTTTTTATTTTTTCGCACATGATGGTGTATGGTGGCTCGTTTTTTGCGGGACAAGATGACATTTTCAGCGGTACCATGGTTATTTATATCCGTCTTTTTGATCGCGTGTTATTCCACTTTGTGTTTGGCGGTATGAGAATAAAGCGTTGTTTTTTGCCTCGTTTTTTTTTTTTTTTTTTTACGGTGTTCACTGAAGGGGTTAACTAGTGATATAGTTTTATAGGTGGGGTCGTTACGGACGTGGCGATACTAAATATGTGTACTTTTATTGTTTGATTTTTTTTTATTTAGATAAAGAAATGTATTTATGGGAATAATATTTTTTTTAATTTATTTATTTAGGAATTTTTTTTTTTATTTTTTTTTTACACATGTGGAAAGTTTTTTTAAACTTTTTTACTTTGTCCCAGGGGGGGACATTACAGATCATTGATCTGGCAGTGTGCACAGCACTCTGTCAGATCGACGATCTGCTGTGCAGGGCTGCAGGCTTACCAAGTGTCTGCTCTGAGCAGACACTCGGTAAGCCACCTCCCTCCCTGCAGGACCCGGATGCCGCGGCCATCTTGGATCCGGGACCTGCGGCGAGGAGGGAGGTAGGAGACCCTCAGAGCAACGCGATCACATCGCGTTGCTCCGGGGGTCTCAGGGAAGCCCGCAGGGAGCCCCCTCCCTGCGCGATGCTTCCCTATACTGCCGGCACACCGCGATCATGTTTGATCGCGGTGTGCCGGGGGTTAATGTGCCGGGGGCGGTCCGTGACCGCTCCTGGCACATAGTGCCGGATGTCAGCTGCGATAGTCAGCTGACACCCGGCCGCGATCGGCCGCGCTCCCCCCATGAGCGCGGCCGATCGCGTATGATGTACTATTCCGTCCTTGGGAAGTAGGGCCCACCCCACATGGACGGAATAGTACGTCTAATGACAGAAAGGGGTTAAGGCATTTTTACACTTACTGTAAAGTCAAAAGTTTACATACATTTCATTTCATTAGTATTTGTTACTATTTCCCTTAAACTGAATAACTTGGGTCAAATGTTTGGGATCACCTTCCACAAGCTTCTCTCAAAAGTTGGTCAGAATTTGAGCCCAATCCTCCTGACAAAACTGGTGTAACTGATCCCGGTTTGTTGGTCGCCTTGCTCGAACTTGCCTACTGTTGCTTCAGTATTGCCACACAATCTACGTTTCTCATGATGCCATCTATTTTGTGAAGTGCAACAGGCCCTCCTACAGCAAGACAACCCCACAACATGATGCTGCCACCCCTATGTTTCACAGTTGGGATAGTGTGCTTAGGCTTCCAAGCTTCTCCCTACGTATGATTGTCATTATGCCCAAAAAGTTAAATTTTAGTTTCATCGGACCACAGGACTTGTCTCCAAAAATTAAGGTCTTTGTTCCTGTGTGCATTTGCAAACATTAATCTGGCTTTTTTATGTCCCTGTTGGAGTAATGGCTTCTTCCTGGCAGAGTGAACTTTCAGCCAATGTTGATACAGTACTCGTTTAACTATGGATATTGACATAATCTTACCAGCTTCCGCCATCATATTCACAAGGTCTTTTGCTTTTGTCCTTGGGTTGATATGTACATGTTGGACCAATCATGTACATCTCTGGGACACAGAACCCATCTCCTTCCTGAGCGGTTTGATGGCTGGACATTCCCATCTTATTTGTACTTGGGTATAATTATTTGTATAGATGAATGAGGCATCTTCAGGTATCTTGAAATTGTACCCAAGGATGAGTCAGACTTGTGCAAGTCCACAATTCTCTTCATGATATCTTGGCTGATTTCTTGAGATTTTTCCATTATGTAACACAAAGAAGCAGTGTGTTTCAGGTGTGCATTAAAATACATCCACAGGTGTGTCTCTAATTAACTCAGATGTTGCCAAAAGCCTTTCAGAAGCTTCCAAACACATGGCATCATCATATGGACAGTCCAGAATTGTTTAAAGGCATAGTAATCTTAGTGTACTGTATGTAAACTTTTGACTTTGCAGTAAGTAAAAAAATGTCTTAAAACATTCACTCTCTCTCATTATTTTGGCATTTGGCAAATATTAATAATTTTATGGTAATCCTAATTGACCTGATTTCATGTCAGATATTGAGAAGATCAAGCTTATGTGTCTTTTTATATAGTGTATAGTTGGTTTCAACTGTATGTAGTTACATCACTATAGACTGTGGTTCTACAGCAGCTGAAGTATATTATGTGGTATATACACTCACTGGCCACTTTATTAGGTACACCTGTCCAACTTCTTGTTAACACTTAATTTCTAATCAGCCAATCACATGGCGGCAACTCAGTGCATTTAGGCATGTAGACATGGTCAAGACAATCTCCTGCAGTTCAAACCGAGCATCAGTATGGGGAAGAAAGGTGATTTGAGTGCCTTTGAACGTGGCATGGTTGTTGGTGCCAGAAGGGCTGGTCTGAGTATTTCAGAAACTGCTGATCTACTGGGATTTTCACGCACAACCATCTCTAGGGTTTACAGAGAATGGTCCGAAAAAGAAAAAAATCCAGTGAGCGGCAGTTCTGTGGGCGGAAATGCCTTGTTGATGCCAGAGGTCAGAGGAGAATGGGCAGACTGGTTCGAGCTGATAGAAAGGCAACAGTGACTCAAATCGCCACCCGTTACAACCAAGGTAGGCCTAAGAGCATCTCTGAACGCACAGTGCATCGAACTTTGAGGCAGATGGGCTACAGCAGCAGAAGACCACACCGGGTACCACTCCTTTCAGCTAAGAACAGGAAACTGAGGCTACAATTTGTACAAGCTCATCGAAATTGGACAGTAGAAGACTGGAAAAACGTTGCTTGGTCTGATGAGTCTCGATTTCTGCTGCGACATTCGGATGGTAGGGTCAGAATTTGGCGTAAACAACATGAAAGCATGGATCCATCCTGCCTTGTATGGAGCATCTTTGGGATGTGCAGCCGACAAATCTGCGGCAACTGTGTGATGCCATCATGTCAATATGGACCAAAATCTCTGAGGAATGCTTCCAGCACCTTGTTGAATCTATGCCACGAAGAATTGAGGCAGTTCTGAAGGCAAAAGGGGTCCAACCCGTTAATAGCATGGTGTACCTAATAAAGTGGCCGGTGAGTGTATGTAGACACACGCATACTTACACTCTTACACACACGACTATAGATTTTTTACTTCACAGTATTCATATGTCAAGGGTGATGTGGAGACATGTGATGCTCTTTCACCACTGTGGATGTGATGTGGGGACATGTGACCCCTCTATCACCACTGTGGATGTGATGTGGGGACATGTGACCCCTCTATCACCACTGTGGATGTGATGTGGGGACATGTGATGCTCTGTCACCACTGTGGATGTGATGTGGAGACATGTGACCCCTCTATCACCACTGTGGATGTGATTTGGGGACATGTGACCCCTCTATCACCACTGTGGATGTGATGTGGGGACATGTGACTCCTGTATCACCACTGTGGATGTTATGTGGGGACATGTGATGCTCTGTCACCACTGTGGATGTGATGTGGAGACATGTGACCCCTCTATCACCACTGTGGATGTGATGTGGGGACATGTGACCCGTCTATCACCACTGTGGATGTGATGTGGGGACATGTGAAGCTCTATCATCACTGTGGATGTGATGTGGGGACACGTGACCCCTTTATCACCACTGTGGATGTGATGTGGGGACATGTGACTCCTCTATCACCATTGTGGATGCGATGTGGAAACATGTGACCCCTCTATCACCACTGTGGATGTGATGTGGGGACATGTGACTCCTCTATCACCATTGTGGATGTGATGTGGAGACATGTGACCCCTCTATCACCACTGTGCATGTGATGTGGGGACATGTGATGCTCTATCACCACTGTGGATGTGATGTGGAGACATGTGACCACTCTCACCACTGTGGATGTGATGTGAGGACATCTGACTCCTGTATCACCACTGTGGATGTGATGTTGGGATGTGTGACCCCTTTATCAGCACTGTGGATGTGATATGGGGACATGTGACTCCTCTATCACCACTGTGGATGTGATGTGGGGACATGTGACCCCTCTATCACTACTGTGGATGTGATGTGGGGACATGTGAAGCTCTATCACCACTGTGGATGTGATGTGGGGACATGTGACCCCTCTATCACCACTGTGGATGTGATGTGAGGACATGTGACTCCTGTATCACCAGTGTGGATGTGATGTGGAGACATGTGATGCTCTGTCACCACTGTGGATGTGATGTGGGGACACGTGACTCCTCTATCACCACTGTGGATGTGATGTGGGGACATGTGACCCCTTTATCACCACTGTGGATGTGATGTGGAGACATGTGATGCTCTGTCACCACTGTGGATGTGATGTGGGGACATGTGACCCCTCTATCACCACTGTGGATGTGATGTGGGGACATGTGACCCCTCTATCACCACTGTGGATGTGATGTGGGGACATATGATACTCTGTCACCACTGTGGATGTGATGTGGGGACATGTGACCCCTCTATCACCACTGTGGATGTGATGTGGGGATATGTGACGCCTCTATCACCACTGTGGATGTGATGTGTGTTGTGAATTCCGTTCTTGGGCTCCCTCCTGTGGTTGTGAATGGTACTTTTGGGAGTTCTGCCCTTGGGCTCCCTCTGGTGGGTTTGAGTGGAACTGCTGCTCCTGGAGTTTGGCCTGGCAGCTGACTTCACTAATCGGCTCCCTTGGCCTTGGTATTTAACAGGGCTCTGGTCTGTAATTCATGCCAGCTGTCAATGTTCTTCTAGGTTAGACTCAGTCTTCTCCTTGGATTTCTCTGATGGCCTGTCCATGTCAGCATAAGATAAGTTCTTGCTAGTTCTTGTACTTACTGTTCAGTTTAAAGTTATGTCTCTTTTTGTCCAGCTTGTCATTATGAAACATTCAGGCTAGCTGGAAGCTCTGGGGAAGCAGAGTTGCCCCTCCACACCGTGAGTCGGTGTGGAGGTTATTTTTGTAATCTCTGCGTGGATTTTTAGGTTCTATATACTGACCGCACAGTGCCCTTTCCTATTTCTGTCTATCTAGTCAGAGTTGGCCTCCTTTGCTAAAATCTGTTTTCATCCCTGCGTTCGTCATTTCCCGCTCCACTCAGTCAATATATGTGGGGGGGCTATCTTTCCTTTGGGGAATTTCTCTGAGGCGAGATAGTTTTCTATTTCCATCTTTAGGGGTAGTTAGTTCTTAGGCTGTGAAGAGGCGTCTAGGGAGTGACAGGAACGTCCCACGGCTATTTCTAGTGTTTGTGTTAGGATTAGGGATTGCGGTCAGTAAAGCTACCACCTCCTCAGAGCTTGTTCATGATCTATTTTACCACCAGGTCATATCAGTGCTGCTCCGTACCCACCAGGTCATTTCAGTGCTGCTCCGTACCCACCAGGTCATATCAGTGCTGCTTCGTTCCCACCAGGTCATATCAGTGCTGCTCTGTTACCACCAGGTCATAACAGTACAGCTGGCCCACAATATGTTAAATACATCTCTAAAGAGGGAAAAGAAAGTTCTGAGTAATTTTTTTTTGTAGCTTGTTTTGTCTTTTTTTTCCCCTTAATCTTTGGGTGGTTTAGGATTTGGGTACTGATATGGAGGTTCAGGGTTTGTCCTCGCGTGTTGATCATCTCGCTGCAAGGGTACAGAGTATCCAAGATTATGTTGTCCAGACTCCGGTTTCTGAGCCTAGAATTCCTATTCCTGATTTGTTTTCTGGGGATAGATCTAAATTTTTGAACTTCAAAAATAATTGCAGATTGTTTTTTGCTCTGATACCCCGTTCCTCTGGTGACTCCGTTCAGCAGGTGAAGATTGTTATTTCTCTGCTCCGTGGAGACCCGCAAGACTGGGCATTCTCCCTTGAGCCAGGGAATCCTGCATTGCTCAATGTAGATGCATTTTTTCAAGCACTCGGACTGCTTTATGATGAACCTAATTCTGTGGATCAGGCAGAAAAAATCTTGCTGGCTCTGTGTCAGGGTCAGGAAGCAGCAGAAATTTACTGCCAGAAATTTAGAAAGTGGTCTGTGCTTACAAAATGGAATGAGGATGCCCTGGCAGCTATTTTCAGAAAGGGTCTTTCTGAAGCCCTTAAGGATGTTATGGTGGGGTTCCCCACACCTGCTGGTTTGAATAAATCAATGTCTCTGGCCATTCAGATTGATCGGCGCCTGCGTGAGCGTAAGGTGGTGCACCATATGGCGGTGTCCTCTGGGCAGAGTCCTGAGCCTATGCAATGTGATAGGACTTTGACTAGAGCAGAACGGCAGGAATTCAGACATCAGAATGGGCTGTGTTTTTACTGTGGTGATTCTGCTCATGCTATTTCTGATTGTCCTAAGCGTACTAAGAAGGTCGCTAGGTCTGTTGCCATTAGTACTATACAGCCTAAATTTCTCTTGTCTGTTACTCTGATTTGCTCATTGTCGTCCTTTTCTGTAATGGCATTTGTGGATTCTGGCGCTGCCCTGAACTTAATGGACTTAGACTTTGCCAGGCGCTGTGGTTATTCCTTGGAGCCTTTGCAGAGCCCTATTCCCTTGAGGGGGATTGATGCTACGCCATTGGCCAAGAATAAACCTCAGTACTGGACACATTTGACCATGTACATGGCTCCAGCACATCAGGAAAATATTCGCTTTTTGGTGTTGCATAATTTGCATGATGTTGTTGTGCTGGGTTTTCCATGGTTACAGGTACATAATCCGGTGCTGGATTGGAAATCTATGTCTGTGACTAGTTGTGGTTGCCAAGGGATACATAGTGATATTCCTGTGATGTCAATTTCCTCTTCCCCTTCTTCTGAAGTTCCTGAGTTTTTGCCGGATTTCCAGGATATATTTGATGAGCCTAAGTCTAGTTCCCTGCCTCCTCATAGGGACTGTGATTGTGCTATTAATTTGATTCCTGGCGCTAAGTTCTCTAAGGGTCGACTTTTCAATCTGTCTGTGCCAGAGCATGCCGCTATGCGGAGTTATGTAAAGGAGTCCTTAGAGAAGGGGCATATTCGCCCGTCTTCGTCACCGTTGGGAGCGGGGTTCTTTTTTGTTGCAAAGAAGGATGGCTCCTTGAGGCCCTGTATAGATTATCGCCTTCTCAATAAGATCACGGTTAAATTCCAGTACCCTTTACCTTTACTTTCAGATTTGTTTGCTCGGATTAAATGGGCTAGCTGGTTTACCAAGATCGACCTTCGAGGGGCTTATAATCTTGTTCGTATTAAACAGGGTGATGAATGGAAAACAGCATTTAATACGCCCGAAGGCCATTTTGAATATCTGGTGATGCCTTTCGGGCTCTCTAATGCTCCACCTGTGTTTCAGTCCTTTATGCATGATATTTTCCGGGAGTATCTGGATAAATTTATGATTGTATATTTGGATGATATCTTGGTTTTCTCCGATGATTGGGAGTCTCATGTGAAGCAGGTCAGGATGGTATTTCAGATCCTTCGTGCTAATGCACTGTTTGTGAAGGGGTCTAAGTGCCTTTTTGGAGTTCAGAAGGTTTCTTTTTTGGGTTTCATTTTTTCACCCTCGGCTATTGAAATGGACCCTGTTAAGGTCCAGGCCATTCATGATTGGACTCAACCTACATCTGTGAAGAGCCTTCAGAAATTTTTGGGCTTTGCTAATTTTTATCGCCGCTTCATTGCTAATTTTTCTACTGTGGTTAAACCTCTGACCGATTTGACAAAGAAAGGTGCTGATGTGGTGAATTGGTCCTCTGCGACTGTGGAGGCCTTTCAGGAGCTTAAGCGTCGTTTTACTTCTGCCCCTGTTTTGCGTCAGCCAGATGTTTCTCTCCCTTTTCAGGTTGAGGTTGACGCTTCTGAGATTGGGGCAGGAGCTGTTTTGTCTCAGAGAAGTTCTGATGGCTCTTTGATAAAACCGTGTGCTTTCTTCTCCAGAAAGTTTTCGCCTGCTGAGCGTAATTATGATGTCGGCAATCGAGAGTTGTTGGCTATGAAGTGGGCATTTGAGGAGTGGCGTCATTGGCTTGAGGGAGCTAAGCATCGCGTTGTGGTCTTGACCGATCATAAGAATTTGATTTACCTCGAGTCTGCCAAGCGGTTGAATCCTAGACAGGCTCGACGGTCTTTGTTTTTCTCCCGTTTTGATTTTGTGGTCTCGTATCTTCCGGGATCTAAGAATGTGAAGGCGGATGCCCTTTCTAGGAGTTTTATGCCTGATTCTCCGGGAGTCCTTGAGCCGGCTGGTATTCTCAAGGAGGGGGTGATTCTTTTTGCCATCTACCCTGATTTGCGGCGGGTGATTCAGGAGTTTCAGGCTGATAGACCTGACCGCTGTCCTGTGGGGAAACTGTTTGTTCCTGATAGATGGACTAGTAAGTTAATTTCTGAGATTCATGGTTCTGTATTGGCTGGTCATCCGGGGATTTTTGGTACCAGAGATTTGGTTGCCAGGTCCTTTTGGTGGCCTTCCTTGTCGCGGGATGTGCGTTCTTTTGTGCAGTTCTGTGGGACCTGTGCCCGGGCCAAGCCCTGCTGTTCCCGTGCTAGTGGGTTGCTTTTGCCTTTGCCGGTTCCTGAGAGGCCCTGGACGCATATTTCCATGGATTTTATTTCTGATCTTCCTGTCTCTCAGAAGATGTCTGTCATCTGGGTGGTTTGTGACCGGTTTTCTAAGATGGTCCATTTAGTACCTTTGCCTAAGTTGCCTTCCTCCTCTGATTTGGTTCCATTATTTTTTCAGCATGTGGTTCGTTTGCATGGCATTCCGGAGAATATTGTGTCTGATAGAGGTTCCCAGTTTGTGTCTAGGTTTTGGCGGTCCTTTTGTGCTAGAATGGGCATTGAGTTGTCTTTTTCTTCGGCATTTCATCCTCAGACAAATGGCCAAACTGAGCGAACCAATCAGACCTTGGAGACCTATTTGAGATGCTTTGTGTCTGCGGATCAGGATGATTGGGTGGCCTTCTTGCCGTTGGCCGAGTTTGCCCTTAATAATCGGGCCAGTTCGGCTACCTTGGTTTCGCCTTTTTTTTGTAACTTCGGTTTTCATCCTCGTTTTTCTTCGGGGCAGGTTGAGCCTTCGGACTGTCCTGGTGTGGATTCTGTGGTGGACAGGTTGCAGCGGATTTGGACTCAAGTGGTGGACAATTTAATGTTGTCTCAGTAAAGGGCTCAACGTTTTGCTAACCGCCATTGGTGCGTTGGTCCCCGGCTTCGTGTTGGGGATTTGGTCTGGTTGTCTTCTCGTCATGTTCCTATGAAGGTTTCTTCCCCTAAGTTCAAGCCTCGTTTTATTGGTCCTTATAAGATTTCTGAAATTATTAATCCGGTGTCTTTTCATTTGGCCCTTCCTGCTTCTTTTTCCATTCATAATGTGTTCCATAGATCTTTGTTGCGGAGATATGTGGTACCTATGGTTCCCTCCGTTGACCCTCCTGCTCCTGTGTTGCTTGACGGGGAGTTGGAATATGTGGTGGAGAAGATTTTGGATTCTCGTCTTTCGAGGTGGAAACTTCAGTATCTGGTCAAGTGGAAGGGTTATGGCCAGGAGGATAATTCTTGGGTTTTTGCCTCCGATGTCAATGCAGCCGATTTGGTTCGTGCTTTTCATCTGGCTCGTCCTGATCAGCCTGGGGCTCTGGTGAGGGTTCGGTGACCCCTCCTCAAGGGGAGTACTGTTGTGAATTCCGTTCTTGGGCTCCCTCCTGTGGTTGTGAATGGTACTTTTGGGAGTTCTGCCCTTGGGCTCCCTCTGGTGGGTTTGAGTGGAACTGCTGCTCCTGGAGTTTGGCCTGGCAGCTGACTTCACTAATCGGCTCCCTTGGCCTTGGTATTTAACAGGGCTCTGGTCTGTAATTCATGCCAGCTGTCAATGTTCTTCTAGGTTAGACTCAGTCTTCTCCTTGGATTTCTCTGATGGCCTGTCCATGTCAGCATAAGATAAGTTCTTGCTAGTTCTTGTACTTACTGTTCAGTTTAAAGTTATGTCTCTTTTTGTCCAGCTTGTCATTATGAAACATTCAGGCTAGCTGGAAGCTCTGGGGAAGCAGAGTTGCCCCTCCACACCGTGAGTAAGTGTGGAGGTTATTTTTGTAATCTCTGCGTGGATTTTTAGGTTCTATATACTGACCGCACAGTGCCCTTTCCTATTTCTGTCTATCTAGTCAGAGTTGACCTCCTTTGCTAAAATCTGTTTTCATCCCTGCGTTTGTCATTTCCCTCTCCACTCACAGTCAATATATGTGGGGGGGCTATCTTTCCTTTGGGGAATTTCTCTGAGGCGAGATAGTTTTCTATTTCCATCTTTTAGGGGTAGTTAGTTCTTAGGCTGTGAAGAGGCGTCTAGGGAGTGACACGAACGTCCCACGGCTATTTCTAGTGTTTGTGTTAGGATTAGGGATTGCGGTCAGTAAAGCTACCACCTCCTCAGAGCTTGTTCATGATCTATTTTACCCACCAGGTCATATCAGTGCTGCTCCGTATCCACCAGGTCATTTCAGTGCTGCTTCGTTCCCACCAGGTCATATCAGTGCTGCTCCGTTACCACCAGGTCATAACAGATGTGTGGACATGTGATGCTCTGTCACCACTGTGGATGTTATGTGGGGACATGTGACCCCTCTATCACCACTGTGGATGTGATGTGGGGATGTGTGACCCCTTTATCAGCACTGTGGATGTGATGTGGGGACATGTGACCCCTCTATCACCACTGTGGATGTGATGTGGGGACATGTGACCCCTCTATCACCACTGTGGATGTGATGTGGGGACATGTGACCCCTCTATCACCACTGTGGATGTGATGTGGAGACATGTGATGCTCTGTCACCACTGTGGATGTGATGTGGGGACATGTGACCCCTCTATCACCACTGTGGATGTGATGTGTGGACATGTGATGCTCTGTCACCACTGTGGATGTGATGTGGGGACATGTGACCCTCTATCACCACTGTGGATGTGGTGTGGAATGTAGTGATTGTGGTGCTTTCCACAGATGAGGACATAGGATCACTGATCTGTTATTTCCAATATTGGAGTGATGATAGAGGTCAGTGCAGGGGCAGATTACTGGCATTCAATGAGTGTGCAGTGGGCGGTGCTGGACACTGGGGCCTGGCTATGAGATTAGATAATAAAGTACAAGGAGCTGTCAAGTTTGGTAGAGCTGCAGATAAGCAATGTGAATGCAGGGAATTAAGTAAAATTCATGAGGAATGAAAGAGAGAAACAAAAAATAATCTTTAGAGGGATGCTGTATATTACAATACAGCACAAATTAGCTTTAAAAAAATTGGATTTCAGGGTTGGACAACCTCTTTACGGGCAGGTGCAGATGATCATATATTCTCGCATCTGAGAGAATCAGGACAAGTATGCTAATCACACCCTGATAAGAGTTTGATCAAAGTTTGATTACAGTGTTATCTGATTTTGTTGGATGAGGAGATTTTCTCTATCATCTCCAGTCTGTCAGTCCATGGAAAGCGAAATGCACTCAGATGTCTGTATATACAAAGATCAGAGACTGTTCATCACTCCCAAACAGAACAGGTGTGAACAGGTACATACTAAGAGAAGCCACCTCCATATATAACTACTAGTGATGAGCGAATGTGCTCGGATAAGTCGTTATCCGAGTATGCTCAGCTGCTATCCGAGTGACCTCGTCATGCTCAGTTAATATGTTGGGGTCCTCGTGCCTGCATGTCTTGCAGGTGTTCAACAGCCACAACACATACAGGTACTGTCTAACAAACAGGCAATCCCTGCATGTGTTGCAGCTGTCGAACAGTCACAAGACATGCAGCCATGGGGACTCGAACATATATTTAGAGCACACTGAAGACACTCAATTAGCATACAAGTATGCTCAGATAACACCTCATCCGAACACGTTCGCTCATCACTAATAACTAACAAATAAAGTTGCACTCTGTAACACTATAGCATGCATACATGAAATTAATAACATTGGAATTGCATTACTGCTCTGGAAAATGGAAAAAAAAGAAGATACTTGGCTCATAAACTGGCCAATTCATATATATATGGAGATGGCTACTCCTAGTATTCTCCTTTTCACACCTGTTCTGTTTGGAAGTGACGTCAGTCCTTGATACATGTATACATGGTCTCTCTGACTGACTCCATCCAACAGCATATGGTTGTTTTAATCACACCAGGGATCTACCTACCCATATAATTTAAAGCTATCAGCCAAGGAGATAGGTACATGTTAGGACAGGTTCCCAGCAAAGACGATCGCCTTGTTGTGGCTGTTGGGCACACATGAATTGGCCAATTTATGCACTAAATGTTTTCATCTTCGATCCAATATTTTGTCGCACTCGAACTGAAAATACGGTTGTCTGCACGAACCCCTACACTGGACAATAATTATTTACCATCAATGCTACATTTAAAAGATACTGTGACATTAAAATTAAAATAACTGTCATAATAGTTCCTAGGAATATAGCTAATATATTAAAAACAAGGTTAACCATGTATGTAAATATTTTTTGGATTGCTTGAAGAATATTGCTTGCCTTTCCATGCACCTCAATATTTCGGTCAATCATCGGTCAGGAAATGATACACATTGCTACATAGTGTGACTTAGAGCTTCACTATTGGATTTGCCACATATTTTTGTTTTGTCCCTTTTTATGAAATCTTAAGTTGACTGGAAATGAAGTTGCATTATCCTCTGACAGCCATGTCTTGCTCCTAACTAGAAGTCACTTACAGCTATACACATCCTTTATGAACTGCATACCGAATCTGGACATCCCTTTAACTCGCTGTAAAGTCTGATGGATTTAATAATCCTTTAAGCTGTCAGAAGCGCAGAAGTAGAAAAGCTCTGCTAACTGCAGTAACTATAGAAACTACCAAATGTGACACACATACATTTAGTATTCAACTCAATATAGAAATATGTCAGTGGAAGAAGCAAGGATGTAAGCCTGGCAAAAGGGAAAATGGAGGCGGTCTGGAAAGAGACATAATAAGATACACTTTATTTGTATTGTCTTCCTGTTTTACCATATGCACAGCATGAAATGTTCCTTTTTTGACATCATGCTTTGGAACAGTGCAGAATAACATGACAAAAATGCTTTTTAAATCACACCTGGAAGATGAAGAGTTTACAAGCACATCGCAAAATAGGAACCTGGGGACAAAAGGCTTCAGGTCTGAATGGTGCTCTGTGCATCTAACAATGAACAAAGGACAGAGCAGAAAACAAAATGAAAAATACTGCAAAAAAGCATATGTGAGAAATAATTTGTGTATTACAAAGAGAGCTAAATGAAGAGTGACAAATAGAAGAATTACGGACCGGATACAATTTCTCTGGATATATGATGAATTCACAATGACTTTCCAGGAAAATGCTTAATTATAGGAGAAACTCTGGGAAAACTGAACCCCCTTAAAAGTAAGGATCCCCAAATACATGTAGCCTCATCATGTAAAGATTAACCCGTTATAGGTCATCAGTCTCTGATCAGTTAGTGTCAGACACCCGACATCCCCGCTGCTCAGCTGTGATCAGTGTCGGTGGTGGCGGATGCCGGCTTTAAATGCTCTATTGAGGAACTGCTCCGCCTTTTGATAGTGGCCGTGGCCGGGTACTGCACATCCGCCTCCTATTGATTTGAAAAAATGGCCTTGTATATCCAAATTATGCAATTTATATGCAAAACTTGTAAACTTCATTAAAATGTAATTTTATCTTTACACTGTACAAATGTATTGTAGAGTGAAGTTATACCTAAAAACTGATTAATCAATAAATGTCAAAAAGATATGAAAAAATTATTAGATATATCCAAATAACATATCTAAATGTTTCAAGGGATCAATCGTAGATACTAAGTTAGTGTAAATGTATAGGCGATGACATTATTGTTGCTGACAGGGTTATTCAATTCCTTAGGATTGATGATCTCTCCATAGGACAGGCCATCAATATTACAACAATGGGGGTCTGAATTCTGGAACCATAGCCAATGAGCTAATGGCAGAGTCGAGTCTGGTAAACATTGAATAGGCATCAGTTTTGAAGAACCGGGTAAGGCTAAGTTCACATATATATAATTGCATCACGCTCAGTTTTTGTGCCTGATGTTACTCAACTAATGGCAAAATTGATGCAGAAAATGTGTCAGTTGCTTTGTTGCCCATTTACTCCAAGATGCTGTTCTTAAGCAGAATCAGAAAGGTCCATGAAATGTTGTCATCCAGAGTCGCTAACGATCCACTTGCATCAATAGAGCGCACACAAAATATAACACAATATACAAGTTCTACTTAAAATCTTCCATTCTAGTATTCTAATATTTTTTTTAATTAAATAATTTTGAAATATTCTAAATATAATCTAAATATTATCTGCAGTAGACATTATCCACATCACTTTTGCCATACATGTAAAGATGTACTGGGTGTGTTCATGGAAAGATTCTTTTTTAGAGATTTTCTATTTTAAAGTCCATAAATCACTAGGCAGTCAGTGCAATGTAAGACGGTTCCTGCTGTGAAATCCATCTAACCTTCACTTTTACCTTTATTCCTTTACTAGGTGATAGAATGGTTTAAAATGACAAACCTTCTCTGTAAAATGTAATGTATATACTTGCATGGGCAGGGGCATAGCGTGAACTGGTGCAGGGGCAGTGCCACTGCCACATAGAATGCCGCAGTAATGTGAATGGTACATCGTTAAGTGCTTCAACATTTAAGGAATTTCATGTTTGTGAATGAGGCATTCAACATCATAATTACTGTTATACAACAGATGTAGTAACGTAACAAACCATGATTGTTAAATGATATTTCATTAATATTATTTCAACATGTTATTTCATTTAACTAAATTAATTACTTACAAATTGTCATGATGAATTAAAAAAGTCTCTAGGGGCCAATTCTGTACAAGATGTACTGCAGAAAATTGCATTGTGAATACAAGATATGAGTGCAACAGAAAGAGAGGAAGAACATAAAGATGTGGCAGAGGTCGCCTTGGCTCACAGCACTAGGATACCATGGCACAAAAAGTGTGTTTCAACCCTGATGGTATTGAAATCCTCCTAGTTTTGCTAAATGTTTGGAAAATCCATTAAAAAAACTCTTTCCATGTGGGTAATGTTTCTAGATAACAGACCTGTAATTTACCCATGTGGAGGATATGGAATGGGACAATGGCAAATGTTATTATGGGCAGCACAGTGGCTCAGTGGTTAGCACTGCAGCGCTGGAGTCCTGGGTTTAAATCCCACTAAGGACAACATCTGCAAGGAGTTTGTATGTTTGTGGGGGTTTCTTTCTGCTTCTCTGTTTTCCCATATTGATAGGGAATTTGTATTGTAAGCCCCAATGGGTGCAGTGATGATAATGTCTATACAATTAATGGTACTATATAAGCGAGTATTAGGCTCATAGGTCACAAGGAAATCTTAGTTTAACTATATAAAAAAAAGTATAAAATTGTTATAATAAAATAATCATTTGGAACAGCAGCACTTCTGACAGTGTACAGTTTGTAAAAAAAAGATGTATGACATTGGCACTGAAGTATGGATCGGACGGAAGTGTTTGCTTCAATTGTCTTTAATAATTCTGAACTGTGAACATACACATATAACGGCAAACGTTCCGACCTGGTAAGGTCTTCACCATGGTTATATGTAATGAGGAACGTCGGCAGCTTCTGTCAAGAAGTGGATCTAGTTGCAGATCTTTTCTAAATTTTGCTATTCAGAGAGATACTGTCCATATTCCAGGCATGAAATCTGACCTTGTGGTTGAGCAGGCTTATCCATATGATAGTGTGCACTTAGTAACATTTACCAAGAAAGGACTTTTCTGATTTCATTCAATAAATGGTATTCTCTGTGTGATAAAAGTATAAATATTTCTCAATATGCATTAATTAAGTAATGTGGAATATGTTGGCGCTATAGAAGTACAATTATTATTATTACCACATGTAACAGATTTCTTAGGAAAATTCTCAGAGACCTCCTGTTTCTTTGAATGGTGCTTTCAGAAATATGCTCATATACTGCACCAATTACCCAACTCAAATGCATGGTGGTATTTTTCTGTAACAGAAATTTCTGCATCATATCTTAAAAATCTTTTTATTTTACTTTGAGCAAATAATCGCCTGCCCTGGTCATGTGTCTGATACATTACAGCATTCAACATAGCTCTGACACTGTATGATGAAGTCCAAATGTAGCCGATATATTCCAGAGCACACTTGCTGCAAATCTGCAGCATCATCTGAATGTTTCACTTACAAATTTTGTAGCAGATTTTCAAAGGGTAAAATCCACAGCTTTTCTGCAGCAGATTTAGAAATCTGCAGCAAGCTTACCCTGCATGTCATGATTTTAATTTCTTGCCACGATTGTATGAGGTATTGAAAACTGATCCACATAATATGCATTAAATGCATCGCAGAATTTCATTGCACAAACATAAAAGATTTCTATCTACTGGAAGTAAGCAAGATTTGTTTGCCCGAAGTCACTTTGTCTTGACCACCATCCTTTTTATATAGAGCTAGAGCAGCAAATAAATATCTAACAGAACTCAGGTTCCCTCTTATTTGGCGAGCTATAGCACTTGCCAAATAAACTGCAGAGGGATCCCGGCTTCCTGGATCGTGCCGGCTGATCAGCTGTTCGGCGCCACAGCTGCATGTGTCACGGATGTGTCACAGTTATGGCACATGCATGGAGAGCCAGTTTGTTGGGCTGGGGTGCCGATCAGCTGATCAGCCGGTGTGATCCGGGAAGTCGGGTTACCTCTGCAGCTTATTCGGCAAGCGCTATAGCTTGCCAAGTAAGAGGGAACCCGAGCAGATTCACTCATCTTTAGTCACCAGCCCATTAATTCACTATTTATTTCTACACTGAAAAATCAAGAACACTCCATCATATCTGAGGGAAACCAAAAACCAAGAAACACACTATGAGATAGCATCTGTGACGTAACTTGAAGCTTGTGGGCTCCAATGCAAAATCACGCAGAGGGCTCAAAGCAGGTCTATAATGATAAGAGCAATAGCCTTTTCCTATGGGGCAAAGGGACCTTTTGGTCCCCCTAGACTCCAGGGCCTGGGTGCAATTGTAACCCCTACAGCTATTATATTTACACCCCTGAATAGCAACATTTAGATGTAGCCTTGTCTATCCTGACACATATGCCATGATGTAGTAAGTTATCTTGATGTAAAAAACTGTAAGGGCTTGTTCACACGTTTTTGCCAGGTTTTTGTTTTTTACATTATTACTATGGAAAATATGAAACGTTTTACAATACCAGCAAATTAAGTCACATTTTCAAAACCTTTATACACATGCTCCCATTTTTTTCCTTGCAAAATTCATCCATCAAAGTGTTGTGTTCATACCTGCAGCATGCCACTTCTTTCAGCGTTTCTGCAAACGAATGGGAAAAAAATGCAAATAAAAATGCAAGCAAAAAAAACATGTAAACATTTTTTTATTTTACGCAGCAATTTTCCTGCTACATGTACTTAATGTGTGCCCATAGACTAATTTCGCTACTTGGTTGACCTGTTTGTTGGCCTGTGCTGTGTTAAGTGTCAAGTTACAGTTTTCTGCATCATGATATCTTTCGCTAATATGGTACAGTTAATGCGTTATGTGTTTGCTTAAGAAACGCTACATCTGTAATGCTAAGTTAATGAATTTTCATAAGAAATGTCTGTATGCATTTAATTCAGCAATGATATTTGTTATTTTGATGCAAATGATGAAAAACAAGTCCTGTACAATATAAATAACTACATAATCATATGGCTAGAGGTTTTACTGACCATGTTACCCAGATCATATATCTACTACTGTACTTTCCTGATATTATGGCACACAGGGCATTAGTCATGCTAATTAAGCACTCCAATTTCATTTTCTTAATTACACTTCGCAACCCTGACTGGTTAATCAAAACGAAACTATTTTTTTCACTTTGCGGTACACATACTTGTGGACTTTCTACATACCCGATACTTGTTACAGTTTAATTATACAGCAAGACGTCCTGTACATAATGCTACTAGGTGTAGTAGTGCCATCTGCTGTTAGGTAAGGCTTAGTTTATTTTGTGGGGTTTTCAAACTGTTGAAACGTTCTCGGTTTTTCTATCATGAAAAAAATACCATTTCTTTCCTTTTCTTTACTTTTCAAATTGTAAGTTTTAAGCTTTTTTAGATTTGAATTTAGTAAGCTAGAAACAAAACGGATAGTCTTCTTATGTGCTGTTGAACATTTTGGAAAAGATGGCCACAAATAAGTCTTTATTAAGCTCCAAACACTACATTTCTCAAAAAAAGACTTCAATATGCCTCCAATGCGCTTCTAGAATTGTAAGATGCCAATTAGCTGCAGAACTGAATGTGTGATATGTTTTGCTTCTTGTGCAGCACTGTCTGATGGTGATAACACTTATCTCCTGAGAAACATAAATTCAAGGTCAATAAAAAATTATAAGGAATTTATAAAGAATTCTCTTTTAAGTTTCCCAGGAGATCAGTCATTCTCCGATATTGTCCTTCTCAGGCTGGGTTCACATACATCTTACATCTGTTACATCTGGCTCAGCCGGTTCACAACTGATGCAAAAATACATGAGTTGCCATCAAGATTTTTCCCTATTTACTCCCTGGTGCTGGTCTGGTTCCGAATGTTACATGAAAGGTTGTGACCAGGCCACCGGACTGGCGCCTGCACCTGTCTGATACAATTAAACTGCAATGAGATTGTTCCCTTATCAAACAATGGGATCAGTTCCTCCATCCGTTGTTACACAGCTTTTAGTGAACCTCCTTACGGAAACAATGGCATACAGTACTCTACAAAAGTTTTTGGCAGCTGTGAAAAAAATACTGCAAGGTAGGAATGCCTTCAAAACTAAAGTGTTCTTTATTTTTATCAACTAAAAAATGCAAAATGAATAAATAAGAGGGAAATCTAAATCAAATGAATATTTGGTGTGAACACGTTTTGCCTTCAAAACAGTATTAATTAATTAGTAAGTACACTAATACAAAGTCAAGGATTTGTAATGATTATATTAAGGTGCACGTGTAATCAAAATATGCCAAATGGGTGATAATGATATTCGTTTTAATATGGAAAATTTGGCCTAGTCATGAAGGTGAAAACAGGCTTGGGGGTAAAGGGGTTAATGGCAATATTATTTTTCAAAGTTTCTTAGGTACCTTTTAAAAAGTAACTTGTGTTTTGTTTTTTTCTTAATCCTGGAACCTAAAACTTGACAATGTTGACTTTGTTGTGATCTCTAATTATGTAAACTAATATTGTAAATCTGCAAACATTTACAGTAATATGCAGAGATGATGAGGCTGAAATACCAGCAAATCACAGCAAATGCAGACATGATTGATTTGATAAAGAAGTAATTTTTCTTAACAAACATTTTCATTAGTTAGGTTACACCTTGTAAACTTACAATAGGCAGCAAAGTTCATGGTGGGAACTATGGATTCTCAGTAACATCTTTTAAATATGAAGACACATGATTGCAGTATTGAAAAGGCTTCCCTTTACTTAGAAGCTTGCTTTCTCTTTCCCAGTCCCATATTCCCAGACTCTCACAAGTAAACAGACGAAACACCAGTTTGGATTAAATTGGCCAAATCGGCCTTCATTACAACAAATATAACACATAATAAATAACTTGAGGTGGGGGGGTTCTTGCAGCTCCAAAAACTGGGGGGAAACAAAATATATACAGTACAGACCAAAAGTTTGGACACACCTTCTCATTTAAAGATTTTTCTGTATTGTCATGACTATGAAAATTGTACATTCACACTGAAGGCATCAAAACTATGAATTAACACATGTGGAATTATATACTTAACAAAAAAGTGTGAAACAACTGAAATTATGTCTTATATTCTAGGTTCTTCAAAGTAGCCACCTTTTGCTTTGATGACTGCTTTGCACACTCTTGGCATTCTCTTGATGAGCTTCAAGAAGTAGTGACCGGAAATGGTCTTCCAACAATCTTGAAGGAGTTCCCAGAGATGCTTAGCACTTGTTGGCCCTTTTGCCTTCACTCTGCGGTCCAGCTCACCCCAAACCATCTTGATTGGGTTCAGGTCTGGTGACTGTGGAGGCCATGTCATCTGGTGTAGCACCCCATCACTCTCCTTCTTGGTCAAATAGCCCTTACACAGCCTGGAGGTGTGTTTGGGGTCATTGTCCTGTTGAAAAACAAATGATGGTCCAATTAAACGCAAACCGGATGGAATAGCATGACCTGCATTTCTTAAAGTAATGATGGCCACTGTTTTTTTTACTTAGAATTTGTATTATGGCAAGAAAAAAGCAGCTAACAGTCTATTCAGTAGGACTATCAGCTGTGTATCCACCAGACTTCTGCATAACACAACTGATGGTCCCAACCCCATTTATAAGGCAAGAAATCCCACTTATTAAACCTGACAGGGCACACATGTGAAGTGAAAACCATTCCCGGTGACTACCTCTTGAAGCTCATCAAGAGAATGCCAAGAGTGTGCAAAGCAGTCATCAAAGCAAAAGGTGGCTACTTTGAAGAACCTAGAATATAAGACATATTTTCAGTTGTTTCATGCTTTTTTGATAGTTTTGATGCCTTCAGTGTGAATGTACAATTTTCATAGTCATGAAAATACAGAAAAATCTTTAAATGAGGTGTGTCTAAACTTTTGGTCTGTACTATATATATATACACTCACCGGCCACTTTATTAGGTACACCATGCTAGTAACGGGTTGGACCCCCGTTTGCCTTCAGAACTGCCTCAATTCTTCGTGGCATAGATTCAACAAGGTGCTGGAAGCATTCCTCAGAGATTTTGGTCCATATTGACATGATGACATCACACAGTTGCCGCAGATTTGTCGGCTGCACATCCCAAAGATGCTCCATACAAGGCAGGATGGATCCATGCTTTCATGTTGTTTACGCCAAATTCTGACCCTACCATCCGAATGTCGCAGCAGAAATCGAGACTCATCAGACCAAGCAACGTTTTTCCAATCTTCTACTGTCCAATTTCGATGAGCTTGTACAAATTGTAGCCTCAGTTTCCTGTTCTTAGCTGAAAGGAGTGGTACCCGGTGTGGTCTTCTGCTGCTGTAGCCCATCTGCCTCAAAGTTCGACGCACTGTGCGTTCAGAGATGCTCTTAGGCCTACCTTGGTTGTAACGGGTGGCGATTTGAGTCACTGTTGCCTTTCTATCAGCTCGAACCAGTCTGCCCATTCTCCTCTGACCTCTGGCATCAACAAGGCATTTCCGCCCACAGAACTGCCACTCACTGGATTTTTTTTCTTTTTCGGACCATTCTCTGTAAACCCTAGAGATGGTTGTGCATGAAAATCCCAGTAGATCAGCAGTTTCTGAAACACTCAGACCAGCCCTTCTGGCACCAACAACCATGCCACGTTCAAAGGCACTCAAATCACCTTTCTTCCCCATACTGATGCTCGGTTTGAACTGCAGGAGATTGTCTTGACCATGTCTACATGCCTAAATGCACTGAGTTGCCGCCATGTGATTGGCTGATTAGAAATTAAGTGTTAACAAGAAGTTGGACAGGTGTACCTAATAAAGTGGCCAGTGAGTGTGTATATATATATATATATATATATATATATATATATATATATATAAAACACCTATACTATGTGTATATATCTATTCTATCGATTCTACTCTAACCTGTCAGTGTGATATTACTGTACACCGCATTGAATTGCCGGCTTCTGTAAAGACACCGGAGCGTATTTCTCGCAAGTCACACTGATGGTCTGTGTGGTGTGCGAGTTTTTATCGCACCCATACACTTTCATTGGTGAGTCTCGGCCGACATACGGTACAAATCACAGCATGCTGTGATTTCCCTTGCACGTTAACTATGGCCGAGAAAACAACGGATGATAGGAGCTGCCCCATAGATTAACATTGGTCCGAGTGCTATGTGATTTTTTTATCGCATAGCACTCGTCCACATTACGCTCTAGTGTGACTCCGGCCTTACATGCAGTCTATATACTACAGATACAGTATATCAATTTTTTTGTCTTTTTTTATACACATGATGATTTCAAATGATTTAACAATGCTTTATAAGCTCTTTAGCTTTATAAATGCTGAATTCGACAAAGATTGTTTAGAGATTTTCAGAAATTCACATTGAGCAATCAGCTGCCATAATGAATTTGGGTTTCCAAACTGACGTTTCCTCTCTCTTTATCCCTATTAAAGTCAAACACTATTATATTGAATATCTTCCTTATATTCTAGGGAGTAGGCTGTTTTTCTATTGGTTACTTTTAAAATAAACTGAACTAATTGTTAGTATTTTCCCACACACCTGGTACATGCGCACAATCTGTTTTAACATGTCTGACTTAGCTGTAGATGTCTGATTTTTAATTACTCACCAAGAAATTTTTTTAAAAAAATTGCTGTGGCCAACAGTATGTTAAAAGTTAATATTTTAACATCCTTTAATACATAGTGTCCATCAATAGGTACAGAATCTATTCTGTATGCTGTTCATTAATAGGATAAAGCATGGTGGCTCAGTGGTTAAAACTGCTGCTTTCCTGGGGTCAAATCCCATCAAGGACAACATTTGTAAGCAGTTTGTGTGGGTTTCCTCTGGGTACTCCAAAGACATACTAAGAGGGAATTTAGATTATGAGCTCCAATGGGGACAGTGATGATAATGTAGGTAAAGTGTTGCAGACTGTGATGGCTTTGTATAAGCAAAACATAATAAATATTAATTAATATTAAAAAATATTAAATAAAGGGGGACACACCATAAGTGAATCCTGTAACTCCATATTGACACAAAGGTTCGCCAACACTAGTAGCCTTTGGTTAGTGCTCTGGTTTTGACCAATGACTTTTCTCGAGTTCTTACTGTCATTGTTTCTTGCATCCAAAACTGCTATGATAGAGAAGTAGAGGATGTGAGGGTTAATTTGCTGTGCATGCCTTTTAAAAGTACAGCAATACTGATGCATATTACTTACCAGTGGCATCTATAATTATTGGATATACTATTTCACTTAACAAAAAAAGTATCAAATATGTTAGCAATGTTAGGAATTCAAACAATACAATTCACTACTAAGATTCTATGCATGTGCCCTTTATATAATATCCATAATCTCCATTTTATTTTATAAAACATCTGATGAACTAATTGGCAATGTCAATGAAGCAATGATTTAGAATAACATACATAATTATTCAGAAAATGCATCATGAAGATCAGATGTTTTCTGCCTATTCTTTGAGACATTTACTTTGTAATGTTGCACAGACTGCAGTTATAGTCTGTTGTACAGACATAACATACTGCGCAATCTTCTATTCTTTTACAGCTGGTGAAGGCAACATGCTTTTGTAACCTTGAAAATGTAACAGTGTAAAGTGCATATGTTACAAATGTTTCTGTATTCTAGTAATGCCATATACGGCAGGACAATTACTGGAATTCACCAACATTGGTGTTCAGTGAGATATATTAGACGTCACATACAGGTCTTGATGGCAAGTTATTGTTAGGGGGCATTGTTCACTTTTACACTTTGACAGTCCAGGTTATGACATCCAGCATGGCCCACATCCCAGCTGATCACTGGCTACAGCAGAGCCACTTTAATTGATGGCTAAAAATCTAAAAAAGTTTAAATCTGAAAGATTTGGGTCCATGCATACTATACAATTATCAGAAATTAGTAGATCAACGTGTTGACATCTCAGACAAGATCTCTGGCCAGAGAGCTAGAATTACTTCCCGCGCTTGTAGGGTGGTTTGTCAATCTGTATGGTACAGGAAGTGGCTTCATGTACGTCGTGTGTCATGATCTCTGCAGGCAGAGATCATAGCAAGCCTATAGAGGGACAAGCTCTCGGAAGATGGAACTATACTGACCATGAACTAAGCCTGCCGCGCAACTAGAAATAGCCAGGTAGCATTTCCTATTTATTGCTAGATGCCCAGCTCTGGCCTAAGACCTAAATAGCTAGCAGAGGGAAATATAAGACCTGGCTCACCTCTAGAGAAATATTCCAAAGAAGACAGTAGGCCCCCACATATAATGACGGTGAGTTCAGATGAAACAACAAACGCAGCAGGAAAATAGTCTTAGCAAATTTGAGGTCCGCTTACTAGATAGCAGAAGACAGATAGTATACTTTCATGGTCAGCAGAAAAACACTAACAAAACACCATCCAGAGATTACCTTAAACTCTGGCATTAACTCATAACGCCAGAGTAGCAATCCCTGATCAACGAGAGCTTTCCAGACACAGTAACAAAACTTCAGCTGTGAACTGGAACAAATAGGCAAAACGAAACATGGACAAAAGTCCAACTTATCTAGTAGTTGTCAGAAGCAGGAACAAGCACTGAGAGGCATCAGATAACATTGTTGACCGGCAAGAAACCACCAGAGAAATGAGCTTAAATAGCGACACCCACTACTGATGGAACCAGGTGAAACAGGAAAGAGGATGACAAGTCCAATTCCACAAGCGGCCACCGGGGGAGCCCAGAATCCAAATTCACAACAGTACCCCCCCCTCAAGGAGGGGGCACCGAACCCTCACCAGATCCACCAGGGCGACCAGGATGAGCCCTATGGAAGGCACGAACAAGATCAGAAGCATGAACATCAGATGCATTGACCCAAGAATTATCCTCCTGGCCGTAACCCTTCCAGTTGACCAGATACTGGAGTCTCCGTCTGGAAACACGAGAGTCCAAAATTTTCTCCACAACGTACTCCAACTCACCCTCAACCAACACCGGAGCAGGAGGCTCAACTGAAGGTACAACAGGTACCTCATACCTGCGCAATAACGACCGATGAAAAACGTTATGAATGGAAAAGGACGCAGGGAGGTCCAAACGGAAAGAAACAGGATTAAGAATCTCCAATATTCTATAAGGGCCGATGAACCGAGGTTTAAACTTAGGAGAAGAGACCCTCATAGGGACAAAACGAGAAGACAACCACACCAAATCTCCAACACAAAGCCGAGAACCAACACGACGATGACGGTTGGCAAAACGCTGAGTCTTCTCCTGGGACAACTTCAAATTGTCCATAACCTGCCCCCAGATGTGATGCAATCTCTCCACCACCGCATCCACTCCAGGACAATCCGAGGATTCCACCTGACCGGAGGAAAATCGAGGGTGAAACCCCGAATTACAGAAAAACGGGGACACCAAGGTGGAAGAGCTGGCCCGATTATTGAGGGCGAACTCTGCCAATGGCAAAAAAGCAACCCAATCATCCTGGTCAGCAGAGACAAAACACCTCAGATATGTCTCCAGGGTCTGATTAGTCCGCTCGGTCTGGCCATTAGTCTGAGGGTGAAAAGCAGATGAAAAAGACAAATCTATGCCCATCCTAGCACAGAATGCCCGCCAAAATCTAGACACAAATTGGGTACCTCTGTCAGAAACAATATTCTCAGGAATACCGTGCAATCGGACAACATTCTGAAAAAACAGAGGAACCAACTCAGAAGAAGAAGGCAACTTGGGCAGAGGAACCAAATGGACCATTTTAGAGAAACGGTCACAGACCACCCAGATGACAGACATCTTCTGGGAAACAGGCAGATCTGAAATAAAATCCATCGAGATGTGTGTCCAAGGCCTCTTAGGAATAGGCAAGGGCAACAGCAGTCCGCTAGCCCGAGAACTACAAGACTTGGCCCGAGCACAAATGTCACATGACTGCACAAAGACTCGCACATCTCGTGACAGGGAAGGCCACCAGAAGGATCTTGCCACCAAATCCCTGGTACCAAAAATTCCGGGATGACCTGCCAATGCAGAAGAATGTACCTCAGAGATGACTCTACTGGTCCAATCATCCGGAACAAACAGTCTATCAGGCGGACAACGATCCGGTCTATCCGCCTGAAACTCTTGCAAGGACCGCCGCAGATCAGGAGAAACGGCCGACAAAATTACTCCCTCCCTAAGGATACCTGTGGGTTCAGCATTACCAGGAGAGTCCGGGTCAAAACTCCTAGAAAGGGCATCTGCCTTAACATTCTTAGAACCCGGTAGGTATGACACCACAAAATTAAAGCGAGAAAAAAATAAAGACCAGCGCGCCTGTCTAGGATTCAGGCGCCTGGCAGTCTCAAGATAAATCAAATTTTTGTGGTCAGTCAATACCACCACCTGATGCTTAGCCCCCTCTAGCCAATGGCGCCACTCCTCAAACGCCCACTTCATGGCCAAAAGCTCCCTATTCCCAACATCATAATTCCGCTCTGCGGGCGAAAATTTGCGAGAAAAGAAAGCACAAGGCCTAATGACGGAGCAGTCGGAACCTTTCTGCGACAACACTGCCCCAGCTCCGATCTCCGAAGCGTCAACCTCAACCTGAAAAGGCAGATTCACATCAGGCTGACGTAACACAGGGGCAGAGGCAAAACGGTGCTTAAGCTCCTGAAAGGCCTCTACAGCATGAGGGGACCAATTAGCAACATCGGCGCCATGTCTGGTCAAATCAGTCAGTGGTTTAACGACATCCGAAAAACCAGCAATAAATCGGCGGTAAAAGTTGGCAAAGCCCAAAAATCTCTGAAGACCCTTAAGAGAGGAGGGCTGAGTCCAGTCACAAATAGCTTGCACCTTGACGGGATCCATCTCAATGGAAGAGGGAGAAAAAATATACCCCAAAAAGGAAATTTTCTGGACCCCAAAAACGCACTTAGACCCCTTCACACATAAAGAATTAGACCGCAGAACCTGAAAAACTCTCCTGACCTGCTGGACATGAGAGTCCCAGTCATCAGAAAAAATCAGAATATCATCCAGATATATTATCATAAATTTATCCAGAAAATCGCGGAAAATATCATGCATAAAAGACTGGAAAACTGAAGGGGCATTAGAAAGACCAAAAGGCATGACCAAATACTCAAAGTGGCCCTCGGGCGTATTAAATGCGGTCTTCCACTCATCCCCCTGCCTGATCCGCACCAAATTATACGCCCCACGAAGATCAATTTTAGAGAACCACTTAGCACCCTCTATACGAGCAAACAAATCAGTAAGCAATGGCAATGGGTATTGGTACTTAACAGTGATCTTATTCAGAAGCCGATAATCAATACATGGTCTCAAAGAGCCGTCCTTTTTTGAGACAAAGAAAAACCCAGCTCCCAAGGGAGAAGAAGATGGACGAATATGTCCCTTTTCCAAAGACTCCTTTATATATTCCCGCATAGCAGCATGTTCCGGCACAGACAGATTAAACAAACGACCCTTTGGATATTTGCAACCCGGTATCAAATCTATGGCACAATCGCACTCACGGTGCGGAGGTAACGACCCAAGCTTGGGTTCGTCAAAGACGTCTTGATAATCAGAGAGGAACTCAGGGACTTCAGAGGGAATGGACGACGAAATAGAAACCAAAGGTAAGTCCCCATGAATACCCTTACATCCCCAGCTCAACACAGACATTGCTCTCCAGTCCAAGACTGGATTATGAGACTGCAACCATGGCAATCCCAGTACCAAATCGTCATGTAAATTATACAGCACCAGGAAACGAATAATCTCCTGGTGATCCGGATTGATACGCATGGTTACTTGTGTCCAGTATTGTGGTTTATTATTAGCCAATGGGGTGGAGTCAATCCCCTTCAGAGGAATAAGAGTCTCCAAAGGCTCTAAATCAAAACCACAACGATTGGCAAAGGACCAATCCATAAGACTCAGAGCGGCGCCAGAGTCAACATAGGCTTCCGTGGCAATGGATGACAAAGAGCAAATCAGGGTTACAGACAAAATAAACTTAGACTGAATGGTGCCAATGGAAACAGACTTATCAAGCTTCTTTGTACGCCTAGAGCATGCTGATATAACATGAGTAGAATCCCCACAATAGAAGCACAATCCATTCTTCCGTCTAAAATTCTGTCGCTCGCTCCTGGACAGAATTCTATCACACTGCATACTTTCTGGCGTCTTTTCCATAGACACCGCCAGATGGTGCACCGGTTTGCGCTCCCGCAGACGCCTATCAATCTGAATAGCCATTGTCATGGACTCATTCAGACCTGCAGGCACAGGGAACCCCACCATAACATCCTTAACGGCATCAGAGAGACCTTCTCTGAAAGTTGCCGCCAAGGCGCACTCATTCCACTGAGTAAGCACAGACCATTTACGGAATTTTTGGCAGTAAACCTCAGCTTCGTCTTGCCCCTGAGATAGTGCCATCAAAGTTTTTTCTGCCTGAAGTTCCAAATGAGGTTCCTCATAAAGCAAGCCCAAGGCCAGAAAAAACGCATCCACATCGCGCAACGCAGGATCCCCTGCTGGCAATGAGAAGGCCCAATCTTGAGGGTCACCCCTGAGCAAGGAAATCACAATCCTAACCTGCTGAGCAGGGTCTCCAGCTGAACGAGACTTCAGGGACAAATAAAGCTTACAATTATTTCGGAAATTCTGGAAGCTAGCTCTATTCCCTGTGAAGAACTCCGGCAAAGGAATTCTCGGCTCAGATACTGGAGCATGTACCACAAAATCTTGTAAATTTTGTACTTTCGTGATGAGATTATTCAAACCCGCAGTTACACTCTGAAGATCCATTATTGTCAGGTGCACACAGAGCAATACAGAGATTAGGAGGAGAGAGAGAAAAAAGACTGCAGCAAGGCAAACTGGAGGAAAAAAAAAAAAAAAAAAAAAAATTCCAGCAGACTTCTTATAACTCTCCTTTCTCAACCTGGGTCTTTAACACTTTATAGGCCGGTCAAACTGTCATGATCTCTGCAGGCAGAGATCATAGCAAGCCTATAGAGGGACAAGCTCTCGGAAGATGGAACTATACTGACCATGAACTAAGCCTGCCGCGCAACTAGAAATAGCCAGGTAGCATTTCCTATTTATTGCTAGATGCCCAGCTCTGGCCTAAGACCTAAATAGCTAGCAGAGGGAAATATAAGACCTGGCTCACCTCTAGAGAAATATTCCAAAGAAGACAGTAGGCCCCCACATATAATGACGGTGAGTTCAGATGAAACAACAAACGCAGCAGGAAAATAGTCTTAGCAAATTTGAGGTCCGCTTACTAGATAGCAGAAGACAGATAGTATACTTTCATGGTCAGCAGAAAAACACTAACAAAACACCATCCAGAGATTACCTTAAACTCTGGCATTAACTCATAACGCCAGAGTAGCAATCCCTGATCAACGAGAGCTTTCCAGACACAGTAACAAAACTTCAGCTGTGAACTGGAACAAATAGGCAAAACGAAACATGGACAAAAGTCCAACTTATCTAGTAGTTGTCAGAAGCAGGAACAAGCACTGAGAGGCATCAGATAACATTGTTGACCGGCAAGAAACCACCAGAGAAATGAGCTTAAATAGCGACACCCACTACTGATGGAACCAGGTGAAACAGGAAAGAGGATGACAAGTCCAATTCCACAAGCGGCCACCGGGGGAGCCCAGAATCCAAATTCACAACAGTCGTGGCTCTAAAATAAGAACATTTCTTGTTGATTTAACACCAAGCCCAATCTCAGATAACACTCCATACATTTATTGTACTTCAGCCTTTCATGTTCTAATACTATTCAAACGTTCCGTATATATTACATGTTAGTCTATGTACATTGTATGAATACAGATTACATGATCTTTAAAGTCCACAACTTATTTTATAGTAACCACATCTCACATTCCAGCAATCTTCCATCACTTTGCATGGTAATAAATGCAGCTGTTCAACCTCTTAAAGGAAATCTGTCAGCAGAATTTCTTCATTTGTGCATGTACTGTAGCTCTTTCAAAGAAAAGTCTAGCAATACCTATATTTCTGCATGGAGATCCTGCAGGGGGAGGCCCCGCTGTGTGGGGAATAGAGCTGGAGTGACAAAGGCTTCAGATATTTAATCTCATTTGTATGACAATTCAAACGTTGACTTATCAGTAACAAAGGAGCAAACTGGCCATGTAAACGGATGGCTGGACTTGTCTTTGAAATAACAACAAGCCCATATAAATAGTTTAGATGGTGAAATACAACTAACTAAAGATTCTCTTTAACTACAGGCCCGCCCTTTAGGTAGGAAAAAGGTTTGATTTTTCTTTCATATTTCATATTTTTATTTTTTCAAATATGTAGCAGTAGGAGGGCTTGTTTTTTTGCATGAGTAGTATTTATCAGTGACACCATTTTGGGGTACATATAACTTATTGTCTATTATAACTTATTGCCTTTCATTTCCTCTTTGTAAAAAACTGAAAAACAGCAATTCTGATGTTCCTTTTGACATTTTAAGTTTCACATAATTCTTTTGCTGCACAAATGAAGTTTTTTTGTTGGTCTGTACAATTATGGTGCTACCAATTTTATATAGATTGAATTACATTTTATGACTTTTCTTCAATAAATTAAACTGTTTGAACATTTTTTTTGTATTGCCACATTCTGAAACTGTACATTTTTCAACTTTCCATCAATAGACCTATTCTATTTGAAAGCTTATTTTTTTACATGACAAAATGTAGTTTTCAGTAGTATCATTTTTCCGCTCAGACTTTTTGATCACTTGCTATAACACTTTTTAGGAGTTTGAATGAACAAAAGAACCAGCAACTCTGGAAATGTTTTTTATTTTTTTTTTAAACATGATTCGCTATTCAATGTAATTGACAGGTTATACTTTGTTCTGCAGACCAATGTGACTATCACAGTGCCAAATTTAGGTAGATTTTTATGTTTACTACTTTAAAAAAGAAAAAATGTTGTTGAAATATTTTCTGTATATATGTGAGAGGGATGTTTTATTTTCTTGACAAGATGTAGTTTTCATTGGTGCCATTTTATTTACAGTACATATGACCTTTTAATCACATTTAATTTTTTTTGTGAGGCCAGATGAATTGAATCCTACGCTGTATTTTGTGTTTACTCTGGTAGACTTTCTCGACTTCAACAATAATGTAATTTCAGGTGTCAAAATCTAATTCTGTGTCAGTATTAAAGATAATACAGTCTGAACTGCAGTGAAGGCAGCATATTATAGAGCAGGAGATATGCACAGGGCAGGCCTTAGGCTAAAGGCCCCGTCACACACAGTGACGCTGCAGCGATACAGACAACGATGCTGATCGCTGCAGCGTCGCTGTTTTGTCGCTGGGGAGCTGTCACACAGACAGCTCTCTCCAGCGACCAACGATCAGGGGAACGACTTCGGCATCGTTGAAACTGTCTTCAACGATGCCGAAGTCCCCCTGCAGCACCCGGGTAACCAGGGTAAACATCGGGTTACTAAGTGCAGGGCCGCGCTTAGTAACCCGATGTTTACCCTGGTTACCAAAAAAAACAAACAGTACATACTCACCATCTGATGTCCGTCAGGTCCCTTGTCGTCTACTTCCTGCTCTGACTGAGATCCGGCCGTACACTGAGAGCAGAGCGCAGCGGTGACGTCAGC
Source organism: Ranitomeya variabilis (assembly GCF_051348905.1). Classification (NCBI taxonomy): domain Eukaryota; kingdom Metazoa; phylum Chordata; class Amphibia; order Anura; family Dendrobatidae; genus Ranitomeya; species Ranitomeya variabilis. The sequence continues at coordinate 300,842,069 of NC_135236.1, read as the reverse complement.
GGTGCTGTGCTGCGCTCTCACTGTACGGCCGGATCTCAGTCAGAGCAGGAAGCAGACGGCAAGGGACCTGACGGACATCAGATGGTGAGTATGTACTGTTTTTTTTTTTTTACATTTACGCTGGTAACCAGGGTAAACATCGGGTTACTAAGCGCGGCCCTGCGCTTAGTAACCCGATGTTTACCCTGGTTACCAGTGAAGACATCGCTGGATCGGTGTCACACACACCGATTCAGCGATGTCAGCGGGACCTCAATGATCAAAAAACGGCCCAGGCCATTCCGACACGACCAGCGATCTCGCAGCAGGGGCCTGATCACTGGTACGTGTCACACATAGCGAGATCGCTACTGAGGTCGCTGTTGCGTCACAAAACTTGTGACTCAGCAGCGATCTCGCTAGCGATCTCGCTATGTGTGACGGGGCCTTTAGTGGTTCCCTGTGCAGAAATGCTTTTAAGTGCACCTACCTCATTGTTTGTTTTCATTTGCCTGTAAAGAGACCTGCGTATAGCTGAGCATGGGGTGTCAGACCCCAAACCATCTGATATAGATGAAATCCAAGGATAAAGACAGGCCAACAATATCTAAATTCTGGACAACCCACTTTTAATTAGTATGTACAATGTAGTATGTCTTTGGGTAAGTGCATGCAAAATACAGACCGTTTCATGTGAATAGCAGCTTGGTGTCATCCCAAATTTCAAGTGTGGTACTGCAGCACCCCAGAGTCTTGGTCGTTGCAGTAATGTCGCTCTGCCACTAAGGGGAGTGATGTTACGTCTGATTGCACTAAAAGAGTTCACCTGACCAGGTATCACAGACACACACTACACTCCACACTCCGGCCACCAGGAGGAGTGGTTCTATCTATTAGGCCACTCCTCACACTTTGGTAAAACTGGGGGTTGGACAGGAAGTTGGGGGGAAAGCAGCTAGGGAGAGCTGGAGAGAGGACCTGTCAGGGGTGGGATCCTGACAGCGGCCTAGGACAGACAGAACGTTACGGAGCCGTGCTTGAGTCCATAGCGGCAGACTCCTAAGAAAAGGACACGAAGCGGAGTATATTGCGGAGAAGTGAGAAGCGAGATCACAGCGCAGAGGAGATAGAAGCAGAAGGAGTCGTGCCTTTAAGACCGTGGCAACATCCTTCTGAGGCACGTAGCCGGTGGCCGGAGCACCGAGGAAGTAAGGGACTCTACGTACTACTTCAAACAGCGGCAGGACAGTTATCTATAGGTTGGCTGTCACACCTAAATCACCTAACGAAGACAAAGGAGGCAATTGTGGGAGAGGGGCGTCTCTAGGGTCCCAGAATAACTCCACGCCTACCCCGTCATACGGGTGCGTCCTAGCCATATCATCTGGGGGACGGAGAGAGAGAACATCAGAAACAGACACAACAGTTGTGAGGACTATCCCATGGTGCTCAGCAGGGAAGAACTACAACACACAGGCGCTAGAAGGTAGGCACTGATTTCCAACTGCAAAAGGGAACTCTGGATGTGCCTTCAGACCGGCCGGTCTCTTGCAGCCCTGTTAGCAGTGCTCTGGATTGAGGATCCTGAAGCCTTCAGTAAAGAGGTACAGAGACTGCAACCCTGTGTCCTCGTTATTCATTGCGACCTGTACCACGCACCATCACCACATCTTTCATTGGACGCCCCTTAGCAGGGTCACGGACCGGGTCTAGCCACCGTGACGACCTCAGAACTGAGACAGAGAGGCCCGGTACCAAGTACCCCGCGGCCCTGCATCTGGGGGCGCTCCAGTACTGTATGCTGAGATGTTGCATATATGGCGTTCTGCACACAAATTAATTGTTTTTTAGTTTTTTTAGTTCAAACTGCTTCAGGAAGCCCTCATTCTTTGGTGAGTTATTGACCTATCATTCTCCCAGGGATCAGCCTGACATCCATCATGTCAGGTCATGGTTTTATCATAAACAATATACGAGTGCTTGACTGAGCGAGCACTTCTGTGTACGGGAGAGTTGGATGAGATGGCTGTTCATTGGAAGCACAGTCCGGCTGACTACCATCAATTGTGCATGGGGGCCTTTACTGTGCAGCTGGAGTGATAGGGCTTATTGTAACTCAGGAAGCGTTAAATGTGTTGTACCAAGTTTACCTATCCACAGAATAGGGGATAACTTTCTGATTGCTGGGAGCCAACCACTTGGAACTTCATTGATCCTAAGGAGAGGGTTTGTAGGATTTTGTATGAAGGAAGCACAGGTCGAGCATGTGCACCTCCACTCCATTTATTCTTAATGTAAGTGCTAAAAAGATACAAGTGTAGCTCTCACTTATCTCCTGCACTCCCATTGGAAATGGATGGAGTGCAGGTGCTCATGCTCAACCTCACCTCCATTGCTCATCACTGGAGTGCGGTGTGCAAGTGGCAGGGGAGTTTTGCAATTGCCATTTGGCACGGATAATTTTAATTTGCAGTAGACTGCAAAGAGGGTCCAGCCTATTTTTTTCTCTCATTTGAGAGCTTGAGGAAGGTAAATTTCAATGCTCCTTTCATTTGTTGTTGGTGCTGTGTGGCGGCAATTGTTGCTTTTAGTTTTGTGCTTGTGGGGTGGTCTGGGGACTCAGTCTTGCAGCATGGGTGCATTGTTGCTGCGGCAGCGGCTAGCACACAATGCCGCTCTTTTAAGGCAATAAAAGTTAGGACCCGCTGAGAGGTTCGCTGTGATGTGGCAATGGGCTTCATACAGTCTGATCATAATGTTAACCTCATGTTCAGTTATATACCGTTTTGTTTGCCCCCTTTCTGAGCTAACACAAGTAAACACAAAAAGGATTTTTTAAATTAAGGTAGTTATTACTAAGGGAAAAAGAAATCCAATCCTACAATGCTCTGTGTGAAAAAGTGATTGCCCGCTAAACCTCTGGTTGGGCCACCCTTAGCAACAACAACTGTAATCAAGCATTTGCGACAACTGGTAATGAGTCTTTTACAATGCTCTGGAGGAATTTTGGCCTACTCACCTTTGCAGGATTGTTGTAATTCTGCCACATATGCGGTTCATTATTATTATTATTATTATTATTATTATTATTATTATTATTTATTTATATAGCACCATTAATTCCATGGTGCTGTACATGAGAAAGGGGTTACATACAGAGTTATAGATTTCATTTACAGTAAACAGGTTTACAGTGACACACTGGTACAGAGGGGAGAGGACCCTGTCCTTGCGGACTTACATTCTATGGGATAGTGGGGAAGAGACAGAAGGTAGGGGTGGGTAGGGGTGGAAACCCTCCATTTTAAGGTCATGCCACAGCATCTCAGTTGGATTAAGGTCAGGTCTCGACTAGGTCACTTCAAAATCTTAATTTTGTTTTTCTTAATCAATTAAGGGGTGAACTTGCTGGTGTGTTTTGGATCATTTTCCTGATGCATAATCGAAGTATGCTTCAGCTTGAGGTCACGAACAGATGGCCGGACATTCTCCTCCAGGTTTTTTTGTAGACAGCAGAATTCATAATTCCATTTACCACAGCAAGTCTTCCAGGTCCTGAAGCAGCTAAACAGGATCAAACCATCACACTACCACCACCATATTTTACTGTTGGTATGATGTTCTTTTTCTGATATGCTGTGTTACTTCTATGCCAGATGTAATGGGACATACACCTTCCAAAAAGTTCAACTTTTGTCTCGTCAGTCCACAGAGTATTCTCGCAAAAGTCTTGGGGATCATGAAGATGTTTTCTGGCAAAACTGAAACGAGCCTTTTTGTTCTTATTGCTTAGCAGTGGTTGTCGTCCTTGAACTCTGCCATGCAGACCATTTTTGCCCAGTCTCTTTCTTATGGTGGAGTCATAACACTGAACTTAACTGAGGCAAATGAGGACTGTAGTTCTTTGGATGTTGTTGTGGGGTCTTTTGCGACCTCTTGGATGTGTCCTGGCTTCTCTCTTGCGGTAATTTTGGTCGGCCAGCTACTCCTGGGAAGGTCTACAACTGTTCCATATTTACGCCATTTGTGGATAATGACTGACATTGTGGTTTGCTGCAGTCCCAAAGCTTGAGAAATGGCTTTAGAACATTTTCCAGACTGATATATCTTAATTAGTTTGTTTGTCATTTGTTCCAGAATTCCTTTGGATCTCGGCATGATGTCTAGCCTTTGAGGATCTTTTGGTCTACTTCACTTTGCCAGGCAGGTCATATTTAAGTGATTTCTTGATTGAGAACAGATGTGTCACGGCTAGTGTTGAGCGATACTTTCCGATATCGGAAAGTATCGGTATCGGAAAGTATCGGCCGATACCGTCACAGTATCGGAATCCAATCCGATACCGATACCCGATCCCAATGCAAGTCAATGGGACGAAAATATCGGAATTAAAATAAACCCTTTCTTTCCTTGTAGGTTAATTCTACATGAAGGAAAACAACTAAGAATAATGTAGGATGTATTGGGGGAGGTGGCGGAGACATTAAAGGCACAGGGGTTTATCCCAATCAAATAGAATAGCAGTATTTTTAATTTTTTTATGACGTTCGGCGTTAGAAAGAATTTGACTATGTTAATTTTTTATTTATTTTGTCAGATATTGATGTTTCACTACTTCCACGCCCTTCACCCTATTTTTTACTTCTCCCACACTTTCTTCTTCATTATCCTCATCATCAGCTTCTGTGACATCAACTTCTTCACCTTATTCATCTTCTTCTTTTCTACGTATATATATTTTTTTTTTTTTACATTGTTCATATTCTTTTTATTTAACTATTATCTTTTTTATATTCAACTTCTTCATCATATTCTTATTTGTGACAGGCATTCCCGTAGTTGTTATCTATAAAAGTTTGAAGATTACACCTTCCGTTCTGCCTGTCACAAAACAGTTACATTTGTCCGCGTTCAGTTTGGCCTGCAGCATCAGGCTTTATCCAGGGGCACCACGAGGAGGAACGGACTCACCCCCATACACTGCTTAGTCTTCTTCTGCTTATAATTTAGATAATATCTTTTGCTCTGATATTTAGTCTTATGCTTAATGTTCTTCTGCTCTTTGTTCTGCAGCCTCTTGTTCTTCTGCTTCTCGGTCTTCCAGGTTGTCGTCGTCATCTCCAGGGTCGTCATCTCCAGGGTCGTCGTCATCGGGGTCGTCGTCATCGGGGTCGTCGTCATCGGGGTCGTCTTCAGGGTCATCGTCTCCAGGGTCGTCGTCATCTCGGTGGTTGTCGTCTCTGGTGTCGTCATCATCTTAGGGGTGGTCTTCCGGGTCATCGTCTTTCGGGTCTTGAACTTGGAAATGTAGCAGAAGGTACAAGAAGGCTGAGAAAATGCCGAGAAACAGCTGATGGAACTGGAACTCGGATGGCTACCCGAAGGTCCAAGAGCCAATGGAACTACCGAGGACCAGCTGACGTTACTGGAACCCGGTTACTAAGCAGGAGGTACCCGTGCCTGAAAGCACTACCAAGGACCACCTGACGTTGGTGGAACTCGGATACCCAGAGGGAGGCACCTAAGCCAAAGGCTCTGCCCGGAACCAGCTGACGGTACTGGAACCAGGATGGGGAGCAGAAGGTACAAGAGCAAAAGACACTGCCGAGAACCAGCTGACGGTACTGGAACCCGGATGGGTAGCCGAAGGTCCAAGAGCCAATGGAACTACCGAGGACCAGCTGACGTTACTGGAACCCGGTTACTAAGCAGGAGGTACCCGTGCCTGAAAGCACTACCAAGGACCACCTGACGTTGGTGGAACTCGGATACCCAGAGGGAGGCACCTAAGCCAAAGGCTCTGCCCGGAACCAGCTGACGGTACTGGAACCAGGATGGGGAGCAGAAGGTACAAGAGCAAAAGACACTGCCGAGAACCAGCTGACGGTACTGGAACCCGGATGGGGACCTATTCAAGCTTGTCTTCCTAGGGCCCCAACTGGCGGTGTGTTAGAGCCCAGGGACAGCAGGAGGAGGAGCAGGGGGAGGGGAGTGTAGGCCGAAGCCTGCACAGGCGGCAGCTTTGGGTGTGTTGTGTCTGCGTGGCTTTTGCAGGACACGTTGCCGGCTACACAGCAGGGGAACAGCTGGCGGTGCTGGACCCCACTGACACATTGGCGAGGTGTTTGGCTCTGTGCAGCCAGCACTTCCGGACAGCAACTAGCGTTGTTGGAGCCCGGGCTCTGCAGGTGGAGCAGAGTGTAGGCCGAAGCCTAATTGAACCGATTTCAAAAGTCACCTTTAACCCCCCCTCAGGGGTTACAAAGTAGAAGAGCCACAGCTTATGCAGCAGCAGTGCTGCGCAAGTCAAAGGTTGCTCTTGTAATTTTTCTCCTTGCACACGCTGAATGGAACACGTATAACATTTAGCCCTTTATACAGTCAAACTGTGTAATGGAGGCGAGAGTTCCCTTTGTAATGAGACGCAGCACAGGTGTCAAGAATCCCACCTTGGTGCTGGGTGCAGCCTCCCGAGCGTTGTTATTTGCTGTACAGGAGTCTGCGCTGTCGTGTTATCCCCTGGCCTAGCGCCGTTAGCGCTGCCCATCTTCTGGCATCATGTAATGTCGGCCGGTGCGGTTCGCGATGCCCATGAATCCCAGCCCCGCAGTGTCTTAACATTGTTAAAACACTGCGGGGCTGGGATTCAGGGCCTGGCGCAGCACATATGTTCGCCTCTCACACTCGGGTCCTTACACCCGCTTCAGACTGTGCGGCGTCATCTGATCCCTTATCGCATGCCACGGCCATGAAGCCGCACAGTCCGAAGAAGGCGGAAGGAGAGGAGGGACAGGCGAACTGATGCACTGATCCTGCCCATGAATCACACCCTCGCAGTCCCAATAAATAAGACACCGAGGGGCGTTGTGTGGGTCAGGGCGGCCGCAGAGGCGCAGCCAGCCAAACAATGATGCCAGAAGACGGGCAGCGCTACCAAGGGGGTTGCAGCGTGTCATTACAAAGGAAAGTCACACCACCGGGACGGTTAAATGGTCACACAGAGGACACATTTCAGACGTGTTTTCAGTTCCACATGTGCGAGGAGAATACGTTTCTGAGCCACCTTGCACACATGCAGCATTACCGCTGTACAAGGTGGCTGGATAACGTAAAAACGCCTGGGGGAGGGGGGACAGGTTCCCTTCAATTTCAGTTCTTGTGTCTGCGTGGCTTTTGCAGGACACGTTGCCGGCTGCACAGCAGGGGAACAGCTGGCGGTGCTGGACCCCACTGACACATTGGCTGGTGTTTTTCTCTGTGCAGCTAGCACATCTGGGCCCCAACTGGCGGTGTGTTAGAGCCCAGGGACAGCAGGAGGAGGAGCAGGAGGAGGAGGAGCAGGGGGAGGGGAGTGTAGGCCGAAGCCTGCACAGGCGGCAGCTTTGGGTGTGTTGTGTCTGCGTGGCTTTTGCAGGACACGTTGCCGGCTACACAGCAGGGGAACAGCTGGCGGTGCTGGACCCCACTGACACATTGGCGAGGTGTTTGGCTCTGTGCAGCCAGCACTTCCGGACAGCAACTAGCGTTGTTGGAGCCCGGGCTCTGCAGGTGGAGCAGAGTGTAGGCCGAAGCCTAATTGAACCGATTTCAAAAGTCACCTTTAACCCCCCCTCAGGGGTTACAAAGTAGAAGAGCCACAGCTTATGCAGCAGCAGTGCTGCGCAAGTCAAAGGTTGCTCTTGTAATTTTTCTCCTTGCACACGCTGAATGGAACACGTATAACATTTAGCCCTTTATACAGTCAAACTGTGTAATGGAGGCGAGAGTTCCCTTTGTAATGAGACGCAGCACAGGTGTCAAGAATCCCACCTTGGTGCTGGGTGCAGCCTCCCGAGCGTTGTTATTTGCTGTACAGGAGTCTGCGCTGTCGTGTTATCCCCTGGCCTAGCGCCGTTAGCGCTGCCCATCTTCTGGCATCATGTAATGTCGGCCGGTGCGGTTCGCGATGCCCATGAATCCCAGCCCCGCAGTGTCTTAACATTGTTAAAACACTGCGGGGCTGGGATTCAGGGCCTGGCGCAGCACATATGTTCGCCTCTCACACTCGGGTCCTTACACCCGCTTCAGACTGTGCGGCGTCATCTGATCCCTTATCGCATGCCACGGCCATGAAGCCGCACAGTCCGAAGAAGGCGGAAGGAGAGGAGGGACAGGCGAACTGATGCACTGATCCTGCCCATGAATCACACCCTCGCAGTCCCAATAAATAAGACACCGAGGGGCGTTGTGTGGGTCAGGGCGGCCGCAGAGGCGCAGCCAGCCAAACAATGATGCCAGAAGACGGGCAGCGCTACCAAGGGGGTTGCAGCGTGTCATTACAAAGGAAAGTCACACCACCGGGACGGTTAAATGGTCACACAGAGGACACATTTCAGACGTGTTTTCAGTTCCACATGTGCGAGGAGAATACGTTTCTGAGCCACCTTGCACACATGCAGCATTACCGCTGTACAAGGTGGCTGGATAACGTAAAAACGCCTGGGGGAGGGGGGACAGGTTCCCTTCAATTTCAGTTCTTGTGTCTGCGTGGCTTTTGCAGGACACGTTGCCGGCTGCACAGCAGGGGAACAGCTGGCGGTGCTGGACCCCACTGACACATTGGCTGGTGTTTTTCTCTGTGCAGCTAGCACATCTGGGCCCCAACTGGCGGTGTGTTAGAGCCCAGGGACAGCAGGAGGAGGAGCAGGAGGAGGAGGAGCAGGGGGAGGGGAGTGTAGGCCGAAGCCTGCACAGGCGGCAGCTTTGGGTGTGTTGTGTCTGCGTGGCTTTTGCAGGACACGTTGCCGGCTACACAGCAGGGGAACAGCTGGCGGTGCTGGACCCCACTGACACATTGGCGAGGTGTTTGGCTCTGTGCAGCCAGCACTTCCGGACAGCAACTAGCGTTGTTGGAGCCCGGGCTCTGCAGGTGGAGCAGAGTGTAGGCCGAAGCCTAATTGAACCGATTTCAAAAGTCACCTTTAACCCCCCCTCAGGGGTTACAAAGTAGAAGAGCCACAGCTTATGCAGCAGCAGTGCTGCGCAAGTCAAAGGTTGCTCTTGTAATTTTTCTCCTTGCACACGCTGAATGGAACACGTATAACATTTAGCCCTTTATACAGTCAAACTGTGTAATGGAGGCGAGAGTTCCCTTTGTAATGAGACGCAACACAGGTGTCAAGAATCCCACCTTGGTGCTGGGTGCAGCCTCCCGAGCGTTGTTATTTGCTGTACAGGAGTCTGCGCTGTCGTGTTATCCCCTGGCCTAGCGCCGTTAGCGCTGCCCATCTTCTGGCATCATGTAATGTCGGCCGGTGCGGTTCGCGATGCCCATGAATCCCAGCCCCGCAGTGTCTTAACATTGTTAAAACACTGCGGGGCTGGGATTCAGGGCCTGGCGCAGCACATATGTTCGCCTCTCACACTCGGGTCCTTACACCCGCTTCAGACTGTGCGGCGTCATCTGATCCCTTATCGCATGCCACGGCCATGAAGCCGCACAGTCCGAAGAAGGCGGAAGGAGAGGAGGGACAGGCGAACTGATGCACTGATCCTGCCCATGAATCACACCCTCGCAGTCCCAATAAATAAGACACCGAGGGGCGTTGTGTGGGTCAGGGCGGCCGCAGAGGCGCAGCCAGCCAAACAATGATGCCAGAAGACGGGCAGCGCTACCAAGGGGGTTGCAGCGTGTCATTACAAAGGAAAGTCACACCACCGGGACGGTTAAATGGTCACACAGAGGACACATTTCAGACGTGTTTTCAGTTCCACATGTGCGAGGAGAATACGTTTCTGAGCCACCTTGCACACATGCAGCATTACCGCTGTACAAGGTGGCTGGATAACGTAAAAACGCCTGGGGGAGGGGGGACAGGTTCCCTTCAATTTCAGTTCTTGTGTCTGCGTGGCTTTTGCAGGACACGTTGCCGGCTGCACAGCAGGGGAACAGCTGGCGGTGCTGGACCCCACTGACACATTGGCTGGTGTTTTTCTCTGTGCAGCTAGCACATCTGGGCCCCAACTGGCGGTGTGTTAGAGCCCAGGGACAGCAGGAGGAGGAGCAGGAGGAGGAGGAGCAGGGGGAGGGGAGTGTAGGCCGAAGCCTGCACAGGCGGCAGCTTTGGGTGTGTTGTGTCTGCGTGGCTTTTGCAGGACACGTTGCCGGCTACACAGCAGGGGAACAGCTGGCGGTGCTGGACCCCACTGACACATTGGCGAGGTGTTTGGCTCTGTGCAGCCAGCACTTCCGGACAGCAACTAGCGTTGTTGGAGCCCGGGCTCTGCAGGTGGAGCAGAGTGTAGGCCGAAGCCTAATTGAACCGATTTCAAAAGTCACCTTTAACCCCCCCTCAGGGGTTACAAAGTAGAAGAGCCACAGCTTATGCAGCAGCAGTGCTGCGCAAGTCAAAGGTTGCTCTTGTAATTTTTCTCCTTGCACACGCTGAATGGAACACGTATAACATTTAGCCCTTTATACAGTCAAACTGTGTAATGGAGGCGAGAGTTCCCTTTGTAATGAGACGCAGCACAGGTGTCAAGAATCCCACCTTGGTGCTGGGTGCAGCCTCCTGAGCGTTGTTATTTGCTGTACAGGAGTCTGCGCTGTCGTGTTATCCCCTGGCCTAGCGCCGTTAGCGCTGCCCATCTTCTGGCATCATGTAATGTCGGCCGGTGCGGTTCGCGATGCCCATGAATCCCAGCCCCGCAGTGTCTTAACATTGTTAAAACACTGCGGGGCTGGGATTCAGGGCCTGGCGCAGCACATATGTTCGCTTCTCACACTCGGGTCCTTACACCCGCTTCAGACTGTGCGGCGTCATCTGATCCCTTATCGCATGCCACGGCCATGAAGCCGCACAGTCCGAACAAGGCGGAAGGAGAGGAGGGACAGGCGAACTGATGCACTGATCCTGCCCATCAATCACACCCTCGCAGTCCCAATAAATAAGACACCGAGGGGCGTTGTGTGGGTCAGGGCGGCCGCAGAGGCGCAGCCAGCCAAACAATGATGCCAGAAGACGGGCAGCGCTACCAAGGGGGTTGCAGCGTGTCATTACAAAGGAAAGTCACACCACCGGGACGGTTAAATGGTCACACAGAGGACACATTTCAGACGTGTTTTCAGTTCCACATGTGCGAGGAGAATACGTTTCTGAGCCACCTTGCACACATGCAGCATTACCGCTGTACAAGGTGGCTGGATAACGTAAAAACGCCTGGGGGAGGGGGGACAGGTTCCCTTCAATTTCAGTTCTTGTGTCTGCGTGGCTTTTGCAGGACACGTTGCCGGCTGCACAGCAGGGGAACAGCTGGCGGTGCTGGACCCCACTGACACATTGGCTGGTGTTTTTCTCTGTGCAGCTAGCACATCTGGGCCCCAACTGGCGGTGTGTTAGAGCCCAGGGACAGCAGGAGGAGGAGGAGCAGGGGGAGGGGAGTGTAGGCCGAAGCCTGCACAGGCGGCAGCTTTGGGTGTGTTGTGTCTGCGTGGCTTTTGCAGGACACGTTGCCGGCTACACAGCAGGGGAACAGCTGGCGGTGCTGGACCCCACTGACACATTGGCGAGGTGTTTGGCTCTGTGCAGCCAGCACTTCCGGACAGCAACTAGCGTTGTTGGAGCCCGGGCTCTGCAGGTGGAGCAGAGTGTAGGCCGAAGCCTAATTGAACCGATTTCAAAAGTCACCTTTAACCCCCCCTCAGGGGTTACAAAGTAGAAGAGCCACAGCTTATGCAGCAGCAGTGCTGCGCAAGTCAAAGGTTGCTCTTGTAATTTTTCTCCTTGCACACGCTGAATGGAACACGTATAACATTTAGCCCTTTATACAGTCAAACTGTGTAATGGAGGCGAGAGTTCCCTTTGTAATGAGACGCAGCACAGGTGTCAAGAATCCCACCTTGGTGCTGGGTGCAGCCTCCCGAGCGTTGTTATTTGCTGTACAGGAGTCTGCGCTGTCGTGTTATCCCCTGGCCTAGCGCCGTTAGCGCTGCCCATCTTCTGGCATCATGTAATGTCGGCCGGTGCGGTTCGCGATGCCCATGAATCCCAGCCCCGCAGTGTCTTAACATTGTTAAAACACTGCGGGGCTGGGATTCAGGGCCTGGCGCAGCACATATGTTCGCCTCTCACACTCGGGTCCTTACACCCGCTTCAGACTGTGCGGCGTCATCTGATCCCTTATCGCATGCCACGGCCATGAAGCCGCACAGTCCGAAGAAGGCGGAAGGAGAGGAGGGACAGGCGAACTGATGCACTGATCCTGCCCATCAATCACACCCTCGCAGTCCCAATAAATAAGACACCGAGGGGCGTTGTGTGGGTCAGGGCGGCCGCAGAGGCGCAGCCAGCCAAACAATGATGCCAGAAGACGGGCAGCGTTACCAAGGAGCTTGTTGCGTGTGTCAATACAAAGTCAAATCACACCTGAGGGACGTTTTAATGGTCACAGAGGACACATTTTAGACGTGTTCACTTCAACATGGGCAAGGAGAATAAGTTTCTGAGCCACCTTGAACACATGCAGCATTACTGCTGTTCAAGGTAGCTGTAAAACATAGAAACACCTGGGGGAGGGGGAACAGGTTCCCTTCAATTTCAGTTCTTGTGTCTGCGTGGCGGTCGCAGGACACGTTGCCGGCTACACAGCAGGGGAACAGCTGGCGGTGCTGAACCCCACTGACACATTGGCTGGTGTTTTTCTCTGTGCAGCTAGCACATCTGGGCAAAAACTGGCGGTGTTAGAGCCCAGGGTCAGCAGGAGGAGCAGGGGGAGCGGAGTGTAGGCCGAAGCCTGCACTCGAGCAAGTTGAAAGGAAACCTTTAACACCCCCCCCCCCCCCCCCCCCAGGCGTTTGTAGCTGAAAGAGCCATTGTGTACAGCACTAATGCTGGAAAAGGTAAACTTAGCTCTTTTAATTATGGTCCTTGTACATGCGGAACCTAACATTTATGAAATGTGTCTCCTCACAGCGTTAAACCGTCCGGTAGGTGGAACTTTCCTTTGTCGTGTGACGCAGCACAGCCATCATTTTTACCCCCTTGGCGCCGTGCGCCGCCTCCTCAGCGTTGTTTGAATCTGTCCCGGAGCCTGCGCTGTTAGGTTAGCCCTTGGCCATGCACACATGTTGCGCTGCCCGTCTTCTGACCTCATTTGGTGTCAGGCTGGCTGCGCCTGTGCGGGTGCGCTGGCCGAGATCCCGCCTCGCAGTGTCGTCTAATGTAATCCCACCGCGGGCCTGTGATCCGTGCCCGTGCGCAGTGCATATCCTCTCCTCTCACTCCCCTCCCTACGGCTTTTTCAGACTGTGCGGTGTCACGGCCGTGGCATGCTATTAGGGACCAGCTGACATCGCACAGTCTGAAGAAGCCGTAGGGAGGGGAGTGAGAGGAGAGGATATGCACTGCGCACGGGCACGGATCACAGGCCCGCGGTGGGATTACATTAGACGACACTGCGAGGCGGGATCTCGGCCAGCGCACCCGCACAGGCGCAGCCAGCCTGACACCAAATGAGGTCAGAAGACGGGCAGCGCAACATGTGTGCATGGCCAAGGGCTAACCTAACAGCGCAGGCTCCGGGACAGATTCAAACAACACTGAGGAGGGGGCGCACGGCGCCAAGGGGGTAAAAATGATGGCTGTGCTGCGTCACACGACAAAGGAAAGTTCCACCTACCGGACGGTTTAACGCTGTGTGGGGACACATTTCATAAGTGTTTGGTTCAGCATGTGCAAGGAGCATCACGAAAAGAGGCACTTTTTCCCTTTGCATCATTACTGCTGCACAAGGTGGCTCCTTCAGTAACAAACGCCTGGGGGGGGGGGGGTCAGGTTCCCTTACATTTAACTTGTTGTGCCTGCGTCGCGGTCGCAGTACACGTTGCCGTATACACAGCAGGGGAACAGCTGGCGGTGCTGAACCCCACTAACACATTGGCGAGGTGTTTGGCTCTGTGCGTACAGCACTTCTGGACGGCAACTAGCGGTGTTGGAGCCCAGGGACAGGTGGAGGAGGAGGAGGTTGGAGGAGGTAGGAGGGATTGCCACACACACAGCAGGGGAACAGCTGACGTTACTGAACCCCAATAACAGAGGAGGGACTGTTGACTGTGCGTACAGCACTTCTGGACGGCAACTGGCGGTGTTGGAGCCCAGGGACAGGTGGAGGAGGAGGAGGTTGGAGGAGGTAGGAGGGATTGCCACACACACAGCAGGGGAACAGCTGACGTTACTGAACCCCAATAACAGAGGAGGGACTGTTGACTGTGCGTACAGCACTTCTGGACGGCAACTGGCGGTGTTGGAGCCCAGGGACAGGTGGAGGAGGAGGAGGTTGGAGGAGGTAGGAGGGATTGCCACACACACAGCAGGGGAACAGCTGACGTTACTGAACCCCAATAACAGAGGAGGGACTGTTGACTGTGCGTACAGCACTTCTGGACGGCAACTGGCGGTGTTGGAGCCCAGGGACAGGTGGAGGAGGAGGAGGTTGGAGGAGGTAGGAGGGATTGCCACACACACAGCAGGGGAACAGCTGACGTTACTGAACCCCAATAACAGAGGAGGGACTGTTGACTGTGCGTACAGCACTTCTGGACGGCAACTGGCGGTGTTGGAGCCCAGGGACAGGTGGAGGAGGAGGAGTTTGGAGGAGGTTGGAGGAGGTAGGAGGGATTGCCACACACACAGCAGGGGAACAGCTGACGTTACTGAACCCCAATAACAGAGGAGGGACTGTTGACTGTGCGTACAGCACTTCTGGACGGCAACTGGCGGTGTTGGAGCCCAGGGACAGGTGGAGGAGGAGGAGTTTGGAGGAGGTAGGAGGGATTGCCACACACACAGCAGGGGAACAGCTGACGTTACTGAACCCCAATAACAGAGGAGGGACTGTTGACTGTGCGTACAGCACTTCTGGACGGCAACTGGCGGTGTTGGAGCCCAGGGACAGGTGGAGGAGGAGGAGGTTGGAGGAGGTTGGAGGAGGTAGGAGGGATTGCCACACACACAGCAGGGGAACAGCTGACGTTACTGAACCCCAATAACAGAGGAGGGACTGTTGACTGTGCGTACAGCACTTCTGGACGGCAACTGGCGGTGTTGGAGCCCAGGGACAGGTGGAGGAGGAGGAGGTTGGAGGAGGTTGGAGGGATTGCCACACACACAGCAGGGGAACAGCTGACGTTACTGAACCCCAATAACAGAGGAGGGACTGTTGACTGTGCGTACAGCACTTCTGGACGGCAACTGGCGGTGTTGGAGCCCAGGGACAGGTGGAGGAGGAGGAGGTTGGAGGAGGTTGGAGGAGGTAGGAGGGATTGCCACACACACAGCAGGGGAACAGCTGACGTTACTGAACCCCAATAACAGAGGAGGGACTGTTGACTGTGCGTACAGCACTTCTGGACGGCAACTGGCGGTGTTGGAGCCCAGGGACAGGTGGAGGAGGAGGAGGTTGGAGGAGGTTGGAGGAGGTAGGAGGGATTGCCACACACACAGCAGGGGAACAGCTGACGTTACTGAACCCCAATAACAGAGGAGGGACTGTTGACTGTGCGTACAGCACTTCTGGACGGCAACTGGCGGTGTTGGAGCCCAGGGACAGGTGGAGGAGGAGGAGGTTGGAGGAGGTAGGAGGGATTGCCACACACACAGCAGGGGAACAGCTGACGTTACTGAACCCCAATAACAGAGGAGGGACTGTTGACTGTGCGTACAGCACTTCTGGACGGCAACTGGCGGTGTTGGAGCCCAGGGACAGGTGGAGGAGGAGGAGGTTGGAGGAGGTAGGAGGGATTGCCACACACACAGCAGGGGAACAGCTGACGTTACTGAACCCCAATAACAGAGGAGGGACTGTTGACTGTGCGTACAGCACTTCTGGACGGCAACTGGCGGTGTTGGAGCCCAGGGACAGGTGGAGGAGGAGGAGGTTGGAGGAGGTAGGAGTGATTGCCACACACACAGCAGGGGAACAGCTGACGTTACTGAACCCCAATAACAGAGGAGGGACTGTTGACTGTGCGTACAGCACTTCTGGACGGCAACTGGCGGTGTTGGAGCCCAGGGACAGGTGGAGGAGGAGGAGGTTGGAGGAGGTAGGAGGGATTGCCACACACACAGCAGGGGAACAGCTGACGTTACTGAACCCCAATAACAGAGGAGGGACTGTTGACTGTGCGTACAGCACTTCTGGACGGCAACTGGCGGTGTTGGAGCCCAGGGACAGGTGGAGGAGGAGGAGTTTGGAGGAGGTTGGAGGAGGTAGGAGGGATTGCCACACACACAGCAGGGGAACAGCTGACGTTACTGAACCCCAATAACAGAGGAGGGACTGTTGACTGTGCGTACAGCACTTCTGGACGGCAACTGGCGGTGTTGGAGCCCAGGGACAGGTGGAGGAGGAGGAGGTTGGAGGAGGTTGGAGGAGGTAGGAGGGATTGCCACACACACAGCAGGGGAACAGCTGACGTTACTGAACCCCAATAACAGAGGAGGGACTGTTGACTGTGCGTACAGCACTTCTGGACGGCAACTGGCGGTGTTGGAGCCCAGGGACAGGTGGAGGAGGAGGAGGTTGGAGGAGGTTGGAGGAGGTAGGAGGGATTGCCACACACACAGCAGGGGAACAGCTGACGTTACTGAACCCCAATAACAGAGGAGGGACTGTTGACTGTGCGTACAGCACTTCTGGACGGCAACTGGCGGTGTTGGAGCCCAGGGACAGGTGGAGGAGGAGGAGGTTGGAGGAGGTTGGAGGAGGTAGGAGGGATTGCCACACACACAGCAGGGGAACAGCTGACGTTACTGAACCCCAATAACAGAGGAGGGACTGTTGACTGTGCGTACAGCACTTCTGGACGGCAACTGGCGGTGTTGGAGCCCAGGGACAGGTGGAGGAGGAGGAGGTTGGAGGAGGTTGGAGGAGGTAGGAGGGATTGCCACACACACAGCAGGGGAACAGCTGACGTTACTGAACCCCAATAACAGAGGAGGGACTGTTGACTGTGCGTACAGCACTTCTGGACGGCAACTGGCGGTGTTGGAGCCCAGGGACAGGTGGAGGAGGAGGAGGTTGGAGGAGGTAGGAGGGATTGCCACACACACAGCAGGGGAACAGCTGACGTTACTGAACCCCAATAACAGAGGAGGGACTGTTGACTGTGCGTACAGCACTTCTGGACGGCAACTGGCGGTGTTGGAGCCCAGGGACAGGTGGAGGAGGAGGAGGTTGGAGGAGGTAGGAGGGATTGCCACACACACAGCAGGGGAACAGCTGACGTTACTGAACCCCAATAACAGAGGAGGGACTGTTGACTGTGCGTACAGCACTTCTGGACGGCAACTGGCGGTGTTGGAGCCCAGAGACAGGTGGAGGAGGAGGAGGTTGGAGGAGGTAGGAGGGATTGCCACACACACAGCAGGGGAACAGCTGACGTTACTGAACCCCAATAACAGAGGAGGGACTGTTGACTGTGCGTACAGCACTTCTGGACGGCAACTGGCGGTGTTGGAGCCCAGGGACAGGTGGAGGAGGAGGAGGTTGGAGGAGGTTGGAGGAGGTAGGAGGGATTGCCACACACACAGCAGGGGAACAGCTGACGTTACTGAACCCCAATAACAGAGGAGCGACTGTTGACTGTGCGTACAGCACTTCTGGACGGCAACTAGCGGTGTTGGAGCCCAGGGGCAGGTGGAAAAGCAGAGGAACACAATGTAGGCCGAAGCCTGAGAAAGTCGAAAGGGAACCTTTAACCCCCCCCCCAAGGCATTTGTAGCTGAAAGAGCCAGCTTGTGCAGCACAAAAGATGCAAAAGGAAAAGGTGGCTCTTTTCATCATGCTCCTTGCAAACACAGAACTAAACACTTTTAAAATGTGTCCCCTGAAGCCGTGAAACCGTCCCGGAGGTGGGACTTTCCTTCGTAATATGACGCAGCACAGCCATCATTACTACCCCCCCGCCGCCGTGCCCCGGCTCCTCAGCGTTGTTTGATTCCGTCCCGGAGCCTGCGCTGTTATGTTATCCCGTGGCCAGGCACACTTAGCGCTGCCCATCTTCTGACATCATTTGGTGTCAGGCTGGCTGCGCCTGTGCGGCCGCGCTGGCCGAGAGCCCGCCTCGCAGTGTCTTCTGATGTAATCCCACTGGGGGCCTGGGATCCATGGCCATGCGCAGTGCATATCCTCGCCTCTCACTCCCCTCCCTACGGCTTCTTTTTCAGACTGTGCGGTGTCACGGCCGTGGCATGCTATTAGGGACCAGCTGACACCGAACAGTCTGAAGAAGCCATAGGGAGATGAGTGAGAGGTGGAGGTTCAGATATGCACTGCGCATGTCCATAGATCCCAGGCCCCCAGTGGGATTAAATCAGAAGACACTGCGAGGCGGGCTCTCGGCCAGCGTGGCCGCACAGGCGCAGCCAGCCTGACACCAAATGATGCCAGAAGACGGGCAGCGCTAAGTGTGCCTGGCCACGGGATAACATAACAGCGCAGGCTCCGGGACGGAATCAAACAACGCTGAGGAGCCGGGGTGCGGCGCCGGGGGGGTAGGAATGACGGCTGTGCTGCGTCATATTACGAAGGAAAGTCCCACCTCCGGGACGGTTTTACGGTATCAGTGGACACATTTTATAAGTGTTAAGTTTTGCGTGTGCAAGGAGCAAAACCAAAATAGCTACCTTTTTCCTTGTGCAGCATTACTGCTGCACAAGGTGGCTCTTTCAGTAACAAACGCCTTGGGGGGGGGGGGGGACAGATTCCCTTACATTTCAGTTGTTGTGTCAGCGTGGCGGTCGCATGACACATTGCCGGCTACACAGCTGGGGATCAGCTGACGTTACTGAAACCCAATAACACTGGGTCGTATGTTTTGACTGTGCAGACGGCACATCTGAGCCTCAACTGGCGGTGTTGGAGCCCAGGAATTTAAGTTCAGGTGGTAGAAAGATGAACACAACAGGAGACCTGGATAACGTATACAGTGACCTAATTATTTAATCAGGAGGAGGAGTGGCAAATTCCTGCGAGATCCAGGCCTTGTTCATTTTCAGGAAAGTAAGCCGGTCAACGTTATCGGAGGATAGTCGCATGCGACGGTCAGTTAGTACACCACCTGCAGCACTAAAGACACGTTCCGATAATACACTGGCCGCAGGGCAAGACAGCACCTCCAATGCATACTGGCTTAGCTCTGGCCATGTATCCAGCTTTGAGACCCAAAACTTGAAAGGGGAAGAGCCGTCTGGGAGTACAGCAAGAGGGCAAGACATGTAGTCTGTCACCATCTGACGGAACCGTTGCCTCCTGCTGACTGGAGCCGTCTGTGATGGTGTAGACTTTTGTGGCGGGCACAGAAAACTGTGCCACAGTTCGGCCATACTGGTCTTGCCTTGGGCAGAGGCACTGCTTCTGCTCCCTCTTTGTGCAGAGCCTCCACCACTGCCTGGACGCACTGAGCTGCTTTGGAATGCACTAGCAGCACTTCTCTCAGTTGGAATGGAGAAGATGATGGAACTGACCAGTGTGTCTTGGTACTCCCGCATTTTTCGCTCCCGGTTCAACGGTGTGATGAGGCTTTCTACGTTGTCCCGGTAGCGAGGATCGAGGAGGGTGAACACCCAATAATCAGACATGTTGAGAATGTGGTCGATGCGGCGGTCGTTTCTCAGGCACTGCAGCATGTAATCCACCATGTGCTGCAGACTGCCAACTGCCCAAGAAACGCTGTCCCCAGCTGGAGGCGTGATCTCTGCCCGCTCGTCATCACCCCACCCTCGCTGTACACACTGAGTACTGGACAATTCGGGAACTCCCTCCTCTGGACGGATGTCTTCCTCCTCCATTGACTCCTCCTCATCCTCCTCACAAACTGTCCCCTGCCTACGCGTTTGTGAGGAACCACGTGGCGCTGACTGTCCAGAAGATGATGGAAGTGGTGAATCCTCATCCTCCACCTCTTCCACAACATCATCCCTTAGCGCTTGCAGTGATTTTTCAAGCAGGCAGATAAGGGGGACAGTCATGCTGACTAGTGCATCATCTGCACTCGCCATCCGCGTGGAATAATCAAAGGGACGCAAAACCTGGCAGACATCCTTCATAGTGGCCCACTCTGTGGTTGTGAAGTCTGTACGGCGCTGACTGCGACTTTTTTGCGCCTGATACAGCTGGTACTCCATTACAGCTTGCTGCTGCTCACACAACCGCTCCAACATATGTAACGTGGAATTCCACCTGGTAGGTAGGTCACATATGATGCGATGTTCCGGCAGGCGGTGTCGGCGCTGCAGAGCCGCAATGCGCGCTTTTGCCGTGCTGGAACGCCGCAAGTGAGCACACTCTAGGCGGACCTTGTGCAGCAGTGCATCAAGATCCGGATAGTCCCTCAAAAAACTCTGCACGACCAAATTGAGCACATGTGCCAGACATGGGATGTGAGTGAGGTTGCCGAGGCCCAGGGCTGCCACCAGATTTCGGCCATTATCACACACTACCATGCCTGGCTGGAGATTCGCTGGCTCAAACCACACATCGCTCTCCTGCTTGATGGCATTCCAGAGCTCCTGCGCTGTGTGGCTACGATTCCCCAAAAAAATTAATTTCAAGACGGCCTGTTGACGTTTGGCCACGGCTGTGCTCATGTCGGTCGTAACAGGTACACGTTCATCACGGGTCCATGTGGAGGTGGACTGTGACGGCTCCTGCAGCGATGATTCTGAGGAACTGGTGTAAGAGGAGGAGTCAATGCGTACAGAATGGATTCCTGCAATCCTTGGAGTGGGCAGGACACGTCCTGCGCCACTCGCACGGTCTGTACCCGGCTCAACGACATTAACCCAATGGGCAGTGAGGGAAAGGTATCGCCCCTGTTCATGTTGACTGGTCCACGCATCGGTGGTGAGGTGGACCTTGCTACTGACGGCGTTCAGTAGCGCGTGTTTTATGTGTCCCTCCACATGCTTGTGCAGGGCAGGGACGGCTTGCCTGCTGAAGTAAAAGCGGCTGGGCACACTGTACTGTGGGACTGCCAATGACATCAAGTCACGGAAGCTGTCAGTCTCCACCAGCCTGAATGACAGCATTTCCAGTGACAGAAGTTTGGCAATGCCTGCAGTCAGAGCCTGTGCTCGTGGGTGGTGTGACGAGAAAGGCCGCCTTTTCTCCCATGCCTGTACTACCGATGGCTGTAGACTGGGCTGGGAGTGTGTGGTTGACTGGGAAAGTGGTGCTGCGGGTGGAATGACAGCGGGTCTCTGGACAACAGGGCCAGAGGTTCTTCCACGGCGATCCTGGGAGGAAGCCGAACCAGCTGCGTGTGAGCTAGAGGAAGAGGCAACACGAGCTGAAGAGGTGGTAACTGCCGCTGTTGGTTGGCCTAGCTCTTCAGTGTGTTTGTCTAACTCCGCCGGGTGCCTGTTGCGCACATGTTTCCACATGTTGGAGGTATTGAGGTTGGCGACTTTTTGACCTCTTTTGATTTTTTGATGACACACCTTGCATCTGACATAGCAAATGTCATCTGCAACTGTGTCAAAAAAGGACCAGGCACTGCAAGTCTTGGGAGCCCCCCTTTTGACTTTTGGAAGAGACATGCTCCTTACGGGTGCCAAAGCGGAGGCTGCAGGATCCGCAGTCTTCCCCCTCCCTCTCCCTCTTTGGGCCGTACGGGGAATCTCTTCCTCAGAGCTGCTCCCACCACCTTCCTGTCCCTGACGCCAAGATGGGTCAAGGACCTCATCATCTACACTACCCTCTGCCCCCAACTGCTCCTCCTGGGTAGTCTCAGCAGCAGAGCACGCACCAGTAAGTGGCACCTGAGTGTCATCATCAGCTGATGCGGCCTGCGAGGTGGTGACCGGAGCCACTGGCCCACCCGCCTCTTCAGAGGAAGACAGAAAAAGCTGTTGGGCATCACTGCACCCTGCCTCTTCTTCCATTTCTCCAATGCTGCTTGGCTGGCCCCCTGTTTCCAAGCCAAGAGATGATTCAGAGAACAGAAGTAGAGACTGCTCCTGTCCTGGGATCTCTGTCTGCCTGGGCAATTTTGCAGGTGGTGAAGAGACAGATGGCTGCTCTCCAGTGCTCTGTGTCTGAGAGGATGTGGCACTAATGGAAGTTGATGCATTAGCTGCCATCCATCCCACAACGGCTTCAATTTGGTCTTCACGCAGCAGCGGTGTACGGCGCTCGGCGACAAAGCTGCGCATGAACGACTGTTCCCTTGTGAAAGTGGGTGCTGATGACTCACCGGTGCCCGCAGCAGGCACAGAATCCCCACGTCCCCTCCCTGCTCCGCGCCCACGCCCACGCCCACGTGCCTTACTCACTGCCTTCTTCATCTTGGTTGACTGATAAAGATAAGCAGAAAAGTACTAACGGCTTTGTGTGCTTATTCCTGAGCAACTCCTCCTAACAGGTATAAGACACACTAATTTTCTAAAGTGTGGACTAGACTTGAATATGAGCTAATGTGGCCTACACAAATGTAAAGTGGTGTAACTGGTGTGTTTGGTGAACTTTATTATTTATTTATTTTTTTGGGGCTGAACTGACAACGGATAGAGCTGCAATCACACGGAGACCGTGCAGACAGCCGTAAACGGCGCTGCAAGGCCCAAAAACCCTCCTCTACTTTATCCTATGTAGTGTTTTTCCACAAATTAGCTGGAGACGGGTGGAAAGACACTAATAGGATTTTTTAAAATAAATTAGCAGCAGACTACACTACTTTGAAAAAAAAGAAAATTGATTTGGCGGTATGACGCAGTGAAAAACCCTGAGCTGCAGACAACCAGGCTACGGCTGCTCACAGACTACAGGGCGAGCTGCAGTCACACGGAGACCGTGCAGACAGCCGTAAACGGCGCTGCAAGGCCCAAAAACCCTCCTCTACTTTATCCTATGTAGTGTTTTTCCACAAATTAGCTGGAGACGGGTGGAAAGACACTAATAGGATTTTTTAAAATAAATTAGCAGCAGACTACACTACTTTGAAAAAAAAGAAAATTGATTTGGCGGTATGACGCAGTGAAAAACCCTGAGCTGGAGACAACCAGGCTATAGCTGCTCACAGATTACAGGGCGAGCTGCAGTCACACGGAGACCGTGCAGACAGCCGTAAACGGCGCTGCAAGGCCCAAAAACCCTCCTCTACTTTATCCTATGTAGTGTTTTTCCACAAATTAGCTGGAGACGGGTGGAAAGACACTAATAGGAATTTTTGGAAAAAATGTGCAGCAGCCTGCACTACTTCAAAAAAAAAAAAAAAAAGGACAGTATGAGGCAATGAACCACCCTCCCTGAACTGAATACAACCAGCTATGGATGGCCTATGTGGCTGCACTCAGACTAGAGAGTGGGCTGCACTCACACACACACACAGAGAGACCTTGCAGATCGCTGTGAAAACAGCGCTACAAGGCAAAAGGAAGGTGAATAGTAGGTGAACACAGCGGTTGCTAAATTAGCCTTTGGAAAGCACAAAGAAGCAAATCGCTATCTCTAAACTGTCCCTCAGTCAGCAAACAGCGTCCTGTCACTAACTGAATTCACAGCAGAGTGATCGCAAAATGGCGCCAGCGACTTTTAAACTGCATCATGACATCATTTCAGCAGCCAATCACAGCCTTGCCAGTAGTTTCATGCCCTCCATGCTAAACAGGATGTGCCCACACTTGGAATCTTTCTCATTGGCTGAATTTCTGAATTTTGAATCATTGAACTTCCGATTCCGGTATCCGATACGCGCCAAGTATCGGAATCCCGGTATCGGAATTCCGATACCGCTAGTATCGGCCGATACCCGATACTTGCGGTATCGGAATGCTCAACACTAGTCACGGCTGGACTGGCGAGTAAACTGGGACCAGGGGAGCCTTTCCTGGCCCTAGCACTAGGGGGCACCCTAACTCGCCCTGTTCCCCGAGATACCTCAGATGGCGAGGATGCCGGGGCCTCCACCCTTGCCCTGTCTCCTAAGTGAAGCCCTGCATCTGTCCCCTTCCCCACCCAGGGAGGGAGAGGCGCTACGGTGTACCGTAGTACACAAACCTGACAAACAGGGGAACCAAGACAAGGGTAAAAGAAAACTCCACTCACACAAAATATATTCTCACAAATAACAGAAGTATTCACCAGGGTGTGAAGAACGGGGGAAGAAAATAAGGCAGGTAAGGATGAGGAATTTCCAAGCATACAAACCAAACAACTGTCGCACAATAAACTCCTCAGCTCTCCAGACACCAGCTCCTCACTACTCCAGGTCTATCTAGCAAATGCTATCTCAGACAAGGATCTGGCCAGAAGGCCTAGCTTTTATAGGAGAGAGGAGTGGCTAACCGAGCACAGCTGAAAGCAGGGATTTCTACATGGCCTATTAACCCCTGTCCTGCTGAAAGAAAACAAACACTTTTAATACGCTGGAGAAGTACAGTACTTCTTCTCAGTGGCGAAGCAGGAGCCATCAGACGTTGCGGTCTTCTGGTACTGCTCTGTCGCGGTAACTCCATGACAAGATGTGACAGTAATCAAGCCTGGTTGTTGCTTGGAAATTTGAACTTATCTTCCCAAAGAAGATGATTAATTTATGTTTTAAGAGGAATATGGGGGCAATCACTTTTTCACACAGGGCCCTGTATGTTTGGATTTCTTTTTACCCTTAACAATAAAGACATTCATTTAAAAACTACATTTTGTGATTACTTGTGTTATCTTTATTTAATTTAGTTTGGTGATCTGAAACATTTAAGTGTGACAAAGATGCAAAAGAAAAGGAAATCAGGAAGGGTGCAAACACTTTTTAACACAACTGTATATTTTTGCCTAGTGGCACTAGATCGATGTATGATTTTTGGTGGTGCTGTCCATTCTCTTTTTTCAGCACGTTCTATGTTAAGGTTCTAACTTGGGTGCAGGATCCTTGGAATTGGTAACATTGTACTATGATTATTACTCTCTTAAGGCCCCGTCTCACATAGCGATTTACCAACGATCACGACCAGCGATACGACCTGGCCGTGATCGTTGGTAAGTCGCTGTGTGGTCGCTGGGGAGCTGTCACACAGACAGCTCTCTCCAGCGACCAACGATCAGGGGAACGACTTTGGCATCGTTGAAACTGTCTTCAACGATGCCGAAGTCCCCCTGCAGCACCCGGGTAACCAGGGTAAACATCAGGTTACTAAGCGCAGAGCCGCGCTTAGTAACCCGATGTTTACCCTGGTTACCAAAAAAAACAAACAGTACATACTCACCATCTGATGTCCGTCAGCTCCCTTGCCGTCTGCTTCCTGCTCTGACTGACTGCCGGCCGGAAAGTGAGAGCACAGCACAGCGGTGACGTCACTGCTGTGCTGCGCTCTCACTGTACGGCGGCACTCAGAGCAGGAAGCAGACGGCAAGGGACCTGACGGACATCAGATGGTGAGTATGTACTGTTTGTTTTTTTTTGTAACCAGGGTAAACATCGGGTTACTAAGCGCGGCCCTGCGCTTAGTAACCCGATGTTTACCCTGGTTACCAGTGAAGACATCGCTGGATCGGTGTCACACACACCGATTCAGCGATGTCAGCGGGACCTCAACGACCAAAAAACGGTCCAGGCCATTCCGACACGACCAGCGATCTCACAGCAGGGGCCTGATCGCTGGTACGTGTCACACATAGCGAGATCGCTACTGAGGTCGCTGTTGCGTCACAAAACTTGTGACTCAGCAGCGATCTCGCTAGCGATCTCGCTATGTGAGACGGGGCCTTTACAAGGTGATTATCTTTTATTTTGGCATGGTTAGTACCTTGTGGTTGTACCACTTGTTTTGTTTGTAAATCAATAAATAAAGATAAATTGAAAAAAATTGACTATTCAAAAGGCCATAGCTTTTAACAAAGTTTTCAATAAATTGCTGATACAATAAACAACATGTACAGTACACAGCTTACTCATTCAGTGTGTGTGAGCTTCATGAACAATGGGACACCACCCAGCAATCACTATGACTGTGTACAAGTCCCGTAAGTTATTATCTAATTATGTACTGTATGTTCCCTTATTTCTCTGTTATGAAAGCTTGTGTAGTCTAACCAGTTATATATTAATTAGAAACATACAATCTGTGTAAAAAAAAATGTATTACTATACAAAACTAGTAAAACTACTGTGTTCAACTTTACCTTAAGGGAATCTGTGATCAGCTCATTGCCATCTAATTTGAGAACAACATGATTTAGGGGCTGAGACCCTGAATCCAGCTATGTGTAAATTACTGGGCTGTTTGATGAAGTTTTGATAAAAATCAGTATTTTATCAGGAGAAGATTATTGCTAGAGGACTAGTAAACCTGCTGCTATGTAGTCCACCATATTCATGAGCTGTGTATAACCCCGCCTCTATACTGATTATCAGCTTTCTGCCTATGCACAGTATACATAGAAATCTGTCAGTCATTGGTGTGGGTGGGGTTATACAGGGCTTAGCATTCATGGAACTGGCAGATCTTCACAAGATAAAACAGTGATTGTATCAAAACTGCAGCAAGCTTCCAAGTAAATCACAATTTGCTGGCATCAGGGTCTCTACCCCTACATCATGCTGCTCTCAGATGAATTTGCAAAAACCTGTGACAGATTCCCTTCAAAGGAATCTGCCATCTGGAAAACAGTATTTACCTGCAGATATAGCAGTAATCTACAGGTAAACAGCGTTACAATGATTTCTAACTGCCTTAATGAAAGTGCAGCTACATTATTATTATTATTATAACTCATTATGCTTTTGCTTATATTGCGCTTTACAGACATTATCATCACTATCCCCAATGGGGCTCACAATCTAAATTCCCCATCAGTATGTCTTTGGAATGTGGGAGGAAACTGAAGAACATGTTGGAAACCCACGCAAACATGGGGAGAACATACAAACTCCTTGCAGATGTTGGATATATCCTTATCTGTTTATAAGAGTAAGGGTATGTGCACACGTCCGGATTTCTTGCAGAAATTTCCTGAAGAAAACCGGAAATTTTCTGCAAGAAATCCGCATTTTTTTTTTTTGCGTTTTTTTTCCGTTTTTTTCGCGCTTTTTTTTAGCATTTTGCAAGCGTAATTAGCTTGCAGAATGCTAAAGTTTTCCAAGCGATCTGTAGCATCGCTTGGAAAACTGACTGACAGGTTGGTCACACTTGTCAAACATAGTGTTTGACAAGTGTGACCGACTTTTTACTATAGATGCAGCCTATGCAGCATCAATAGTAAAAGATAGAATGTTTAAAAATAATAAAAAAAATAAAAAAATGGTTATACTCACCCTCTGCAGGCTCTGTTCCTATAGATGCCGGCGTGGTTCAGGGCCTTTGGTGACGTCACGGCTTGTGATTGGTCGCGAGCGGTCACATGGGTACCCTGGGTACCAACCGCACATAATCTGCTTACTTCCTGCATGGTGTGCGCAGCCCCGTGCGGGAAGTAAGCAGATCAATGCACTTCTAGGTGTGCGGAATCCCCGCAATTCCGCATTTTTAATGAACATGTTGCTTTTTTTTCCGCGATGCGATTTTTTTGCGGAAAAAATCGCAACATTTGCACAAAAAATGCGGAATACCCTGTAAATAATAGGAGGCATAGGTTAGCGGTTTTTTCTCGTTTTTATCACGTTTTTATAGCGAAAAAACGCGAAAAAAACGCAAAAAATCCTGAACGTGTGCACATGGCCTTATGGGT
This sequence comes from Ranitomeya variabilis, assembly GCF_051348905.1. Taxonomy (NCBI): domain Eukaryota; kingdom Metazoa; phylum Chordata; class Amphibia; order Anura; family Dendrobatidae; genus Ranitomeya; species Ranitomeya variabilis. The sequence goes on along the minus strand of NC_135236.1, from coordinate 300,814,394 downwards.
AATGATTTCCCATGAGGCCTTGAGGAAGAATGCTGTTTGGCTGCAAAACGCGTCGCCATGTTGCTTCTTCGCTTCCTGTTTGCACACACATGGAATTTTCGTCTGGATACATTTTGATCATCCTTTTATACCGAACAGAAGCTGGAAAAAAGCAGCATAGGGTCGAATAAAGCGTTGTGTAAAATATGCACTTTTAATAAAAACATTTGCTTGCATTTTTACTTGACTTTTTCCTTAATCATTTCAATGGCTGAAAAATGCTACAAAAATTGACATGCTCACCTTGACATATGGTAAAGTATTAACACTACAGGTTAAGTTACGACCATCACGATTTTGGGTAAACTTTGACGCTGGTGGAATGGCTTTTAAGCATTTTTTAAATCAAAAATTGTGTTTACTAAGCATCCTATTTATTTATATGTACTATTGCTTTTACTTATTTACTTACACCAGGGACATACCCTGCTGTTCATTCTGTTTCTATCTTAGGTTTTGTCTGTTTAAGGCTATGTGCACACGTCAGGATTCTTTGCAGAAATTTCCTGAACAAAACCGGACTTTTTCTGCAGAAACTCCGCATGTGTTTTTTGCGCGATTTTTGTGCGGATTTTTCGTGTTTTTTCCCGGACCTTCCCAATGCATCTAAATAGCGGGATGCGTATTTTTCACAGAAAAAAAAACGCAACATGTGCATAAAAATTGCAGATTGCATTCTATTAATAGGATGCTTAATGGATGCATTTTTTTCGCAGTTTTATCGCGTTTTTATAGCGAAAAAACGTGAAAAATCTGGAACGTTTGCACACAGCCTAATGGTCAGCGTGAACATGCTCCTATTTTGCATGCATACCAACTTACCGTATATACCCGAGTATAAGCCGACCCCCCTAATTTTGCCACAAAAAACTGGGAAAACTTATTGACTCGAGTATAAGCCTAGGGTGGAAAATGCAGCAGGTACCGGTGAATTTCAAAATTAAAAATAGATACTCCATACCGTTCATTATGGCCCCATAGATGCTCCACATAAAGCTGGGCCACATAAAATGCTCTGCACCGTTCATTATGGCCCCATAGATGCTCCACATAAAAGCTGTGCCATATATAATGCTCTGCACCGTTGCCCCATAGATAGCTGTGCCATATATATAATGCTCTGCACCGTTGCCCCATAGCTGTGCCATATATACAATGCTCTGCACCGTTGCCCCATAGCTGTGCCATATATACAATGCTCTGCACCGTTGCCCCATAGATAGCTGTGCCATATATATAATGCTCTGCACCGTTGCCCCATAGCTGTGCCATATATATAGTGCTCTGCACCGTTGCCCCATAGCTGTGCCATATATACAATGCTCTGCACCGTTGCCCCATAGATAGCTGTGCCATATATATAATGCTCTGCACCGTTGCCCCATAGCTGTGCCATATATACAATGCTCTGCACCGTTGCCCCATAGATAGCTGTGCCATATATATAATGCTCTGCACCGTTGCCCCATAGCTGTGCCATATATATAGTGCTCTGCACCGCTGCCCCATAGCTGTGCCATATAGTGCTCTGCACCGTTGCCCCATAGCTGTGCCATATAGTGCTCTGCACCGTTGCCCCATAGATAGCTGTGCCATATAGTGCTCTGCACCGTTGCCCCATAGATGCTCCACATATAGCTGTGCCTTATATATAGTGCTCTGCACCGTTGCCCCATAGATGCTCCACATAAATCTGTGCCTTATATATAGTGCTCTGCACCGTTGCCCCATAGCTGTGCCATATAGTGCTCTGCACCGTTGCACCATAGCTGTGCCATATATATAATGCTCTGTACCGTTGCCCCATAGCTGTGCCATATAGTGCTCTGCACCTTTCCCCCATAGCTGTGCCATATATATATATATAATGCTCTGCACCATTGCCCCATAGCTGTGCCATATATATAGTGCTCTGCACCGTTGCCCCATAGCTGTGCCATATAGTGCTCTGCACCGTTGCCCCATAGATACTCCACATAAATCTGTGCCATTGCTGCTGCTGCTGCAATAAAAAAAAAAACGACATACTCACCTCTCTTGCTTGCAGCTCCTCAGCGTCCCGTCCCGGCGTCTCTCTGCACTGACTGATCAGGCAGGGGGCGGCGCGTACACTATATGCGTCATCGCGCCCTCTGACCTGCACAGTCAGTGCGGAGAGACGCCGGGAAGATGGCGCAGCGCCCGGCGTGTGGAACGAGGACAGGTGAATATGCGATACTTACCTGCTCCCGGCGTCCCGCTCCTTCCCCCGGACAGCTGGTCTTCGGTGCCGCAGCCTCTTCCTCTATCAGCGGTCACCGGCACCGTCATTAGAGATATGAATATGCGGCTCCGCCCCTATGGGAGGTGGAGCAGCCTATTCATTTCTCTAATGAGCGGTCCCACGTGACCGCTCAGGGGAAGAGGCTGCGGCACCTGGAGACCGTGGGACGGGCAGGGGGAGCGCCAGGAGTGCCGGAACTAGGTGAGTATATGACAGTCCTCACCCGCCGACCCCACCACCGATCATGACTCGAGTATAAGCCGAGAGGGGCACTTTCAGCCCAAAAATTTGGGCTGAAAATCTCGGCTTATACTCGAGTATATACGGTATACTCTAGTTCCTTTTTTTCCGTTATGATTCAGATTTCCGCACTTAGTTCAAGTAATGACGTGGCCTCCCTTTCCTTGAGCTGGACATTATGTTTATATATCTCCGTTAGAACCAAGAGAAAAAAAGACCTCTAAGAATTGCACCATTTTTAAGTAAAATTTGATTTTTAATATATATCAATAAAAGTTTTTTTTTCTCTTGGTTCTAAATAATAATATTGAGGCCCTACTATTCCTAAAAGGTTTTGTTTACATATCTTCCCATTTTGCTGGGTACTCATGTTTGAGACGCGGTCCTAACATAGTTACATAGTTACATAGTTATTAAGGTTGAAGGAAGACTTTAAGTCCATCTAGTTCAACCCATAGCCTAACCTAACATGCCCTAACATGTTGATCCAGAGGAAGGCAAAAAAAAACCATGTGGCAAAGAGTAAGCTCCACATTGGGGAAAAAAATTCCTTCCCGACTCCACATACGGCAATCAGACTAGTTCCCTGGATCAACGCCCTATCAAGGAATCTAGTGTATATACCCTGTAACATTATACTTTTCAAGAAAGGCATCCAGTCCCCTCTTAAATTTAAGCAATGAATCACTCATTACAACATCATACGGCAGAGAGTTCCATAGTCTCACTGCTCTTACAGTAAAGAATCCGCGTCTGTTATTATCCTTAAACCTTCTTTCCTCCAGACGTAGAGGATGCCCCCTTGTCCCTGTCTCAGGTCTATGATTAAAAAGATCATCAGAAAGGTCTTTGTACTGTCCCCTCATATATTTATACATTAAAATAAGATCACCCCTTAGTCTTCGTTTTTCCAAACTAAACAGCCCCAAGTGTAATAACCTATCTTGGTATTGCAGACCTCCCAGTCCTCTAATAACCTTGGTTGCTCTTCTCTGCACCCGCTCCAGTTCAGCTATGTCTTTCTTATACACCGGAGACCAGAACTGTGCACAGTATTCTAAGTGTGGTCGAACTACTGACTTGTATAGAGGTAAAATTATGTTCTCCTCATGAGCATCTATGCCTCTTTTAATGCATCCCATTATTTTATTTGCCTTTGTAGCAGCTGCCTGACACTGGCCACTGAATATGAGTTTGTCATCCACCCATACACCCAGGTCTTTTTCATTGACGGTTTTGCCCAGAGTTTTAGAATTAAGCACATAGTTGTACATCTTATTACTTCTACCCAAGTGTATGACCTTACATTTATCTCCATTAAAGCTCATTTGCCATTTATCAGCCCAAGCTTCTAGTTTACATAAATCATCCTGTAATATAAAATTGTCCTCCCCTGTATTGATTACCCTGCAGAGTTTAGTGTCATCTGCAAATATTGAAATTCTACTCTGAATGCCCCCTACAAGGTCATTAATAAATATGTTAAAAAGAAGAGGGCCCAATACTGACCCCTGTGGTACACCACTACTAACCGCAACCTAGTCCGAGTGTGCTCCATTAATAACCACCCTTTGTTTCCTATCCCTGAGCCAGCTCTCAACCCACTTACACATATTTTCCCCTATCCCCATTATTCTCATTTTATGTATCAACCTTTTGTGTGGCACCGTATCAAAAGCTTTTGAAAAGTCCATATACACTACATCTACTGGGTTCCCTTAGTCCAGTCCGGAACTTACCTCTTCATAGAAGCTGATCAGATTAGTCTGACAGGAACGGTCCCTAGTAAACCCAAGTTGATATTGGGTCATGAGGTTATTCCTCTTCAGATACTCCAGTATAGCATCCCTTAGAATGCCCTCCAGGATTTTACCCACAGTAGAGGTTAAGCTTACTGGCCTATAATTACCGAGTTCAGCTTTTGTCCCCTTTTTGAATATTGGCACCACATTTGCTATACGCCAGACCTGTGGTACAGACCCTGTTATTATGGACTCTTTAAAGATTAAAAATAATGGTCTATCAATGACTGTACTTAATTCCTGCAGTACTCAGGGGTGTATCCCATCCGGGCCCGGAGATTTGTCAATTTTTGTGATTTTTAGACGCCGCTGTACTTCCTGCTGGGTTAAGCAGGTGACATTTAATTGGGAATTTTTGTTATCACTAGTCATTTTGTTTGCCATGGGATTTTCTTGTGTAAATACTGATGAAAAAAAGTCATTTAGCATATTGGCTTTTTCCTCATCCTCATCCACCATTTCACCCAGACTATTTTTAAGGGGGCCAACACTTTCATTTTATAGTTTCTTACTATTTACATAGTTAAAGAATATTTTGTGATTATTTTTGCTCACTCTGGCAATGAGTCTGTCTCAATCTTAGCTGCCTTGATTTGCTTTTTACAGAATTTATTTAATTTTCTGTATTTATTTAATGCCTCATCACTACCTACTTCCTTTAATTCTCTAAATGCTTTCTTTTTGTCACTTATTGCGCCCCTTACAGCTCTATTTAGCCATATTGGTTTCCTCCTATTTCTAGTATGTTTATTCCCATACGGTATATACTGTGCACAGGTCCTATCCAGGATGCTAATAAACGTCTCCCATTTTCTTTGTGTATTTTTATGTCTCAGGATATCGTCCCAGTTAATTGCACCAAGATCATCTCTCATCCGTTGGAAATTTGCCCTCCTGAAGTTTAGTGTCCTTGTAACCCCTCTACTACACATCTTATTAAAGGATACACGAAAACTTATTATTTTGTGATCACTATTCCCCAAGTGACCCCCAACCCTTATATTGGCTATGCGGTCTGGCCTGTTGGTTAATATAAGGTTAATATTGTTGGGTCCTGAACCAGTTGTGAGAGGTAATTGTCTCTCATAGTTGTCAAAAAACGATTACCTTTACTGGAACTGCAGGTTTCTGTTCCCCAATCTATTTTAGGGTAGTTGAAGTCCCCCATAATAATGACTTCTCCTTGAGTCGCAGCTTCATCTATTTGCTTTACGAGGATATTCTCCGTTGCTTCCATTATTTTTGGAGATTTATAACAAACCCCTATCAGTAATTTATAATTTTTTCCCCCTCCCCTTATCTCCACCCACAGGGACTCTACATTTTCATTAAATTCACCTATATTATCACGCCGGATGGGTTTTAAGGACGATTTTACATACATACACACCCCACCCCCACTCTCCTGTTCAGCCCTTAATCACATTGACATAGTTTTGACATATGGTAAGGTTTTAACCCCTTTCTGACCTTGGATGGGATAGTACGTCCGAGGTCAGAACCCCCGCTTTGATGCAGGGCTCCGGCAGTGAGCCCGCATCAAAGCCGCTACATGTCAGCTGTTTTGAACAGCTGACATGTGCCCGCAATGGCGGCAGGTGAAATCGCGATTCACTCGCCGCTATTAACTAGTTAAATGCCGCTGTCAAACGCTGACAGCGGCATTTAACAGGCGCTTCCGGCCGGGCGGCCGCAAATGAGCGCATCGCTGACCCCCGTCACATGATCGGGGGTCAGCGATGCTTCTGCAGAGTAACCATAGAGGTCCTAGAGACCTCTATGGTTACTGATCGCCGGTAGCTGTGAGCGCCACCCTGTGGTCAGCGCTGATAGCACACCTGCATTTCTGCTGCATAGCAGCGATCATCAGATCGCTGCTATGTAGCAGAGGCGATCGAGTTGTGCCAGCTTCTAGCCTCCCATGGCTATTGAAGCATGGCAAAAGTAAAAAAAAAAAAAAGTAAAAAAAAATGTGAAAAAAAAATATATAAAAGTTTAAATCACCCCCCTTTCGCCCCATTCAAAATAAATCAATTAAAAAAAAATCAAACCTACACATATTTCGTATGGCCGCGTTCAGAATCGCCAGATCTATCAATAAAAAAAGCATTAACCTGATCGCTAAACGGCGTAGCGATAAAAAAATTCGAAACGCCAGAATTACGTTTTTTTGGTCGCCGCGACATTGCATTAAAATGCAATAACGGGCGATCAAAAGAATGTATCTTCACAGAAATGGCATAATTAAAAACACCTACTCGGCACTCAAAAAATAAGCTTTCAACCGACCTGAGATCATGAAAATTGGAGACGCTACGAGTATCGGAAAATGGCGCAATTGTTTTTTTTTTAGCAAAGTTTGGAATTTTTTTTCACCACTTAGATAAAAAATAACCTAGTCATGTTAGGTGTCTGTGAACTCATAATGACCTGGAGAATAATAATGGCAGGTCAGTTTTAGCATTTAGTGAACCTAGCAAAAGAGCCAAGCAAAAAATAAGTGTGGGACTGCACTTTTTTTGCAATTTCACCGCACTTGGAATTTTTTCCCATTTTCTAGTACACGACATGCTAAAACCAATGATGTCGTTCAAAAGTACAACTTGTTTCACAATAAATAAGCCCTCACTTGGCCATATTGACGGAAAAATAAAAACGTTATGGCTCGGGGAAGGAGGGGAGCGAAAAACGAACACGGAAAAATGGAAAATCCCAAGGTCATGAAGGGGTTAATACTAGGACTATCCCAAATTTGGGTACACCCTTACGCTGTCGGGATGGCTTTTAACCTTTATTTGATTAAAAAAAAACTGTATTAATCCTATTTATTTACAGTTATATGAAAAAGTTTGGGCACCCCTATTAATCTTAAGCTTAATGTTTTATAAAAATTGTTTTTTTTGCAGCAGCTATTTCAGTTTCATATATCTAATAACTGTTGGACACAGTAATGTTTCTGCCTTGAAATGAGGTTTATTGTACTAACAGAAAATGTGCAGTCTGCATTCAAACAAAATTTGACAGGTGCATTAGTATGGGCACCTCACCAGAAAAGTGACATTAATATTTAGTAGATCCTCCTTTTGCAAAAATAACAGCCTCTAGTCGCTTCCTGTAGCTTTTAATGAGTGCCTGGATCCTGGATGAAGGTATTTTTGACCATTCCTCTTTACAAAACAATTCCAGTTCAGTTAAGTTTGATGGTCGCCGAGCATGGACAGCCCTCTTCAAATGATCCCACAGATGTTCAATGATATTCAGGTCTGGGGACTGGGATGGCCATTCCAGAACAGTGTAATTGTTCCTCTGCATGAATGCCTGAGTAGATTTGGAGCGGTGTTTTGGATCATTGTCTTGCTGAAAGATCCATCCCCTGCGTAACTTCAACTTTGTCACTGATTCCTGAACATTATTGTCAAGAATCTGCTGATACTGAGAGGAATCCATGCATCCCACAACTTTAACAAGATTCCCGGTGCCGGCATTGGCCACACAGCCCCAAAGCATGATGGGACCTCCACCAAATTTTACTGTGGGTAGCAAGTGTTTCTCTTGGAATGCTGTGTTTTTTTGCCGCCATGCATAACGCCTTTTTGTATGACCAAACAACTCAATCTTGGTTTCATCAGTCCACAGGACCGTCTTCCAAAAAGAAACTGGCTTCTCCAAATGTGCTTTTGCATACCTCAGCCGACTCTATTTGTGGTGTGCTTGCAGAAACGGCTTCTTTCGCATCACTCTCCCATACAGCTTCTCCTTGTGCAAAGTGCGTTGTATAGTTGACCGATGCACAGTGACACCATCTGCAGCAAGTTGATGCTACAGCTCTCTGGAGGTGGTCTGAGGATTGTCCTTGACTGATCTCACAATTCTTCTGCTCTGCCTTTCTGATTTTTTTCTTGGCCTGCCACTCCTGGCCTTAACAAGAACAGTACCTGTGTTTTTCCATTTCCTTACTATGTTCCTGGCAGTGGAAATTGACAGGTTAAATCTCTTAGACAGCTTTTTGTATCCTTCCCCTGAACAACTATATTGAATAATCTTTGTTTTCAGATCATTTGACAGTTGTTGTGAGGAGCCCATGATGCCACTCTTCAGAGGAGATTCAAACAGGAGAACAACTTGCAAGTGGCCACTTTAAGTAGCTTTTCTCATGATTGCATACACCTGGCTATGAAGTTCAAAGCTCAATGAGGTTACAAAACCAAAAAAAGTGCTTAAAGTCAGTAAAAAGTAGGTAGGAGTATTTAAAACAAGAAAATGATAAGGGTGCCCATACTTATGCCCATTACTGTGTCCAACAGTTATTAGATATATGAAACTGAAATAGCTGTTGCAAAAAAAACAATTTTTATAAAACATTAAGCGTAAAGGGAACCTGTCACCCAGTTTTTTCAGTATGAGATAAAAATACCGTTAAATAGGGCCTGAGCTGTGCTTTACAATAGTGTATTTTTTGTCCCCTGATTCCCCACCTATGCTGCCGAAATACCTTACAAAAGTTGGCGATTTCGCCTGTCAATCACGCTGGTCTGGTCAAATGGGCATGGTGAAATCGCTGTTTCTCCTCCACCTCTTGCTTTTCTTCCCGGCGTTGGCGTAGTGGTTCTCGCATGCGCAACAGCGGAATGCACTGCGCAGCGGCAGAAAAAGAGCTGATGCCGCGCGTGCGCAGATGGAGATCGCGGCGGCCATTTTCCTGAAGCCCCGGGAAGCAGAGCACTCCATCTGCGCACACGCGGCCTCTGGAAGATGGCCGCCGCCGATAAACCGGTGAATAACGCAGATCGCGCTGTTTTTCTGCCGCTGCGCAGTGCATTCGGCTGTTGCGCATGCGCGAACCACTACGCCAATGCCGGACAGAAAAGCAAGAGGTGGGGGAGAAACAGCGATTTCACCACGCCCATTTGACCAGACCAGCGTGATTGACAGGCAAAAACGGCGACTTTTGTAAGGTATTTCGGCAGCATAGGTGGGGAATCAGGAGACAAAAAATACACTATTGTAAAGTACAGCTCAGGCCCTATTTAACGGTATTTTTATCTCATACTGAAAAAACAGGGTGACAGGTTCCCTTTAAGATTAATAGGGGTGCCCAAGCTTTTTCATATAACTGTATATACACTATTGCGTTTCTTTATTTACATACAGCAGGGTACATGTTCATTTTCTTTCAGTTTTTACAAATTGATGTGCTGTAGATTTAAAAAAAAATAAAAATTGATGTTTCAAATCTGGAAGCAAAAATTAATCAGCATGTGTATGGGATTTCAGAAATCGTATTCATTTTGCTGGTACTCTAAAATGCTCCTTTTTTATGCTGGAAAAAACATGCCAAAAATGCAGCATGTGAAGAAGCCCTAAGAATAGATAAGCTTACATAGAACTAATATCTATGAAACAGATGCCTCACTAAAACTGTTCTGAAAAATGTCTATTGTGAGTCTAGTCTCAGCACGCGGCCGAGACTGTATGGACACTTGTAACCTGAACTCACCATCAGACTTTTCGGAAGAGTCAGCAGAATTCGATGACCTTTCATACATGACTTCCATGTGTATAGTGAAATAAGCTGCTTGCGCTGCCGAAAATGTGATCAGTAGGAATGAATATTCCTGTATTTACCAGCAGGGAAATGATTTACAGATTATATCGATGTTAATTGGAGGATGGGGACAGGGACATAAAGATGCTTTTCCCGTATAGAAGAGATTCTGCAGCGTGTAATCATTTCATGTCTAGTTTCTACACAAGTATGATGTTCTCCTCAGAATGATAAAATAGTTTTAATATTCATGTAACTTGGCACATATTTGCTGAAGTGAGAGAGATGGCAGCATAAGTACAGAGAGCATTCCTTCACTTGCTGGGTGGGAACGCATGTATACGCCAGCCTGACACAAACACACAAAGCCCCATAACAAGAGTCCAAGTCCAAATGTTTTCCTCTAATATCAAAGGTCAATAGCTTGGCAATCAAGTAGAAACGAACATGTAAATGAGCGCATTCATTGACACAGGTCTGCGCTCACTTGGACAGTTGCCATGGAAACCGTAGCAAAAGGCAGCGGAGTTGTGCTTTCTGCAGCATTGCATAACATACTCCGCTCCTTGCTTATTTACTCCTGAGCAAGCATGTTTGCTCAGATGTTTTGTCCATTTAATCAGCCTTATCTCCTCTGACTACACAAAGAACTGTTGTGTAGAGCTGCCTGAATAGCTGCTTCATTTTTGGCTGAAGGAGCAGATGTGAAGTGACAAGGAAAGCCGAAATGGCAAACTTGTGCAAAGATTAATTTATAGTTTCAGCTTTACATAGATATCGTGTTAAAATCTTGTTTCTATATAACATTTCTTCACTTTTTTATATTTTTTCGTGCTATTTAGTGATTGTGTTCTTTTAATTCAATGTTTGATGATTATAGTAGTGGGGAAGAATGGCACTCCTTAGGTAGTGGTGGTGCACGGATAGGGTCCCAGCCCTTATATAGCAGAAAAAAAATATGTAATCCGGCACTCTATAAAGGGAATATTTATTGTGCATGTGTAATCAATCAAATTAACATTTCTGTCTTGCAGACCTTCATCAGATATACAACAGAGGCACAAACATTTCCTCATCATAGAAACAGACATACAGATACAGAGAGAGACAGACCGGAACTGTAGGCAGAGTCTAATCTTTCTGCTCTAAGCCACAGAAACCAAGGAAAGACCTGCCCACTGGCCGCCCCAAAGTACAAACATGTTCCTCATCATAGAGACAGAGATACGCAGAGAGAGAGCCAGACAGAGACAGACAGACACTCTGCTGTTGCAGAGGTCGCTGACATATTCTGTGCTGCTATGCAGGATCTTTGGAAAGGGCTGTCAATGTATGAGTGGTTGATGTATAAGAGAGAGAGACATTCTGTATTTTTATGATGAGGAACATGCACAGGCCTGCCCCAAAGCACAAACATGTTCCTCATCATCTCTCTTTCTTATACATCAACGATGATGTACCTAAACAGTGGAATCCCTCAATTATAACTCCATCCCTAACACAGTCCGAATCCCAACCCTAACCCCAACACACCCCTTACCCTAAGCCCAACCCTAACCATAACCCTAACCACAATCCTAACCACAACACCACCCTAACCCCAACACCACAACCCTAACCCCAACACAACCCTAACCCTAGCTCTAATCCAAGCCCTAACCCTAACCCTAGCTATAACCCTAACTCTAGCCCAACCCTAACCCTAGCTCTAACCTTAGCTCTAACCCTAACCCAAGCCCCGACCCTAACCCTAGCTCTATCCGTAACTCTAGCCCAACCCTAACCCTAGCTCTAACCCTCACCCAAGGGAGGGGTCGCCGTTATTTGTTGAATAATGGCGATCGCAAAACACTGGGGATGGTCAAAATCGATCTGAATCATGTTCTCCAGGGTCTCAGCTACACCCTGTAGCTGAGAACCCGGAGATTTTCTGAAGCTGGGGGCATTATACCCTTATTTCTCAGCTCTGCTAAAAAGGGGCACTGAGGAATAAATACCCTTAACTGCCGCTGTTAAAAGGCGTTAAGTGGTTAAAGCATTACACACCAAAAGAGACAAAAAGTACAGCATCAAAAATGCAATAAAAATGCATGTAAAATGCAAGGGTATTAGTTTATGAAATAGTTGAAGAAATACTGCAGAAATTCTGCAACATCAAAAACTAGCAAATACTTGGGTTATGTTACCACAATGAGTTTTTGGTAAATGCTTGATATTTTCTGCATCATCTCACTCCTATTAGGTCACTTGTGTTTTTGTTTTCATTGTCTTTGAGTGTTTTTCACATGAGTTTTTAATAGCGTTTTTGATGCTGCGGTTTTTTCTCTTTTTAGTATTGCAAATAATACTGTTTTGTTTTTGATACTGATATTTGGCTTTGACAAAACTTTATTGATATGGTCATGTACAGATTACATGTTTTTAAGGCGCTAAGGCAACGGAAATGCACTAGAACCGCATGTGTGTTTTTTACCCTCACTTTTTGCACATCTAATGCAATTCTATGAGGAAAATCTGCTCAGAAAACTCAGTATACTCGCAAGAGAAAGTGACATGTTGGGAATTTAACATATCATCCGCTGTAACTGGGCTACTGCTATGTGCTTGCCCCCAGGACAAAATTTGCTAGCTAGCCCCTGGTATTCGCTGATGAAAAACAAGGAGATTTCTATAAATCCCATCCTCTTTGCTGGAACTGGAAAGTGAACAATAAGTGTTTGCATATCATAGCATTATGTCATTCCATTATAAAATAGGAAGGTCTCTTTAAGTTTATGAATTATATGCTTTTTTTTAAAAAAAAATCTTGCGCTCTTACAAAAAATTGGTAAAATAGAAAATAAAAGGATTGAATTTTTGTATTCATCGTGATGGCTAATGTATTGTAATGGTAGTCTAGTCAAACAGGAACATCTGTGAGAGTGTTACTTTTCTCATGATACCTGTAAAACCTTTACTTACAAGAAAGGCTGTTGGTAAAGCTTCGCTTCCTTTGTGTTTTCCCCCATAGTGAATAATGAGCTTTGCCTTTTTTTTATTATTAGCATATGGTACATTTCAAACACGCAGTAATGTTAAATTGCATTTGTAAAAGATAAAACTTTTTATACTCTTTTCATTAACCTATTCCTTACATCTGACATACTGTACAACAGAAAAATATTTAGAATTGAGAGTCCTCAGTGGTTGATACCTTTTAATGGCTAAAGGTACCGTCACATTAAGCGACGCTGCAGCGATATCGACAACGATGCCGATCACTGCAGCGTCGCTGTGTGGTCGCTGGAGAGCTGTCACACAGACAGCTCTCCAGCGACCAACGATGCCGAAGTCCCCGGGTAACCAGGGTAAACATCAGGTTACTAAGCGCAGGGCCGCGCTTAGTAACCCGATGTTTACCCTGGTTACCAGTGTAAAAGTAAAAAAAAAACAGTACATACTCACCTTCTGATGTCCATCAGGTCTCTGGCCGTCTGCTTCCCGCACTGACTGTGAGCGCCGGCTGGCCAGCCGTAAAGTAAAAGCAGAGCACAGCAGTAACATCACCGCTGTGCTGTGCTTTACGGCCGGCCGGCGCTCACAGTCAGTGCGGGAAGCAGACGGCCAGGGACCTGACGGACATCAGAGGGTGAGCATGTACTGTTTTTTTTTTACATTTACAATGGTAACCAGGGTAAACATTGGGTTACTAAGCGCGGCCCTGCGCTTAGTAACCCGATGTTTACCCTGGTTACCATTGTAAAACATTGCTGGCATCGTTGTTTTTGCTGTCAAACACAACGATACACGCCGATCTGACGACCAAATAAAGTTCTGGACTTTCAGCAACGACCAGCGATATCACAGCGAGATCCAGATCGCTGCTGCCTGTCAAACACAACGATATCGCTATCCAGGACGCTGCAACGTCACGGATCGCTATCGTTATCGTTGCAAAGTCGTTTAGTGTGAAGGTACCTTAACTGAAAAGATAGTAACAAATTGCAAGCTTTCGAGACTACACAGGTCTCTTCATCAGGCAAAGACTAAAAGAAATTCTGAAGAATCACATATTTATGCACAACATAGCACAGAAAAAAAAAAAGGAAAAAACCATGGATAAGACAGATGAAATGAAGCAGAATTACCATGAGTGATAAACAGTTATGTCCATAAATATTGGGCCAGTTCTTAGATAAGGATGGACACCTTGGTCGCCTCAGAAAGACCTTTTTGAATCAGGGCTACCATCCAAGAACAATTGAAAACCAGATTACAAGAGCCACCAGAATATCAAGGAATCACCTGCTACATTACAATGCTAAAGAAGAAAACAACCGGGTACCTCTAGTAGTTACCTACAATCCAAATCTGGAGGCGCTAAGGGGAGCTGCACGGAAATTACAACCTTTACTACAAAAAGATGCCCGATTACAATCCATTTTTCCAGACCCCCCACTTTGGTGTTTTAGGCAGCCCCCAAATCTAAGAAGCATCATTGTCAAGAGATCCCCAATTCACATCAGGACTACGAGATCCCAGGTACTTTCAGCTGCGACACTTCTAATGTGGTGTACCTAATTATTTGTACTAAATGTCCAACTGGGGGTCTGTATGTGGGGGAGACAGGGCAAAAGCTTAGAACAAGAATGAATTCTCACCGCCACACAATAAGAGAAAAAAGAATGGATCTACCTGTGGCAATACATTTTTGTCTCCCAAATCATAAAATTATGGACATGAAATTACTTGTGTTAAAAAGTAGCTTCAAATCTAAGAGCGACAGAAGAGTCCGGGAATATAAACTGATGACGACCTTTGACACTCTCACTGCAGGAATGAATGTGTCGCATGGATTTATGTCTTTTTACATCAACTAAGGAATTTGCCCCTCAGACCATGTGGGGTCATCACAACAGAACCAACCCCAATCAGAGGACTATAAAACATTCCTTATCTAAGAACTGGCCTAATATTTATGGACATAACTGTTTATCACTCATGGTAATTCTGCTTCATGTCGATTATCTTATCCATGGTTTTTTCCTTTTTTTTTTTTCTGTGCTATGTTGTGCATACAGTAAATATGTGATTCTTCAGAATTTCTTTTAGTCTTCGCCTGATGAAAAGACCTGTGTAGTTTCGAAAGCTTGCAATTTGTTACCATCTTTTCAGTAAGCCATTAAAAAGTATCAACCACTGAGGACTCTCAATTCTAAATATTTTTCTATCTACTGGCTAACACGGTACCAAGATATATATCTTTCCTGTATCATACTGTACAACAGGCATGTATGGTGTAATGATGAAGTGAGTTGCACCCATACATCACTTAGTTTTGGCCATTGTTGAAGTGGTTTTCAGCTGATCATTGGGGTTTTGGACCCCACTGATCTCATAATGATATAGGCAATCAGTTGCTAAATTCTTGTAATTTTCAATCTGCAATATCTACTGAACGTTAATTTCTGGAAAATGCCAATGAGGACAAAATTATCACTACACATTTTGATGAATTCCCTGAGTGTTATTTGCTAGATGGAATCACTCTTTAAGGATTTCTGCTACCCCGGCACCTCAGGGGGCCTGCAAATGGCACCCCAAACTACTTTAATAAACTTTAATAAATCTCTGCACCATAACCCAAATATATTCAAAACTCTCCCATGTCCTCAAACCATAGCATATAATCAGGGACAGTTTTAGACAAAGTGGGGCCCTGGGCAAAAGTTTAACGTGGGGCCCTAAATGCTCGGAACATATTGCACCGTCACCTTCACTGAATTCAGACAGTTAAACGAGTTCGATCAACAATATAGAAGTCATTAGGTGCTTGATTACTGGCCTCTTTACGCTGGTTGACAAATATTAGATTAGAAATTAGATTAGAAATTAGATCTAACCAGCGGCAGACACCGCGTTAGAGGCGCAACACTACAGACACTTATGGGCACGCACATCCACTGAGTTCACCCTCCTTTATCCAAGTGACATATTCTACTATAATCCGCTAACCTGTTATTGACACAATATAAATTTGGAGCTTTTGGCCTTCACGTCACATTAGACGCATAACAACGACTGGGTGATTACTCTCCTGTTAGGTCGTTTAGGGCTGTACCCCATATATTTGGACCCAATTGATGTACAGGGACACCTGCTATACTTACCACTTGAGCAGTCGGTTTACTGAAGAAGGTCTCGTGTTGACCGAAACGTTTTATTTTGGACTGCAATAAAAAAACTTTTTTCAAAGCTACAACCACGAATAAGTTGAGTGCCTAATTATTTACTATATGTTCACTAGTTTGGGGAACCTATCTAGTGCACCAACACAGCTGTGCTACGATATATTTCACTGAACTGTGATGATGACATCACAGCCCTGCTGGGAACACAGCCTCCCTGACTGGTGGTAATCTCGATGATGTCATCAATAGTCAATGATACTTTTCTCGCAGCAGCTCTTTCAGTGGTTCTCAGCTTGGACGGTCAGATCTTGGCACCATCCAGGTTGAAAACTATTAATCCCCCAGACATGGATTATGGCGTGGGACAGAACAATGGAAAGTTTAGGGATATAGTTGTTTTTTTATTTTAGTTTTATTACAGAAGATGAGGGCTTTGGTGGAACTAGGCGTTAGATGAGTATAACTGTGTTTGTTATTTTTAAATAAAAATGGAAAACTGTGTTTTGTTTTATTTCTAATAAAATACTTTACTCTGACTGTGTCTTTATTTACCATGTAATTGTAGGATTAGTATTGGAGAGGTGTCTTACACACACCTCTCCATTACTAAGCCGTGGGCTTGATGTCACCTGACAATACAAAGGTGACATCAACCCCACAAATATGAACTCCACTTGCCACCACTAGAGCAAGTGGGAAGAGCCAGGCAAGGCATCAGAATTGGCGCATCAAATAGATGTGCCTTTTCTGGGCAGCTGCAGGCTGCTATTTTTAGGCTTGGGGGGCCTAAATTAATGGCAGCATGCCAGCCTGAGAATACCAGCTGTCAGCTTTAGCAAGGCTGGTTGTCAAAAATGGGGGGGGAACCCATGCCATTTTTTAAAGTTATTTAAATAATTTAAAAAATCAGCATGGGGACCCCTAAATTCTTGAAAACTAGCCTTGCTGAAGCTGACAGCTGAGGGTTGCAGCCCCCAGCTGTCAATTTTGCCTGGCTGGTTATAGAAAATAGAGGGGAACCCACAACGTTTTTTTCATTTATTTATTTATTTACAGTGGAGGCAGCGGCTGATGAATAGTCCCATCAGCCGCTCCTGCTGTCATTGTTACCGTATTACCGGCAGCAGGCGTAGGCTGATGGGAGTAATAGTCCCATCTGCCGCCTCCTGCTGTCACTTTGATCACTTGAATACAACTCTCATCATTCTCCCCTGCTTGTGCTGATCGCCGGCAGAGCAGGGCAGAATGATGAGAGCCGTTTTCAGCACCCGGCGCTGGGGAACAGCGCTTACTGTAGGGCTTCTTCCCTTGCACCTGTCTGCGTGGTACTGATGCGGCACAAGGATGGCACACGGTTGCCACATGAGTGCCGCAAGTATTACACACATGGACACACGGACTCTGTCATCTCCGGTACCTTTTCTTTGAGCTGGGCATTGCATTTATATAGCTTCCTATGGCTGGGTATCCTCAGTTGGACTCCAGTCCTGATCTGCACTTATTCACATTGAGGTATTTTTTGACACATGGTAAGGTTTTAATTTTAGAGGTGCTATAGTAAAGTATAGTATAGTATCCTATTGTCCCAATTGGGGTACACCTTGTCATTGCGTGGTGGATGTTATGCTTTTGTTGATTAATAACAGTGTTTAATAGGTAACTTATGTTATTTATATGTGCTATTACTTTTTACTTACAGCAGGGTTTTTGCTCATTTTGTTTCTATCTTAGGCTTTGTCTGTTTAGTAGTCAGTGTGAACATGCTCCTATAAGTTGCATACATACTAACTTATATGCCAGCTCTTTTTTTTTTTGTTTTACATATAAGGCATTGTCATACTCAAGAGAAATTGTGGATTTATTTATTAGATACATTTTTTGATTAGCCATAGTAAAAATGAAAGATTTTGAGTTAAATCTACTTATTATTCTGACAAATATAATTATTCACTTTCACACAGCCCAAGGATAGAAAAGATCAGTGAAACATCTAAAAGGTAAAATGCTAATTACAGACCTAGATTAATTCCATGAGCTGTGTTGGGTATTGCTGCATTCAGGAGAAATTGATTGTGTGGACCATTATTTCCTATTACCCCTTTAACCCTTATGAAAATGAAAAATTTGAAGCTAAAACATATAACCACATATATCCATGTTCATTAGAAATTGCTGCCCAATTTCTTCTATAACCCGTTGTAAAAATGAAAAATATTGGGCTAATGTAAAATTTGTAATAAAAAAATGTAATTTTAATGTTCTTATCCCATTGTTATAAACTTTTCTGAAGCAGCTGTAGATCACGATAGCCCTAGATGAATTCCTAGAGTGGTGTAGTTTCCATAGTGGAGTTACTGCTGGTAAGTTGAGTTATTCGGCCCAACCAACTGTAAAAAAAAAAACTGTAAGTTTATTGAATCAAGTTAAAAGTCCATAAAAGTTAAAAACCTCAGCGCCTGACGCATTTCTGGCATACTAAGGCTTCTTATGATTAAGAGCGTCTTAGTGATAGTATTCTGCCACCGATATACGTGGATGAGATGTGTCTGAGGGATGTGATCACGAATCGCTATATAAACAATGGCGGACAGCGTTACTCACTAACTGTGCTCCTAGTCTTTATTGGCTGTGCGTGGTGATCCGGAAGGATGATGCAGTGATACATTCAACAGGTTTTATTTACAGTACCTTGGTGAGATGAGATGAGAGTGAGGACTGTAGGTTACAGCTGTTACAGAATCACCAGATAGAGATAATAGAAGCTCCAGGTTAGAGGTAACAAGAGAATCCTTTCTCCAGCTTTGCAGCACATGTGAGATCTAAGATGGCACAGAGTACAAAACAGGAAAAGAAGGAAGAAGATAGGAGGAACTAAAGACAGAAAGGCATTGTGGGAAAATACCATAACGAATATTACAGTGTGATACAGCAATGGCCAGTAGATGGCAGCAAAGTATAACAAATACAATAAATGATAGAACCAGGTATATTAGCACTACATAAATGTCCATGTATGACTGAAAGTCTATCTAAATAAACTGAACAGCACACTCCCAGTCTGAAATCCTTGGATTTCACTATACCATAAGTCTCGAATTGGGAGTGTTAACCAGAAGTGCATGGAGGGATACCTCAACCTGTAAAATAAAAACAATGCATGCAATGCAACAATAACATATTGTATAACAAGATAGACAAATGTCTATAACGAGTTCCTGAAGTAATCCAACGGATAACCCATCTTCGGATTGGAGAAGCCGCGCTAGGCCAAACTGTCTCCAACCCATTTGTAATCCAAAGGTTGAAGTTACTTGTGAAAAAACATTCTGCTACACATTGCATATCACAATGAGTTCACTCAGAGCAATGTCTTCTGCAGAGAGAGGGTTATGGCAGATATGCCAACCGTGACAATCAGTGTTACTGTCCTTACTGCGATAGCATTGTACAATGTGTACTAACCTTGCAATGGCACGAACCAGTCTCGTCCATCTTAAGAAGCCATCAAAATGCCGACAGTCCAAGCCAACCTTCTCCTTGAATTTGGTGATGAAGGTGCTGACATCAGGACGGATCTCTGGGTCGACATCTGGATCCTGAAGGCTGAAGCTGTCTTCGACGGCAGTCTCTTTGCACTGTTCGTGAAGGAACTCTGGTCCTGTCAACCAAGAAGAGCTTGCGAAGGCACCAATAGACACTGGTCTAGTAGCGAGGTCCGCAGGGTTAAGATGGGATGGGACGTGCTGCCATTGCTGGGGTTTGGAGGATTTCCTGATTCTTTCCACTCGGTTACTGACATAGACGTAGAAGCGTTTTGTCTGGTTGTATATGTAGCCCAGAACTACCTTACTGTCTGTGTAGAATTTTGTGTCATCCACGTGAATATCTAGTTCGCTCTGTATGAAGTCTGCAATCTCTATGGCTAGTACAGCCCCGCAGAGCTCGAGTCTGGGTATGGTGTGCTCGGGTTTAGGAGCCAGTTTAGCCTTTCCAAACAGAAATCCAACATGGGCTTCATTATTAGAGTCTACAACCTTCAAGTAAGCGACAGCGGCAATAGCTTCAGTGGAGGCATCAGCGAATACATGAATCTCTTTCCTTTGACTCGTAGTTAGGGATGCCGGAGTGTAACAATGTGGTATGTGGATCTTATCCAAGGCGCAAAGAGATTCTCTCCACGACTTCCATTTTAGTTGTTTGTCCGCAGGGAGTGGTATATCCCAGTCCTTAATGCACTCTGAGAGTTATCTCAGCAGGAGCTTGCCTTGTATATTCAGGGGTGCGACAAACCCAAGTGGATCATATAGACTGTTCACCACTGACAGAACCCCACGCTTAGTAAATGGTTTTTCTGCACCATTAACCTGAAAGCTGAAGGAGTCCTTTAGCAAATTCCACCTCAGGCCTAGGCTTCTCTGTACTGGTGGATTGTCTGAGCCTAGGTTCAAGTCCCTAAATTCTGCGGCATGATCATTAGGGTGAAAGGCCTTCATGACAACAGCACTATTGGAGGCAATTTTATGCAATCTTAAATGAGCTTTAGAAAGCATACCTTGTGTCCGTTTGAGCAGATCTATGGCTTCCTCCGCTGTAGGCAGGGATTTAAGACCGTCGTCCACGTTGAAGTCCTTTTCAACGAACTGTTGGGCATCCTTCCCGAACTCTGCAGCACCATCGGAGGCGGTCCTACGTAGGCCGTACGTAGCGACTGCAGGAGAAGGACTGTTTCTGAAAACGTGCACCTTCATGCGGTATTCGATCATTTCCTTGTTGGTGTCGTTGTCTCGGTGCCATAGAAAACGGAGATAATTTCTGTGATCTTGTTGCACGATGAAACAATGGAACATTTGTTCAATGTCAGCGGTAATGGCGACAGGTTCCTTTCTGAATCTCATGAGCACTCCCACCAGGTTATTAGTCAGGTTCGGACCAGTGAGGAGAACGTCATTCAGAGATACGCTGTCATGTTTGGCGCTTGAATCGAACACCACACTGATTTGTTTCGACTTTCTTGGATGATACACTCCAAAGGAAGGTAGATACCAGCATTCTTCATCAGCTTGCAATGGTGGAGCTGGCTCTGCGTGATCATTGCGAAATATCTTGTCCATAAAAGCTATGAAATGTTCCTTCATTTCAGGCTTGTTCTTTAATGTTCTCTGCGGTGAGATGAATCTAGATAAGGCCTGTTCTCTGTTGTTAGGAAGCCTGGTCCTTGAAGCCTTGAAGGGTAAGGGAGCAACCCAGCGGTCAGATTCATTTTTGAAGAATCCACTGTCCATGATTTTAAGAAACTCCTTGTCTTCTATGGATAAGGCGACCTTGTTATCATCTTTTGTTGTGTGAAACACTGTTCTCCCTAAGTCATCACCGTAGGGAGTGGGAATGATGTCAGGCTCCTGGATGCAATCAGAGAACCTTTCTTTCACTTCGTAGTGATGAAGGCATGGCTTAAAGTGAGTTGCGCGACCATTTTGGAGCACATACGTTTTACAGGCGTTGACTTCGGATGCCTTATGACTCCTATCCAGACATACATCGCCCACGATTACCCAGCCTAGGTCGAGTCTTTGGGCGTATGGAGCATCATCTGGGCCGTTGCATTGTTGGCGTACCTTGTGGACCTTCAGAATGTCCCTTCCGAGTAAGATTAGAATATCAGCATTCATGTCCAGAGGAGGAATTTCATTAGTCAGGTGCCTCAAGTGGCGATGATGAAGTGCGGCTTCCGGAGTGGGAATCTCCTCCCTGTTCTCGGGTATCTGGTCACATTCGATTAGGGTTGGCAAGGGTATATGCACGTTTTCCTTGATTGAAGAGACTATGTACCCAGAGGCTCTCCTGCCAGAAGTCTCAATACGACCAGAGCAGGTGTTGAGGGTGTATGGAGTCGTTTGTCCCTTTATGTTGAAGATCTCAAAGAATTTGGGCCTTGCTAGAGATCGGTTACTTAGCTCATCTATTATGGCATACATTTTGGAGGCCTTGTCGGGTTGTCCTTCTGGATAGACCTTAACCAGACATACCTTGGCACAGCATTTAGGAACAATCCATTCTCCACATACCTCAGTACATGAGGAGGAAACAGCAGTTGCAGTTGGGTCAGGGACCTGTGGCTCCCCGCCATGCTTTGGAGCAGGATTGGATGCTGCAGAAGGTTGTGAGTTGTGTGGAGCTGGCGTGGGATGCATGGCTGTGATGTGTTTATCACTGCTGCATTCAGTGCACTTAATGACGGCCTTACAGTCCTTAGCGAGGTGGTCTGAGGAGGCGCAACACTTATAACATATCCCTAGCTCCTTGAGGGTGTCTTTACGCTCCTGCAGAGTTCTTGCTCTGAATCCACGGCATTCTTTAAGTGGGTGAGGCCTTTTGTGGATAGGGCACATACGGTTACTGTCCATGACTTTAGGAGCAACATTATTTGTTTTAGTGAAGGCAGGTGTAGTAAGTGGAACGTCAGTCTTTCTCACAGAGTTTGGCAATGTTATCATACCTTGTAGATGATGATGATGCTGGTGGAGTAGGCTCAGTGAAGTCGAAGCTGGGATCATTCTTCTTCCGAGCTTGGTCACTGATGAACCTGGAAAAATATGAAAAGGGGGGAAAGGACACATCATACTGCCTTTTATACCGTGAGCCGTTGTCTTCCCATTTATCCTGCATGCCGTGTGGCAACTTGGACACTATTGGATTAATGCCATGAGCAGTATCTAGGTAGCTCAGTCCTGAAAGACGTTGGTCGAATTTTGCCAATTCTATTTCCTTTAGCAGGTCGCTCAAATCTTGAAGTTTTCTATTGTCCTTGTTAGTTATCTTTGGGAAGGTTTGCAGTCTTTTAAATAAGGCACCTTCTATTGCTTCTGAGCTGCCGTAGGTTTGTTCCAGTCTCTCCCAGGCTGCAATAAGACCTGCATCTGAATAGTCCACATGAACTGCCCTTATTGTCTTTATGCGCTCTGCTGATTCAGGGCCTAACCAGTTAACAAGCAAATCCAGTTGTTCCTTGCCGGTGAGATTAAGGTCTTGGATCACTGCTTGAAAGGTGGATTTCCAGGCTCTATAATTCTCAGCACGATCATCAAACTTTGAGAGACTAATGTTTATTAACTCCCGGCGAATCATGTATCTGGCGAAGTCAGACATGTCCGATCTCCCGGTCATTGTTGCAGGATGAACTTGTGGTATCCGTAGGGAAGGTAAGTTCTCTGGCTTATATGACTGTGACATATCAGGACGAAATGATGCGGCATAAGGGTTAAACTGCAGTTTAGTCTCTAAAGGTTCTGTTGGCTGTTGCCTAAATTGTGGGTTAGTGCTGGAAGTTACCTTGTTGGCAGTAGGTGGCGACATTTCTTGACTTGCGGGCACATCCGTGTTTGAAACTGGAGGTGGCGCTGGTGCAGATGTTGAATGTCTTAGCACGTAGTCAGTAGTGTTGAGCATTCCGATGCTGCAAGTATCGGGTATCGGCCGATACTTGCTGTATCGGAATTCCGATACCGGGATTCCGATACTCTTGTGGTATCGGGTATCGGGTATCGCAACAACATTAATGTTAAAATGTGTAAAAGAGAGAATTAAAATAAAAAATATCGCTATACTCACCTGTCCGACGCAGCCGGGACTTCAGCGAGGGAACAGGCAGCGTTGTTTGTTTAAAATTCGCGCTATTACTTGGTTACGTGAATTCCCGGCTTGTGATTGGTCAGGTCGGCCACGTTGCCGGGACGCGGACCAATCACAGCAAGCCGTGACGAAATTACGTCACGGCTTGCTGTGATTGGTCCGCGTCCCGGCAATATGGCCGCCCTGACCAATCACAAGCCGTGACGTCACGGGAGGCTGGACACGCGCCCATTTTAAAATGAGCGCGTCCAGCCTCCCGGCTTGTGATTGGTTGACCGCGGCGCAACCAATCACAAGCCGTGACGTCACGGGAGGCTGGACACGCGCCCATTTTAAAATGAGCGCGTCCAGCCTCCCGGCTTGTGATTGGTTGACCGCGGCGCAACCAATCACAAGCCGTGACGTCACGGGAGGCTGGACACGCGCCCATTTTAAAATGAGCGCGTCCAGCCTCCCGGCTTGTGATTGGTTGACCGCGGCGCAACCAATCACAAGCCGTGACGTCACGGGAGGCTGGACACGCGCCCATTTTAAAATGAGCGCGTGTCCAGCCTCCCGTGACGTCACGGCTTGTGATTGGTCAGGGCGGCCATATTGCCGGGACGCGGACCAATCACAGCAAGCCGTGACGTAATTTCATCACGGCTTGCTGTGATTGGTCCGCGTCCCGGCAACATGGCCGACCTGACCAATCACAAGCCGGGAATTCACGTAACCAAGTAATAGCGCGAATTTTAAACAAACAACGCTGCCGGTTCCCTCGCTGAAGTCCCGGCTGCGTCGGAGAGGTGAGTATAGCGATATTTTTTATTTTAATTCTTTCTTTTACACATTTATATGGATCCCAGGGCCTGAAGGAGAGTTTCCTCTCCTTCAGACCCTGGGAACCATCAGGAATACCGTCCGATACTTGAGTCCCATTGACTTGTATTGGTATCGGGTATCGGTATCGGATTGGATCCGATACTTTGCCGGTATCGGCCGATACTTTCCGATACAGATACTTTCAAGTATCGGACGGTATCGCTCAACACTAGTAGTCAGTAGTGCGATCAGCTGCATCCTCCATTTCTTCTGGAATAAGACAGTCCGAATTATCATCTTGTCCCAGTGCTTGTTCAAGGACCTTCAGTTTAGCAAGGGCTGTTGCTTCTTCCCTTTCTGCTTGGAGTATTTTTAATTTCCTTTGAGCTTCCACTTCGGCCTCCCTCTTAGCAAAGGAGCTTTTTACTCTAGCTTCTTCTGCAGCTGCACGGATCTCCAGTAGCTTGTCGGACAATGTTGACTTCCTGGAGTGAGATGATCTGGAAGACCGAGCTGTGATTTTGGTCTATGTTGTGCGATGTGACCTAACTTCTTGGAGGTGAGCGATGCGGAGTTCTGCTTTATCCTGGGCATCTCGTACTAATGAAGTCTTTTCTTGGAGAAGAGTTTCCCTTTCAGTTAGTTCTGCTGGGGCATCTTCCATGTCACAGTTACTCAGGAA
This sequence comes from Ranitomeya variabilis, assembly GCF_051348905.1. Lineage (NCBI taxonomy): Eukaryota > Metazoa > Chordata > Amphibia > Anura > Dendrobatidae > Ranitomeya > Ranitomeya variabilis. The sequence continues at coordinate 300,789,220 of NC_135236.1, read as the reverse complement.
TGTGATGTACTTTGCAGTGAGTCGCTGGTAGCGATCATAGGCGGCAGATAAACTCTTCAATGTGGCGGTTAAATCTGCGGCGTTATTGTGAGAGCGCGGAAGAGCTGCTAAATAGCGGTCGACTCTGCCCCATAAATGTTCTAGGTTATCATGGAACTCGTCTCTAGTAGTCTCAAAGTTCTCTCTGGCCTTTTGTGTCGGTTTGGTTACACGTCTGGGTCGTACGTCTTGTTCTGCAGTAAGTGTGGACTCTGCTCCTGCAGCATCTATGGTGTCGGGAACCTGATGTGCTTCACTTGCAGATGGGTCCATGGTGCCCTTTGTGGACATGTTTTAGCTAAGATGGCGGACGGTTAAGACTTGCTAGCAGACAATGCATATGCACACAGACACTGTAGACTTAGGTCTCTTGTTACTATTCTGCCACCGATATACGTGGATGAGATGTGTCTGAGGGATGTGATCACGAATCGCTATATAAACAATGGCGGACAGCGTTACTCACTAACTGTGCTCCTAGTCTTTATCGGCTGTGCGTGGTGATCCGGAAGGATGATGCAGTGATACATTCAACAGGTTTTATTTACAGTACCTTGGTGAGATGAGATGAGAGTGAGGACTGTAGGTTACAGCTGTTACAGCTGAGATAGAGATAATAGATAGAGATAATATAACATAGATAGATATAATATAGATAGAGATAATATAACAGATAGAGATAATAGAAGCTCCAGGTTAGAGGTAACAAGAGAATCCTTTCTCCAGCTTAGCAGCACATGTGAGATCTAAGATGGCACAGAGTACAAAACAGGAAAAGAAGGAAGAAGATACGAGGAACTAAAGACAGAAAGGCATTGTGGGAAAATACCATAACGAATATTACAGTGTGATACAGCAATGGCCAGTAGATGGCAGCAAAGTATAACAAATACAATAAATGATAGAACCAGGTATATTAGCACTACATAAATGTCCATGTATGACTGAAAGTCTATCTAAATAAACTGAACAGCACAGATAGGGAATTTAGATTGTGAGCCCCATCGGAGACAGTGATGATAATATGTGCAAAACTGTAAAGCGCTGCGGAATATGTTAGCGCCATATAAAAATGAAGATTATTATAATTATGGTTATATAATGGTTGTATAATAATTGCACTCCTCGCAATAACTGTACCTTGTTTTCTTATGGAGACATTAGAAGTTATATAACTTTTAAAGTCTTAGCAGGAATCATATCTATCTTAGCATTTATGGGACAAAGCATGGGTTTTTAGCCCAGAGCAAGTATGGGTTTCTTTAATTTCTTTCACAAAGATACTCATATACATTTCTCAAAAATCAAACACTGAGTCATACTTTTACTTTTATTTTACCCTAAATATACAGGTTTATAGAGATGTAGAGAATACTAATATATTCAAGCAGAGAACATTCTCCTGTGCTTGCCAGTACAGCCTGTGACCCGCAGCTTGAGATATTGCCTGCTACAGATAGTGAGATGAAATCTTGAGACAGACCCTATTTCAAGAAAAGTGAAACATTAACCAATTGTACAGAACACATAAAGATGCTGGACCTCATCACTTGTCAATGGTGGATCTCAATGTAATCCACATTACAATTTGGCTACTGCATAATAAAGTGATATCGACCATCACCACTGTACGATGCTCATACAGAAATTCCATCATATGCAGTGTCAAATTCTAATGGGCTGCGATGTGGCAAATCAGGCTGTGCTCTGGAAATAAGAAAGGTTGAAAGGAGCTGACACTTTATTGACCAAAGTTCTCACCCTCCTCAAGCAGGTATAAATTGTGAAAGAAATTATGTACTATTAAATTACTGATGTGAGCCAAGCAAAAAGTGTGGAACACTTATGCCAGCGCCCCTGCATGGTTCCCCTTCCCCCTTCATGCAGGGACGCTGACATAATCATGGCAATGTTCCCTGTCGTGTCTCCCTGCTTTCTGCTACTGTCTATGCATTTCCTGGAGGTGCTCCTAGTGCGCTTGAGCTCCCCTATACTTGAAGGGGCAGCGTGCACTTTCTAAGATGCCCCCAGCCAATAGTTGGGAAGCATCTTGTATAAAAAGCACTCTCCCCAATATGGAGGTGCCTAAGCAGCATTGATTCTTTAGTTAGTTTGGAACTAGTGAGTTGTTGTGTCCCCAGGTTCTTGTGTGGCCAGGTCCTGTATTCATACCTGCTCCCGCGGTGGTACCCAAACCTGCTTCCCTGTTCTGCATTTCCTCAATCTGCTCCCCTGGTCCATGTGTGGCCAGTGCCTGAACCTTCTCCCCTGGTTCATGTGTGGCCTGTATATGAACTCTGAAGCCGCTATGGTGAAACCTGAAGCTCTTCTTGAGATCCATGTGTCTGAACATGTATCTATCCTAGTACTCTGAGTTGTCCAGACTGTTATACCAGTCTCTGAATCCAGCCCTGTCTGTGACTCCATGTCAGTATCCATCCTGCCTGAGGAGTAGTCTAAACAGAGCTTGAGTCCAGTCTGTGTCTATGTACCTGACCACTGGGGTCAGCAGCTGCACTATGGGGGACTGCTTAGGAGTGGTACCTGGCAGCTATCTGCAGTTCAAGCCTGACTCCAACATCAAGAGCTCCAGTGAACAATAGCTCGCTGCTTAACTACAAACCTCGTAGGCAAGACTGGCCCCGTGGCACAGTGGGTCCGTGAACCATGTTCGCCACCTGCATGCATGACAAAGTGACAAAGTGTGAGTTACTTTGCCTGACCGTAAGGTAACCATAAGGTTTTGAGCACTGTTGCTCAGTTGGTAGGGTGCCTGCCAGAGTGCATGTTGATGCTTGAAGCACAGCAGCTTGTTTGCAATATGTATTTTGTCCCTCAGGCTTTCAAGCTATGAAATCACTTGAAAAGGGAAGAAATCCATCTTCTCGCAGTAATTATTAAAAATAGAAAATTTATTGAGTGACACATATTTAAAAGTCAGAGAAATTCACATTATGTGGGCAAATTGCCATGTTGTTTCCTGCTCCCCACATAATGCTGTGAATTTCTTAGACTTTTAAATATGTCTCAATAAACTTTCTATTTTTAATAATTACTGCTGAAAGCTGGATTTCTTCCCTTTTCATTTGCTACTCCACGTTTCATCAGTACGTCATTACATACATACTGGATCACAGGATATGGTGAGCTGGAAAACCTTTTTTTTTTCTTTATGAATTGCAGCATTGCATGAGTAAATTAGTGAGATTGGTGTATTGAATCAATGCTGTACCCTATGGCTGTGCTGAATGGGGATATGCCTGTTGAGTAGGATCCAGAGGAGGTTTAATTGGAGACGGATTACAGTCGCCTGGTGGTGTAAAGAGACAGCTGCCAGTTGCAGAGGCTTCAACACCTGTTTCGGTTGTGTTGGTGCATTGCTGCATTCATTTAATAATCTATGAAATTCAAGTATTGTCCCTGCCCATTGTTGCTGCTCCAGGTGTCTATAGTGCAATGCATCTTAGGCTACTCACTTGACTTGTCTTTGAGCTCTATGTTCTCCTGCAGATGATAGCAAAGAGAAGGATCCCTTTCTTTAAGAAATAATAGCTACTGGGTACCTTCCATGTTAAAACCCCAGACACACCAAGGACAATATTCAAGTAAAAAATTCAATATATCCCTTTCTTTAAAAAAATTGTGCATATAAAATGAAAAAGTCACGGTGTTCTGTGAAAGGTAGTGGATACCACTAAAGTAAGAAAGCAACCAAAGCAAAGAGAAACATGGACGGCCCAAAAGTATGTCAGGCTGGAAGTAGATTATAAAAATGCCTTTATTTGTATAAAGTGGCAGGTAATTCATTTAAAATAAATATGTGCGCATAACAGGACTAAAAAACATATAAAAGTACATAATATGTACAAAGCCAATTGCAGCAGACCCAATAATCTTATTTACAGATATATTCCATAGTTGTGCACTACCAGAAAAATAAATTAAATAAATTCATAGTGATAAACCATCATGCTAAAACGTATAATTAATACATATAAATCATCAAGTGTGACTAATCCAAAGATGTGCAAGCAAAGTGCAATGTGCTAAGCAAAAAATAGGACCTTTGTATGGTCACCACAACAAGATGGATACCTTCAATAAAGTGTGCTAAAAGGGAGGCAGAACAAAATATTGGTAGTATACCTTTAACCCCTTACTGACATCGGACGGGATAGTACGTTCGATGTCAGCTCCCCTGCTTTGATGCAGGGCTCCGCGGTGAGCCCGCATCAAAGCCGGGACATGTCAGCTGTTTTGAACAGCTGACATGTGCCCGCAATAGTGGCGGGTGAAATCGCGATTCACCCGCAGCTATTAACTAATTAAATGCCGCTGTCAAACGCAGACAGCGGCATTTAACTACCGCATCCGGCCGGGCTGCCGGAAATGACGGCATCGCCGACCCCCATCACATGATCGGAGGTCGGCGATGCTTCTCCATTGTAACCATAGAGGTCCTTGAGACCTCTATGGTTACTGATCGCCGGTAGCTGTGAGCACCACCCTGTGGTCGGCGCACCTGATTTTCTGCTACATAGCAGCGAACAGCAGATCGCTGCTATGTAGCAGAGGCGATCGTGGTGTGCCTGCTTCTAGCCTCCCATGGAGGCTATTGAAGCATGGCAAAAGTAAAAAAAAAAAGTTAAAAAAATGTGAAAAAAATAAAAAAAAATATAAAAGTTTAAATCACCCCCCTTTCGCCCCAATCAAAATAAATCAATAAAAAAAAAATCAAATTTACACATATTTGGTATCGCCACGTTCAGAATCGCCCGATCCATCAATAAAAAAAAGCATTAACCTGATCGCTAAACGGCGTAACGAGAAAAAAAATCGAAACGCCAGAATTACGTTTTTTTTGGTCGCCGCAACATTGCATTAAAATGCAATAACGGGCGATCAAAAGAACGTATCTGCACCAAATTGGAATAATTAAAAACGCCAGCTCGGCACACAAAAAATAAGCCCTCAACCGACTCCAGATCATGAAAAATGGAGACGCTACGAGTATCGGAAAATGGCAAATTTTTTTTTTTTTTTTTAGCAAAGTTTGGAATTTTTTTTCACCACTTAGGTAAAAAATAACCTAGACATGTTAGGTGTCTATGAACTTGTAATGACCTGGAGAATCATAATAGCTGGTCAGTTTTAGCATTTAGTGAACCTAGCAAAAAAGCCAAGCAAAAAACAAGTGTGGGATTGCACTTTTTTTGCAATTTCACCGCACTTGGAATTTTTTTTCCCGTTTTCTAGTACACGACATGGTAAAACCAATGATGTCGTTCAAAAGTACAACTCGTCCCGCAAAAAATAAGCCCTCACATGGCCAAATTGACGGAAAAATAAAAAAGCTATGGCTCTGGGAAGGAGGGGAGTGAAAAACGAACACGGAAAAATGAAAAATCCCACGGTCATGAAGGGGTTAAGGGTCGCCACGTCCCATAAACTTCGCACCCCGACTCACGTTTTGGAACACTTCCTTCTTCAGACTGAGTGCACATAAAAATTTCTCAAAGTGCATCTGACTCCTCGAGGTGGTTGTCGTGGCTCAGTTTGGGGATTTGATCCAGTGACCTGTTGCTGGGTGGTCGGTTCCACTGCCTGCCAAGCTATTGCCCTTTTTTCCCTCTCCAAATGCTGATGGTTTCTATTGTCTTCCAGGTGTTTCCCATTTTCCTGTTTTGGTTTGCTGTATCAAATTCTAGGTGGGGTTTTATGTGTTCACCCTTCACTGCACTTACTTGCTGGCTATACCCCAAGGTTGTTGTGTTGTTTAGGAGTTCCAGCTCGTCAGCTAAGGGGTTTACCTTGCCTAGTAAACTCCAGTTGTATTCCTACAGTTAATCTGTTTGCTTTCCTTCCCAGCACATTTTCCTTTTACCACTGTTAGGCTTCTTGGAGGTTACTTGTGTCTTTTGTTTTGGTTCTCCTTAATTTTCCCTCGCTACCCAATATGAATAAGTTTTAAGTTCTCACCCTGAGTTTTCATATTTTACTTCACTATTTTTTCTTCCCCTGTTTGCAGTGTTGTGGCCTCCCCTCTGGTTCCTTAGCAGGTAATGGCTGTTACAGAGTGAAAATTGCAAATATGCTTTTTAAGTGGCAATTACAGAGTGCACATCTTGTGCTTGAGGTGCAACCCATAAATTGTTAAAAAGGTCATCTGGGACTTCTCATATTACGATTAACAAGGCTAACAATTATTATTAGTTGGGGTCCAACACCCCCACCGATCAGATGACACCTGCTCCTGCAGCGGCCTGAACTAAGCAATGTAACGGCTAAATACAGCAACCCTGTACATTGCTTGGTGGCCACTGCTATGTGCTGCAGTAAATTCACGTCAATAGGAGATAAAGCATAGTACACATTTACGGCCTCAGAATTGCTTAGTTCTGGTCACTGCTAGAGCAGTTTTTAGCTGATTAGTGGGTGTGCTAGATGTCAGATGACTGTTCTCATATTGTTCATCTATCAGGTGGAGAGGTCATTAATGATTAGACCCTGAGAACCCTTTTAAGCTTGTCCTCCCCTGTGCAGGAGTGTCAAATATGTTGATGTTAACTGTGGTTTGGGCATGCTGCCAGACTCAGAAGAGGCCATTTTCATTTCTGAGTGTGAATTTTACTGGATGTTTTTTTGGGAGCCATCTTGCTTTTCTAGCGCCTTTGAGCTACTAGTGACATGCAAAACTCCTATTTTTCCATTGACAGACAACAGGTCTGAGTGGGGAATTGCTTGTCAATAATAAATTTGGAGTCTTTATTGGCAGGGGCATAATAATTGTCGTTGCAGAAGGTGTTACCTGGCCGCCGGCTTTTAGTTATTAGTCATGCATGGAGCGGGTACAGTCACCACTCACAGCACCGCTCACTATACTGTGAGCAGTGGCTGCAAGCATGCCCCAGCACTTTGACTGATAGCCAGCTCTGCTCTGAAGGATGAAGTGATGACTGAAGGAACCATCATGCCTGCAAGGCTGAAAACTGGTGACTCCTGGGAGAAATGTATTTTCTCCCAGGTTCTGAACATTCAATACTGCAACTGGGCACCTACATAACACTAAAAACCTGCAGATTATTACTACATCTGAAGGTTAATAGTGCTATCTGACATGATAGGTTCCCTATAAATAGCTTTTTCTGAGTTGCAGATTTCCTTTAAAGAAAACCTCTCCTTTCACACAAAACCTTTGGAGAAGAATGGCTTTGCTGCCCTCATCCCCCACAACAAGATAACAGTGCTATTAGTGCACAAGTTTAATATCTCCAGGAACTGTCTTCATTTTCAAGTACTGTTCTTTGTGATCCATTGTGTACATTATTGCAAATCGGATCAAGTTGAGTGAACGTAGAATGACCATTTAAGCTTTCTTCCACAGAATAATATTTTACATTTATTCCACTCCACTGATTGTGAATAAGATACATGATTGCCTGTGGTGAAGAAGAATAATCAATAATTGCTTTATTGCAAAAGAATCTTTAAAGAGAAAAAAAACTACTTGCCTAAACCTTTTTCCACAAAACAGAATAAATATTAATCTGGAAAGAAAAAACCTCCAGGGAATAAAATGTATGGATAATTGTGAAAAGAGCATTTAAATAGATGAAAACAGTGGCAAACAGATGCATGTCAAAAGATGAGAGAGGAAACAGTAGACTTTTATTAAATTTCAGATAATAGCACAAATAATCTTTTCTTCTGCACAGCAATTTCTGAAACTTAATGAACCACTTAAAATGACTCAACAAACAGAGATTTTGTTGAGTAAGGAACTGTACATTGTGTGTTGCTCAATGTACCTTCACATGAAACATTAGGAGCACAGTGTTTACCCACTACTACAGTATAAAAGAACTCTGTTCAAGCTTTGACTAGCATTTATTTTTATTACTGACTTAAATAAGATACTCCTTTGAAAAGACTGAACGTGATGTCTCTGTTCATGCTATGGATGAGTCTTTAAAATTGTCGTTCTCTTTTGATCCATATACACATTTATTTTCATAAAAAATCCATTGATTTGAAATGTTGTTATGTATTCTCTTTTAAGCACTACATAAATGAGCACTATGTACTGTAAGAACCTATACAAGACCACAATTCAGTAGGGGCACTTCCAAAAATTACATATAATCCCAGAAGAATGGGAAGCAATTGAGCCCAAGTGATAAAAAATAAAAAAAAATCTTTATTGAGACATACATACATTTTATACAAAATCTATAAAAACAAGGGCTATATGGGCAGGGATGCCAGTGCAGTGACAATAGCCACATTTGCATGAATCAGGTATCAAGAAGCAATCTTAGTTAGTTTTTTGAAGGAGACAATCATAATCATAAGGTGCACATGCAATGGATGATGGTGACCAAATGAGTTATGAAAGTCAGGCATACATTGTAGTGAACAAAAGATTATGTAAATGCTGAAAACCAGTAAAGTGCAAGTGCAGTCAGATATACTGGAGCATATCCACAAAGAAAAGAAAAAAACAAAAATGATTTAGATGGAATAAAGGTAGACAGCCTAAGAGTGGCAAAAATATAAAGTGCTACATACAATATGAGCTATTTAAGCATATACAGTATATACTAAAGTGCCAGTGCATTAAACAGACAAAGCATGTGTTAGGGTTGGTGGATTGCACTAAATAAATATAATGATAAAGTGAAATGGCAACCTGGGGTCCACCATCCATAAATGTTAAACTGCAGCTAATATGAACAATGGCGGAACACGCAGCAAGCGATTGCACTCACAGAGTTAAACGTCACTCTGTGAACTGTACAAGAAGCTATGTCACGCACACACAGAAACAGAATAGAAATTATGCAAGATACAATCCCTGTTAACCTCACAGAGGATCGAAGCTCAATAACGGAGCAGGGTGCATACAGTGGTCATACAGTCAGCAACTACACTCAAAACAACTCCTCTCTGGAGGTGCCAGAATTCTAGTGCCTATACACCAGCCCTGAATTCATACAAACTCCTCTCCGGAGGTGCTGGAATTCTAACGGCTTACAGCCAACCCTGAGCACAGGCAGACACAGACCACACAGTTGCAAAGTTCATACACACATGAACATAAGTTGATACTAGTGCACCGGCGTGCGTCATTGAGAGCCTTTTATGCCTTAAGCTCAAGTCCAGTCAGACAGGACCTTGCCTGTGGACCAATCTGAAGCTGCCACATCCCCAGAGCAGCTGATGTCCGAGCACCAATGAAAAGGCACCACATCACGGACATGCTCAGTAGGGTGTAGATACAATCAAATCTGGCAATAGATATACCAGTTTTTTACAGACACATAAATGTGTATCCTAAAATAACATGCACAAAAAATGGTAAACAGTTCTACATAGCATGCACCAATAGCCCTAAGCTGCCAGCTGGCCTAAAGCAAGTGCCATCAGTCCATATGTGAGATGGTTTCCCATATACACACTGCAGAGATAAACAAAGTATCACAGTACTTGGACTAATGCACAGTTCCTATAATCCTGCCTCAGCCCATAAGCCTATAGCATAGAATAGGTAGCCAAATAATAAAAGCCTTCGGGGTGCTGTGTCATTTGTAACAGCATAAGGGAAAGAAAGGATATTCATCTGGCCGCACACATGGAGGGGAGATCTCTGACGCTGCAGCACCCTCACAGGTGATTATTACTCTACTTGTTATTCTTGGATATAAAAGGGGTATTGATTGGACAGAGTGCTCACATTTCCCCTGATGAAGACGCTCTAGCAGCGTCGATACGCGTGGGGTCTTGGTCCCCCTAGGAGCTTTGGTAACCCTGCCGTGCACTTTGTGTCCTGATCTCTATAGGATTCTCGGTAACCTTGCCATGCACTTTAGCCATTTAAATGCAGGATTTTGCACCTGTCATCCTCGGGACATCTTAGGGGATTGCTGACTTTCTTTCCCTTATGCTGTTACAAATGACACAGCACCCCGAAGGCTTTTATTATTTGGCTACCTATTCTATGCTATAGGCTTATGGGCTGAGGCAGGATTATAGGAACTGTGCATTAGTCCAAGTACTGTGATACTTTGTTTATCTCTGCAGTGTGTATATGGGAAACCATCTCACATATGGACTGATGGCACTTGCTTTAGGCCAGCTGGCAGCTTAGGGCTATTGGTGCATGCTATGTAGAACTGTTTACCATTTTTTGTGCATGTTATTTTAGGATACACATTTATGTGTCTGTAAAAAACTGGTATATCTATTGCCAGATTTGATTGTATCTACATAAGGGCATTTATAATTGTGTGCATATTATCTCCTGGGGGACCTTGGATGTTGTATTTGGCCTGTTGGCCTTTTTAAATGTTTTTAAATTGTGTGTCCGTTGTTTGCTCCTACTTTTGTAATGTTTATTAAATAAAGATTTATATTTGTTGGTTGATCCCACTAGTGTGCATATCTTTTCTTCTTCTTTTTTCTGATGAGAGTTATCCTTCATTGCTTCCAAACGTAACATCACCCTCCTCGTGAGGAAAGCAATGCTACTGTGATGACCAGGACCCTGGGAACCACATGTGCATAGAAGATAACTGTAAGTCACTGGTAGGTCCACCCACAGGACCCAAAATCCCCAAAAGAGCAGGAGTATAAATAATGAAAGCACAGATTATACTGAATCTTTACTCACAAAACTATATATCAATCTGCTTAGCTCCCCCTGTTCCATAACATGGTGCCTGTAGATTAAATTGCACTTTCATTGTGACAGGTTCCTTTTAAATATGAAGAAAAGCCGCGGAGACACCATCACGTGTTTCTCAATGCAAGCAATGAATAGCCAGGTCTTTCACCGGGAGGGAACAACCACGGGAAGGGCAGCATCCAATAAAGGAAAACCACCTATGCCAAAACATGGTATCCATCCACAGACAGCTGTTTCGGGGTATTTGCCCCTCATCAGTGTGGAGTAGGAAACTGGCTATTAGGAGCAGTGCCTGGTGAAAAGACTATAAACATAAGGGTGAGTGACCTCGGGGAGATCAAAACATCCAACACCGTGGAGACACCATCAAGTTTTTCTCAACGCAGTGATCCAGAACACTGCCCCCATCCCTGATGGGAAATATGCAAATACATGTAGAAAAGCTGCGGAGACACCATCACGTGTTTCTCAACGCAAGCAATGAATAGCCAGGTCTTTCACCGGGAGGGAACAACCTCGGGAAGGGCAGCATCCAATAAAGGAAAACCACCTATGCCAAAACATGGTATCCATCCACAGACAGCTGTTTCGGGGTATTTGCCCCTCATCAGTGTGGAGTAGGAAACTGGCTATTAGGAGCAGTGCCTGGTGAAAAGACTATAAACATAAGGGTGAGTGACCTCGGGGAGATCAGACAGCTGTGGATGGATACCAGCTGGATCACTGCGTTGAGAAACACATGATGGTGTCTCCGTGGTGTTGGATGTTTTGATCTCCCCGAGGTCACTCACCCTTATGTTTATAGTCTTTTCACCAGGCACTGCTCCTAATAGCCAGTTTCCTACTCCACAATGATGAGGGGCAAATACCCCGAAACAGCTGTCTGTGGATGGATACCATGTTTTGGCATAGGTGGTTTTCCTTTATTGGATGCTGCCCTTCCCGTGGTTGTTCCCTCCCGGTGAAAGACCTGACTATTCATTGCTTGCGTTGAGAAACATGTGATGTTGTTTCCGCGGCTTTTCTACATGCATTTGCATATTTCCCATCAGGGATAGGGGCAGTGTTCTGGATCACTGCGTTGAGAAACACGTGATGGTGTCTCCGCGGTGTTGGATGTTTTGATCTCCCCGAGGTCACTCACCCTTATGTTTATAGCCTTTTAAATATGAGGCATATAACTTTATTTTAATCAACAGATTTAATTTTAGTCATTGTTTCTGAATTCACCATTAAAGAAATATTCAGACTGACAAATGGACTGTACAAAGATGTCTATCGCCAATATATATTTCATGTCTGAGAAAAAGCACCATCATAATAGAAACTTGTTTCACTTCTTGTAAAACCTGTTTTTTTACATGTATATATATTTGCTGTGCTAAGTAACAGTTGGTAAAATAAAGCTGTCAGCCAGTCTGGATCTGAGTTCCTATTTGCATTCAATAGTAAAACAAATGCCTACAAACCATAATAGTAACTGACATCTGATAATGCCCCTGGGAAGCATCCACTTTATTTTCATGTGGTTAAATTGATGTTTTCTGTTCAGCTCTTAGATAATACATCATATTAAGAGTCTTTAGCTTGTGCACTTAGAATTTTCATTGCCTGTAAGAAATATAGTACCAGTTGTTTTAGGGCAGGTGACCTCCTCCATTATATAGAGAATTAGCCTCTTATACCCTTTACGCATCTAGCTTCTCAAGTCATTGAGTGGTAAAACATCACTGGTGTACTATTATTAAAATCATAGTAAATGGTATGTTATATACAATTATTGAAAGCCAAAAGGTAAGTTCAGAAGTTAATGTAGCAATTATTCATGGCAAACCTATAGTAAATTACATGACGATCTTACAATTTTTTATCTGCAGATTTTCCTCATCTCATTCTCATTCAAGCCTATGGGGAAAATCCACACATAAAATGCATATTTACTGCAAAAGAAATTGACATGTTGCAGATTTCAAAATATCATCACAGAGCAAAAAAAAGCGCAGTGGGTGTGAGATTTCTAGAAATCCTATACACACTACTGAAACTGTAAGACTGCGCTTTTTGAACTGCAGAGGTATGCAAAGCCAAAAACTGACCAAATACTCAAATTAGCTGTAGTTTTCCTAACACACTCACTTTATTTGTACTGTACAACCATGTTTATTATATACAACTCATTGTGCTGTATCCATAATATATTTGTACCATTGTATCTGTATACTGTCATGAGAAATGCTAAGAACACCTTATTTCATTATTATGGTTTTATGTTTCAAGACATGATATAAAAGATCCGGTCATTAGAAAGTATTAAAGTTAAGTAAATATGACCGCAAATGAACAGCAACACATGAAAACTTATACCAATTTATTATTTAATGATAATTAGGCCATAAAGCAGCTTGTGGGAAATTCAGTACACCCTATTTCAGGACTATATTTACAGTTCATGTTGCCCTAGGCTCTGGTCAGGGGCGTAACTACCGCGGTCGCAGCGGTCGCGATTGCGACCGGGCCCAGCAGGTCAGGGGCCCAGGGCCGGCAGGTCGGAGTCGTAGGAAGGTGGGGGGGGTGGGCCGCCCCGGGCGGCACAATGCGGGGGGCGGCACAATGCGGGGGGTGGGTCGCCGGCGGCGCAGAATTTACCTGTTCGCATGTCGGCTTCAGAAAAATGGCCGCCGCGATCTCCATCTGCGCACGCGCGGCATCCCGTGGCCATTTTCCTGAAACCCCGGGCAGCAGAGCACTCCACCTGCGCACGCGCGGCCTTAGGAAGATGGCCGCCCCCACCGATAACCAGAGAGAGCAGGATCGCGGTCAGGTAAGCAGAACTTGTTTTTTTTTTTTTTATTGAGAGCGGCGATCCGGGGGGCCCAGGGCAGAAAGCTGGACACAGGGGGGCAGAAAGCTGGACACAGGGGGGCAGAAAGCTGGACACAGGGGGGCAGAAAGCTGGACACAGGGGGGCAGAAAGCTGGACACATGGGGGCAGAAAGCTGGACACAGGGGGGCAGAAAGCTGGACACAGGGGGGCAGAACACTGGACACAGGGGCAGAACGCTGGACACAGGGGCAGAACGCTGGACACTGGGGCAGAACGCTGGACACTGGGGCAGAACGCTGAACACGGGGGGCAGAAAGCTGGACACTGGGGCAGAATGCTGGACACTGGGGCAGAACGCTGGACACTGGGGCAGAACGCTGGACACTGGGGCAGAACGCTGGACACTGGGGCAGAAAGCTGGACACTGGGGCAGAACGCTGGACACAGGGGCAGAAAGCTGGACACAGGGGCAGAAAGCTGGACACAGGGGCAGATTGCTGGACACGGGCAGAATGGAGAAACGGGGCATGATTGGAGACACAGGGGGCAGGATGACAGACATGGCGGCATGACTGGAGACACTGGAGGCAGGATTGGAGACAGATGGGGCAGGATCATGGGGCAGGATGGATACGATGGAGACAGATGGGGCAGGATGGGAAGATCATATGGGGCACGATGGATACTCATTAGGGCAGGATGGGAGAACAACATATGGCTGGAGCCAGGAATGAGACACACGGGGCCAGGATGGCGAATATTATTACCATAGGGGCTAATTAAGGGATATTATTACTGCAGTGATGTATTTATTTTATTTTTTGAGTACACTGTTTTAAATGGAGGGGCGGTCCTATTACTGTGTAGAGTGACACTATGTCGCTTTCTTCATGTGGTGTAATGTAGAAGTTGGGAAAATTAATGTGTTATGCAAGTGGAACTCGAGATAACTGTGTTATTTCCTGCAGAGATGAGTCCTGGCTGGATGAAGTGATGGCGGTCTATGCGGGATGAAAGATGAAGGACTTCACCTAGAGACGTCACTGGTGAGTCAGTGTTACCTATACACTGACACTATACACTGTATACTATATACAGAGGTCCTGTGTATATTGTCACCAGTGATCACTGGATTACCTATACACTATATACAGAGCTCCTGTGTATAATGTCACTGGTGATCACTGTATTACCTGTACACAGACACTGCATACTAAGTACAGATCTCCTGTGTATAATGGCACTTATGGTGATAGTATTGTGTTTTTTTTTATTATTGATCAGTATTGTAGTATTCAGTCACTATGTGGTGGTAATATGTGGTCTGGTCATGATGTTGTGGTATTTGTTCCTTGTATTTGATATTATTTGATCACTGTGGTGGTGGGTGGTGGGGGGGCCATTTGGAAGTTTGCACCGGGGCCCATAACTTTGTAGTTACGCCACTGGCTCTGGTCATAAATGCACCCTGATTAAAGGCCCGTTTATACCATTTATTTGTGTGGTAAGGTCATGTCTAGTGAAGCACAATGCTAATCGGTCAGAAATAACAAAGGAGAACCTCAATAATGGTAGTTATGATAATGTAAAAATTGGTACCAGTTGCACTATGTACAGAAGTCTGATCTGCTCAGTGAGCAGCCTGGTCCTGGTGCTCAGTGGTGTGGAATGCATCCCATTCATCTGGTCTTCTTGAACACAAAGTAATAAATGCTGAGACTAAATATTATTCCTATACCGAGACAGAATAATACCTATATCATTTCCTAGTAACACCACCATACTGTGACTGAATAACATACCCATACCATGAATAAATAGCACCGTCATGGGAACAACACCTTGCTAGGATTGGGCAACCACCATACACAGACTGAATATTACCACTGTGACTGAATAACACGACCGAAAAAAGACTGAATAATACTGCCATATTGTTGCCAAATGAAAAAACAAATACTATGCTGACACCGAATACTGACAGTACTGGAAATGTTACCAAGTGGCTATGTGCACACAACATCTTTTCAAGCAGATTCCACTGCAGAAACTGCCTCAACTAAAGTTCAAAAGAATTAACATATTAATTTCTATGTAAAAGTGACTTGCTTTGCAGCTGTTTAGGCTTTTGAACTTTTATTTATCTCTTGAAATCTTTAAAAACACCAAGAGCATAAAAGAAGTGACCTGACCATTATTCTGGAGTTTGATGCTTGGAAGATGGTCAAAAGTTCCTGGGTTGGACGTTTTGTGGAGCATTTTGCTGCAGTTTTTGTAATGCCAACAATTTGAAGTTTATCATTTTACAGTGAGAAAGATTAATACCAAGTGGAAAATATTCAAGACAGGTGACAATCTTCCCAGGAGTGGACATCCCAGCAATTTTACTCCAGGGTCAGACCATGCAATGATTAGAGAGATCGGAAAAAGAAAACAAGAGCTACAGTTCATAGTGAAAAGGCGTCAGCTTGTTAAATATTCAAAAATATTCAAGTTCATGGCAGTACAATTAAAAAAAACCTGAACAAGTATGGACATCAGCACAAAGGCTCACAACATCTGTTGAGCATGGAGGTGAAGGAGTTATGATGTGGGCCTGTTTGCAGGACCTGGGCACTGTATGCCAAAGCATTCTAGACTTCAAATGTGAGCCCATAATTGAAGCTTGGCCAAAACTGGGTCATGCAACATCATCAATGGTCCCAAGCATAAATGAATGCCCACAAATCTCAATCATTTTATGCAACCTTGTAAAGAAGAGAGGGACAGAAAGACTTATAAAGTCATAGAGAGAATTACTTCGTTACTGCTGCTAAAGGTGCTTCTGCAAATTATTGATTCTTTGGGTGGACTTCATTTTTCACCCACTGGTTTTGCATTTTGGTCTAATTTATTTTAAATAAATAACAACAAGATTGGAGTTGAGCGAATTTGCTCGGATATCTTCTTATTTGGAAAGCTATAGCATTTACCGAATAAGCTACAGCGGGAACTCGGATACATCGAGCGCGCCAGCTGTTCAGCTGTTCGGAGCCACAGCTGCATGTGTAGTGGCTGTGTGACATTCACAACACATGCATGGATAGCCCAACAAACAGGCTGTCCATGTATGTGTCATGCTATAGCTCGCCGAATAAGCAGGGACCCAAACAAATTCGCTCTACTTTAAACATTATGTAATTTATCATGTGTTCTTCATTTGAGCCTATGTTTTTCTAATCTAAGGACCTTGTAAGAACTTGTTTTTTTTATATGTTCTGATACATAAAAACAAAGAAATAAACGGAGTTAAACTAGTTTTTATCATAGCTGTATTTGCTACCATACAAAAGTATATCTAACTATGGTCTTCTAAACTGATGTGAGGGGTAAAATCTTTTTCTTACCTTTTTGGATAGCTTCTGGCTTAATTTTAACTGGTAAAACTTCCAAAGTAGTCAGGCCTAAATATCTGGCGAGATGGGAAGTCGGAGTTGCCCACCAATTGATGCTTGTTTTGTTGCAACATGTCAAGGAACTGGTGGCTATGGCAGTACCTTAATCTCAGTGGATACCTGAATAGCACGTTACCTGACCACTATCATGATTGTCATATAGATGTGCATATATACAGTGGGGAAGATAAGTATTTGCTATACATTTTTGCAAGTTTTACCACCTACAAAGAATGGAGAGGTCTGTAATTGTTATCGTAGGAATACTCCCCCTGTGAGAGACAAATTCTGAAAATAAAAGAACAGAAAATCATATTGTATGAATTTTAAATAATTAAATTGCATTTTATTGCATGAAATTAGTATTTGATTTTGATCACTGACTAACCAGCAATAATTCTGGCTCTGACAGACCTGTTAGTTTTTCTTTAAGAAAACGTTGCACTCATTACTTGTATTTATTGCACCTGTTTGAACCTGTATTAAAAAAACACCTGTCCTTGCACGCAATCAATCACACTCCAACCTCTTCACCATGGCCAAGACCAAAGAGCTATTTAGGGACACCAGGGACAAAACTGTAGAACTGCACAAGGCTGGGATGGGGTACAGGACAATAGGCAAGCAGTTTGGTGAGAAAGCAACAATTGTTGGCAAAATTATTAGAAAATGGAAGAAACACAAGACAACTGTCAATCTTGGCATCCATGCAAGCTCTCTCCTCGTGAGGTAAGGATGATTCTGAGAAATGTCAGGAATCAGCCTAGAACTAAATGGGAGGACCTGCTCAGTGATCTGAAGAGAGCTGGGACCATAGTCTCAAGCATTACCGCTAGTAACACACTACATTGTCATGGATTAAAATCCTGCAGGGCACGAAAGGTCCCTCTGCTCACATCAGCACATGTCCAGGCCCATTTTAAGCTCACCAATGACTATCCAGATGATGCAGAGGGGGCATGGGAGAAGATCATTTGGTCAGATGAGACCAAAATAGAACTTTTTGGTATCAACTCCACTTGCCGTGTTTGGCAGAGTAAGAAGGGTGAGTTCAACCCCAAGAACACCGTCTCAATTGTGAAGCATGGTGGAGGAAACATCAAACTTAGGGGTGCTTTTCTGCAAAGGGGACAGAATGATCGCACTATATTGAAGAGAGGATGGATGAGGTCATGTAACATTTTGTCCACCTCCCTCCCTCAGTTAGAGCAATGAAGATGGCTTGTGGCTGGGTCTTCCAGCTTGACAATGACCCCAAAACATACAGCCACAACAACTAAGGAGTGGCTCAGTAAGAATCATTTCAAGGTCCTGGAGTGGCTTAGTTATCCTCCAGATGTGAACCCAATAGAAAATCTTTGGAGGGAGCGCAACGCAGTGTTGCCTAATGACAGCCCCGAAACCTGAAAGATCTGGAGAATATCTGTATAGAGAAGTGGACCAAAATCCCAGCGGCAGTGTGTGCAAACTTGGTTAAAAACTATAGGAAACGTTTGACCTCTGTAATTGCAAACAACGTTTTCGGTACCAAATATTAAGTTCTGTTTTTCTATTGTATCAAATACTTATTTCATGCAATAAAATGAAAACTAATTATGTAAAAATCATACAGTGTGATTTTCTGTATTTTTTATAGATTCTGTCTCTCACAATTGAAGTGTATCTATGATAAAAATTGCAGACCTCTCCATTCTTTGTAAGTGGGAAAACTTGCAAAATCAACAGTGTATCAAATACTTATTTTCCCCACCTCAGGTTACCAGTTGCTGCAGTGATGTTGCTTTTCCTTTGGGGAAGGTGATGTCATGCTCAGAGGCAAAGGAGTTCTCTTCACCAGGTAAGGCACACACATGCAACATATTCTGAATCCAGGCCAGGAGGGGGAGCTCAAGACCCGGATTCAGGGGAGCTTCCCTATGCTTCATGTTTCCTGACCTGGAGGAGGAGTTAGTTTAGTTGGAGTGAAACAGAGGAGAAGGACGTCTGGAGCAGACGTGAGAGGCCTGGCAGCCTCTCACGTCTGCTCCAGACATCCTTCTCCTACTGGGAAAAGAGAACTCTAACTTGCCTCTGAGCCGGCTGGACCACCATCAATCCGTGCCTGGTACCCTGGACTGTGGCCTGTCACCCACAAGTAAACCAGGTAAAGACTTATCACTTGTCTCTTCCATTTATTCACCGGCTACATCATCTACGCCACACACCCTAGGACCCCTGGGGACCCCGCTTCACCTGTGGGAAGTGTAACATCTGGGCTGCCGCAACATCCCCCAGGGGACCCTTCTAATGCAGCGTCGGTCCCCCCTATTGACCGAACTCCACAGGTGGCGTCCCGACAAACTTTGAACATTAACCCCTTTAACGTTGATGCCCAGGGCCACGGACCGGGTCACAGCCACCGTGACATCCCCCTTTGTGACCGGACCCGATACCGAGTATGCCACTGCCCTGTGGGCGCCTCAACTTTGGCATCACGAACAGGATTTCGTGCCCTGGCATCGCCGGGTACTGTGCGCAATTGATTACAATGGACTGTGTTATACTGTGTGAAATTGAAATATGGCTGCCATTGCTGTACGACGAGGAGGACAGAGAACAGGAAAAGATGTGTTGCTATAGGTGGAGTTCGTGCACTGGCGTGAAAGCTGGATCCACCCCTTCAGAGACTCTAATGCTAAACAAAGATGTCCATCATCAGGATGGGTCCGCCCCCAGGAGCTGGTGGGAAAGTGCGTGAGGCACAGAAAGAGGAAGCACGTGGAACAGCACGGCAGCAGGATGGCTGCATGTAACCTGGTCAAGTCCCTGGTAAACAGCAAAGAAGCGCTGCCAGAACAAAGAGAGACCCCAGAAGATGTCCCCGGTCTGCAGCGGCAAGAAACCTTGGACCTGCAACCTATCCTGGACCCGGAGCGCCTCGTCGCAGAGATGGAGGAGCTGGCACAGCAACTGATGAAGACCCAGATGACAGCGGTTGCCGCCTGGAAAGATTCCCTGGTCTGGAGAATGAAGACCACCCAGCCGCCATGCCAACACTTACCAGCCACATTCCCAGCCATGGCGGAACCTGCACCGTCGACCTCGGTGGAGCCGGAGAGCGATGCGCTGATGAAGGAGACGCCACCGACAGGAGATCGGTCCTATAACACTGACAGAGCCAGAAAGCAAGACCCTGCTGGAACGCGAGACTGCACCACCAACAGAAAACCTGGACCTCGTGACTGCCACCCCGATGGAGCCGGAAAGTGAGGCCCAGCCAGAGAGCGAGATGCCAATAAGTGAGACGCCGCAGCTGGAGATGATGACTCCGCAGCACCAGGCCCTGCAGCCCGTGGACCAAACACAGTGGCAACGAGACATCCAGACACCAGCGGGGACAGAACAAGACACTGGCACCGGTGAGACAGGTATGTTAACTGCCCCGGTAGCTGAAGACACCTTAGTGGGACCATTAGCACCCCCACCAACCTTAGTGCTCAAACAAGTAACAACTATTATGACTTGGGACTGCATAAGTGACACATATGCCACATTGACTGAGCCCATGATCCCAGCGGCATCGCCCCTGAAGGCATGTAGACCTAAAGAATCACTTCACTGGAAACACCCTCAGACAGACCTTATGGGATTTCCTATAAAAGCCCAATCTGCAGCTAATAGCGTGACAGTTACTGAAACAGAGGACTACTGCAAACAGCAGATTCTAAAACTGTCAACAGAAGGACAACAACGTAGAGCTAAATGGGAGGCCATGGAGCAACAGAACTTAACAGCTAAAGCTCAATCTCATTTAATTAAACCTGCCAGTAGAGGGCCCACTAGAACTGGAACTGTAGTTTCCTTTAACTTGGACAGAGGTTGGGGATTTATCAGAGAGCACATTGGCCAAAGAGAACTGTTTGTAAACTGTAGGGATGTGGAATCAAACCTGTTAAAAGGACACCCTGACCGTGATTTGTACCCTGGTGACAAAGTCACTTATACCCGGCACCACGGAGAAAGGGGATACTACGCCGTTCATGTGAAACGGTGCCATGACCCTTATGATCACCCCCGTGTAGCCACTGAAAGTGGAACTGAAACACAGACGCAGGCTACACAAACTGTGGAACTCGAACATTCTTTGAAGGAGTCACCTGCTGACCCCTGTGTTCATGGACTTCCCCAGTCAGGAAGCTGTACACACCAGGATCTGCCCTGGAAAAAGCAAATGTAAAGAGCATTCACCTGCGTGAAATAACCAATGTAAATATGTTGTTTTGATGCCTTTTCTTTTGCAGTACTTATGGACAAGATGTTTCCCTGGAAAATGATTTTATAAATAGTTGGCACCTGTTAAGGTGCCCACTTGCCGGCGTGGGTGGGACCTTGTTTGCCTTGTTTACATGGTTTCTTTACAGACTCAAAGCAGAATTGTATATATGTGTACCTGTTTTGCTTTTCAGGACTGGAGCAAAACTACCTGGCACAGAAGAGGACCAAGACTGGTCAATGCGCCTTGTTCCTTTTAAGTTTGCACTTTAACCTGTGTGCACTTGTAATAAAGAGTTATTTTATTGTTATGTTATGCAATGTTCAAGAACCATACCTCCCATAAAGGGACGCTCAAGTTTAACCAGTTTCTCCTGTTGATATGATATCCAAAAATTGTCTGTAACCTGTAAGGCTGTTTTTCTTTTCCCAGTCTGGGAGTACTGGTGTTAATGGGGGGGAGTGCAGCACCCCAGGTTACCGGTTGCTGCAGTGATGTTGCTTTTTCTTTGGGGAAGGTGATGTCATGTTCAGAGGCAAAGGAGTTATGTTCACCAGGTAAGGCACACACATGCAACACATTCTGAATCCAGGCCAGGAGGGGGAGCTCAAGACCCAGATTCAGGGGAGCTTCCCTGTGCTTCATGTTTCCTGACCTGGAGGAGGAGTTAGTTTAGTTGGAGGGAAACAGAGAAGGAGAAGGAAGTCTGGAGCAGACGTGAGAGGCCTGGCAGCCACGTGGAGCTGCAGCCTCTGGGAAGGAGTAACCTGAAGGGTTGCATGTGGAGCAGCCACAAGGGAAGGAGCACAGGAGAGAAGCAGAACTCAGAGGGGAACTGTGGCAGGGCACCCTCAGGGCTAAATCACAGTAATCCGGGAACCGGGAGTCCGAGGCTTTCGTGGACTCTAGGACACGGAGCAGAACCGGAGGGCACTACACTATATATGTCACCTGCCCACATCACGCCTGAGATGCAGCTGCACCTAAGGATCCTGGGGCATCTGAGAGTCCCTGTAAAAAGGCTCAAGCTGCCCTTTGTGCAGGTACCTGTCCCAGGACAGGGGGAACCTGGAGGACCTTGTAGGAAGCTTAAAGCAGCAAGGACCTCACTTAGAAAGACGCAAGTAGGAAAGGCTCATGGACCTCTACTGGGAAAAGAGAACTCTAACTTGCCTCTAAGCCGGCTGGACCACCATCAATCCGTGCCTGGTACCCTGGACTGTGGCCTGTCACCCACAAGTAAACCAGGTAAAGACTTATCACTTGTCTCCTCCATTTATTCACCGGCTAAACCATCTACGCCACACACCCTAGGACCCCTGGGGACCCTGCTTCACCTGTGGGAAGTGTAACATCTGGGCTGCCGCAACATCCCCCAGGGGACCCCTCTAATGCAGCGTCGGTACTCCCTATTGACCGAACTCCACAGGTGGCGTCACGACAAACTTTGAACATTAACCCCTTTAATGTTGATGCCCAGGGCCACGGACCGGGTCGCAGCCACCATGACATCCCCCTTTGCGACCGGACCCGGTACCGAGTACCCCACTGCCCTGTGGGCGCCTCATGTGGACATTCAAATGACTTTTGTTTTTATTTTTTCTACTGCATATTTCTTATAAGATGAGTCAATATGCCCATTGAGTAAAAGTCAATTCAATGTTAAAATTGCACAATAAAACAAATGTTTAAACATGTGTTAAATATAAATTTGCTAGAGATGAGCGGATCTTTTGAAATTTAATTTCACTGACATACCTGAATTTTCCAAAAAATGTAATTTACAACAGAAAAATTTGCGCAAGAGAGACTTACCCAGTGACTTTGACAATAGAAAACAACTTTACAGTAAAAAATATAATCTGCTGGGAACTGCAGATATGTGATGGCTCAGGTACTGACCATATCTATACAAGATACTATAATCCACGAGATGTTATAGCTGCTGAGCATTATGGGGAAGACCACATGGTAATTCTAGTTGATGTTAGACCACTCTCTTATAAGAGGTCAGCAGATCCCTGTTGAAAAATCGTGCATCCGGGGCTATCCCCTGGGAACTGAATCGTGCACTTGCATATGACTATGGGTAAGTGTTATTGATTCTAATTAGCGATGGTGAACCCCCCGATGATCAGAATCAGCGGTTCGACTGATTTTTTTTAATAAAGTTCGAGTTCGGGGCCAGACATGATGCGAACTTGCGTCCTAACCCCGAACTTGGACATTACAGATATGGGATGGGGCGGGGGGGGGGGGGCTGTAAAAGAAGGAATACAATTAATAATAAAAATTATAATTATACTTACATGTCCAGGGACCCGTCCTCCTGTCCCGCTGTCTCCCAGCCGCATCTGCTTCCGGGGCCGCTCATTACCTTCTAGCGGTATTCACTGCACTCGGCACTCTTCGGCTTTTTCCGGCAGTGTTCGTGCGGTGACGTCCCATAAGTTGCTTCATATATAATTGGCTCCATATACGGCTCCATATATAATTGGCCCCATATATTGCTCCAGACCTTAAAAAAAATGAAATACTCCCCTCTCCTTGCTGGCCGCTTCTCTGCTCCAAACTCCTCAGCATCACTGTCTTCCAGCTCTCTGAATTGTGACTGATCAGACAGAGGGCGCACAGTACTGATGTCATCGTGCCCTCTGACCTTAACGTCACAGTCAAAGGATGGAGGATGCTGCAGCGGTGGAGCAGGGAAAGGTATCACAAGTACCAGGGCACTGAGCAAATGGGGAGTGGGCCCATTTGCGGGCACTGGTACAGGCCTGCTCAGGGCCCAGCACTTATCCGAATGCTGACATCGACCCTGTACACCTACACAGTATTTGTACAATAATGTCAATGTGCTGGATTTTTATGTAATTCGCTTATGCATGGACTCTGGAGAGACTCCGGAGCATAATAACGAACATGAATTCACAGAGAAGTTATTGAACTTCCTGGGAAAAAACAAGCAAATATGCGAATTTGAATTTTGCTGATATGCTCATCTCTAACCTGCAGTAACCAACAGGCTATTTAATAACACAAGGCAGTTATCAACTTCATGATTGTTAAAAATAAAAAAAGTCCAAAAATTATCCCTTTTAGTTATTTGTGATTAAGCATGCTACTCTGTGACATTGATTCATGCTCATTGCTTTGCAGTCATAGGTAACATTATGCTGCTGTGATTGAAACTGCCATTTTGTCCCATATATTCTATGATGCCCTACACTTCCTCAATAATTCACTTGCCAGAAGCAAAGGAGGAAAATAGTAGCATATGCGTAGTAGTAACGCTGTCAAGGCGACTTGTGCCACTGGTGCTGGTGGTGGTGCTTCTACTGCTAGCAACTCCCGACATTCTTAGCCATGTTAGTTTTTTTCCTTCTACATAATTCAGTAGCAATGCCATTTTTTATTTACCATTACATTTTGATCAAAACCATAATTAACTTTTGAAAATCTTTTCGACTGAAATTATTCTATTCTTCTCAAAAAAAGACATAACAAGAATTGCTAGATAATATGCTTTTATATAAATAGAAAGAAATGTGCGGTAGCAGGTTGCAGTATAGATGTGATGTTTAGGGATGTCAAATTGGATTAGCAAAGAAAGTGTCCAAAATATGACATGAACAGTTAAATGTCTAAATATAAAAATAAATCAATTAATTTCTATCTAACAAAATTCAATAAACCCCTTTCCCAAAAATAATGTGATAAGAAAAGCAAGAATGGTACATATATAAGTGGCATTATCTCAACCAGGCACTCTATTAGTGTAAAATTTGTACATTGCTATAATTCACTGTGACCTGCAAATTTCATACAATTTTACACGAAGTTCGCTCATTTCTACCTCCCACACATCCATACACATGCATTTTGATGCGGTTGATCCTAGAAGGACAGTCTTGCTGAAATGCAACCAAGAGGATTTCTGGGAGCACAGACAGATTCATTTTTTAGGCTAGTTTCACATTTGCTTTTAACCCCTTCACCCCAAAGCCTGTTTTCACCTAAAGGTACCTTCACACGAAGCGACGCTGCAGCGATAGCGACAACGATGTCGATCGCTGCAGCGTCGCTGTTTGGTCGCTGGAGAGCTGTCACACAGACCGCTCTCCAGCGATCAACTATGCCGAGGTCCCTGGTAACCAGGGTAAACATCGGGTAACTAAGCGCAGGGCCGCGCTTAGTAACCCGATGTTTACCCTGGTTACCAGCGTAAAATGTAAAAAAAACAAACAGCACATACTTACATTCACGTCCCCCTGCGTCCACTTCCTGACTGACTGAGCGCCGTACAGTGAGAGCAGAGCGGTGACGTCACCGCTGTGCTGCTTTCACTTTCACTTTGCGGCGCTGAGTCAGAGGAGGAAGCAGACTGCAGGGGACGCAATGTGAGTATGTGCTGTTTGTTTTTTTTACATTTTACGCTAGTAACCAGGGTAAACATCGGGTAACTAAGCGCGGCCCTGCGCTTAGTAACCCGATGTTTACCCTGGTTACCAGTGTAAAATATCGCTGGTATCGTTGCTTTTGCTTTCAAACACAACGATACACAGCGATCGGACGACCAAATAAAGTTCTGGACTTTATTCAGCGACCAGCGACATCACAGCAGGATCCTGATCGCTGCTGCGTGTCAAACGAAACGATATCGCTAGCGAGGACGCTGCAACGTCACGGATTGCTAGCGATATCGTTATAATGTCGTTTCGTGTGAAGGTACCTTTAGTGACACGGCCAATTTTTAGAATTCTGACCACTGTCACTTTATGAGGTCATAACTCAAAAACGCTTCAACGGATCCTGGTGATTCTGACATTGTTTTCTCGTGACATATTGTACTTCATGATAGTGGTAAAACTTCTTCGATATGACTTGCATTTATTTGTGAAAAAAACAAAAATTTGTCGAAAATTATGAAAATTTAGCAATTTTCAAAATTTTTGTTTTTATGCCCTTAAATTAGAGAGTTATATCCCATAATATAGTTAATAAACAACATTTCCCACATGTCTGCTTTACATCAGCACAATTTTGGAAACATAATTTTTTTTTGTTAGGGAGTTATAAGGGTTAAAAGTTGACCAGCGATTTCTCATTTTTGCAACAAAATTTGCATAACCATTTTTTTTACGGACCACCTCACACTTGAAGTGACTTTGAGGGGTCTATATGACAGAAAATGCCCAAAAGTGACACCATTCTAAAAACTGCACCCCTCAAGGTACTCAAAACCATATTCAAAAAGTTTATTAACCCTTCAGGTGCTTCACAGGAATTTTTGGAATGTTTAAAAAAAATTGAACATTCAACTTTTTTTTCACAAAATTTTTACTTCAGATCCAATTTGTTTTATTTTACCAAGGGTAACAGGAGAAATTGGACCAAAAAAGTTGTTGTACAATTTGTCCTGAGTACGCCGATACCCCACATGTTGGGGTAAACCATTGATTGGGCACATGGCAGAGCTCGGAAGGGAAGGAGCGCCATTTGACTTTTCAATGCAAGATTTGCTGGAATTGAGATCGGAACCCATGTCGCAATTGGAGAGCCCCTGATGTGCCTAAACAGTGGAAACCCCCACAAGTGACACCATTTTGGAAAGTAGACCCTCTAAGGAACTAATCTAGATGTGTGGTGAGCACTTTGAACCTCCAAGTGCTTCACAGAAGTTTATAATGTAGAGCCGTAAAAAAAAATTCATATTAATTTTCACAAAAAATGATCTTTTTGCCCCAAATTTTTTATTTTCCCAAGGGTAACAGGATAAATTGGACACCAAAAGTTGTTGTGCAATTTGTCCTGAGTACGCTGATACTTCATATACGGGGATAAACCACTGTTTAGGCGCATGGCAGAGCTCGGAAGGGAAGTAGCGCCATTTGACTTTTCAATGCAAAATTGGCTGGAATTGAGATTGGAACCCATGTCGTGTTTGGAGAGCCCCTGACGTGCCTAAACAGTGGAAACCCCCACAAGTGACACCATTTTGGAAAGAAGACCCCCTAAGGAACTTATCTAGATGTGTGGTGAGCACTTTTAACCCCCAATTGTTTCACTAAAGTTTAGAATGTAGCGCTGTGAAAATTAAAAAATCATTTTTTCTTTCCACAAAATGATCGCGCTGCTCCGGTGGGAGAGCGCAGGGAGCCCCCGTCCCTGCGTTATCCCCCTCTATGCCGCTGTCACTATTGACAGCGGCATCAGAGGGGTTAAATGCCCGCGACCGGCGATAGCGCCGATCGTGGGCATTGCTGCGGGGTGTCAGCTGTCATATACAGCTGACACCCGCACCCGATCACCGCGGCGCTCAGCGCGAGACCGCGGTGATTGGGGCGCCGTACTAGTACTGTGGCTGGCACTAATACAGTGCCGGCAGTGCAGTACTAGTACGGCGCATGTCGGGAAGGGGTTAAATCCGCAGTGTTTAAAACGCATCCGCAAGTGGTGAAAAAAACGCATATAAACGCGTACAAACGCGGCATTTTTTTTAAGCATGCGTTGACGCATGCTGTTAAAAAACGCCGCGTTTGTACACGTTTACATGCGTTTTTTTCCTGCGTTTCGTTTGCGTTTATGGTGCGCATGATGAGAAATTTCACAAGAGAAAAATCAAGCCGGTAAAATTCAGCGCGGTGTACAGTAAAATCACACTGACAGGTTAGAATAGAGTAGATATATACACATAGAATAGGTATATATACATATATATCTGTCAGTGAGACACCTATATATGTATATTTATATTTAATGCAGCGCTAGATAGCATAAAAGCCGCTAATTCAAATACCGGCTTTTGCTCTCTCCTTCACAAACCCGACAGGATATGAGACATGGTTTACATACAGTAAACCATCTCATATCCCTTCTGTTATTACATATTCCTCTTCAGTAATGTAAGAAGTGTCTGTGTGTCAAATTTGGGGGCTCTAGCTATTAAATTAAAGGGTTAAATGGCGGAAAAAATTGGCATGGGCTCCAGCGCAATTTTCTCCGCCAGATTGGTAAAGCCAGTGACTGGGGGCAGATATTAATAGCCTAGAGAGGGTCCATGGTTATTGGCCCCCCTGGCTACAAACATCTGCCCCCAGCCACCCCAGAAAAGGCACATCTTGAAGATGCGCCTATTCTGGCACTTGGCCACTCTCTTCCCACTCCCGTGTAGCGGTGGGATATGGGGTAATGAAGGGTTAATGTCCCCTTGCTATTGTAAGGTGACATTAAGCCAGGTTAATAATGGAGAGGCGTCAATTATGACACTTATCCATTATTAATCCAATAGTACAAAATGGTTAAGAAAACGCACACACATTATTACAAAGTCCTTTAATGAAATAAAGACACAGGTTGTTGTAATATTTTATTATACTGGTAATCCACCTGAAGACCCTCGTTCTGTAACAAAGGAAAAATAAAAAAACAACAATATCTCATACCTTCCCTCGCTCATGTCAAGTCCCACGAAGTAATCCATCTGAAGGGGTTAATTCATTTTACAGCCAGGAGCTCTGCTAAAGCAGTGCTCTTGCCTGTAAAACCCAGGGAATGAATTGATTGGAGGGAAATGACCTTTAGTTACCTTGAGTCACGGTGAGGCGCCCTCTGCTGGATGTCCTCATATGAACTCGAGCCTGGTAAAAGTTCCCACGCTCGAGTTCATATGAGGACATCCAGCAGAGGTCGCATCACCGCAACTCAAGGTAGCTACAGGTCATTCCCCTCCAATCCATTCATTCCCTGGGTTTTTACAGGCAGGGGCGGCTGCATTAACAGGCTTCTGCTTGTAAAACTAGTTAACCCTTTCAGATGGATTTACAACGTGGGACAGAACGACGGAAGGTAAGGAATATTGTTGTTTGTTTTTTTAAACTTTGTTTCAGGTGACAAAGGGTCTTCAGGTGGATTAAGAGTCTAATAAAATATTACAACAACATGTGTCTTTATTTCATTAAAATACTTTGAAATAATGTGTGTGTGTGTTTTCTTAACCATTTTGTACGATTGGATTAATAATGGATAGATGTCATAATTGACGCCTCTCCATTATTAACCTGGCTTAATGTCACCTTACAATAGCAAGGGGACATTAACCCTTCATTACCCCATATCCCACCGCTACACGGGAGTGGGAAGAGAGTGGCCAAGTGCGAGAATAGGCGCATCTTCCAGATGTGCCTTTTCTGGGGTGGCTGGGGGCAGATGTTTGTAGCCGGGGGGGGCCAATAACCATGGACCCTCTCTAGGCTATTAATATCTGCCCCCAGTCACTGGCTTTACCACTCTGGCGGAGAAAATTGCGCGGGAGCCCATGCCAATTTTTTCCGCCATTTAACCCTTTAATTTAATATCTAGAGCCCCCAAATTTGACACACAGACACTTCTTACATTACTGAAGAGGAATATGTAATAACAGAAGGGATATGAGATGGTTTACTGTATGTAAACCATGTCTCATATCCTGTCGGGTTTGTGAAGGAGATAGCAGAAGCCGGTAATTGAATTAGCGGCTTTTATGCTATCTAGCGCTGCATTAAATATAAATATATATACATAGGTGTCTCACTGACATATATATATGTATATATACCTATTCTATGTGTATATATCTACTCTATTGTAACCTGTCAGTGTGATTTTACTGTACATCGCATGCGTTCAAAAAAGCAACAAAACGCATGTGCTTAAAAACGCATGCGTTTACATTGACAGCAATGCGTTTTTTTGTTGCAATCCTTGCGCGATCGAACGCATGCGTTTCCTGGCAGCAAATAGACGCCTCTAGAAATTACTACATGTTGCATTTCCACGCCAAGCCGCAAACGACGAGACGACGCATGTGTCGTCAAACGCGGCAAAACGCGAACAAAAAAAACCGCATGCGTTTTCAATGTTAAATATAGGAAAACACGACGCATGCGTTTATATGCGGTACAAACGCTGCGGCCACAAACGCAAATGTGAAACCAGCCTTAGCTGTTCACACTGAATTTGACAGGGTTAACCATTGCACATCTAATGCTATGGTCATCTAGCAAATAACAATAATCTAAAACTAAAACATTGATTAATCAAATATCACACAAAAAGGCAACTACACTGGTGAAATATACGGTACATGGTACATTTTTTACATTGTTATTGTTTTTCTATTCACACTGTAAATAGAAGGTTTTGTCTCAAGAAATAGTTTTGAGCAATTTCTGGAAAAAAATGACTCTTCTGACCCCATGTGGTAGCTTTCTAATATTACATATTCAGAACGAAACAATTTAGCCATCTATAAGGATCTGATCATTTCAAATTAGTTTTTGAAGGATTTAAAAATACAGAAATGTCAATATTTTATTCTTCACGGAATAAATAAAACTGTTGTCTCACAGTTAGAGAATATATCATAGTCAACGGGGAAGATTTGCAGAACACATTAGAGCCCACGTATTATAAAAGCACGGTGCTGACCATTTTTGTTGCTTGTATGTAGATTCAATGTAAATTCTTTTTTAAAGCTTTTTTAAGAAGGCTAATTCCCTACACTAATTGTATGCACAGGAACTAACTTTTTGCTGTTCAAAATGCTAGAGATGCTTATTTATTTTAACACACATTGAAAATCTCCCATAATTTGATAAATGAGGGAAACATATAAGGTTCCCAGGATGGCAGCCATGGGCGAGCTGTTATTCCATAACGCCCTGACCCCTTACAAACAAATCGTGTCCCAGTCCATAAGTGTTGTACAGTGTACATTACATTGTACTCACTTGCAGGTAGGAGACTTTCACTGTCTCTACGTCCTCAGGTCCAGGTCCATCAGGGGTATTATACAGTAGCATTTAAATAGTCTATGCAGCACAATAAAAGGTTACAGTAACCCAATGAAATGATATGCACATGACTTCACAGTAAACAATCTGTTATATTTAATATAGGCACATAAAACATTTCAGGTAAGTAAAAGCAAGTAAATACCCATAGTAGCGTCCAAAAACTGCACTGCTCCACTACCCCAACACGCGTTACTCGATTCCCCACAGTTTACTGTGATGTCAAATATCAAACGACTTGACTGTCACTTCCAAACAGAAATCAGGTGTGTACAGGTGCTTACTAAGATTAGCCATCTCCATATCTAACTAACAAATAAAGTAACACTCTGTAGCGCTATAGCATGCAAACATGAAGAATATGAAATTTAAATTGCCTTACTGAGAGACTCGCCAAATTGTGGCTCCCGAGTACATACAGTATGAATTGGCAAATTTATGGGCTAAGTATTCTAATTTTTTCATATTTTCTAGAGTAGTAATGTGCATAGCAGCATAGGTTATAATGGCTACGTGTGATATCCGTGAAATAAACAGATACCACACATGCTGGAAACACAGACATGTGAAGGAGGCCTACTCCGGAAGAGTGTTCTAATAAGGGAAGAGTCACACGACCATATAACTCAGACAGTGATTGCAACACAATGCTCGGACTAACCGTCAGCTCTCCCGACCCGACTGTGACATTTGCACAGAAATACATGCTGTCACGCTCAGGTTGGGAGACCTGACTGCCTGCAAGCATTATGTTGTGATCTTCATCTGAGTTCTATGCCTTTGTAACTCTTCTCTATGAAGAATACTCAGAAAAGGAGACAGGTTCTCACCCTTCCACTGTCATCATCTGTACTCCAAATGAATATGAAGTCATTTGCAAACTGCATAACTTTTCATGAAAAAAATGTAAAAAATAAAGGTTAGTTGCTTTTTAAGGCCTATATAAATTACAGTTCCCAGCAAATTTCGTTGATGACAAAGTGGAAAAATGGCTTGGTTTACCTTTGCTAAACTTTTGTTTTCCTATAAAAATCACAGCTATTGATAATGCACTTCTGACACAAAGCGGTCAAAAGTGTCTGAGGCAGTCTGAGCCATGGGGCGATCTGAGCGCCATGCGGTCACTTGAAGGGGGTTTATGATGTTATGACATTTAGTTGCAGTGCAAATGGAATCTGCAAACTCTTCTAGGAAAATATGCATGTCAAATTGTGCTACTTTCCTCCTGAGTCCTGCTGTGTGACCAAATATTAATATACAGCCACATTTGAGGTATTGCCATGTTTAGGAGAAATTGTGTAACAAATAGAGATAGGCGAACCCCCACTGTAAAGTTCATGGTCCATACCGAACACCTAGTGTTCGAGCACGGTCCCCGAACATGGACTCCAAGAAGTTCGTGTTACTGTTTGGGTTCAATAAAATCAGACTTTGAAGAGAGGTCTTCACATCTACCCAGGAATTCAGACTTCAGTCTTAGAGATGTATTCACATTAGATACGCTAGAACTCATCAGTTTTGAGACCACTTTGTCGTTGGTTGATGAGCTTGCATGAATTGGCCAAATTATGTACTAAGTGTCTCATTTTTTCCTAGTATCCAGAAGCAGTAGTACTATTCATTTTTCATATATTTCACATTGATGTGCTTTAGCACTACAAAGAGCAACTTTTTTTGTTTCTTATATATGAAGGTACAGTAGCTACTCCTTGTTGGCACCTGTTCACATTAGTTTGAAAGTGCCAGTCAGTCTTTTTGTCATTGTTTGGGTTCGGCAAACTGAACATTGGCTGCTTCCCACACTGTCATCACCGGCTTTGATCGGCGGTAAGATCATTACCACCAGTCAGAGAGCTGCAGCTCCCATGCTGCCAGATGACAGCGTGAGCCAGCAGCTTTCATCGGCAGTAAAAAGGATACATCCGGTCACAGTCCTCAACTGATGAGAGAGTACTACTCCCAACAGCCTAAGCCTGCAGTCACAGGTAAAAGCGAGAGTAGGCGCTGCTGATGGGAGTATTCATCAGACAGCAACTTTGCTATAAATAGGTATTTAAAAAAAAATGACATGAGGTCTCTTCTATTTTTGATAACCAGCCCACGTAAAACTGACAGCTGTTGGCTGCAGCCCTCTACTGTCAGCTTTATCATAGCTGGTTATCAAAAATAGAGGGGTCTCATGCCATTTTTTTTAAATTATTTAAATAAGTAATTTAAAAAAATGGAATGGTGTCTCCTATGTTTTGACAACCAGACATGCTAAAGAGTGTTATGGTTGTTTATTATTTTCTGTCTTTTACAGGTGACATGGGCATTGGTGGATTTGGCATATGATGAGTATAACTGTGCTTTTTTATTTTTATTTCAAATAATGGAGACTGAGTCATTATTTCAATTAAAGAACTTTATTTTGGCTATGTCTATTTTTACAATCTAGCTATGGGGTTAATAATGGGGGCGTTTTAAAGACTTCCCTCCATTATCAACCTGTGCACTTGATATCAGCAGCCATTAAACAGTTGACATCAATCCCACAACTATTATCCCACTTGCCACCACACCAGGGAAAGTGGGAAGAGCTTAGCAAAGCGCCAAAGCTAATAGATGTGTCTCTTCTGGGGTGGCTGCATGCTGCTAGTTTTAGGCTGGGGGTCAATATTCATGGCCCTTTACCAGTCTGAGAATACAAGCCCCCGTTGTTTGATTTAGCTTGACTGTTTCCCAAAAATGGTGGGGGGATGCCAGGCCGTTATTTATTTAAATATTTTTTTTTTTTTAAATGGCGTGGGATGCCTTTATTCTTTATAACCAGCCATGATAAAAGCTGACCACTGAGAATTGCAGCCCACAGATGTCAGTTTTGTCTGCACTGGTTATTAAAAATATAAGAGAGCCCACGTCATTTTTGATAATTTTTTTATAGCACAGACACTGACTGATGAAAACTCTCACCAGCACCGCCTGCTCTCGTTGTTATCGGTGATAGCAGGAGTATGCTTATTGGAGACGTATGCTCTTATCAGCCAATGCCTGTGACTAGAGGTAACCTTTTTACCACCCATCATAGCTGTTGTCTCACGCTATCATCTAATAGTGTGGGAACTGCAGCTCTTTGAACAGCGGTAATTATGTTACTGCCGATCAGAGCCCGTATTTGCAGCTCTATCACACAGATGATAGCATTTCAAACAATGGATGTTTAGGCCCCCCATTCAGATGAGTTCAGATTCGGGTACCGTTCTAGTACCTGAACTAAACTTTTTTTAGATGTTCAGCTAAACATCCAAGGGACCCAAACATTCACAGGTTCTCCCATCACTAGTAACAATTTATTGGGTCATTTTTACCTATTTTTCCATGTGAAAATTGAAAGTCTGGTGCTAGAGCAACATTTTAGTGGTAAAAGTGTAATTAAGTTTTCTTCACAACACTGTAGTATATCATTTTATGAAGCACCTTGGGAGTCAAAATGCTCATTGCGAACCAGATGATTGCATTGAGAAGTGTATTTTGTAGAATGTGCTCATTTATGGGGATTTCTTGTTTTGCTACCTCTGGGCCTTTGCCAATGTGGCATGGCACCCACAAAATTTGTTCTCCAATATGGCTCTCATTTAATTCTCAGCTTTGCAGTGCGCCTGAAAAGTAATTCCCGACCACATGTCAGGTATCGGTATAATCAGAGGAAAATTTGCAACAAATTTCTGCAGTTTTACCATCTCAAGTGCTATCCTAATACTTAGGAGGATTGCATAACAAACTGGAGGGTCCATTTTCTCCTGTTACCCTTGAGAAAATGTAAAAAGCACCAGGAAAAAATAAATAAAAAAATGTAATATTTCATTTTCACAGCTCAATATTATAACATTTTCTGAACCACTAGTGAGTTTAGGACGCTCGTCACATCCTAGATGAATTCCTTGAGGTAGTTTCCAAACTGGGGTCACTTGCGAGGGGTCTCTGCTTTTTGACACCTTGAGGTCTACAAATGCAACCTGGCATCTGCCATATATTCCAGTCAAATTTGTACTCTAAAAATCAAATAGCACTTCTTCCCTTCTGAGCGCTGCCGTGTGCCCAAACAGTACATTGATACCACATGTGGGATATCACCATACTCAGGAAAAATTGCACCACAAATATTGTGATCCATTCTCCTATTACTCCTATGAAAATGACAAATTTGCATCTAAAGCAACATCTTCAACGGAAAAAATGTAGCTATTTATTTTCACGGCTCAATGCTATAAAATTCTGTAAATCACATGTCTGTTTACAATGCTCACTAACTTGTTGGGCCTTCTGCTGTTTTGTCACCTCAAGTGCTCTCCAAATATGACATAGCGTACACAATCTGTTCCAGCAAAATTGCGCTCCAAAAGTCAAATTGTGCTCCTTCCTTTCCAAGCCCTTTCAGGGGCCCAAGCAGTAGTCTCTAACCACATATATCAGTGGTATCAGCATACTTGGAGAAAATGGACCTTACAATCCACTGTGCATTTTTCTTGATATCCTTTTAAAAATGAAAAATATGATGCTAAAGAAATATTTTTGTGGAAAAAAAATATAATTTCTTTCATGACCTAGTATTACAAAATTATGTGAAGCACCTGTAAGTTCAAGATGGTTAACACACCAGAACATGAATTCCTTGAGGGGTGTAGTTTCCAAAATGGGGTCACTTCTTGGGGCTTTGTGTTTAGTTTCTGCTGCTTTGTCTCTCTGCATTTAGCTCTGCAAATATGACTTGAAGTCCACTATCTATTCCAGACAAATTTTGTGCTCCAAAAATCAAAAAGTCCTCTTTCTCTTCAGAGCCCTGCCGTGTGTGTTCTGTCCCCACATGAGGCGAATGGAGGTGTGAGTGACTAATAGGTGTTGTGAGAAAGATTCGTACCTTCGTATTTCCTCGCTGTGAGGCAGACAGGACCAATGCTGCTCAGCGTCCGAAGAGGTGATGCACACCAGGGATTGTGCAATCCAGACTTGCTTATTTTGTAAATCCGGACATACAGCGTATAACTGGTAATACAGTACTTTCTCCAGAAATGCAGGTGTAGACAAGGTACAGTAAGATGTAGCACCAAGTATGACTGCAAGTATGAGCAACAAAATAGAGTGTGGTTGAAAGACTGATGCCTTCCTAAGCCCGGTTCAAAAGCGTCCTCTCACAACAGCATGAAACTGAAAATGAAATGGCTGCCAGAGGAAAAGAAGACTTGACCCCTTAACCGGAAGGGAAAGACATGCCCACAAGAATGAATGAATAACAAGCTGCCATACAGAAAAAGGCCATTGGCTGGCAGCAGAATAAAATATAACAACATACATAGCACGAAGAACATACATGAAACAGCACACTCCCCGTCTGAAATTCCGTAAGGGATTTCACTATACTAATGTCCTTGAAATAAAGTCCAACAACCTAAAGAATGAAACCAAACATGCATGCAATGCAATAACTTTAAACAAGGTAAGACATTAAGTCAGTTCCTGAGATAATCCAAAGGAAAACCCATCTTCGGATCAGAGAAGCCGCACTAGGCCAAACTATCTCTGACCCAACTGTAATCCAATGGACAAATACTATAGCAGAGTTCTGTTCATGGTTTATCCTACCGGAATGTGATAAGTAGAGAGTGGTTTTTGGCAGACGTGCCAACCATGACAGTCTTTGTCTCCATGTGAATTGTGATAAGATCTCGCAATGTGGACTAACCTTGCAATAGTCTTAACGAGTTTCATCCAATTGGAGAAGCGTTCGAAGCGCTGGCAACCGAGGGTGGAAATTGGTTTAGCGTTCGTGGCCAGAGCACTGACCTCGGAGCGGACTTCTGGATCATCATCCGGGTCCTGGATGCTGAGGACTTCCTGGACACATTCACTTCCCTTCTGCTCCAGCAGAAACTTTGGACCTGAAAGCCAAGAAGAGTTAGCAAAGGAATTTATAGAAATAGGTCTAGTGGCATGGTCAGCTGGATTAAGTTCAGATGGGATATAGTGCCACTGTTCAGGTTTGGAAGACCTTCTTATTCTCTCAATGCGGTTACTGACATACACGAAGTACCTTGTTTGGTTGTAGATGTAACCTAAGACAACTTTGCTGTCACTGTAGTATTGTATGTCATCTATGTGAGCGTCCAGCTCATGCTGAATAAAGTCTGCAAGTTCTACTGCAAGCACAGCCCCGCAGAGTTTCAGCCTGGGAATAGTGTGGTCAGGCTTGGGAGCCAACTTAGCCTTGCCGAAAACGAAACCAACATGATCTTGATTGTCGGATCCTGTCACCTTCAGGTAGGCAACAGCTGCAATGGCCTCCGTGGATGCATCCGAGAACACATGGAGTTCCGTCCTAGTGCTAGCGGCAAGTGAGGTTCCAGCATAGCAGCTTGGTATGTGGATTTCATCCAAAGCACACAAAGACTGCTTCCAGGTTTCCCATTTCGATTCCTTATCAGGAGGTAGTGGGGCATCCCAGTCCTTGATGGTTTCGGATAGGTGTCTCAGAAGGGATTTATCTTGTATGGTAATTGGTGCCACGAATCCCAGTGGGTCATATAGGCTATTTACCACTGACAAGACACCACGTTTAGTGAATGGTTTGTCTGCACAGTTGATTTGGAAACCAAAGGCATTGGCTGACAGGTTCCACCTCAGGCCTAAGCTTCTCTCCACATGCGGACGGTCTGGTCCCAGGTCTATGTCCTTGAATCCAGGTGCGTGGTCACTTGACTCAAAGGCTCTCATAACAGCCAGGCTGTTTGAAGCAATTTTGTGCAGTCTAAGCTTAGCTTGGTACAGCATACGTTGGGTCGTTTTAAGTAGGTCGATTGCCGCTTCTTCTGTGGGTAGAGATTTTAGTCCATCATCTACGTAGAAGTCTTTTTCTACAAAGTCTTTGGCGTCTGTTCCATACTCGGACTCTCCTTCTAGTGCGGTTCTCCGCAGGCCATATGTTGCCACTGCGGGTGAAGGGCTGTTCCCGAATACGTGCACCCGCATGCGATACTCCACCATCACTTTGGTAGGGTCATTGTCCTTGTACCACAGGATCCTGAGGAAATTCCTGTGGTCCTCTCTGACTATGAAACAGTGAAACATCTGTTCAATGTCGGGAGTGATGGCGATAGGCTCTTTCCTGAACCTCATCAACACTCCTACTAGGTTGTTTGTCAGATTAGGACCTGTAAGGAGGACATCGTTGAGAGATACGCCTTGATGTTTGGTGCTTGAATCAAAGACAACTCTAATTTGTTTAGGTTTCTTCGGGTGATGTACTCCAAATGAGGGTAGGTACCAGCACTCCTCATTTTCCTTTAAGGGAGGCACTGGCTCAGCATGGTTGTTATGGAATATTTTGCCCATAAAGGTGACGATGTGTTCTTTCATCTCTGGTTTATTGCTTAGAGTGCGCTGGAGAGAGTTGAATCTGGACAAGACTTGTTCACGATTGTTCGGGAGCCTTACCCTGGTAGCTCGGAAGGGTAGGGGAAAAACCCAGTGATTAGTCTCGTCCTTAAGGAACTCATTGTCCATTATCCTGACAAATTCCTTGTCTTCCATAGATGGGGCTACTTTGTTGTCATCCTTAGTGGTACGAAACACCGATCTTCCCAAGTCGTCTGCATAGGGAGAAGGGACAACATCAGGCAGCTGTACAGGATCTGGAAGCTTTTCCTTCACCTCATAGTGATGAGGACATGGTTTGCAGAAAGTAGTGCGCCCGTCTCGGCGTACATAGGTCTTAAAGGAATGGACTCCTGTTCGGTCCAAGCATACATTTCCTATGACTACCCACCCCAAGTCAAGTCTCTGGGCGTAGGGGGCGTAGTCAGGACCATTACACTGTTGGCAGACCTTATGTATCCTTAAATTATCTCTGCCAAGCAGAAGTAGGATTTCAGCATCTGTGTCCAAAGGTGGGATAATGCTGGCTAGGTGCCTTAAGTGTGGTTGGTGGAAAGCAGCTTCCGGGGTAGGGATCTCATCCCTTTGGTCTGGTATTTGATCGCATTCGATAAGCGTAGGTAGGGGTATCTCTACGTCTCCATTGACAGGAGAAGCAATGAAACCTTGTGCTCTTCTGCCGCTAGTCTCTATGCGCCCCGAGCAAGTATTCCCAGCGTTGCTGGTCCCTTGATTCTAAAGGCTTCAAAGAACTTAGGTCCAGCTAGGGATCGATTGCTCTGATCATCAATGATGGCATACATTTTTACTGCCTTCTCTGGTTGCCCTTCTGGATAAACTCTGATTAGGCATATCCTGGCACAACATTTAGCACTTTGATTCTCCCCACATACCTCTGAGCATGAGCAGGAAACAGCTGTGGTGAATTTGGCATGATTCTGTGGCTCCCCGCCATGGCTTGTAGCGGGACTAGAGGTAACTGCAACTGCTGGATCGCTGGTGGCTGAAGCTGGGTGCAAGGCTGATGGGTGTTTGTCGCTATAACACTCTTCACACTTAATGGCAGACTTACAGTCCTTGGCCATGTGTTCTG
Source organism: Ranitomeya variabilis (assembly GCF_051348905.1). Classification (NCBI taxonomy): domain Eukaryota; kingdom Metazoa; phylum Chordata; class Amphibia; order Anura; family Dendrobatidae; genus Ranitomeya; species Ranitomeya variabilis. The sequence continues at coordinate 300,749,654 of NC_135236.1, read as the reverse complement.
ATGAAGCGCAGCACTTGAAACATACCCCAAGTTCACTGAGGATTTTCTTGCGCTCCTGCATGGTTTTCAACCTGAAGCCTCTACATTTGTTGAGTGAGTGTGGTCTTTTGTGAATGGGACACTCACGATTGAAAGACTTATCCCTCGACGGAATAGTGTACTGCTTATCGGCAGGTACTGCAGGTGATGGCAGGTTAGTCTTTCTGACACTTACACTGTTCCTCGAGTCCTTGCGTCTATGTGCGACGCTTTCATACCTTGATGAAGGTGTTGCTGGAGATGCAGTGTTAGACTCCAGGAAGTCGAGGCTAGGGTCATTCCTCATTTGAGCTTGTTCGTCGATGAACTTGCAGAACTGAATGAACGGAGGAAAGGTGACGTCATGTGACCTTTTATACCTGGAGACGCACACTGCCCACTTCTCTTGCAGACTATATGGCAGCTTTGAGACGATTGGGTTCACCCCATGGGCAGTGTCCAGGTAGCACAGTCCAGACAGACGAGGGTCTCTTTTAGCAAGATCCAGCTCCATAAGCAAGTCACTTAAGTCCAGAAGCCTGTGGGCTTCCTTAAGGTTGATCCTTGGAACATTCTGCAGTCTCTTGAATAGGGACTTTTCTATGGCTTCAGCGCTGTCGTAGGTTCTTTCGAGTCTCTGCCAGGCAGCTGCGAGACCTGCTTCAGCTTGCCCCACATAGACAGTCCTAAGACTCTTGATACGGTTTGTGGATTCAGGACCCAACTATTTTACTATGAGGTCGAGCTCCTGCTCCGCGGATAGGTTGAGATCAGCAATGGCGACCTTGAAGGTTGCTTTCCAGGCTCTGTAGTTCTCTGCACGGTCGTCGAATTTTGAGAGGCTAGTGCTGATTAGCTCCCTGCTCACCATGAACCTGGCAAACTCGGACATGTCTGATCCTTCACTCCTTGTTACCGTAGTAGCTTGTGGTGGCCCTCGGGCGTATAAGCTGTGAGGCGTGGAAGGGTGAATTGTTCCTGGGTAGAATGATGTCGCTGCAGGGTTGAGCTGTGGTTTAACCTCTGGAGATTCTGATGACTGCTGCTTGAACCGTGGAGGCAGGCTGGAGTGTGCCTTGCGGTCGTCTTGCGGTGATGACTGCTCCTGAGAGGGTGCATCACGGCGTTGGTCTTGGGTCTCTGTAGGGGCTGTGGGCGATACTGGCACCATAGGTTGAGCTGACTTGGGCTTTTCTGCAATGTTAGGTTGAACGTCGCTGGAGAAGGTGTGCGCTGCAGGTATCTGTTTCTGCATGTAGTCTCTAGTACAAACAGCTGGGTCGTCTTCTTCCTGTGGTGGAAGGCAAATCGGGTCAATGTTTTGCTTCAATGCTTGCTCGAGTATTTTTACTTTGGCTAATGCGATTTCTTCCTCCATTTCTGTTTGAAGAATCTTTGCTCGAGCCTCTGCCTTCTTCGCTTCTGCTTTCTTTGCTTCTGCCTCTGCTTTCTTTTCTGTGTAGGAACATCTTAGTTTGGACCGCTCTGCGTTTAAACGGGCCTCTAGGATTCTGTCGCTGAGGGCTGAAGTTCTTGAGCAGGATGATTTATATGACCGAACAGAGTGTTTAGACGAGGCTGACCTGTGCGATCTAGTTTCTTGCAGATGGGCAATACGAAGCTCCGCTTTATCTTTGGCTTCTTGCATGGCGGTGTCCCTTTCTCTGTCTGTGGAATCTGCCTTGCTTAACTCTGATAGGGCTTCGTCAAATTTAGAGTCTTTTAGGAAGGCGGCGTACTTTGCGGACAGTCTCTTGTATTTGCCGTGGGCCGTGTCTAGCTGTCTTATAGTGTCCTGTAAACTCTCTGCATCATCTTTGTGGTGTTGGACGCTTGACAAGAGGGAGGCGACTCGTTCAAATAGGTCGACCAGGTTGTCATTGAATTCATCCCTTGTGGAACGGTAATTCTCAAGGTCCTTTAATGTTGGCTTGTTGGAGCGTACTGGTCTTGCATCTGGGTCTGATGCAGAAGTGGGCTCTGCTTCCCGGTCTTCATAATGGACAGTATCGGGTTGTATTTGCTCTGTTTCAGCATTGGGGAACTGCGTAAGGTCCTTTTCGGCCATTTTGATTTAAGGTGCGCTGTCCCTTTAAGAAACTGAACTTTTGAATTGGGGGCTGGAAATCGCAGTGCAGCTTAGTTGCGACCCCCTGATAAGATTCCCAAGGTGTTTTTGGAGAATTGTGGGGTTCTGCGTCCGACAATCTGCAGCGATGTGGTATAATACACAGAGAGTCTTTATGCACAATGCGGTCTGAGGTGATGCTGCAGATTTCTTAGCAGAGCAGGGCTGCAGTATGTGAGCAGGCAGAGCGTGGGCACGTGGATAGGGATATAAGGATGATGCTGGCCGGGCTTCAAGGCAGTCTTTCGACTGTTCTGTCCCCACATGAGGCGAATGTAGGTGTGAGTGACTAATAGGTGTTGTGAGAAAGATTCGTTCCTTCGTATTTCCTCGCTGTGAGGCAGACAGGACCAATGCTGCTCAGCGTCCGAAGAGATGATGCACACCAGGGATTGTGCAATCCAGACTTGTTTATTTGTAAATCCGGACATACAGCGTATAACTGGTAATACAGTACTTTCTCCAGAAATGCAGGTGTAGACCAGGTACAGTAAGATGTAGCACCAAGTATGACTGCAAGTGTGAGCAGCAAGAGAGAGTGTGGTCGAAAGACTGATGCCTTCCTAAGCCCGGTTCAAAAGCGTCCTCTCACAACAGCATGAAACTGAAACTGAAATGGCTGCCAGAGGAAGAGAAGACTTGACCCCTGAACCGGAAGGGAAAGACATGCCCACAAGAATGAAAGAATAACAAGCTGCCATACGGAAAAAGGCCATTGGGTGGCAGCAGAATAAAATATAACAACATACATAGCACGAAGAACATACATGAAACAGCACAGTGTGTCCAAACAGTAGTTTATGACCACATATGGAGTATTGGTGTATTCAGGAGAAATTGCAGAACAGATTGAGGTGTCCATTATCTTCTTTTGCCTTTGTGAAAATGAAAAATTTGGGGTAAAAGGGAAGTTATAGTAAATAGTAAAAAAAAAATTAATTTACTTAATCTGATTTGCATTAATTCAGCTAAAAGATAAAATGCCTTAAAATATTCTCTCTCACACACATTATTCTGGCATTTAGCAAATATTAATAATTCTTGTAATCCTAATTGATCTAAAACAGGAAAGGTTTAGTCTGATTTCTTGTCAGATATTGAGAAAAACATGCATATGTGTCTTTTTATATAGTACACTAATAAGCCGGCCGAAGGGAGATCAAGTGTCAGCACTCCCAAGCAACCTATCTTTATCAGGCTGACAAATATCTTTAAAGTCATCCGTAACTATCAGAGATAGAGGAGGAACATATACACTCACTGGCCACTTTATTAGGTACACCTGTCCAACTTCTTGTTAACACTTAATTTCTAATCAGCCAATCACATGGCGGCAACTCAGTGCATTTAGGCATGTAGACATGGTCAAGACAATCTCCTGCAGTTCAAACCGAGCATCAGTATGGGGAAGAAAGGTGATTTGAGTGCCTTTGAACGTGGCATGGTTGTTGGTGCCAGAAGGGCTGGTCTGAGTATTTCAGAAACTGCTGATCTACTGGGATTTTCACGCACAACCATCTCTAGGGTTTACTGAGAATGGTCCGAAAAAGAAAAAAAATCCAGTGAGCGGCAGTTCTGTGGGCGGAAATGCCTTGTTGATGCCAGAGGTCAGAGGAGAATGGGCAGACTGGTTCGAGCTGATAGAAAGGCAACAGTGACTCAAATCGCCACCCGTTACAACCAAGGTAGGCCTAAGAGCATCTCTGAACGCACAGTGCGTCGAACTTTGAGGCAGATGGGCTACAGCAGCAGAAGACCACACCGGGTACCACTCCTTTCAGCTAAGAACAGGAAACTGAGGCTACAATTTGTACAAGCTCATCGAAATTGGACAGTAGAAGATTGGAAAAACGTTGCTTGGTCTGATGAGTCTCGATTTCTGCTGCGACATTCGGATGGTAGGGTCAGAATTTGGCGTAAACAACATGAAAGCATGGATCCATCCTGCCTTGTATGGAGCATCTTTGGGATGTGCAGCCGACAAATCTGCGGCAACTGTGTGATGCCATCATGTCAATATGGACCAAAATCTCTGAGGAATGCTTCCAGCACCTTGTTGAATCTATGCCACGAAGATTTGAGGCAGTTCTGAAGGCAAAAGGGGGTCCAACCCGTTACTAGCATGGTGTACCTAATAAAGTGGCCGGTGAGTGTATATTACTACATTAATACATTTAAATAATACATACTGACCTCAGAATAATATCATGCCTAGGTACAGCCAGCTCATGTAACACATATACATCCAAAAAAGGAGAAAGAGCTATAGCTTTAAAAGTATGAATACTTTATTTGAATCAATAATAAAAACATAAATGAAAAAAGAAACAAAAGAACAACAAGAGATTGTTCTGTGTGTGTGGAGACACTGTGCACACTATAGACGGACCAGCCTATGGAGGATAAAGTGTAGGGGGTTCTAATGATAAAGATCAAATGCGTTGATAATTATTACAAAAAATGTGATAAGTAAGGAGCAAGTGCAACTTCAATAGAAATAAAGGGTTAAATATCCTAAGTATATAGAATCCCCAAAGAAAATAATGGTAAAATTGCTCAGTGGCATGGGCACATTACCTCCGTAGGTGTGGACCGGTTCCCCGACGCGCGTTTCGCGTGTAGCTTTATCGAGGGGTGAGTATAAGATATTGTGTGTAAGGAGCTTTAAATATCATAAAATAGGCGGGCATTAGTGGCAGCGGCTGTGATGGCGCTCCATCCCGGAAGATCCGCCGACGTCACCAGGTCTCAGCGTCACGCGGCATTGGGGCTCCTCCCCGCTCGACGCATCAGAGCAAAGGGAGGATCTTATACTCACCCCTCGATAAAGCTACACGCGAAACGCGCGTCGGGGAACCGGTCCACACCTACGGAGGTAATGTGCCCATGCCACTGAGCAATTTTACCATTATTTTCTTTGGGGATTCTATATACTTAGGATATTTAACCCTTTATTTCTATTGAAGTTGCACTTGCTCCTTACTTATCACATTTTTTGTAATAATTATCAACGCATTTGATCTTTATCATTAGAACCCCCTACACTTTATCCTCCATAGGCTGGTCCGTCTATAGTGTGCACAGTGTCTCCACACACACAGAACAATCTCTTGTTGTTCTTTTGTTTCTTTTTTCATTTATGTTTTTATTATTGATTCAAATAAAGTATTCATACTTTTAAAGCTATAGCTCTTTCTCCTTTTTTGGATGTATATTTAAATAATACATTCTAGAAAGTTTACCTAGAATTCTCTTGGGCTGGAGGTTAGACTACAGAGGAGGAACATAAATAACTACAATAATACATTCAAAATGAGATATTATAAAATGCGCGCCAACAAACCTACCCTCAACAGCTTTAAAGGAGCCTATGTATTTAAAGGGGATATTCTTATGCACCAAAAGATAGACTCCTCTTGAATAATAAGAATGTACAGAATGCAGGTTATAAAAAATTCAAGACCTATGTCGCATATTAATGGATTCATCTGTCTTTTGCAGTCCTATGATCGCATCGCTTTCCTAATATACTCAAAGATTGCTTACATTTTAGAACTATCTCTCAGGCCTCGAATATTCCAATAAATAAATTTGGCCATTAAACCCATCACCCATGTGATAATTACCATATTATGCTGATGACACACAGATCTACATCTCTGGACCAGATATCACCTTCCTACTAACCAGAATCCCTCAATGTCTGTCCACTATTTCATCCTTCTTCTCCGCTAGATTTCTAAAACTTAACATGAACAAAACAGAATTCATCATCTTTCCCCCATCTCACGTGACCCCCCCCCAACAGACCTATCCATTACAGTAAATGGCTGCCCACTCTCCCCAGTCCCACAAGCTCGCTACCTTGGGGCAATCCTTGACCCTGATCTCTCTTTCAGACCACATATCCAAGCCCTTTCCACTTCCTGCCAACTTCAACTCAAAAATATTTCACGGATCCGCACATTCCTAAACCAAGAATCTGCAAAAACCCCTAGTCCATGCTCTCATCTTCACCAGCCTTGACTACTGCAACCTCCTGCTCTGTGGCCTCCCCTCGAACACTCTCGCACCCCTCCAATCTATTGTAAACTCTGCTGCCCGACTAATCCACCTGTCCCCCGCTATTCCGCTGCCTCTCCCCTCTGTCAATCCCTTCACTGGCTCCCCATTGCCCAGAGACACCAGAACAAAATCTTAACCATGACATACAAAGCCATCCTCAACCTGTGTCCTCTGTATATCTGTGACCTCGTCTCCCGGTACTTTCCTGCACGAAACCTCCGATCCTCACAAGATCTCCTTCTCTACTCCCCTCTTATCTCCTCTTCCCACAATCGCATACAAGATTTCTCTCGCGCATCACCCCTACTCTGGAACTCTCTACCACAGTATATCAGACTCTCGCCTACCATCGAAACCTTCAAAAAGAACCTGAAGACCTACCTCTTCCAACAAGCCTACAACCTGCAGTAACCACCGATTGACTAAACCGCTGCACAACCAGTTCTACTCTCACCTACTGTATCCTCACCCATCCCTTGTAGATTGTGAGCCCTCGTGGGCAGGGTCCTCTCTCCTCCTGTACCAGACGTGACTTGCATTGTTTAAGATTATTGTACTTGTTTTTATTATGTATACCCCTCCTCACATGTAAAGCACCATGGAATAAATGGCGCTATAATAATAAATAATAATAATAATATTAACTGCTCTGAAGGTTAGCCAGAAACTAATACATTTGCACACCATAAAAACTCTTCCTTTCCCCGCAAAAAAACAGTCCATTTGCCAAAAATGATGTGATCCTTCCCTTAAACATAAGGGATGGGGCATAAAAAAGTCTAACCATTCAGTATACCATTTTATTGAAAGACTCAGGTACCAGTGTCTCCAGGACAGAGCTCAACCCATTGCTACTGCAGTCTCCTAGAGAGGTCAGAGTTACAAACTGGTTAGGAACTCAGCCCATTATGTTCAAAGACTAAGTTCCATCTCCTTGATCCATGTTTAATTCATGCCCTCTCATCTTGCTTGATCTGACGTTAGTAAATGTATAGCTATCTCAAGGCGCCCTTCAGAGACTCAAAGAATGAAGTTAGACCAAGCGTCGCCATTCTCAGTTTAGCAGGATAGATCATATAGTATTGTATACCCAGCACCCTCATTCTCGATTTATTGGCCAGGATCATAGAGTGTTTGCGCTGGACCACCACAGAAAGATCTGGTGGTAAGATTGAAATGTTTTGACCACCAAGCTGAATATCTTTCTTTTTCCTTGCCTTCTTCAGAATTATGTCCTGATCTTTATAGTGAAGAATTTTAATGAGGATAGGTCGAGGGGTCTACCCACTGAGCCTGGCCTTGTTGGGACCCTATGCACCCTCTCCTATGCTTTTCTTTGCGGAAAAAAATACGGAAGAGACATTTTTTAAAAATTTAAAAACATCTGTCGAGGTCCCTCCTTCTACTTTTTTCGGCATCCCAACTAGCTGATGTTACTACGCCTCTGGTGATTCTCCAGGTCATCCATCTTAGTGAATAGTGACGCCACAGCCTGAGTATGGATCTGTACATGCCTGTGGACTGGTGGAAAGCATCCTCAGCTTGCTAAATTTGTCCTCAAGCATCATGGTTCGTTCCACTCTTTTCTGGACATCATTTCGGATTATGGAGATGGTTTCCTGTATATACTGTAGGCCACCTGGCCTGTCAATGTAGTACGGATTGAATTACATTTATTTACCGCAGTGAACACATCTATCAATGTAGGAGATTCCCCAGTGGATACACTTTCAAGAGTCCCTTTATTTACCATAGTGAATTTTGGTACCCCAGGGGGACCCAGAGTATGAGAGGCCATGTCAGGAGATTACTCATCATCCTACTCTTCTATTAAGACTGAGTATCTGAATCCTGCTGGGGACATTCTTTGAGACCCCTGCAGATTTGTTCCCGACTTCTGGCTATTGGGAAACGTAGCATGTGCTCTATAAGCTTACTGCTCCAACTTAACTTCTACATCTCCACCAACACCCCTCTGCTTCTTTCCGCACGACATGCGTGCACCAACTTGGGAGCTCACTTTCTGCTCACCATCTTCCTTCCCCTCCTTATTTCTACATGTCATGGATCACATATCCTACCTTACTTAATACAGTATGAACACTACCAAAATTTCTTACTTGAAATGTGTAGTAAAATTTGTTTCTTTTTTTTCAGCTTAACTTATGCAAGAATTGAACACACTACTACTTTGAAGGTGTTTTAGTTAACAGGAACATTCTTACAGATCAAGTATTACAGTTATCAATGAGGAGATGTGATACCACCCACTATTTCCTTCCTACTGAGTGTCTTCATTGTTCTTACCCAGTCATCCAGCATTACTTGTCATCAACAAAGCCAGTGCAACCTGTTCTATACAATATATAAAGGCACATAGGCACATATTGTTCATAATTAATTTTGCAAATAGTGCTCATACAGAAAGAGTATCGGTTTAACAGAGTACAGCAAGCTGATAAATGCACTGTGGACTGGTATAAAGGTACAAAGAAGTTGTGAATATTGCATCTCATCATAATCACAGGCGTTTTTCATTTGTAATGCGGAGTCATATACACTGCCTTGAAAAAGTAATAATTAGTAAATTGAGCCCACCTGTATGTAATTAATTGTCAATATAATTACAGCTGTTGTGTAATGGCCTCAAAGGTTTATTTGAGAAAGTTAAACAGCATCATGGAAACCAAAAGACAAACCAGATAAGTCAGGGATAAAGTTTTGGAGCAAAGTAAAGCAGGGTTAGGTTATAAAAAATAGCCCAAGCTCGGAATATCTCAAGGAGCACTGTTCAATTATTTAAAAATGGAAGGCATATGGCAAAACAGCAAACTTACCAAGACCTGCTTGTCCACCTAAACTGAAATCCTACACAAGGAGAGCACTAATTAGAGAAGCAGCCAAAAGGCCCATGGTTACTCTGGAGGAGCCGCAGAGATCCACAGCTCAGGTGGTATAATCTGTCCAAAGGACAACTATTAGTCATATAGTCCACAAATCTTATCCCTTATGGAAGAGCGGCAAGAAAAATGCCATCTGTGAAAGCAAGCCATAAGAAGTATCATGCTGTGGAGATTCTAGAGCTACTAAGGGTACTGTCTCACAGTGGCACTTTGGTCGCTACGACGGCACGATCCGTGACGTTCCAGCGATATACTTACGATCTCGCTGTGTCTGACACGCTACTGCGATCAGGGACCCCGCTGAGAATCATACGTCGTAGCAGATCGTTTGAAACTTTCTTTCGTCGTCAAGTGTCCCGCTGTGGCGGCATGATCGCATCGTGTAACAAAGGTTGTATACGATGTGCGCACAGTAACCAACGGCTTCTACATCGCAAATACGTCATGAAATTATCGCTCCAGCGCCGTGCATTGTGAAGTGTGACCGCAGTCTACGACGCTGGAGTGATAATGGAGCGACGCTGCAACGTCACGGATCGTGCCGTCGTAGCGACCAAAGTGCCACTGTGAGACAGTACCCTAAGAAATATTTTAGATAAAAATCTATTCCTGTGTTTGAATGGCCGAGTCAAAGTCCAGATTTAAATCCCATTGAGAATCTGTGGCAAAACGTGAAAATTGCTGTTCACAAACTCTCTCCATCAAATCTCACAGAGCTGGAGCTAGCTCGCAGGGAATAATGGGCAACCATTTCAGCCTCTAAATGCGCAAAGCTGGTAGAGTCATGCCCTAAAAGGTAGCAATTGTGTAGTAATTGCAGCAAAAGGTGGTCCTGTAATATGTTGCCCAAGAGGGGCTGAATACAAATGCAAGTCACTTGCTACTTTGTGTTAGTATCACATAAAGTCCAAATTAAAAACATTTTCTTTTTTGGATGTAATGTGAAAAATGTGTAAAAGTTCACAGGATGTGAATACTTTTTCAAGACACTGTAATAAGACCATAACTGAAAGGAACTGTATTGCATCATTAGTACTTTGATATACTTGTGATATGCTGACTTTCCTACAAAAATGGAGCTGGACATTACGTTTATATAGCTCCCATAGCTGGTTGTCTCTTATTCGGGGTTTCGGTCCTGCTCAGCCCTAATTCACATCTGATATATGATAAGGTCTTAATACTAAAGGTTAGGACCATCCCAAATAGGGTTACCTTGATGAAGTGGTATGGATTTTACATTGTTTTGATCAAAATAATGTTAACTAAGAACCCTATGTTATTTTCATGCATTATTGCTATTTATTTATTGCAGGGTATTTACTTATCTCTGTTACACACTTATGAATGGTCTGGACTCTATCTGTCCTGGTCAGTTGAATTTTCTTATGCTCCATGTCAGGATTTGCAGGTTGCCTGGCGTGCTTCCTTGTGATGAACTGCCTGGGCCTATACCCAGCATGCGTAAACAGGCTACTAAACAACAATCATCCGGCAAACATGTTTTCAGATGGTGGTTGTTGAACCTTAAATATCAGTGATAAATATAGTATTCATTACTAGCTAAATTTATAGTGGTATTGCTAACTGTTTTATCTGATCAACAATAGCCATTATAAATTTACAGAAAATTCAGTTGGAGGTGATAGCAAACATTTGCTGGGCTATCAGATGCCAAATACACACTGTCAGTGGATGTCAGGTTTTCTTGCCAGAAACTGGAAAATGGCTGCCGGAAAAGCAATACACTTTGGTCTGCCTCACCGCCAACACCAGGCCTGCAGAATAGCACCGCTTCTGTTGCCAGCTTCCGACACCAGGCCCACAGCATAGTACAACTTCTGCTGCCAGCTTCCTGAGGAAGAGACCCTGCCTCCTGTCTTCCCACTCCACCAACACTGCAAATTTTGGGGGAAAAGGGTTGAAAAAATTGTCTGTATTCAATTAGTCAATCATAGAGCATTTGGTGCTTTCTGTCATATTCCGGTGGTATATAAGACTTCAAAAATGTGTTTAAATTTTTTTTTTCTATTCAGTTTGTTATCCACACAGTATTAGGTGCTTTCTGTTAAATTTCCGTGGTATGTAAAACTCCAAAAAAGCATTGTAAAATTTGTCTTCATGACCCAGCCTATTTTGACCTTAATGACCTGGCCATTTTTTGCAATTGTGACCAGAGTCCCTTTATGAGTTAATAACTCAGGAACGCTTCAACTGATCCTAGCGATTCTGAGATTGTTTTTTCATAACATATTGGGCTTCATGATAGTGGTCAATAATTTTTGCGTTTATTTATGAAAAAATTAGAAATTTGGCGAAAATTTTGCAATTTTCAAATTTTGAATTTTTATTCTGTTAAGCCAGAGAATTATGTGACACAAAATAGTTAATAAATAACATTTCCCACATGCCTACTTTACAACAGCACAATTTGGGAAATTTTTTTTTTGTTAGGAAGTTATACGGATTCAAAATTTATCAGCAATTTCTAATTTTTCCAGCAAAATTTACAAAACCATTTTTAGCGACCACATCACATTTGAAGTCCCTTTGATGGGCCTACATGACAGAAAACACCCAAAAGTGTCACCATTCCAAAAACTGCAGCCCTGAAGCTACTCAAAACTATATTAAAGAAGATTATTAACCCTTCAAGTGCATTACGGGAACTAAAGCAACGTGGAAGGAAAAAATGGACATTTTAATTTTTCCAACAAAAATGTTTTTTAGCCTCAATTTTTTCATTTTCACATGAGCAACAGGATAAAATAGATCATAAGATTTGTTTAACAATTTCTCCTGAGTACATCGATACCTCATATGTGGTCATAAACCACTGTTTGGGCGCACAGCAGGGCTCAGAAGGTGAGGAACACCATTTGACTTTTTGAATGGAAAATTAGCTCCAATCGTTAGCGGACACTATGTCACGTATGGAGAGCCCCTGTGTGCCTAAACATTGGAGCTCCCCCACAAGTGACCCCATTTTGGAAATTAGACCCCCCAAGGAACTTATCTAGATGCATAGTGAGAACTTTGAACCCCCAGGTGCTTCACAAATTGATCCATAAAAATGAAAAAGTACATTTTTTTCACAAAAACTTTCTTCTAGTCTCAGTTTTTTCATTTTCACATGTGCAACAGGGTAAAAGAGTCAATTTCTCCTGAGTACACAGATACCTCATATGTGGGGGTAAACTACTGTTTGGGCGCACAGCAAGGCTCAGAAGGGAAAGAGCACCATTTGACTTTTGGAATGGAAAATTAGCTCCAATCGTTAGCGAACACCATGTTGTGTTTGGAGAGCTCCTGATGTGCCTAAACAGTGGAAACCCCCTACAAGTAACCCCATTTTGGAAGCTACACCCCCCATGGAACTTATCTAGATGTGCGGTAAGAACTTTGAATTCCCAGGTGTTTCACTAAAGTTTATAGTGCCCGGGCGTTAAAATAAAAAAAATCATATTTTTTCCACAAACATGATCTTTTAGTCCCCAATTTTTTTCCCAAGGGTAACAGGAGAATTTGGACCCCAAAAGTTATTGTCCAATTTGTCCTGAGTACGCTGATACCCCATATGTGGGAGAAAACTACTGTATGGGTGCATGGCAGAGTTCGGAAGGGAAATAGTGATGGTTTGGAAAGCAGATCTTTGATGGAATAGTCCACGGGCATCATGTCGCGTTTGGAGAGCCCCTGATGTGCCTAAACAGTGGAAACCCCCACAAGTGACCCCATTTTGGAAACTACACCCCCCCCAAGGAAATAATCTATATGTGTAGTGAGAACTTTGAACTCCCAGGTGTTTCACTAAAGTTAATAGCGCCCGGGTGTGAAAATAAAAAAAATCATATTTTTTCCACAAACATGATCTTTTAGTCCCCAATTTTTTTCCCAAGGGTAACAGGAGAATTTGAACCCCAAAAGTTGTTGTCCAATTTGTCCTGAGTACGCTGATACCCCATATGTAGGAGCAGAGGCGTAGCTAGGGTTTTGGTCCAGGGGGGGCGAAGCTTCTGAGTGGGCCCCTAACCAGGTAACCTTCATTACAATTCGGTGATGCGCCCTAATAGTGGAGGAGAACCTCAGCAGATGACCGCGCTGTTACTGAAGATAATCTCTATATAAAGACCAACACTGATATTACCGCCATATGGTCAGTGGTAGATACCAGTCCTACAGAATATATAACAGATCACTGCACAGTTACAGATAATGACTTACCTCTGACGTTCTTTCTGATAGAATTGTTCATTTTTCCCGTCTTTTCCATCTGGCCCAGACCGACATGACAACTTCTTCCAGCTACAACTCATCTGCAGAGAATACAACAAAGACACGTTTCACTTCTCACATTCTAGCCCCATCACCATCTATTCCCAACCTGCACAACCTCCTCATCCTGCTGATACCCCAATACTGAGCCACTGCTGCCATATGTGTCCCTATTACTGCCTCTGATACCCCAATACTGAGCCGCTGCTGCCGTATGTGTCACTATTACTGCCCCTGATACCCCAATACTGAGCCTCTGCTGCCGTATGTGTCCCTATTACTGCCCCTGATACCCCAATACTGAGCCGCTGCCGCCGTATGTGTCCCTATTACTGCACCTGATACCCCAATACTGATCCGCTGCTGCCGTATGTGTCCCTATTACTGCACCTGATACCCCAATACTGAGCCGCTGCTGCCATATGTGTCCCTATTACTGCACCTGATACCCCAATACTGAGCCGCTGCTGCCGTATGTGTCCCTATTACTGCCCCTGATACCAAAATACTGAGCTGCTGCTGCCGTATGTGTCCCTATTACTGCGCCTTATACCCCCATACTGTGCAGCTGCTGCCGTATGTGTCCCTATTACTGCACCTGATACCCCAATACTGAGCCATTGCTGCCATATGTGTCCCTATTACTGCACCTGATACCCCAATACTGAGCCGCTGCTGCCGTATGTGTCCCTATTACTGCACCTGATACCCCAATACTGAGTCACTGCTGCCGTATGTGTCCCTATTACTGCACCTGATACCCCAATACTGAGTCGCTGCTGCCATATGTGTCCCTATTACTGCACCTGATACCCCAATACTGAGTCGCTGCTGCCGTATGTGTCCCTATTACTGCACCTGCTGTGTGGTTCTCTGTGCCCTCTAAATTCTAGAGCACCCCTCTATAATATAGTAATGCCAGGTGCAAGTGCCCTAGAAAACGGTGCCCACATTTTGTCCCCTAGAAAGTAATAATGCCCTCTGTGTGTGACCCTTTGATAGTCACAGTAACCTGAGTTCCCCTGTAAGAATAAGTGCCCACTTTACATTTAATAAAGTCCCGAGTCTCCCCCACTGTACAGCTCCCCTATACACAGTATGATGCCCCCTCACTGTATATACTGACCCCTTAATATCCCCCAAACTGGCTCCAACACTGTATGATGGCCCCGTCGCTGTAATCTCCACACTGAATGATGGCCCTCTAGATAGCCTCCATCTAGATAGCCTCCATATAGCATAATACACCAGATAGTCCTCAATATGGTGTAATACATTCCCCATAGGCCTCCATATAGTATCATGCACTCCCCATAGGCAGACCCTATAGTATAATGCCCTTCACATAGGAAGACTATATAGTATAATGCAGCTCCCATAGGCAGCCTCTATAAGGAAGGCTGTAAATGTGTCCCCAATCCCCTCCGCAAGGCATAAAAATGACCTCTCATTATACTCACCAACGGTGCTCACCAAGGCATCGCTGGTCTTGACTTAAGATCGCCATCCTCCATTACTGCTTTATCTGGATGACACATCCTACGTCATCCACACAGTGTCACCCATCGTGCTCCTGTGCAGGTGCACTTCTCTCTAGGCTGCTGAAAGCAGAGCCAAGTACTGTAGTGCATATGTGCTGGGAAAGGCCAAAGGGCGCTGATTACCTGGAAATAAAGCCGGCGCATGCGCACTACAATACTGTGCTCTGAATTCAGCAGGGCAAAGAGAAGTGCGCCTGCATGGGAGTGCGATAGAGGACACTGAATGCATGATGTAGGACGCATCTCCCACACGAAGAGGGACAGCGATCACAGGAAGAGGGACGGCGCCGGATCAAGACCAGTGACGCCCGGACCACGCCATCCGTGAGTATAATAAAAGCTCTTTTTTGTGCCTTGCATAGAGGATTGGGGACATAGAGAGCATTCTAGAACACTATGTGAGGGCGTACAGATGCTGGCCGGACCTTATATGGTGACAGGCTCACACATGTAAAAGCCGTCCTGCAAGATTCCAGCCACTCGCAAACTTAAGAAAATAATCATTATCTCCTCATAAGCTAATCAGCAGTAAATAAATTATGTGCCAAGACACTTATCGATCACATGTCAGTTTTCAGTGTCTGTCCAGATTGCAGGATAAACAAGACATACAAGTTTAAGAACCTTCATTGCTTTATATACTGTGCCTGTATGTATGTATTCAAGGCAACAGATCAGACATATGAAATAGCAAATGACATGTGCCAAGATACTCATCATGCTGTGTGGAGAGTGTCCTCTGGTCCTGGGGGCTGCTCCTCCCAGTCAGATGCAGACATCATGTGTAGATAGTGAGTTCAGCTCACAGTCAGAGTCCCCCTGTGTCCCCGGCTGCTGCTGCTGGAGCTGATCACTTCTCTGCAGCACAGGAGCTTTGAGCAGAGCGCGCTCAGCCGGGATTGGGTGAGTGGTGAGTGACCTCCCTTCCCCCTCTCCTCCACAGACTGCAGAAGAGTGATCACATGACTCACTCCCTACACTCTGATTGGAGGCCTTCTCTTCCTTCTCTCTGTTGACTCCCTGTGATCGCGTTTGTACTGTGCATGTTACTTTAGCTACATACACAGTACAAACGCAGGGGAAATTAAAGATAAACATTGACCGGAGGCAGGGGCCCCTAACGCCGGCCCTGACCGTAGCGTAGCTCCGGGTGGGCCCCCTCAGAGCACAGGGCCCGGGGCGACCGCCCCCTCTGCCCCCTGGTAGCTATGCTACTGTGTAGGAGAAAACTACTGTATGGGCACATGTCAGGTCTCGGAATGGAAGTAGTGACGTTTTGGAATGCAGACTTTGATGGAATGGTCTGCGGGCATCATGTCACGTTTGGAGAGCCCCCGATGTGCCTAAAGAGTGGAAACCCCCCCCAATTCTAACTCCAACCCTAACCCCAACCCTAACCCTAACCACAAACCTAACCCTAACGCACCCCTAACCCTAATCCTAACCCTAACCACAAACCTAACCCTAACACACCCCTAACCCTAATCCCAACCCTAACTCAAACCCCAACCCTAACCCTAACTTTAGTCCCAACTCTAACCCTAATTTTAGTTCCAACCCTAACCCTAACTTTAGCCCAACTCACTTTAGCCAAACTCTAACCCTAATGGGAACACTGGGGTGGGAGAGGGTGGTCACCAGGGCAGGGGGCGATCACCAGGGCAGTGGGGCAATCAGCAGGGCAGGGGGGCGATTACCGGGGCAGGAGGGGGCTGTCATGCATGGGGAGGCAGGAGCGGGCTGAGGATATGTAGCAGCAGATGAGATGGAGGTGTAGATGGAACCGGCAGCAGCAGTGGGGGGAAAGGGGATGGAATGGAGGTCAGGGGGGTGGAATCAGACGGTGGGGGGAGCACCTGATAGCAGCGGCAGCAGTGGTGATCGCGGTAACTCAGTGATCGCGGTCACTCAGTGATCACGGTCAGGTGGAGGTCACAGCAAGCAGGCACATCGCTCTTCACTTCCAGGAAAGGGAAGGAGCTGAAGAGCGAGGCATCCATTGTTTACTCCGCCCCTCCACATCTGATTGGAGAAATAGTGTCACATGGACGCTAGCTCCAATCAGATTGGGGGGTGACAAGGTCACCAGAAGCGATCGTAGCCATGGGGGGTTGCAAAGCGACCCCCCTGGGCTCAAGTACAAGTCCCCCTGTACCTGCAGGTCAGGTGAAATTTCAGTTAACCCGTTCACCCAACCTGCAGGAATGCGATCCCACCATGACGCCACATAGGCGTCACAGGTTGGATTGGCACCTACTTTCATGACGCCTACGTGGCGTCACAGGTTGGGAAGGGGTTAGTCATTCATAGGGCATCAGGTGCTTTCTGTGACATTAGGGTGGTATATAACACACCAAAAAAGTGTTGAAAATGTGTCTGGATTCAATTGCTCATTCTTAGAGTAGTAGGTGTTTTCTGTGACTATTTGGTGGCATTTAAGACTTCAAAAAAGCATTTAAAAAGATGTCTGTATTCAGTTAGTCTTCCAGAGAGTATTACATGCTCTGGGGTATGATTAACTGGTATATAACGCTCCAAAAAACACTAAAACATTTTTGGATTAGTTTAGTAATCTATAAAGTGAAATGTGCTTAGTCTTAAAACCACATATCTGGAACGCCCGCCAGGTCCTGGGGATACACGGTACAGGGTCCGGTACTTAAAGGGGGATGTGTCACGGAGGCGCCCATGTAAAAGGGAATTGAATAAAGTTTGTGTTTGTGATGCCACCGGTGGTATTCGGTCAGTGGGGACCGATGCTGATTAAAGGGGTCCGCTGGGGGGATGT
Source organism: Ranitomeya variabilis (assembly GCF_051348905.1). Lineage (NCBI taxonomy): Eukaryota > Metazoa > Chordata > Amphibia > Anura > Dendrobatidae > Ranitomeya > Ranitomeya variabilis. The sequence goes on along the minus strand of NC_135236.1, from coordinate 300,731,936 downwards.
TATGAGAGCTAGATGGCATAACTTCCCACAGGTGAAGTAGTTCCCCAGGGCTCCCGGTGTATAGGTGAAGATGGTGAAAGGTGCAGTAAAGAACGAGGACACAGGTTTGCAGTCTCTTTACCTGGTTTACTGAAGACTTCAGGCATCCACAGTCCAGGGCACCAGATCACAGGCAGGGTCCAGCCGGCTTGGAAGCAAGTTCAGAATCCCCTTTACCAGGTGGAGTTAGAAGCCTTTCTATTAGAGCAGTGATGTTGTAGTCCCTTACTGCCTATGGCTTCTGGCAAGGTCCTCACAGTTCTCTCTGTCCTCCATAAAGGTGGGACCCAAACCCGTATGACAGGTGGCTCGAGCCTTTTTACATGGTCTCTATCATGACCCGGGCTCTATGTGCCACTGTGCCTCCTGGGTATTAGGGCGGACAGGTTAGTTGTAATAATCCAGCTGTCCTACCAGATTCTGCTGTAAGTGTTAGAGTCCCTCACAACCTCGGTCATCCAGCTACCAGGAATCTGCGCTCCACAGGGAGATAGCCCATACGCTGCTGTCCTTCCCTGGTGTCATTCTCCTGCACTTCGTTCTCCTGCACACTCACGTTACACTGTTCTTTCTTCTCTGTTTCCCTGTCCAGGAGCTGCAATTCTTTCTCATGGCTGCACGGCCCCTCACAAGTCTCTCTTCTTTCCTCTTTCCGCCAGCAGCTGCAGACCCCCACATCTGCTCAGCTATTCTCCTAGTGTACTAGCTCTGCCTCAGCTGAAGTTCCGTGACAAGCTCCTCTCTGACTTTCCCCAACTCTCCTTCTGGCCTTAGACTGCTCCAGTCTACTATCAGGCCTTTCCCCTTCTCCTCCCTCTGACAGACTTCCTTCTCTGCTGGTCTCCCTCGCCGTACTGACTGCTTTCCCTCCATGCCAGAATGTCTAAATAGGGAAGTTCCCCTGAAAACCAGGTTCAGAGCTCCCCCTTCTGGCCTGGAGTGTGAACATGTTGTGTGCATTGTGATTACCTGATTGAAGAGATCTTCCCTTCCTTCCAAGTGTGACATCACTCTCCCAGTGAGGAAAGAAATGCCACTGTGACAACCAGGACCCTGGGGTGTCACATATCCAAGCCCTTTCCAACTACAACTCAAAAATATTTCCCAGATCCATACATTCCTCATCCAGGAATCTGAAAAAACCCTAGTCCATGCACTCATCATCTCTCGCCTTGACTACTGCAACCTCCTGTTTTGTGGCCTCTCTTCTAATACTTTTGCACCCCTCCAATCTATTCTAAACTTTGCTGCCCGACTAATCACTTATCCCCTGCAGTCCCACGGCCTCTCCCCTCTGTCAATCCCTTCACTGGCACCCCATTACCCAGAGACTCCAGTTCAAAACCCTAACCATGATATACAAAGCCATCCACAACCTGTCTCCTCCATGCATCTGTGACCTATTCTCCCGGTATTTACCTGCACGCAACCTCCGATCCTCACAAGATCTCCTTCTTTACTCCCCTCTTATCTCCTCTTCCCACTATCACATACAAGATTTGTCCCATGCATCCCACCTTTTCTGGAACTCTCTTCCCAAACATGTCAGACTCTTGTCTACCATGGGAACCTTTAAAAGGAATCTGGAGACCTACCTCTTCTGATAAGCCTACAAATTGCAGTAACCACCTCTCCACCAATCCGCTGGATGACCAGCTCTCCCCTCACATATTATTTCCTCACCCATCCCTTGTAGATTGTGAACCCTCACGGGCAGGGTCTTCTCTCCTCCTGTACCAGTCGTGACTTTTATTGTTTAAGATTACTGTACTCGTTTTTATTACATATTCCCCATTTCACATGTAAGCTGTCATGGAATAAATTGTGCTATAATAATAATAATAATAATAATAATAATAGTGGGCAACAAGTTGAAAAAGATGTCAGAATCCCAAATGACTCCCAGAGGAATATCGGAGCCAGACAAACCTGTCTCAGCAGCGGAGATGGCAGAAGCCTGTGTTCCACGAACCGGCCGCTTTCCCAGAACCACCAAGTCCCGAACCCAAACTGCAGCCTTCACTGCTGGGGTTTTGTGGACTGCATAAGGGACAGCCAGGATGGAAGAGCGAAGGAGGCGAGCTGGGACCAGGTCTGGAGAAATACCAGTGAGACCGTTAGCCGCAAGGCACCAACAGTTAACCTACTGGGTTAAAGCCGTTACGTACGACAGGGAGCAGACATGGGGGTCCATAGAAAAGTTTTGGACCAGTCATCACATCTTGTTCAACCATCGGTCAGTAGAAAAGGAACACTTGCCTCGAAGGCTGCAAGAGCTGACTGTTGGAACCATGGTCACATTCATCAAAATGAAAGGGCAACAACACTGGTGTGCGGTGGGTGTGATCACTAGTGTGTGGTGGGTGTGATCCAAGAAGGAAGGGAGCAAGACTAACCCATCTTGAAAAATGAATGGGCCTGGGAGAGGCTCTTCGAGGAGGCTTGAGAAGGGGCTACCACTCCCAAAGAATGTACTGTCCTTGGGGTTCCCCACCTCCTATGCCGAAACAGGCGATTGTGCAGGTGACACTGGAGGCTGTCACCCATTTCTACATGTCAAGAGCTTTGGCACTCCCCTAAACCAGGTCACTTACAGTGTAGACACCTGGGAATCGGACTCCAGGAAGCAGGTGGAGGCAATCCCCCAGCATCCCAGGGAAGGAGAAGAAGTGAACAACCTGAAGATGATTACTGTATTACTCCCCTCATAATTTTTTCCTTGCTTTGCACATTCAAATATTTGAGTGTGGGAGTACATAAACTACATTTTCAAAATATTAAAGTTCCCATTTTTCTGAAGAATTCAATTAGCTATCCATAGAGTTAAAGTCTCTGGGTAGTTTATTGCTTCAAAAACCAAAACCCCATACTGGTAACAGAAAATAGCCTTTCTGGCACAAAAGAAAGTAAACAGTTTATACAAAGTCCATCCCAGTACACGTATAGCAGCTCTCACATGAGCTAGCAGTCAGGAGGCTTCCTTCCTCCACATAACAGAGACCGAGAAAAAAAAACTGGATGAACATTTAACTCCCTCCAGCCACACCCTAGAGGTGGAGATATGGCATGTTACATAGTTACATAGTTATTACATAGTTATTAAGGTTGAAGGAAGACTTTAAGTCCATCTAGTTCAACCCATAGCCTAACCTAACATGCCCTAACATGTTGATCCAGGGGAAGGCAAAAAAAAACCCATGTGGTAAGAGTAAGCTCCACCATGTGCTCCAGTCACCGTGGATTGATGGCCCTACTTCTATCCTCCAACTCCTATACCAGTTCCTGCACCCCTCCTGCTCCTTGTCATCCTCCATCTCCAATGTGCTATCTCAGAGTACATTGTTTGTACCAGCTAGAAGCTGGAAGCTCTGCAGCTCTTCCTCAGCGAAAAGGCAACAGGATCTGCTGGAGCTAATTGGTCTATGAGACAAACCGCACACTGCGCTAGAGTTACTTAATGGAATAACAGATCCGTGCATGGTCGTATGTCTGACATTCATGCTGTTCTCCAAGACCTTGAGGACTTCACAAAGTGGAGAGCAGCGATGATGTCATCATTAGCGCAACAATTCCGCTTCTGAGCCTTTTTAAACAGTTGCTGTTAACAATTAACCATGAAGCTTTGCGTGCAGACTAGGTGGAGATGGAGGAAGACATGAGACAGGAAAATACTACCCAGCCCAGTCTCATTTCATCTGCTCAGCCCAAATTGGGCAACAATGAGGAGGTGGAGGCTGAGGAAGAGGAGGACCAGGAGCTGGTTGTTAGCGCAGAAGAGGCTAGTACCGACACAAGCTTCGTCCTGTCTAACCGATGTGGATGGGTCAAGGAGTAAGAGATGGAGGAGGAGGATATGGAGAGTAGTCATCATGGTGGAGACAAGAAAGTGTTGGCTGTAGGGACCTTGGCACATATGGCAGACTTTATGTACTGCTGCTTTTCCTGTGATCCTCGCGTTACATTAATCTTTGCAAAAAAAACTGCTGCTTATTCACCATGCTAGACCCACGCTACAAGCAAAATTTTGCATCTCTTCTTCCAGAGGTGGAGAGGTCTAGCAAAATGGTGCTACACCAGAAGAACTTTGTGGAAAATATACGTTGAAAAAATTCCCATCAGAAAACGCTAGCAGCACTGGGGCAAGCTTTCTTGCCCAACCCAACCAAGGAGGAGAGGCAAGGGAGACACACAGAAGAGAAAGGTGTACACTGTGAAAGGCTTGGGCCAATTTTATAACACCTTCCCAGTGTCCAGTGCCTGATGACTGGGTATTTTTGACAAGGAGGGAAAAGTTTGTAAAGATGGTCAAGCAATACCTGCCTGATAAAATCAGCATATTCCATAATTTCTCTGTGACCTTCAGCTATTCAGTCTCAAAGCTGGACACCTGGCATGAGCTGTCCCTCTATGTCTTGGAGGTATTTTGCTGCCCTGCCCACTAGCATCTTGTCTGAGCAGGTTTTTAATGCCACCGGAGGGTGTCACAGAGAAAAAAGCAGAGATGTTAACCTGCTGAAGCCTCCAACCAAATGCACTGGCAGGGTGCAGCGGACCTGATTAATGATGGGAAAAACACAGGTGCAAAAAATACCGATGAAACAACCACTTTCAGTCCAGTGTTGGCTGTTTGGCATTAGTGCACAAAAAAGATAAGAGATAATAGTCTGTATGTGGCATTGTTCACACAGGCAATGCAGAGCATCTGGTTTACAGCCTATTACTAGCGCACATACGGGCGGGCCGCCCAGTGCTAGAAGGTGCATGCTGTGTGAATAGAGGCCACCAGTTTACAGAGCCATCTTTGTTCGACTGCAGCCTGCAAGATAAAGTGCAAAAAAACCAACATATCAATGTATGCAAGGTATTAGTTTATATTGGGGCCTCAATATGTAAGCTGGCAACCCATGTCAAGGGTCCTTACATTTTGCCAGTCCTAATGCTAAACATAGAATAAAAGCTCACCGACACAAAAAGAGGACTTAGAAATCCTCCAAAAAATTGAAAAAAGTGGTTGTTTCATTGGAATTTTTTGCACCTGTGTTTTTGCCATCATTAATCAGGTCCGCTGCACCCTGCCAGTGCATTTGGTTGGAGGCTTCAGCAGGTTAACATCTCTGCTTTTTTCTCTGTGACTTTTTTCAATTTTTTGTAGGATTTCTAAGTCCTCTTGTTGTGTCAGTGAGCTTTTATTCTATGTTTAGCGTTAGGACTGGCAAAATGTAAGGACCCTTGAAGTGGGTTGCCAGCTTATGTATTGAGGCCCCAATATAAACTAATACCTTACATACATTGATATGTTGGGTTTTTTTTGCACTTTATCCTGCAGGGTGCAGTCGGACCAAGATGGCTCTGTAAACTTTTGGCCTCTATTCGCACAGCATGCACCTTGTAGCACTAGGGGGCCCACCTGTATGTGCACTAGTAATAGGCTGTAAACCATATGCTCTGCATTGCCTGTGTGAACAATGCCACATACAGAATATTATCTCTTATCTTTTTTGTGCACTAATGCCAAACAGCCAACACTGGATTGAAAGTGGTTGTTTCATCGGTATTTTTTGCACCTGTGTTTTTGCCATCATTAATCAGGTCTGCTGCACCCTGCCAGTGTATTTGGTTGGAGGCTTCAGCAGGTTAACATCTCAGCTTTTTCTCTGTGACTTTTTTCAATTTTTTGGAGGATTTCTAAGTCCTCTTTTTGTGTCGGTGAGCCACCGGAGGGTGTCATAACAGACAAGCATCTGTCAACAGAAACTGCTGACAGACTCACTCTGATAAAAATTAACAAAGACTGGATTAGACCCAAGTTTTCCACATCACCAGATGACAGCAGCACATAGAGTGTTTTTAATGTTTAATATTTGAATGAGGCCAGCCAGTTGTTGCCTTCTAGAGTCTATGGATGACTTGATGACCGTCGTTATATTTTTTTCTGGCTTTGCACTTTGTGCAAAGCCTTTTTGAGTGTAGAAGTACCACAACTACACTTTCTTAATTTTTTATGAGGCACTCCAGTTGGTGACTTCAAGGGTGTATGGATGACCCTGCCTGTAATTATTGGCAGGCTTTTCATTGTGTGCAGAGTTTTTATGAGAGTAGGAGTATAACATCTACACTGTGTTCACAATATTTGAATCAGACACTACAGTTGATGCCTTCAAGGGTGAATGGATGACCCTGCTTGCAATTTTTGGCAGAATTTGCACTTATTGCATAGCTTTTATGAGTCTAGGAGTACCACTACATGACAATTTGAATAGAATGTGTATGCGGCCCTCCTTTATGTTTAATACAGGGTGTATTTGACTCCCTAAATTTTGGCACTTCTTACTTCCTTCATAAATTACACTGAAATTTCCCATTTTTTAATAAAAAATCAATTTTGGTTTACTTAAATTTATTTATTTTTAATTCTTTTTAAATTGTGATTTATATACAAGTCTTTATACTGGAAAAAATGTTTATTAACATTTTTTTTCCTGCAAACTCTAATTTCTCTTAGATTATAAATGTTTGAGGGCATGTGCACACGTCAGGATTTCTTGCAGAAATTCTCCTGACAAAAAACGGAAATTTCTGCCAGAAATCCGCATGTGTTTTTTTCGCTTTTTTTACGCGTTTTTGATGCGTTTTTTGTGCGTATTTTCCCAGATGCATAGAATTGCGGGAAAAACGCTGAAAATCCGCAAAATTAATGAACATGCTAATTTTTTTACTGCGATGCGTTTTTTTTGCGGAAAAAAACGCATCCATGTGCACAAAACATGCAGAATGCATTCTAAATGATAGAATGCATAATGCATGCGTTTTTAATGAGTTTTTATAGCGTTTTTAGCGCGAAAAAACACGAAAAAAACGAGAAAAAACCTGAACGTGTGCACATAGCCTTATCGTCAGTCCTTAAAGTGGAGTAAAAGTGTGACTCCATCGTTCTCAGCACTGATCTGGGAGTCTGAGAGCTTCCAGGGGTCTTCCCCATGCTGTTCTCCTTTTATTCAGGTGTTTTTCCATCCATTTCTACATTTTCACTGCCCCAGACCTCCTTGTAGGGTCTGCTGGAACAATGCTCGGATTTTCCCATTGACTCCCATTATGCTTGTTACCCGAAAAGAGCATCCAAGCATTATCAGAGCATATTAGTGCTCACTCATCTTTACCAATGATCTATCCAAAGGATAGATTATCAACATCATAGTAGTGGAAAACCATTTTAAGGTTGTGCTGTAAATAATATTATAAAAGTAAATGACAAATTTCTTTCTTTGTTCAGCTTCTAATGCAATTTTCACATATCTATTTTTCAATCAACAACTGGCCTCACAGATAACGTTCCTCTGAAAACTGCTATGTTGTTTTAATATAGTTTTTGTTTGCATTATTCTCCAAAATAGCAATGCAGCCAGATATCTTATTAGCCTCTTTACAAGAAGTATGGAGCCAGTTCAGCCTACGCCATACCTTAGCCAGCAGATGACAACAAGCACTGATTGCTACTGAATCATTTAGATGCCACTGTCAGCTACTGACATTGGAACCTGACAGTACTCTTGTCCACCAGCACTAATTAACCCCCACAACATGATTACGCGATGCCAATTCACCATGTTGGCCCTCCTATGAAGTCCAGCATATGGAGCGCCCCCAGACGCAGGACCGCGGGGTACTCGGTACCGGGCCTCTCTGTCTCAGTTCTGGGGTTGTCACGGTGGCTATACCCAGTCCGTGACCCTGCTAAGGGGCATCCAATGAAAGATGGGGTGATGGTGCGTGGTGCAGGTCGCGGTGAATAACGAGGACACAGGGTTGCAGTCTCTTTACCTTTTTACTGAAGGCTTCGGGATCCTCAATCCAGAGCACTGCTAACAGGGCTGGCTGAGACCGGCCGGTCCGAAGGCACATCCAGAGTTCCCTTTTGCAGGTGGAAATCAGTGCCTACCTACTAGCGCCTGTGTGTTGTAGTTCTCCCCTGCTGAGCACCACGGGATAGTCCTCACAACTGTTGTGTCTGTTTCTGATGTTCTCTCTCTCCGTCCCCCAGATGATATGGCTAGGACGCACCTGTATGACGGGGTAGGCCTGGAATTATTCTGAGACCCTAGAGACGCCCCTCTCCCTCAATTGCCACCTTTGTCTTCATTAGGTGATTTAGGTGAGACAGCCAACCTATAGTTAACTGTCCTGCCGCTGTTTGAAGTAATACGTAGAGTCTCTTACTTCCTCGGTGCTCCGGCCACCGGCTACGCACCTCAGAAGGATGTTGCCACGGTCTTAAGGGCACGACTCCTTCTGGTTCTATCTCCTCTGCGCTGTGATCTCGCTTCTCACTTCTCCATAATATACTCCGCTTTCGTGTCCATTCTTAGGAGTCTGCCGCTGTAACACTCAAGCACGGCTCCGTAACGTTCTGTCTGTTCTAGGCCGCTGTCAGGATCCCACCCCTGACAGGTCCTCTCTCGAGCTCTCCCTAGCTACTTTCTCTCTAACTTCCTGTCCAACCCCCAGTTTTACCAGAGTGTGAGGAGTGGCCTGATAGATAGAACCACTCCTCCTGGTGGCCGGAGTGTGGAGTGTAGTGTGTGTCTGTGATACCTGGTCAGGTGAACTCCTTTAGTGCAATCGGACGTAACATCACTCCCCTTAGTGGCAGAGCGACATTACTGCAACGACCAGGACTCTGGGGCGCTGCACATACAGGTGGGGTTCATAGGAAAATGGCAAATATTTCAGTATATATTATAAGCGATCAAGTGACCACAGTTCCAATGTCCCAAGTGGACTTAAAAGAAAAGTAAAAATCATTTTAAAACATTTTTTTAATTAAAAAAATCTAAAAAAAAAGTATAACAAGATTAAATCATCTCACTTCTCATCAAAAAAAAAAAAGGAAAAAAAACATATTTGGTATTACTGCATCCAAAAAAAGTCCTTTCTTTCAAAATATAAAATTATTTAAACCATAGATTAAATGCTAAATAGAGAGAATTGAAACCCCAGAATTGCAATTTTTCAGTTTCTGCGCTAGTGTACACTAAAATATCAAGTGGCAGCTGAGCACGCAATAAACAAACCCTACCACAGCTCCATTGATGGAAAATTTTAAGTTTATTGTATCCCAAACTAAATTTGTTTTACAAATTTCTGAATTTATTTTAACTACTGAAATATATACAACAAAAAGTACAAGTTTGGTTTTATCGCAATCATACTGACATGAAGGCTTATATTGCCCAGCCACTTTTAGTGTACTATGAACAACATAAAACAAAAAGCCAAAAGACAATAGTGTTATTGATTTTTTTTCACTATTTAACCATGTAACATGGTGCGGGGTGGTAGCTGTGGGCAATGTACTCATCTTCCATGCCCTGGCATGCTACAGGAAAATGGGGGTCCTGGCTGGTTGTGTGGACTTTGTCTACGAGGGCGCTACACCCATGCAGACCGCATGATTCTGGTGACTTCAGCTGGCCAGGACCAGATGTTAAAAAGTTCTATGAGGGAGATCACCACTTATCAAGGAACTGTCCCTAACTGAACAATAACGCAGTGGGAATTATGTACAACAAACAGCAGGTGCATAACTTCATGAACGTTTTTCTTAATACATAGAACATCTTTATACACATTTCCTTTATCTTTCCTTACTTAGTCCTCTGTCTTCACCCCCCACCCAGCATGGCACTTCAGGAACTTCCATCATCCTCAACAGTGAGAGTTCTGTACTTCAACTCACGGTTCCACATCATTTTTCCCTTGGGGGAGTGTAGAGGGAAGTGTCCCCCAAAAATATATATACGGTATAATAAATGTATATAGTCCCTCTGGTATCCCCATGTCCTCAAACACATAAATATTTATGTTCACATATATTGTCCCTTTATAATAATGCCTCCATATGCCTTGTAAATATGCACAGGACAAAACCTGTCCAGGTACATCAAAGAAGATGGACAATTGTCCGTCTGTTGTCTGTGGCCATTTACTGACATAGTTAATTAAAATGGCAGGAGATAGTCACAGACTGCTAGGGCAAGGGATCAAAGTGTCCATTTGTCTGGGCAGAGGCTACTGCCTCCAGTGGTCCGGATTCTGAAACTGATAGAATCATATCAGTACAGGCACCTGGCACTTCAAAGTGCCCTGTAGCACGGGTGCAAGCAGGGATACATGTTCCCAAAGCAGTGACGTTTTTTCACCTCACCGGCACTTGCACCATGCATGCACAACAAGCAAGAGGAGGGAGGGGGGCATGGTCACATGGGAGTATGCTCTGCCGTATTTAAAAATCCTATGGCGGCAGCGCTAGTTCTCAGTCCCTCTTTCTGCTCTTCTCCCTGAGCCCCACTGCCATAGCCCTCTGTTTCCCTTACCTCTACACCCTCCCAGGGCCGGCCCGAATGTATAGGCAAACTAGGCGGCCGCCTAGGGCACCGACCCTAAGGGGGTACCAGAGAAAAAATAGAAAAAATTATAAAAAATCTTTTCAAAAGGCAAAAGGTGTATGGAGAGGAGCTGAATGTGTATGAGGTGTATGGAGTGGAGCCGTGTGTGTATGAGGTGTACGGAGCGGAGCCGTGTGTATGAGGTGTATGGAGCGGAGTCGTGTGTGTATGAGGTGTATGGAGCGGAGCTAAATGTGTACGAGGTGTACGGAGCGGAGCTGCGTGTGTACGAGATGTATGGAGTGGAGCGCGTGTGTACGGAGCACATCCGCGTGTGTAGGAGTAGCTCTGTGTGGCCATTATATGGTACGAAGTATCATGTGCGGCCAATATACAGTATGGAGCATCATGTGTGGTCATTATACAGAATGGAGCATCATGTGTGGCCATTATACAGTATGGAGCATCATGTGTGGCCATTCTACAGTATGGAGCATCATGTGTGGCCATTATACAGTATGGAGCATCATGAGTGGCCATTATACAGTATGGAGCATCATGTGTGGCCATTACACAGTATGGAGCACTGTGTGGCCATATTTTTTTGTTTATAATTATTCTTTATGAAACAGTGTGATCAGCAGTGCTAAATGGGTGTGGTTGGGATGTGGATATGGGTGTGGCTAGTTATGAATGGGTGTGGTCAGAGTCGTGGCCTAAAATTTGCCGCAAACTTTGTCCCTGTTTCCCATCTTCAAAAGTTGGGAGGTATGTTACAAAATAGTTTCGCCTAGGGCGCTGTAATCTCTCGGGCCGGCCCTGCACCCTCCATGTCCTCAGCCTTGTCTGCCATGGTTACCAGCCCATTGCAGCCCTCTGTGTCTCCTGCTCCCCTCCTGCACTGCTCTTTCTCTCCCTGGTCCCTCTGCTGCTGCTACTCTTCATCCCGCAGCATCCTCTGTCTCACCCTCTTTTCTGCTTCCCTCAACATCCTCCGCTCTGCCCCTTCTCTTCTCACATAAAGTGCCTACTCTCCATTTGTATGCACAAAATCAGTATTCCCTCTCACTGCTCTCAAGCAGCCTCCAGCTCTACCCCTGACATCGAACTACCAAGGAACCTCTTCCTACCATCAAGCAGCCATGGTCACCATCACACCAGGATCCAGCGGCCTTTTGGTCATACCCAGCTAAGAACCATTACTATTAACCCCTTAATCTCTAGGAATAATAAGTGATAGGTGGGTGGGCTGAAATTATCGTGTGTGGTTTTTAGGTAGCAAGGGTAGGAAATATAATTAGGTAATTTTGGGTTCAGTTGTATATTAGTATTGTGCGCTATTATTGTACAGATGTTCGTGTGGTAATTTAATAGTATAATAACTGTCAACTTGTGAGTAATAAATATCCTTTATTGAAAATTTTTTGTCTCAATTAGTCGCTGTTCTTATATTATATAGCAAAGGAACCAGAGAACATTAATGCGTGAGGTATCAGCCGCATACTGGCTATTGATAGCCAGACCTGACACTAATATTTAATATATGGAATACCCCCTTTAATAGGGAGTTACTTAGCTACTATGGCCATTACTCAGCTTCTCTGCTGACTGATGCCTTGGAACTACCGCCTGGAGCACTTTCATTGTCTCACGTTCCTTGCTCTGATCCCTCCCATTACCTCCTTGACTTGCAAGCTCAGTATTGTGTTGCTAGGTTTTCTGATTCAGGTCCCATCTCCAGAGAACCACTCACACCTTCTGTCACTTTCTCTTGCCTCTTTAATGGATCTTGCTTTCTGTTCCCTCAGTGACCGCTCACTCCTGGGACTCCCACGTCATGCAACTTTGCTTACTTATAAGACCAAAGGTCTGCATCTGCTGGAGGATGGATACTATTTGACTTCCTGAAAGGAATCGGTCTTTGTCCCTTCACTTAAGCCCTTCCCACTCTGAGCTAGTCCCAACCATTAACCCTAACTCTCCCTACTGACAGGCAAAACAAATCATGCCACAAAAATCAAGCTTTAAAGGGGTTGTCCACTACTTTCAATTAACCCCCCAATGTATCCCCCCGGGGCCCCTAATAAATTGTGCAAATACCTTCCGTTGCCGTTTTCGCCTGTGAGCGGCGCTATGCCGGCGGCTGAGTCTGGGTCACGTGACCCCCCAGGCTGCAGCCACCGCTTATTTCCGCCGATGTCACATCAATTTCCAGACTCTGAAAGTTGACGTGACGTCAGCAGCAGGTGTGAGCCAGCCTCACAGTCAGCAGTCACTCATCAAGAGTGACTGGGCTGTGGGCGGGGCTGGGGGCTGCCTGCGGGGCTGTGCTGGGGGCAGGCGGGGCTAGGCAGGGATGATTGTGCGGGCGTCGGGGGTCTGTGTGTCGACGCCGGTATGTGCGTGCCGGCGCCGGTATGTGCGCGCCGGTATGTGCATGCAGGCATCGGGAATCTGGGCGCTGGTATGTGCGGGCCGGGGCTCTGCGTGCCGGCACCGGTATGTGCGGGCCGGGGCTCTGCGTGCCGGCACCGGTATGTGCGTGTCGGCGCCGGTATGTGCAGGGTCTGCTGCGGGGGGTGGTCCTTGGGGTGTGTGTGTGTGTCTCTCTGTGTGCAGGCACCGTCCCATCGGGCTCTGCCTACTACAGTGACAGTGAGTGACACATTAGCCAATGATGGGACAGTAGTAGTCCCATCATCCGGCTAATGTGTTGAATGTAAAAAAAACAAAACAAAATACACATATACAGTACATACATACATACATACAACACACACCATGTGACATGTAACAGCATGCGACATGTGACAACATGCAACATACGACATGCAATGACATGCAACATGCGACGACATGCACCTTGCGATATGAGATGACATGCAACATGCGACGACATGCAACATGTGAAATGCGACAATATGCGACATGCAACATACGACATGCACCATGAGACAACATGTGACATGCAACATACGACATGCACCATGCGACATGCACCATGCAACGACATGCACCATGTGACATGCACCATGTGACGACATGTGACATGCACCATGCGACGACATGCACCATGCGACGACATGCAACATACGACATGCACCATGCAACGACATGCGACATGCAACATACGACATGAACCATTCGACAACATGCACCATGCGATGACATACGACGACATGTGACATGCACCATGCGACGACATGCGACATGCACCATGCAACAACATGCACCATGTGACGGCATGTGACATGCAAAAGGGGCCACATGCAACATGCAACATGCAACATGCGATGACATGCGACATGCACTATGCGACGACATGCACCATGCGACGACATGCGACATGCACCATGCGACGACATACACCATGCGATGACATGCGACATGCGACATGCAACATATGACATGCACCATGCGACGACATGCACCATGGGACGACATGCACCATGCGACGACATGCACCATGCGACATGGACCATGTGACGACATGCGACATGCACCATGTGACATGCACAATGCGACATGCGATGACATGCAACATACGACATGCGATGACATGCGTCATGCAACATGCAATGACATGCGACGACATGCAACATGTGACATGCAACATGCCACATACAGTACGTACATGCATACAACATACATACAGACATACAGTACATGTAACATAGATTACATACTCACCATCACTTGTCACCTAGATGCCCGAAGCCATTGTCATCTGTAAAAAATATTAAAATAATAAACAACCAATATACTCCCTGATCCGCAGAAATCCAATTAAAACGAGTGTCCCTCAACGATCTCCCGTGGAGAGCAGGAGCATTAGCTGATGCGACCGCTCTCCAGGGACTCCAGGAATACAATGATAGAAGGTATTTTTCCACAATGTATTCCTACGCCCCTGTGAGAAAATAGTCCCTAGTCTCACTTTATGCCATTGCTGATGAGAAATTTTCCCAGGCAGCAATTGCCATAAAGTGAGGCTTTGTCCTAAGGTAACCTTTCAGTGATGCACTGCAGGAGCCATTGTCTCTTGTCAGTGTGTCACTGAGGGTCCTATAGAGCAGTGATATCACCCGCTGTCACTGTTCTATAGGGGAGATCGTCGTGGAACGCTCGTTATTAATTGGACTACGGCAGACAGGTAGTATACGGTTTGTTATTTTACGTTTTTTGCAGGCGCTGAAGTATGGTAAGTATGGTTAAATGAAGAATATTAAAATACTTTTTTCCTAATGTGTGTGTGTTTTATTAACCCTTTATTAGTATTGGATTACTAATGGATAGGCGTCTTATTGACGCCTCTCCGTTATTAACCCGGCTTAACGTCACCTTACAATAGCAAGGTGACATTAACCCTTTATTACCCCATATCCCACCACTACACGGGAGTGGGAAGAGAGGGGCTAAGTGCCAGAATTGGCGCATCTTACAGATGCACCATTTCCGGGGCGGCTGCGGACTGGTATTTGTAGCCGGGGGGACCAATATCCATGGCCCCTCTCTAGGCTATGAATATCAGCCCACAGCTGTCTGGGTAGCCTTTCTGGCTATAAAATATAGGGAGACCTCACGTCATTTTATTGGGGGGTCCCCCTATTTTAATAGCCAATAAAGGCTATGCAGACAGCTGCGGGCTGACATTCATAGCAGGCTACAAATATTTGCCCCCGGCCGTCGGCTTTCCCCCTCTGGTGCAGAAAATTGCGCGGGAGCCCACGCCGTTTTTTTCCGTTTTTTAATTAAATTAAACACTCATAAAGGCCTCTTTCACCCTTGCATCGGTACGGGTCCGACGCTATGCGTCGGGCCTACGTACTGACGCACGTTGTGAAATTTGTGCATGACGTGGGCAGCGGATGCAGTTTTTCAACGCATCCGCTGCCCATTCTGAAGTCCGGGGAAGAGGGGGCGTAGTTTTGGTGCGCATGCGTGGTAGAAAATGGCGGACGCGACGGACAAAAAAACGTTCACTTGAACGATTTTTCGTGCCAACGGTCTGCCAAAACATGACGCATCCGTTGCACGATGGACGCTACGTGTGGCCATTCGTCGCGATCCGTCACTAATACAAGTCTATGGGTAAAAAACGCATCCTGTGAGCACATTTGCAGGATCCGTTTTTTCCCCAAAAAGACGGATTGCTAAAAATGCAAGTGTGAAAGCAGCCTTAGGTTGTTTTCACACTAGCATCGGTACGGGGCCGTCGCTCTGCGTCGGCCTGACGTACAGACGCATACTGTGACAAAAATGCCTGACGTGGGCAGCGGAAGCAGTCTTAAGATGCTTCCGCTGCCCCATTGCAAGGTCCGGAGAGGAGGGGGCGGCGTTTTGGCCGCGCATGCACGGTCAAAAATGGCAGACTAGACGCACAAAAAAATGTTACATGTAACTTTTTTTGTGCCGGCGGTGCATGACGGTTGCGACGTGTGGCACTGCGTCGCAATGCGTCGCTAATAAAAGTCTATGGAGAAAAAACGCATCCTACGGGCAACTTTGCAGGATGCGTTTTTTCTCCACAACGACGCATTGCGACATGCAGTGCATGACGCTAGTGTGAAAGTAGCCTTAGAAACATCGGCCTTTCTATTATATAGCTATGGATATATCTATCTATAGATATATTTATAGATAGATATATCTATAGATACATAGATGTATCTATCCATATATTTGGCTGCTTTCACACATCAGGTTTTTGCCGAGAGGCACAATCCGGCAAGTTTTGAAAAAAACGGTCCATTTTTTTCTACCGGATCCGTTTTTTTCTCATAGAGTTGTATTAGCAGCGTATTGCGCCTGATGGCCACACGTTTCATCCGGTTTTTGCCGCATCCGTCAAAAAAGCTGCTTCCCCCGGACGGAAAACACATACAGAGGAACGTTTTTTCTGTCCGGCGAAAAAACGCACAGCGACGGATCCGGCAAAAAACGTATGAAACTGAGATGTGAAATGATGAATTGGGCCTCGGAATCCATTTTTTCATGCATGTTTCCTTTTAAATCATGCACATTTTCCGTTTATTTATTTCCAAAAACTGCATCAAAACCGCACAAAAACCGCACCAAAAACAGCATCAAAACTGCACCAAAAACTGCATCAAAACCTGGTGCAGTTTTGCAGTTTTGGTGCAGTTTTGATGCAGTTTTAGGTGCGGTTTTGATGCAGTTCTTGGTGCGGTTTTGATGCAGTTTTTGGTGCAGTTTTGCAGTTTTGGTGCAGTTTTGATGGAGTTTTTGGTGTGGTTTTGATGCAGTTTTTGGTGCGGTTTTTGTGCAGTTTTGATGCAGTTTTTGGTGCAGTTTTGATGCAGTTTTTGGTGTGGTTTTGGTGTAGTGTTGATGCAATTTTGGTGCAGTTTTGATGCAGTTTTTGGTGCAGTTTTGATGCGTTTTTTATGACGTTTTTTGCACGGTTTCCGCAGCATGTGCACAACAAGTCTGCGGCTCCCATAGACTTACATTGGTTGTGCACTACAGTGCGGATTTGATGCAATTCTGTGCGGCAAAAAACACTGCGGATCTGGAATCAAATCCACAACGTGTGCACACAGCCTTAGCATTTAGTGAACCTAGCAAAAAAGCCAAGCAAAAAACAAGTGTGGGATTTGCACTTTTTTTGCAATTTCATTGCACTTTGAATTTTTTTCACATTTTCTGTTACACGACATGGTAAAACCAACGGTGTCGTTCAAAAGTAGAACTTGTCCCGCAAAAAATAAGCCCTCACATGGCCGTATTGACAGAAAAATTATGGCTCTGGAAAGAAGGGGAGCGATAAACGAAAAAAGCTCCAGGGGTGAAGGGGTTTAGAAACATGGATATGGTGGACATATCTATGGAAATAGACATAGATATATAGATATCTGTATGTATTCATCTATCTATCTATTTGTTATCTATATATCTATCTATCTATCCATCTATCTGTGTAATGGAGTGTGGGTTGGACAAATGTAAAAGAGGAGGTTGGACAGAAATGACATCACAAATCTTTTTGAAGATAGAGGGGGAAGAGGAGGGAGGGGTTGGGGTGTGTTTTGGAGTGGGTGTGCCAGGTAGGGTTGAGCGAAACGGATCGTTCATTTTCATAAGTCGCCGACTTTTGGCAAAGTCGGCGTCTCATGAAACCCGACCCGATCCCTGTGTGGGGTCGGCCATGTGGTACGCGACTTTCGCGCCAAAGTCGCATTTCAATGACGCTAAAAGCGCCATTTCTCAGCCAATGAAGGTGGACACAGAGTGTGGGCAGCGTGATGACATAGATCTCAGTCCCCACCATCTTAGAGAAGGGCATTGCAGTGATTGGCTTGCTTTCTGCGGCGTCACAGGGGCTATAAAGGGGCGTTCCCGCCGACCGCCATCTTACTGCTGCTGATCTGAGCGTAGGGAGAGGTTGCTGCCGCTTCGTCAGAAGCAGGGAGAGCGTTAGGCAGGGTACATTCACCCCCAAACCGCTTGTGCTGTAGCGATTTCCACTGTCCAACACCACCTTTTGTTTGCAGGACAGTGGAAGCTACTTTTTTTTCCCTCAGCGCTGTAGCTCATTGGGCTGCCCTAGAAGGCTCCCTGATAGCTGCGTTGCTGTGTGTGTACGCTGCTGTGCAAACCAACTGCTTTTTTCAAAGCACAAATCCTGTTGTTCCTTCCTTTCTGCACAGCTATCTTGTTTGTTTGTCCACACTTTTGTGTGCAGCAGTCCTTTTTATAGCTGCCTGCCATACTTTTCTGAGATTACTGCAGGGAGATAAAGATTGACAAGTCTGCCTCTGTGCCAGTGCTGTGTGTGGCATCTGTCTATCATTGTGTGCCACAGAAAACCTAGTGTGTAATATTGTTTTTTTTTTTGTTTTGTTTTTTAATTCTCCCTGAAAAAAATAAAAAATAAATAGTGGGAGATAAAGATTGGCAAGTCTGCCTCTGTGCCAGTGCTGTGTGTGGCATCCATCTCTCCTTGTGTGCCACCGAAAACCAGTGTGTAATACTGGGCCATTTTTTGGGGGGGTTAAATTCTCCCTGTAAAATAAAATTAATAGTGGGAGATAAAGATTGGCAAGTCTGCCTCTGTGCCAGTCCTGTGTGTGGCATCTGTCTCTCCTTGTGTGCTACAAGCAAGAGGAGGGAGGGGGGCATGGTCACATGGGAGTATGCCCTGCTGTATTTAAATATCCTATGGTGGCAGCGCTAGTTCTCAGTCCCTCTTTCTGCTCTTCTCCCTGAGCCCCACTGCCATAGCCCTCTGTTTCCCTTACCTCTACACTCTCCCAGGGCCGGCCCGAACGTATAGGCAAACTAGGCGGCCGCCTAGGGCACCGACCCTAAGGGGGCACCAGAGAAAAAATAGAAAAAATTATAAAAAATCTTTTCAAAAGGCAAAAGGTGTATGGAGAGGAGCTGAATGTGTATGAGGTGTATGGAGCGGAGCCGTGTGTGTATGAGGTGTACGGAGCGGAGCCGTGTGTATGAGGTGTATGGAGCGGAGTCGTGTGTGTATGAGGTGTATGGAGCGGAGCTAAATGTGTACGAGGTGTACGGAGCGGAGCCGCGTGTGTACGAGGTGTATGGAGTGGAGCGCGTGTGTACGGAGCACAGCCGCATGTGTAGGAGTAGCTATGTGTGGCCATTATATGGTACGAAGTATCATGTGCGGCCAATATACAGTATGAAGCATCATGTGTGGTCATTATACAGAATGGAGCATCATGTGTGGCCATTATACAGTATGGAGCATCATGTGTGGCTATTCTACAGTATGGAGCATCATGTGTGGCCATTATACAGTATGGAGCATCATGAGTGGCCATTATACAGTATGGAGCATCATGTGTGGCCATTACACAGTATGGAGCACTGTGTGGCCATATTTTTTTGTTTATAATTATTCTTTATGAAACAGTGTGATCAGCAGTGCTAAATGGGTGTGGTTGGGATGTGGATATGGGTGTGGCTAGTTATGAATGGGTGTGGTCAGAGGCGTGGCCTACAATTTGCCGCAAACTTTGTCCCTGTTTCCCATCTTCAAAAGTTGGGAGGTATGTTACAAAATAGTTTTGCCCTGGGGCGCCGTAATCTCTCGGGCCGGCCCTGCACCCTCCATGTCCTCAGCCTTGTATGCCATGGTTACCAGCCCATTGCACCCCTCTGTGTCTCCTGCTCCCCTCCTGCACTGCTCTTTCTCTCCCTGGTCCCTCTGCTGCTGCTACTCTTCATCCTGCAGCATCCTCTGTCTCACCCTCTTTTCTGCTTCCCTCAACATCCTCCGCTCTGCCCCTTCTCTTCTCACATAAAGTGCCTACTCTCCATTTGTATGCACAAAATCAGTATTCCCTCTCACTGCTCTCAAGCAGCCTCCAGCTCTACCCCTGACATCGAACTACCAAGGAACCTCTTCCTACCATCAAGCAGCCATGGTCACCATCACACCAGGATCCAGCGGCCTTTTGGTCATACCCAGCTAAGAACCATTACTATTAACCCCTTAATCTCTAGGAATAATAAGTGATAGGTGGGTGGGCTGAAATTATCGTGTGTGGTTTTTAGGTAGCAAGGGTAGGAAATATAATTAGGTAATTTTGGGTTCAGTTGTATATTAGTATTGTGCGCTATTATTGTACAGATGTTCGTGTGGTAATTTAATAGTATAATAACTGTCAACTTGTGAGTAATAAATATCCTTTATTGAAACACGGTTTTGTCTCAATTAGTCGCTGTTCTTATATAGCAAAGGAACCAGAGAACATTAATGCGTGAGGTATCAGCCGCATACTGGCTATTGATAGCCAGACCTGACCAGGGCCGGACTGGCCATCGGGCAGTTCTGGCAAATGCCAGAAGGGCCGGTGGCAGTAGTGGGCCGCTCGAGTGTGCCGCTGTCGGCACACTCTCCCCACTGTCGGCGCGCTCCCGGCCCCGCATTCAACTATACCGGCGTCTACGCCGGTACAGTTGAATGCAATGATGGAGGAGAGAGCGTCTGCTGACGCCCCCTCTCCCATCATTCCCCGCTCTGCCTGCCGCTGACACTGCGGGTGCGCGATGACGTCATATCATCGCGCACCTGCTGTGTGACCGGGCGGGCAGACTGCGACTGCTGAGACCAGAGCCAGAGCAGCGCGTGGCAGGAGGAAAGGTGAGTAGAGTGTTTTGGTTTTTATTTATCAATGAGTGATGACTGGATTGTGGAGCTATTGGGGGGGGGAGGCTGTGCTGCATTCCATTCTATGGGCCTCTGCTGCATTATATTCTATGGGGCTGGCTGCATTCCATTCTATGGGCCTCTACTGCATTATATTCTATGGGGCTGGCTGCATTCCATTCTATGGGCCTCTGCTGCATTATATTCTATGGGGCTGGCTGCATTCCATTCTATGGGCCTCTGCTGCATTATATTCTATGGGGCTGGCTGCATTACATTCTATGGGCCTCTGCTGCATTATATTCTATGGGGCTGGCTGCATTCCATTCTATGGGCCTATGCTGCATTATATTCTATGGGGCTGGCTGCATTCCATTCTATGGGCCTCTGCTGCATTCCATTCTATGGGCCTCTGCTGCATTATATTCTATGGGGCTGGCTGCATTCCATTCTATGGGCCTCTGCTGCATTATATTCTATGGGGCTGGCTGCATTCCATTCTATGGGCTTCTGCTGCATTATATTCTATGGGGCTGACTGCATTCCATTCTATGGGCCTCTGCTGCATTATATTCTATGGGGCTGGCTGCATTCCATTCTATGGGCCTCTGCTGCATTATATTCTATGGGCCTGTGCTGCATTGTATTCTATGGGCCTGTGCTGCATTCCATTCTATGGGCCTGTGCTGCATTCCATTCTATGGGCCTGTGCTGCATTATATTCTATGGGGCTGGCTGCATTATATTCTATGGGCCTGTGCTGCATTATATTCTATGGGCCTGTGCTGCATTATATTCTATGGGCCTGTGCTGCATTATATTCTATGGGCCTGTGCTGCATTGTATTCTATGGGGCTGTGCTGCATTCCATTCTATGGGCCTGTGCTGCATTCCATTCTATGGGCCTCTGCTGCATTATATTCTATGGGGCTGGCTGCATTATATTCTATGGGCCTGTGCTGCATTATATTCTATGGGCCTGTGCTGCATTATATTCTATGGGGCTGTGCTGCATTCCATTCTATGGGCCTGTGCTGCATTATATTCTATGGGCCTGTGCTGCATTATATTCTATGGGCCTGTGCTGCATTATATTCTATGGGCCTGTGCTGCATTATATTCTATGGGGCTGTGCTGCATTCCATTCTATGGGCCTGTGCTGCAATATATTCTATGGGGCTGTGCTGCATTATATTCTATGGGGCTGTGCTGCATTACATTCTATGGGGGCTGGCTGTATTACATTCTATGGGGGCTGGCTGTATTACATTCTATGGGGCTGTGCTGCATTACATTCTATGGGGGCTGTGCTGCATTACATTCTATGGGGGCTGTGCTGCATTACATTCTATGGGGGCTGTGCAGCATTACATTCTATGGGGCTGTGCTGTATTATAGTCTATAGGGGCTGGCTGTATTACATTCTATGGGGGCTGTGCTGTATTACATTCTATGGGGGCTGAGCTGTAATGCTGGATACAGCTGTAATTATATGTTATATAGTCGTGTTACACTCCCCTCACTTCTTGTAGCCTACAAGTGTACAAAGATATTATACAGTCACCATGTGACAAGTGGGCCTGTGTGACTTCAAATGCCAGGGCTGAATTTTAGTCCCAGTCCGGCCCTGGACCTGACACTAATATTTAATATATGGAATACCCCCTTTAATAGGGAGTTACTTAGCTACTATGGCCATTACTCAGCTTCTCTGCTGACTGATGCCTTGGAACTACCGCCTGGAGCACTTTCATTGTCTCACGTTCCTTGCTCTGATCCCTCCCATTACCTCCTTGACTTGCAAGCTCAGTATTGTGTTGCTAGGTTTTCTGATTCAGGTCCCA
Organism: Ranitomeya variabilis; assembly: GCF_051348905.1. Classification (NCBI taxonomy): domain Eukaryota; kingdom Metazoa; phylum Chordata; class Amphibia; order Anura; family Dendrobatidae; genus Ranitomeya; species Ranitomeya variabilis. Next base: position 300,709,527 of record NC_135236.1, on the reverse strand, counting down.
TCTCCAGAGAACCACTCACACCTTCTGTCACTTTCTCTTGCCTCTTTAATGGATCTTGCTTTCTGTTCCCTCGGTGACCGCTCACTCCTGGGACTCCCACGTCATGCAACTTTGCTTACTTATAAGACCAAAGGTCTGCATCTGCTGGATGGATACTATTTGACTTCCTGAAAGGAATCGGTCTTTGTCCCTTCACTTAAGCCCTTCCCACTCTGAGCTAGTCCCAACCATTAACCCTAACTCTCCCTACTGACAGGCAAAACAAATCATGCCACAAAAATCAAGCTTTAAAGGGGTTGTCCACTACTTTCAATTAACCCCCCAATGTATCCCCCCGGGGCCCCTAATGAATTGTGCAAATACCTTCCGTTGCCGTTTTTGCCTGTGAGCGGCGCTATGCCGGCGGCTGAGTCCGGGTCACGTGACCCCCCAGGCTGCAGCCACCGCTTATTTCCGCCGATGTCACATCAATTTCCAGACTCTGAAAATTGATGTGACGTCAGCAGCAGGTGTGAGCCAGCCTCACAGTCAGCAGTCACTCATCAAGAGTGACTGGGCTGTGGGCGGGGCTGGGGGCTGCCTGCGGGGCTGTGCTGGGGGCAGGCGGGGCTAGGCAGGGATGATTGTGCGGGCGTCGAGGGTCTGTGTTTCGGCGCCGGTATGTGCGTGCCGGCGCCGGTATGTGCGCGCCGGTATGTGCATGCCGGCATCGGGAATCTGCGTGCCGGCGCCGGTATGTGCGGGCCGGGGCTCTGCGTGCCGGCACCGGTATGTGCGTGTCGGCGCCGGTATGTGCAGGGTCTGCTGCGGGGGGGTGGTCTTTGGGGTGTGTGTGTCTCTCTGTGTGCAGGCATCGTCCGATGGGACTACAAGTCCCATCGGGCTCTGCCTACTACAGTGACAGTGAGTGACACATTAGCCAATGATGGGACAGTAGTAGTCCCATCATCCGGCTAATGTGTTGAATGTAAAAAAAATAAAAAATACACATATACAGTACATACATACATACATACAACACACACCATGTGACATGTAACAACATGCGACATGTGACAACATGCAACATACGACATGCAATGACATGCAACATGCGACGACATGCACCTTGCGATGTGCGATGACATGCAGCATGCGGCGACATGCAACATGTGAAATGCGACAATATGCGACATGCAACATACGACATGCACCATGAGACGACATGTGACATGCAACATACGACATGCACCATGCGACATGCACCATGCAACGACATGCACCATGTGACATGCACCATGTGACGACATGCGACATGCACCATGCGACGACATGCACCATGCGACGACATGCAACATACGACATGCACCATGCAACGACATGCGACATGCAACATACGACATGAACCATTCGACGACATGCGCCATGCGATGACATACAACGACATGTGACATGCACCATGCGACGACATGCGACATGCGACATGCACCATGCAACAACATGCACCATGTGACGGCATGCGACATGCACCATGCGGCGACATGCAACATGCAACATGCACCATGCGATGACATGCGACATGCACTATGCGACGACATGCACCATGCGACGACATGCGACATGCACCATGCGACGACATACACCATGCGATGACATGCGACATGCGACATGCAACATATGACATGCACCATGCGACGACATGCACCATGCGACGACATGCACCATGGGACGACATGCACCATGCGACGACATGCACCATGCGACATGGACCATGTGACGACATGCGACATGCACCATGTGACATGCACCATGTGACATGCAATGACATGCGACGACATGCAACATGTGACATGCGACATGCCACATACAGTACGTACATGCATACAACATACATACAGACATACAGTACATGTAACATAGATTACATACTCACCATCACTTGTCACCTAGATGCCCGAAGCCATTGTCATCTGTAAAAAATATTAAAATAATAAACAACCAATATATTCCCTGATCCGCAGAAATCCAATTAAAACGAGTGTCCCTGGACGATCTCCCGTGGAGAGCAGAAGCATTAGCTGATGCGACCGCTCTCCAGGGACTCCAGGAATACAATGATAGAAGGTATTTTTCCACAATGTATTCCTACGCCCCTGTGAGAAAATAGTCCCTAGTCTCACTTTATGCCATTGCTGATGAGAAATTTTCCCATGCAGCAATTGCCATAAAGTGAGGCTTTGTCCTAAGGTAACCTCTCAGTGATGCACTGCAGGAGCCATTGTCTCTTGTCAGTGTGTCACTGAGGGTCCTATAGAGCAGTGATATCACCCGATGTCACTGTTCTATAGGGGAGTGTCATGATTCCCAATGGCAGGGACATGGGCAAAAACGGACCAGCTCTAGGAAGATGGTATCTCAGGTAACCGCGATGCTGAACCTAACACGCAAATAAAAGTAGCCAGGGGGTGTGCCTACGTTGTATCCCTAGACACCTCGCGCCAGCCGGAGAGCTAACTACCCCTATAAGAGGAATACACAGACCTGGCTTGCCTCCAGGGAAACCCCAAAAGTTATAGTAGCCCCCCACATGTAATAACGGTTAGGTAAGAGGAAAACACAAACGCAGTATGAATATAGATTCAACAAAGTGAGGCCCTCTGACTAGATAGATGAAAATACAAAAGAGGACTTCGCGGTTACCTCAAAACCCTAAGCAGCCATCCTGAAACTACCTTAACTCCGTTATCAACTCATGACACCGGAGTAGTAATTTCAGATCACTAGAGCTTCCAGCAGCACGAGAAATATAAATGCATGCTGGACAAAACAAACACAAAAAGCCAAAGATTTCAACTTAGCTGAATTGCAGACTTGGAGCAGGTAGCAAGCAACAGAGATGCTCTGGTAACATTGATTGCCGGCACTAGAGTGACTGAGAAGCCAGACTAAATAGGAAACTCCCAATTTCCTGATGAAAACAGGTGCACTGGAAACACAAGACCAAAGTCAACCAGTACCACCAGTAGCCACCAGAGGGAGCCAAAAACAGAATTCACAACAGGGGAGATCGTCGTGGGACGCTCGTTATTAATTGGACTACGGCAGACAGGTAGTATACGGTTTGTTATTTTATGTTTTTTGCAGGCGCTGAAGTATGGTAAGTATGGTTAAATGAAGAATATTAAAATACTTTTTTCCTAATGTGTGTGTGTTTTATTAACCCTTTATTAGTATTGGATTACTAATGGATAGGCGTCTTATTGACGCCTCTCCGTTATTAACCCGGCTTAACGTCACCTTACAATAGCAAGGTGACATTAACCCTTTATTACCCCATATCCCACCACTACACGGGAGTGGGAAGAGAGGGGCTAAGTGCCAGAATTGGCGCATCTTACAGATGCACCATTTCCGGGGCGGCTGCGGACTGGTATTTGTAGCCGGGGGGACCAATATCCATGGCCCCTCTCTAGGCTATGAATATCAGCCCACAGCTGTCTGGGTAGCCTTTCTGGCTATAAAATATAGGGGGACCTCATGTCATTTTTTGGGGGGGTCCCCCTATTTTAATAGCCAATAAAGGCTATGCAGACAGCTGTGGGCTGACATTCATAGCAGGCTACAAATATTGGCCCCCGACCGTCGGCTTTCCCCCTCTGGTGCAGAAAATTGCGCAGGAGCCCACGCCGTTTTTTTCCGTTTTTTAATTAAATTAAACACTCATAAAGGCCTCTTTCACCCTTGCGTCGGTACGGGTCCGTCGCTATGCGTCGGGCCTACGTACTGACGCACGTTGTGAAATTTGTGCATGACGTGGGCAGCGGATGCAGTTTTTCAACGCATCCGCTGCCCATTCTGAAGTCCGGGGAGGAGGGGGCGTAGTTTTGGTGCGCATGCGTGGTAGAAAATGGCGGACGCGCCGGACAAAAAAACGTTCACTTGAACGATTTTTCGTGCCAACGGTCTGCCAAAACACGACACATCCGTTGCACGATGGACGCTACGTGTGGCCATTCATCGCGATCCGTCACTAATACAAGTCTATGGGTAAAAAACGCATCCTGTGAGCACATTTTCCCAAAAAGACGGATTGCTAAAAATGCAAGTGTGAAAGCAGCCTTAGGTTGTTTTCACACTAGCATCGGTACGGGGCCGTCGCTCTGCGTCGGCCCGACATACCGACGCATACTGTGACAAAAATGCCCGACGTGGGCAGCGGAAGCAGTCTTAAGATGCTTCCGCTGCCCCATTGCAAGGTTCGGGGAGGAGGGGGTGGCGTTTCGGCCGCGCATGCGCGGTCAAAAATGGCAGACTAGAGGCACAAAAAAATGTTACATGAAACTTTTTTTGTGCCGGCGGTGCGCCAAAACGCGGCGCAACCGTCGCATGACGGTTGCGACGTGTGGCACTGCGTCGCAATGCGTCGCTAATAAAAGTCTATGGAGAAAAAACGCATCCTACGGGAAACTTTGCAGGATGCCTTTTTTCTCCACAATGACGCATTGCGACATGCAGTGCACGACGCTAGTGTGAAAGAAGCCTTAGAAACATCGGCCTTTCTATTATATAGCTATGGATATATCTATCTATAGATATATTTATAGATAGATATATCTATAGATACATAGATGTATCTATCCATATATTTGGCTGCTTTCACACATCAGGTTTTTGCCGAGAGGCACAATCTGGCAAGTTTTGAAAAAAACGGATCCATTTTTTTCCACCGGATCCGTTTTTTTCTCATAGAGTTGTATTAGCAGCGTATTGCGCCTGATGGCCACACGTTTCATCCGGTTTTTGCCGGATCCGTCAAAAAAGCTGCTTCCCCCGGACGGAAAACACATACAGAGGAACGTTTTTTCTGTCCGGCGAAAAAACGCACAGCGACGGATCCGGCAAAAAACGTATGAAACTGAGATGTGAAATGATGAATTGGGCCTCGGAATCCATTTTTTCACGCATGTTTCCTTTCAAATCATGCACATTTTCCGTTTATTTATTTCCAAAAACTGCATCAAAACCGCACAAAAACCGCACCAAAAACAGCATCAAAACTGCACCAAAAACTGCATCAAAACCTGGTGCAGTTTTGCAGTTTTGGTGCAGTTTTGATGCAGTTTTAGGTGCGGTTTTGATTCAGTTCTTGGTGCGGTTTTGATGCAGTTTTTGGTGCAGTTTTGCAGTTTTGGTGCAGTTTTGATGGAGTTTTTGGTGTGGTTTTGATGCAGTTTTTGGTGCGGTTTTTGCGCAGTTTTGATGCACTTTTTGGTGCAGTTTTGATGCAGTTTTTGGTGTGGTTTTGGTGCAGTGTTGATGCAATTTTGGTGCGGTTTTGATGCAGTTTTTGGTGCAGTTTTGATGCGTTTTTTATGACGTTTTTTGCACGGTTTTGATGCATTTTTCAATTCGCTTTTGGTGCGGTTTTTGCGTGGTTTTTATGCGTTTTGGTGTGTTTTTGAAAGCTTTAATAAAGATGTATTATTGAACAAAAAAAAAGATTTGTGATGTCATTATTGTCCAACCTCCTCTTTTACATTTGTCCAACCCACACTCCATTACACACACAGATAGACAGATAGATGAAATGGATAGACAGATCTACATATAGATAGATCTATAGATGCATGCATCTATCTATTCATATATCTATCTTTAGATATATCTGGATAGATATATCTATTGATAGATGTATGGATAGCGTAGGGTGTGTGTCCACTGTCCGGATTACATCCGAATTAGCTGCCGATTGGATGCTGCTACTTGTAGTCCCATCGGATGATGCCTGCACACACACCCCAAAAGACCACCCGAACAGCCCCGCACACACTCGAACAGCCCCGCACACACACGAACAGTCCCGCACACACACGAACAGCCCTGCACACACACAAACAGTCCCGCACACACCCAAACAGTCCCGCACACACCCTAACAGCCCCGCACACACACGAAAAGTCCAGCACACACCCAAACAGCCCCGCACACACCCTAACAGCTCCGCCCACACACGAACAGCCCCACACACACACGAACAGTCCCGCACACACCCGAACAGTCCCGCACACATCCGAACAGTCCCACACACACCCGAACAGCCCCGCACACACACGAACAGCCCCGCACACACACGAACAGCCCCGCACACACACGAACAGCCCCGCACACACACGAACAGTCCCACACACACTCGAACAGTCCTGCACACATCCGAACAGTCACACACACACCGGAACAGCCCCGCACACACCCGAACAGCCCCACACACACACGAACAGCCCCGCACACACACGAACAGTCCCACACACACCCGAACAGTCCCGCACACATCCGAACAGTCCCGCACACACCCGAACAGCCCCGCACACACCCAAACAGCCCCGCACACACGCGAACGGTCCCGCACACACCCGAACAGCCCCGCACACACCCGAACAGCCCTGTTGTGAATTCTGTTTGTGGGCTCCCCCGGTGGTGTTTTATGGTATTGCCACTTATTTGCCTTCTTCTATCCTTGATCACCTGTTGACACCCATTAGGGGAGTTTCCTATTTAAGCCTGCTTGGCTGCTGGTCTGATGCCGGCCAACAATGTATCAGTAGCATTCTGTTGCATTCTCCTGCCTCAAGTTCCAGTTCAGCTAAGTTGAATTTTGTTCCTAGTTAATGCTATTTTTTGTCCAGCTATCTGCAATGTGACTCTCTGTAGCTGGAAGCTCTCGTGGACTGAAATTGCCACTCCAGTGGCATGAGTTGTCACTGGAGTTTTAAAGTAATTTCAGGATGGTGTTTTTGAGTAGTGTTTTGAAGTTGACCGTGAAGTAACTCTTTCCTGCACTTCTGCTATCTAGTAAGCGGACCTCACTGTGCTAAATCTGCTGTTCATCCTACGTATGTCTTTTCCTCTTGACTCACCGTCAATATTTGTGGGGGCCTGCTATCTCCTTTTGGGGTTCATCTCTGGAGGTAAGGCAGGCCTGTATATTCCTCTGATAGGGGTAGTTAGATCTCCGGCTGGCGCGTGGTGTCTAGGGCATCGTAGGAAACACTCCCCGGCTACTTCCAGTGTTGTGTCAGGTTCAGGTCACGGTCACTTTAGTTCCCATCACCCGAGAGCTAGTCCGTTGTTATTTTGATTTCCCTGCCATTGGGAAAATCATAACAGTTTGGCCGGCCCACATGTGTTAAAACTATGCACTAAAGCAGGAAAGGATATGAAAAGGTTTTTTTTTTCCTTCTGTGTTTGGAAAGTGCACCTTAGTGCTTATTTGTACTCCTTGCTTAAACTGCAGTCTTCAGCCTTTTTTTTTTTTTTTCTCCTCTCCTCTTAATCTCTGAATGGCTTTGGTTACACCTGTTTGAATCATGGATCCACAGAGTTTGGTTGCAGGTCTGAATAACCTGGCTTCAAAGGTCCAGAACTTACAAGATTTTGTTGTTCGTGCTCCAATGTCTGAACCTAAGATCCCTATGCCTGAATTTTTTACCGGAGACAGATCCCGTTTTTTGAATTTCAGAGAGAATTGTAAATTGTTTTTGTCTCTGAAATCTCACTCTGCTGGTGATCCTGCGCAACAGGTTAAAATTGTTATTTCTCTATTGCGGGGTGACCCACAAAGTTGGGCATTTGCATTGTCGCCAGGGGATCCTGCGTTATTAAATGTAGATGCGTTTTTTCTGGCTTTGGGGTTGCTTTATGAAGAACCTAATTTAGAGATTTTGGCTGAGAAAGCCTTGATAGCTCTTTCCCAAGGGCAAGATGAAGCTGAGATATACTGCCAGAAATTTCGTAAATGGTCGGTGCTTACTAAATGGAATGAGTGCGCTCTAGCAGCTAATTTCAGAGAAGGTCTCTCTGATGCCGTGAAGGATGTCATGGTGGGGTTCCCTGTGCCTACAGGTCTGAATGATGCCATGAAATTGGCTATCCAGATTGATCGGCGTTTACGGGAGCGCAAATCTGTGCACCATATGGCGGTATCTTCTGAGCAAAAATCTGTGCACCATATGGCGGTATCTTTTGAGCAAAAACCTGTGCACCATATGGCGGTATCTTCTGAGCAAAGACCTGTGCATCATTTGGCGGTGACCTCTGAAAAGGCACCAGAGCATATGCAATGCGATAGTGTATTGTCTAGAGGCGAACGACAGAATTACAGGCGCAAAAATGGGTTGTGCTTCTATTGTGGAGATCCAGCTCATGTTATATCAGCATGCTCTAAACGCATAAAGAAGGTTGATAAAAAGGTTGATAAATCTTTTTCTATGGGTACCTTGCAGTCTAAATTTCTTTTGTCCGTGACATTGATTTGTACTTTATCATCTGTTACTGTGGATGCTTATGTGGATTCTGGCGCCGCTCTGAGTCTCATGGATTGGTCCTTTGCCAAGCGTTGTGGGTTTGATTTAGAGCCTCTGGAGGTTTCTATTCCTTTAAAGGGTATTGATTCTACACCTTTGGCTAGCAATAAACCACAATATTGGACACAAGTGACTATGCATCTTTCCCCAGACCATCAGGAGATTATTCGTTTCCTTGTGTTATATAATCTACATGACGTATTAGTACTTGGATTACCATGGTTACAAATTCATAATCCAGTCTTGGACTGGAGATCAATGTCTGTGCTGAGCTGGGGATGTCAGGGGATTCATGGGGATGAACCTTTGGCTCCCATTTCTTCATCTACTCCCTCTGAGATCCCAGCATTTCTGTCAGATTTTTATGATGTCTTTCAGGAGCCTAAAACTGATTCTCTCCCCCCTCACAGAGAGTGTGACTGCGCTATTGAGTTGATTCCCGGTAGTAAATTTCCTAAGGGTCGCTTGTTTAATTTGTCTGTACCTGAACATACTGCTATGCGGGAGTATATCAGAGAATCTTTGGAAAAGGGTCATATTCGCCCCTCTTTGTCTCCATTGGGGGCAGGGGTTTTTTTTGTGGGTAAAAAGGATGGTTCATTGAGACCTTGTATCGACTATCGACTTCTGAATAAGATTACTGTTAAATATCAGTACCCGTTACCTTTACTGACTGATCTTTTTGTTCACATAAAGGGGGCGAAGTGGTTCACTAAGATCGATCTACGTGGTGCGTATAATTTGGTGCGGATTAAGCAGGGGGATGAGTGGAAGACCGCATTTAATACGCCTGAAGGCCATTTTGAGTATTTGGTAATGCCTTTCGGTCTCGCGAATGCCCCTTCCGTTTTTCAGTCCTTTATGCACGATATTTTCCGTGAATATCTGGATAAATTTATGATTGTGTATTTGGATGATATTTTGATTTTTTCGGAGGACTGGGAATCTCATGTTCAACAGGTCAGGAGAGTTTTTCAGGTTTTACGAGCTAATTCTCTATTTGTGAAGGGCTCAAAGTGTATTTTTGGGGTTCAGAGAATTTCCTTTCTGGGATATATTTTTTCCCCTTCATCTATGGAGATGGACCCTGTTAAGGTTCAGGCTATTTGTGATTGGATACAACCTACTTCTCTAAAGAGTCTTCAGAAATTCTTGGGATTTGCTAATTTCTATCGCCGATTCATAGCGGGTTTTTCTGCCATTGCTAAACCTTTGACTGATTTGACCAAGAAGGGTGCTGATGTTGCTAATTGGTCCTCTGCGGCTGTGGAGGCCTTTCGGGAGCTTAAGCGCCGCTTTTCTTCTGCTCCTGTGTTGCGCCAGCCTGATGTTTCGCTCCCGTTCCAGGTTGAAGTAGATGCTTCCGAGATCGGAGCAGGTGCAGTTTTGTCGCAGAAAGGTCCTGACTGCTCAGTGATGAGACCATGTGCGTTTTTCTCTCGAAAGTTTTCGCCCGCTGAGCGAAATTATGATGTTGGAAATCGGGAGCTCTTGGCCATGAAGTGGGCATTTGAGGAGTGGCGTCATTGGCTTGAGGGTGCTAGACACCAGGTGGTGGTCTTGACTGACCACAAAAATCTAATTTATCTTGAGTCAGCCAGGCGTCTGAATCCTAGACAGGCGCGCTGGTCGTTGTTTTTCTCTCGATTTAACTTTGTGGTCTCATATCTGCCTGGGTCTAAGAATGTGAGGGCGGATGCCCTCTCTAGGAGTTTTGAGCCTGACTCGCCTGGTGATTCCGAACCTACTGGCATCCTGAAGGATGGGGTGATATTGTCAGCTGTCTCCCCAGACCTGCGGCGCTCTTTGCAGGAGTTTCAGGTGGATAGGCCTGATCGCTGTCCGCCTGGTAGACTGTTTGTCCCTGATGACTGGACCAGTAGAGTTATTTCGGAGGTTCACTCTTCCGCGTTGGCAGGTCATCCTGGAATTTTTGGCACCAGGGATCTGGTGTCTAGGTCCTTCTGGTGGCCTTCCTTGTCTCGAGATGTACGTATTTTTGTGCAGTCTTGTGATGTTTGTGCTCGGGCTAAGCCCTGCTGTTCCCGGGCCAGCGGGTTGTTGTTGCCCTTGCCTATTCCTAAGAGGCCTTGGACGCACATCTCTATGGACTTTATTTCTGACCTTCCTGTTTCTCGTAGGATGTCCGTCATCTGGGTGGTGTGTGACCGTTTTTCCAAGATGGTTCACTTGGTACCTTTGCCCAAATTGCCCTCCTCCTCTGAGCTGGTCCCTCTATTTTTTCAGAATGTTGTGCGTTTGCATGGTATTCCTGAGAATATAGTGTCTGACAGGGGTACTCAGTTTGTGTCTAGATTTTGGCGGGCGTTCTGTGCCAGGATGGGCATCGACTTGTCGTTTTCGTCTGCATTCCATCCTCAGACTAATGGCCAGACTGAGCGTACTAATCAGACCTTGGAGACTTACTTGAGGTGTTTTGTGTCCGCTGATCAGGACGATTGGCTTGATTTTTTGCCATTGGCAGAGTTTGCCCTTAACAATAGGGCCAGTTCTGCCACTTTGGTTTCTCCATTTTTTTGTAATTCAGGGTTTCACCCTCGCTTTTCGTCCGGTCAATTGGAGTCTTCGGATTGTCCTGGAGTAGATGCTGTGGTTGATAGAATGCATCAGATTTGGGGACAGGTTGTGGACAATCTGAAGTTGTCCCAGGAGAAGACTCAACAGTTCACTAATCGTCATCGGCGTGTCGGTCCTCGTCTTTGTGTTGGGGACCTGGTTTGGTTGTCTTCTCGATTTGTTCCTATGAAGGTCTCGTCTCCTAAGTTTAAGCCTCGGTTTATCGGCCCTTATAGGATTCTGGAGGTTCTCAATCCTGTGTCCTTTCGTTTGGACCTCCCAGCATCTTTTACTATTCATAATGTTTTTCATCGGTCATTATTGCGGAGGTATGAGGTGCCGGTTGTTCCGTCTGCTGATCCTCCTGCTCCTGTGCTGGTTGAGGGTGAGTTGGAGTATGTGGTGGAAAAGATCTTGGACTCCCGTGTTTCCAGACGGAAACTTCAGTATCTGGTTAAGTGGAAAGGCTATGGCCAGGAGGATAATTCTTGGGTGACAGCATCTGATGTTCATGCTCCTGATTTGGTTCGTGCATTCCATAGTGCTCATCCAGATCGCCCTGGTGGTTCTGGTGAGGGTTCGGTGCCCCCTCCTTAAGGGGGGGGTACTGTTGTGAATTCTGTTTGTGGGCTCCCCCGGTGGTGTTTTATGGTATTGCCACTTATTTGCCTTCTTCTATCCTTGATCACCTGTTGACACCCATTAGGGGAGTTTCCTATTTAAGCCTGCTTGGCTGCTGGTCTGATGCCGGCCAACAATGTATCAGTAGCATTCTGTTGCATTCTCCTGCCTCAAGTTCCAGTTCAGCTAAGTTGAATTTTGTTCCTAGTTAATGCTATTTTTTGTCCAGCTATCTGCAATGTGACTCTCTGTAGCTGGAAGCTCTCGTGGACTGAAATTGCCACTCCAGTGGCATGAGTTGTCACTGGAGTTTTAAAGTAATTTCAGGATGGTGTTTTTGAGTAGTGTTTTGAAGTTGACCGTGAAGTAACTCTTTCCTGCACTTCTGTTATCTAGTAAGCGGACCTCACTGTGCTAAATCTGCTGTTCATCCTACGTATGTCTTTTCCTCTTGACTCACCGTCAATATTTGTGGGGGCCTGCTATCTCCTTTTGGGGTTCATCTCTGGAGGTAAGGCAGGCCTGTATATTCCTCTGATAGGGGTAGTTAGATCTCCGGCTGGCGCGTGGTGTCTAGGGCATCGTAGGAAACACTCCCCGGCTACTTCCAGTGTTGTGTCAGGTTCAGGTCACGGTCACTTTAGTTCCCATCACCCGAGAGCTAGTCCGTTGTTATTTTGATTTCCCTGCCATTGGGAAAATCATAACACAGCCCCACACACACGAACAGCCCCGCACACACACGAACAGCCCCGCACACACACGAACAGTCCCGCACACACCCGAACAGTCCCGCACACATCCGAACAGTCCCGCACACACCTGGACAGCCCCGCACACACCTGAACAGCCCCGCACACACACGAACAGTCCCGCACACACCCGAACAGCCCCGCACACACCCGAACAGCCCCGCACACACACGAACAGTCCCGCACACATCCGAACAGCCCGCAGACCCAGCACACACATACATGCACACAGTCACCGCCCACATTCCACCCACACACTTCCCTCCTCCCGAAACTGCAGCGTTTTGCTGTGGATGTGCCCAACTCAATGAAAGTCTATGGGTGCAGAAACGCTGCAGTTCCGCACAAAAGAAGTGACATGCTGCGAGAAAAAAAAGCTGCTTTTCGGTGTGGCTTTTTCCACAGCATGTGCACAACAAGTCTGCGGCTCCCATAGACTTACATTGGTTGTGCACTACAGTGCGGATTTGATGCAATTCTGTGCGGCAAAAAACACTGCGGATCTGGAATCAAATCCACAACGTGTGCACACAGCCTTAGCATTTAGTGAACCTAGCAAAAAAGCCAAGCAAAAAACACATGTTGGATTTGCACTTTTTTTGCAATTTCATTGCACTTTGAATTTTTTTCACATTTTCTGTTACACGACATGGTAAAACCAACGGTGTTGTTCAAAAGTAGAACTTGTCCCGCAAAAAATAAGCCCTCACATGCCCGTATTGACAGAAAAATTATGGCTCTGGAAAGAAGGGGAGCGATAAACGAAAAAAGCTCCAGGGGTGAAGGGGTTTAGAAACATGGATATGGTGGACATAGCTATGGAAATAGACATAGATATATAGATATCTGTATGTATTCATCTATCTATCTATTTGTTATCTATCTATCTATCCATCTATCTGTGTAATGGAGTGTGGGTTGGACAAATGTAAAAGAGGAGGTTGGACAGAAATGACATCACAAATCTTTTTGAAGATAGAGGGGGAAGAGGAGGGAGGGGTTGGGGTGTGTTTTGGAGTGGGTGTGCCAGGTAGGGTTGAGCGAAACGGATCGTTCATTTTCATAAGTCGCCGACTTTTGGCAAAGTCGGCGTCTCATGAAACCCGACCCGATCCTTGTGTGGGGTCGGCCATGCGGTACGCGACTTTCGCGCCAAAGTCGCGTTTCAATGACGCTAAAAGCGCCATTTCTCAGCCAATGAAGGTGGACGCAGAGTGTGGGCAGCGTGATGACATAGATCTCAGTCCCCACTGTTGTGAAATTGGATTTTGGGCTCCCCCGGTGGCCACTGGTGGAATTGAACTGGTGTGCATCATCCCCTCTGTTCACCTGTTTCCATCAGGATGTGGGAGTCGCTATTTAACCTTGCTCCTCTGTCATTTCCATGCCGGTCAACATTGTAATCAGAAGCCTTTCTGTGCATGTTCCTGCTGCTAGACAACTCCCAGCTAAGTTGGACTTTAGTCCTCGTTTGTTATTGCATTTTGTTCCAGTTCACAGCTGTAGTTTCGTTTCTGTGTCTGGAAAGCTCTTGTGATCTGAAATTGCCACTCTGATGTTATGAGTTAATACTAGAGTCTTAAAGTAATTTCAGGATGGTATTTTGATAGGGTTTTCAGCTGACCATGAAAGTGCCCTTTCTGTCTTCCTGCTATCTAGTAAGCGGACCTCAATTTTGCTAAACCTATTTTCATACTACGTTTGTCATTTCATCTAAAATCACCGCCAATATATGTGGGGGCCTCTGTCTGCCTATCGGGGAAATTTCTCTAGAGGTGAGCCAGGACTATATTTTCCTCTGCCAGGATTAGTTAGTCCTCCGGCCGGCGCTGGGCGTCTAGGGATAAAAAACGTAGGCAACGCTACCCGGCTACTGTTAGTTGTGCGGCAGGTTTAGTTCATGGTCAGTTTAGTTTCCATCCTTCCAAGAGCTAGTACTTATGTTTGCTGGGCTATGTTCTCTTGCCATTGAGAACCATAATAGTTTGACCGGCCCAAAAAGGGTTAAATTAATTGACAGAGAAAGGAGAGAAAAGAGAAGTCTGCTGAAGATTTTTTTTTTTTTTTCCCTTCCCTTCAGTTCTGAGTGTGCTTGTAATTGAATCTCTTGCAAGTCTGCCTATTTTGCAGCCTTTCTCTCTCTCTCTCTCCTTCTAATCCTGGAATGGCTCTGTGTTCACCTGTTTAAAATGGATATTCAGAGTTTAGCTGCAGGTTTGAATAATCTCACCACGAAAGTTCAAAATTTACAAGATTTTGTTGTTCATGTTCCTATATCTGAACCTAGAATTCCTTTGCCTGAATTTTTCTCGGGGAATAGATCTTGCTTTCAAAATTTCAAAAATAATTGCAAGTTGTTTTTGTCCCTGAAATCTCGCTCTGCTGGAGATCCTGCTCAGCAGGTCAGGATTGTGATTTCCTTGCTCCGGGGCGACCCTCAGGATTGGGCTTTTGCATTGGCTCCAGGGGATCCTGCGTTGCTCAATGTGGATGCGTTTTTTCTGGCCTTGGGGTTGCTTTATGAGGAACCTCAGTTAGAGCTTCAGGCGGAAAAGGCCTTGATGTCCCTATCTCAGGGGCAAGACGAAGCTGAAATATACTGCCAGAAATTCCGTAAATGGGCTGTGCTTACTCAGTGGAATGAGTGCGCCCTGGCGGCGAATTTCAGAGAGGGTCTCTCTGATGCCATTAAGGATGTTATGGTGGGGTTCCCTGTGCCTGCGGGTCTGAATGAGTCCATGACAATGGCTATCCAGATCGATAGGCGTCTGCGGGAGCGCAAACCTGTGCACCATTTGGCGGTGTCTACTGAGAAGACGCCAGAGAATATGCAATGTGATAGAATTCTGTCCAGAAGTGAACGGCAGAATTTAAGACGAAAAAATGGGTTGTGCTTCTATTGCGGTGATTCAACTCATGTTATATCAGCATGCTCTAAGCGTACTAAGAAGCTTGATAAGTCTGTTTCAATTGGCACTTTACAGTCTAAGTTTATTCTATCTGTGACCCTGATTTGTTCTTTATCATCTATTACCGCGGATGCCTATGTCGACTCTGGCGCCGCTTTGAGTCTTATGGATTGGTCCTTTGCCAAACGCTGTGGGTATGATTTGGAGCCTCTTGAAACTCCTATACCCCTGAAGGGGATTGACTCCACCCCATTGGCTAGTAATAAACCACAATACTGGACACAAGTAACTATGCGGATTAATCTGGATCATCAGGAGATTATTCGCTTTCTTGTGCTGTATAACCTACATGATGTGTTGGTGCTTGGATTGCCATGGCTGCAATCTCATAACCCAGTCCTTGACTGGAAAGCTATGTCTGTGTTAAGCTGGGGATGTAAGGGGACGCATGGGGACGTACCTGTGGTTTCCATTTCATCATCTATTCCCTCTGAGATTCCTGAATTCTTGACTGAATATCGTGACGTTTTTGAAGAACCTAAGCTTGGTTCATTACCTCCGCACCGGGAGTGCGATTGTGCCATAGATTTGATTCCGGGTAGTAAATACCATAAGGGTCGTTTATTTAATCTGTCTGTGCCTGAACATGCTGCTATGCGAGAATATATAAAGGAGTCCTTGGAAAAGGGACATATTCGTCCTTCGTCATCTCCCTTAGGAGCCGGTTTTTTCTTTGTGGCTAAGAAAGATGGCTCTTTAAGACCGTGTATTGATTATCGGCTTTTGAATAAAATCACGGTTAAATATCAATATCCGTTGCCACTGCTGACTGATTTGTTTGCTCGCATAAAGGGGGCCAAGTGGTTCTCTAAGATAGATCTCCGTGGGGCGTATAATTTGGTGCGAATTAAGCAGGGGGATGAGTGGAAGACCGCATTTAATACGCCCGAGGGCCACTTTGAGTATTTGGTGATGCCTTTTGGTCTTTCAAATGCCCCTTCAGTCTTTCAGTCCTTTATGCATGACATTTTCCGTGATTATTTGGATAAATTTATGATTGTGTATCTGGATGATATTTTGATTTTTTCGGATGACTGGGACTCTCATGTCCAGCAGGTCAGGAGGGTTTTTCAGGTTTTGCGGTCTAATTCCTTGTGTGTGAAGGGTTCTAAGTGCGTTTTTGGGGTACAAAAGATTTCCTTTTTGGGATATATTTTTTCCCCCTCTTCCATCGAGATGGATCCTGTCAAGGTTCAGGCTATTTGTGATTGGACGCAACCCTCTTCTCTTAAGAGTCTTCAGAAATTTTTGGGCTTTGCTAACTTTTATCGTCGATTTATTGCTGGTTTTTCTGATGTTGTTAAACCATTGACTGATTTGACTAAGAAGGGTGCTGATGTTGCTGATTGGTCCCCTGCTGCTGTGGAGGCCTTTCGGGAGCTTAAGCGCCGCTTTTCTTCCGCCCCTGTGTTGCGTCAGCCTGATGTTGCTCTTCCTTTTCAGGTTGAGGTCGACGCTTCTGAAATCGGAGCTGGGGCAGTTTTGTCGCAGAGAAGTTCCGATTGTTCCGTGATGAGACCTTGTGCCTTTTTCTCGCGTAAATTTTCGCCCGCCGAGCGGAATTATGATGTTGGGAATCGGGAGCTTTTGGCCATGAAGTGGGCTTTTGAGGAGTGGCGTCATTGGCTTGAGGGGGCTAGACATCAGGTGGTGGTATTGACTGACCACAAAAATCTAATTTATCTTGAGTCCGCCAGACGCCTGAATCCTAGACAGGCGCGCTGGTCGTTGTTTTTCTCTCGGTTTAATTTTGTGGTGTCCTACCTGCCGGGTTCTAAGAATGTTAAGGCGGATGCCCTTTCTAGGAGTTTTGAGCCTGACTCCCCTGGTAACTCTGAACCTACAGGTATCCTTAAGGATGGAGTGATATTGTCTGCCGTTTCTCCAGACCTGCGGCGGGCCTTGCAGGAGTTTCAGGCGGATAGACCTGATCGTTGCCCACCTGGTAGACTGTTTGTTCCTGATGATTGGACCAGTAAAGTCATTTCTGAGGTTCATTCTTCTGCGTTGACAGGTCATCCTGGAATCTTTGGTACCAGGGATTTGGTGGCAAGGTCCTTCTGGTGGCCTTCCCTGTCTCGAGATGTGCGAGGCTTTGTGCAGTCTTGTGACGTTTGTGCTCGGGCCAAGCCTTGTTGTTCTCGGGCTAGTGGATTGTTGTTGCCCTTGCCTATCCCGAAGAGGCCCTGGACGCACATCTCTATGGATTTTATTTCGGATCTTCCTGTTTCTCAGAAGATGTCTGTCATCTGGGTGGTGTGTGACCGTTTCTCTAAGATGGTCCATTTGGTTCCCCTGCCTAAGTTGCCTTCTTCTTCCGAGTTGGTTCCTCTGTTTTTTCAAAATGTGGTCCGTTTGCATGGTATTCCGGAGAATATCGTTTCTGACAGAGGAACCCAATTCGTGTCTAGATTTTGGCGAGCATTCTGTGCTAGGATGGGCATAGATTTGTCTTTCTCGTCTGCTTTCCATCCTCAGACTAATGGCCAGACTGAGCGGACGAATCAGACCTTGGAGACATATTTGAGGTGTTTTGTGTCTGCAGATCAGGATGATTGGGTTGCTTTTTTGCCTTTAGCGGAGTTTGCCCTCAATAATCGGGCCAGCTCTGCCACCTTGGTGTCTCCTTTTTTCTGTAATTCGGGGTTTCATCCTCGATTTTCTTCTGGTCAGGTGGAATCTTCGGATTGTCCTGGAGTGGATGCTGTGGTGGAGAGGTTGCATCAGATTTGGGGGCAGGTAGTGGACAATTTGAAGTTGTCCCAGGAGAAGACTCAGCTTTTTGCCAACCGCCGGCGTCGGGTTGGTCCTCGGCTTTGTGTTGGGGACTTGGTGTGGTTGTCTTCTCGTTTTGTCCCTATGAGGGTTTCTTCTCCTAAGTTTAAGCCTCGGTTCATCGGCCCGTACAAGATATTGGAGATTCTTAACCCTGTGTCCTTCCGTTTGGACCTCCCTGCATCTTTTTCTATTCATAATGTTTTTCATCGGTCATTGTTGCGCAGGTATGAGGTACCGGTTGTGCCTTCCGTTGAGCCTCCTGCTCCGGTGTTGGTTGAGGGCGAGTTGGAATACGTTGTGGAAAAAATCTTGGACTCCCGTGTTTCCAGACGGAAACTCCAGTATCTGGTCAAATGGAAGGGATACGGTCAGGAGGATAATTCTTGGGTGACTGCCTCTGATGTTCATGCCTCCGATCTGGTCCGTGCCTTTCATAGGGCTCATCCTGATCGCCCTGGTGGTTCTGGTGAGGGTTCGGTGCCCCCTCCTTGAGGGGGGGGTACTGTTGTGAAATTGGATTTTGGGCTCCCCCGGTGGCCACTGGTGGAATTGAACTGGTGTGCATCATCCCCTCTGTTCACCTGTTTCCATCAGGATGTGGGAGTCGCTATTTAACCTTGCTCCTCTGTCATTTCCATGCCGGTCAACATTGTAATCAGAAGCCTTTCTGTGCATGTTCCTGCTGCTAGACAACTCCCAGCTAAGTTGGACTTTAGTCCTCGTTTGTTTTTGCATTTTGTTCCAGTTCACAGCTGTAGTTTCGTTTCTGTGTCTGGAAAGCTCTTGTGATCTGAAATTGCCACTCTGATGTTATGAGTTAATACTAGAGTCTTAAAGTAATTTCAGGATGGTATTTTGATAGGGTTTTCAGCTGACCATGAAAGTGCCCTTTCTGTCTTCCTGCTATCTAGTAAGCGGACCTCAATTTTGCTAAACCTATTTTCATACTACGTTTGTCATTTCATCTAAAATCACCGCCAATATATGTGGGGGCCTCTGTCTGCCTATCGGGGAAATTTCTCTAGAGGTGAGCCAGGACTATATTTTCCTCTGCCAGGATTAGTTAGTCCTCCGGCCGGCGCTGGGCGTCTAGGGATAAAAAACGTAGGCAACGCTACCCGGCTACTGTTAGTTGTGCGGCAGGTTTAGTTCATGGTCAGTTTAGTTTCCATCCTTCCAAGAGCTAGTACTTATGTTTGCTGGGCTATGTTCTCTTGCCATTGAGAACCATAACACCCCACCATCTTAGAGAAGGGCATTGCAGTGATTGGCTTGCTTTCTGCGGCGTCACAGGGGCTATAAAGGGGCGTTCCTGCCGACCGCCATCTTACTGCTGCTGATCTGAGCGTAGGGAGAGGTTGCTGCCGCTTCGTCAGAAGCAGGGAGAGCGTTAGGCAGGGTACATTCACCCCCAAACCGCTTGTGCTGTAGCGATTTCCACTGTCCAACACCATCTTTTGTTTGCAGGACAGTGGAAGCTACTTTTTTTTTCCTCAGCGCTGTAGCTCATTGGGCTGCCCTAGAAGGCTCCCTGATAGCTGCGTTGCTGTGTGTGTACGCCGCTGTGCAAACCAACTGCTTTTTTCAAAGCACAAATCCTGTTGTTCCTTCCTTTCTGCACAGCTATCTTGTTTGTTTGTTCACACTTTTGTGTGCAGCAGTCCTTTTTATAGCTGCCTGCCATACTTTTCTGAGATTACTGCAAGGAGATAAAGATTGGCAAGTCTGCCTCTGTGCCAGTGCTGTGTGTGGCATCTGTCTCTCATTGTGTGCCACAGAAAACCTAGTGTGTAATATTGGGTTTTTTTTTGTTTTGTTTTTTAATTCTCCCTGAAAAAAAAAAAAAAATAGTGGGAGATAAAGATTGGCAAGTCTGCCTCTGTGCCAGTGCTGTGTGTGGCATCTGTCTCTCCTTGTGTGCCACCGAAAACCAGTGTGTAATACTGGGCCATTTTTTTGGGGGGTAAATTCTCCCTGTAAAAAAAAATTAATAGTGGGAGATAAAGATTGGCAAGTCTGCCTCTGTGCCAGTCCTGTGTGTGGCATCTGTCTCTCCTTGAGTGCCACCGAAAACCAGTGTGTAATATTGGGCCTTTTTTTTTTTTTTTGTTAAATTCTCCCTGTAAAAAAAATAATTAATAGTGGGAGATAAAGATTGGCAAGTCTGCCTCTGTGCCAGTGCTGTGTGTGGCATCTGTCTCTTCTTGTGTGCCACCGAAAACCAGTGTGTAATTTTGGGCCATTTTTTTTTTTTGTTAAATTCTCCCTGTAAAAAAATCATTAATAGTGGGAGAAAAAGATTGGCAAGTCTGCCTCTGTGCCAGCGCTGTGTGTGGCATCTGTCTCTCCTTGTGTGCCACCGAAAACCAGTGTGTAATACTGGGCCATTTTTTTTTTTTTGGTAAATTCTCCCTGTAAAAAAAATAATTAATAGTGGGAGATAAAGATTGGCAAGTCTGCCTCTGTGCCAGTGCTGTGTGTGGCATCTGTCTCTCCTTGTGTGCCACTGAAAATCAGAGTGTAATATTGGGCCATTTTTTTTTTGTTAAATTCTCCCTGTAAAAAAAATAATTAATAGTGGGAGATAAAGATTGGCAAGTCTGCCTCTGTGCCAGTGCTGTGTGTGGCATCTGTCTCTCCTTGTGTGCCACCGAAAACCAGTGTGTAATACTGGGCTATTTTTTTTTTTTTTTGGTAAATTCTCCCTGTAAAAAAAAAAATAGTGGGAGATTAAGATTGGCATTTCTGCTTGAGTGCCGATCCTGTGTGTGCCATCTGTCTCAAATTATTGGGGCACAGAATACCTAGTGTGTAACATTGGGCCTGATTTTCCTTTCAGTGTCAGGCACCTATAAAGGTATACAATATAAATCCTACAGAAGTTTGAGTTCACCTTATAAGTTGTTTTACAGTAACAAATACCGTTACTTTGGTTACGTTTTGCAAACAATGAGGAAGTCTAGTGGAAGAGGTCGTGGCCGTGGGCGGTCATTGTCAGCTGGTAATGATGGTAGTGGTGGTGGAGCATCAGGTGGTCATGGTAAAAGCAGTACAGCACCTAAGTCTCGAGTTGTTGAGCCAGGTTCGTCGTCTGGCTACACAAGGCCTCGAACGCTCTCTTTTCTGGGAGTAGGAAAACCACTTTTGAAGCCGGAGCAGGAGGAACAAGTATTGGCTTTCATTGCTGACTCTGTCTCTAGCTCTTTCGCCTCCTCCTCGGAAAGTGCCAAATGTCAGAGCAGTGCATCGTCAGTGGATGCTCCTGGTCAGGAACAAGTCGCTTCCTTGTGTCCTTCACCCAGAACAACAGTGAAGGATGCGTCAGTCGACACAACAGGTTACTCCATGGAGCTCTTTACACATACCGTTCCTGGGTTAGACAGTGAAACAGTTAACAGGCCATGCCCATTAGAAGTTGAATCGAACATGGAGTGCACAGATGCACAGCCACAGCCAGATTACTATGCTGTTCCTTTGACTCAGACCAGAACATTGCCGTCGCAGTGTACTGAGACAGAATCAAAACCAGCGGAGACTATGGTGCCCCGTCACGAACGCTATACCACCGGCTTACACGGTGACACAGACGAAGTTGCACACGACATAGAAGTGGAGGTCATAGATGACCCAGTTGTTGACCCCGATTGGCAGCCATTGGGGGAACAGGGTGCAGGCGGCAGTAGTTCTGAAGCGGAGGAGGAGGAGCCACAGCAGGCATCAACATCACAACAGGTTCCATCTGCCAGGCCCGTATCTGGCCAAAAACGCTTGGCAAAACCAAAACCAGTTGGAGGACAGCGTGGCCATCCGGTTAAAGAAGCTCAGTCTGCAATGCCTGAAAAGGTATCCGATAGTAGAAAGAGTGCAGTCTGGCATTTTTTTAAACCACATCCAAATGATCAGCGCAAAGTCATCTGTAGTGTTGAGCGATACCGTCCGATACTTGAAAGTATCGGTATCGGAAAGTATCGGCCGATACCGGCAAAGTATCGGATCTAATCCGATACCGATACCCGATACCAATACAAGTCAATGGGACTCAAGTATCGGACGGTATCCCTGATGGTTCCCAGGGTCTGAAGGAGAGGAAACTCTCCTTCAGGCCCTGGGAACCATATTAATGTGTAAAATAAAGAATTAAAATAAAAAATATTGCTATACTCACCTCTCCGACGCAGCCTGGACCTCACCGAGGGAACCGGCAGCGTTGTTTGCTTAAAATGCGCGCTTTTCCTTCCTTCCGTGACGTCACGGCTTCTGATTGGTCGCGTGCCGCCCATGTGGCCGCGACGCGACCAATCACAGCAAGCCGTGACGTAATTTTCAGGTCCTTCTAGGCATTCAGTATTTTAAAATTACGTTCCGGCTTTGTGATTGGTCGCGTCGCGGTCACATGGGCGACGCGACCAATCAGAAGCCGTGACGTCACGGGAGGCTGGACACGCGCGCATTTTAAAATGCGCGCGTCTCCTGCCTCCCGTGACGTCACGGCTTCTGATTGGTCGCGTGCCGCCCATGTGGCCGCGACGCGACCAATCACAGCAAGCCGTGACGTAATTTTCAGGTCCTTCTAGGCATTCAGTATTTTAAAATTACGTTCCGGCTTTGTGATTGGTCGCGTCGCGGTCACATGGGCGACGCGACCAATCAGAAGCCGTGACGTCACGGGAGGCTGGACACGCGCGCATTTTAAAATGCGCGCGTCTCCTGCCTCCCGTGACGTCACGGCTTGTGATTGGTCGCGTCGCCCATGTGACCGCGACGCGACCAATCACAAAGCCGGAACGTAATTTTAAAATACTGAATGCCTAGAAGGACCTGAAAATTATGTCACTGCTTGCTGTGATTGGTCGCGTCGCGGCCACATGGGCAGCACGCGACCAATCAGAAGCCGTGACGTCACGGAAGGAAGGAAAAGCGCGCATTTTAAGCAAACAACGCTGCCGGTTCCCTCGGTGAGGTCCAGGCTGCGTCGGAGAGGTGAGTATAGCAATATTTTTTATTTTAATTCTTTATTTTACACATTAATGTTGTTTTGGTACCGATACCCGATACCACAAAAGTATCGGATCTCGGTATCGGAATTCGATACAGCAAATATCGGCCGATACCCGATACTTGCGGTATCGGAATGCTCAACACTAGTCATCTGTCAAAAATGTTCAACTACCTTAAGCAGAGGTCAGAATTTTAAAAGTCTAAATACAAGTTGCATGCATAGACATTTATCCACCATGCATTTGCAAGCCTGGACTAACTACCAAACGTCCCTAAAGGTTGCAGCACCCTTGGCCAATGAAGCTAGTCAGCAACGCTACATCCCTTCCCTCCCTGTAAGCCCACCATTTCCCGCACCACCTGCAGTATCTGTGCAGTTTTCGTCGCCAGGCCAAAGCAGTCAGGGAATCACCAGGTTAGTAGTAGGAAACACTGCATGTAGGGCACCGGCAAGAATACCATCTCCAACCCTCTCTCAGTCACCCATGTCCACCGGCACCCCCGCTAGTTCCACCGTATGCAGCTCTCCAGTCCAGCTCACCCTTCATGAGACTCTCACTAGGAAAAGGAAGTACTCATCCTCGCATCCGCGTACACAGGGTTTGAACGCCCACATTGCTAGACTAATCTCATTAGAGATGATGCCCTACCGGTTAGTTGAAAGCGAAGCTTTCAAAGCGCTGATGGACTACGCTGTACCACGCTATGAGCTACCCAGTCGACACTTCTTTTCTAGAAAAGCCATCCCAGCCCTCCAACAGCATGTTAAAGATCGCATCGTCCATGCACTCAGGCAGTCTGTGACTACAAAGGTGCACCTGACAACAGATGCATGGACCAGTAGGCATGGCCAGGGACGTTACGTGTCCATCACGGCACACTGGGTGAATGTGGTGGATGCAGGGTCCACAGGGGACAGCAATATTGGGACAGTTCTGCCTAGCCCACGGTCAAGGAAAGAGTTGGCTGTAGGCGTTCGCCCCCCCTCCTCCTCTTCCTCGTCCTCCTGCAGAAGCGAGAGCTCGTCCACAGACCGCAGTCGCACATCCACTCCATCCGCAGCTGCCACTGTTGCACACCAGGTGTGCCATTATGGGACAGCTAGTGGCAAGCGTCAGCAGGCTGTATTGGCAATGAAGTGTTTGGGCGACAACAGACACACCGCGGAAGTTCTGTCCGAGTTCTTGCAGAAAGAAACTCAGTCATGGCTGGGCACTGTACATCTTGAGGCAGGCAAGGTAGTGAGTGATAACGGAAGGAATTTCATGGCTGCCATAGCCCTTTCCCAACTGAAACACATTCCTTGCCTGGCTCACACCTTAAACCTGGTAGTGCAGTGCTTCCTGAAAAGTTATCCGGGGTTACCCGACCTGCTCCTCAAAGTGCGCAGACTTTGCTCGCATATCCGCCGTTCGCCCGTACACTCCAGCCGTATGCAGAACTATCAGCGGTCTTTGAACCTTCCTCAGCATCGCCTAATCATCGACGTTGCCACAAGGTGGAACTCCACACTGCACATGCTTCAGAGACTGTGCGAACAGAGGCGTGCTGTTATGTTTTTGTGGGAGGATACACATACACGGGCAGGCAGTTGGATGGCAGACATGGAGTTGTCAGGTGTGCAGTGGTCGAAGCTACAAGACCTGTGTCAAGTCCTTCAGTGTTTTGAGGAATGCACATGGCTGGTTAGTGCAGACAACGCCATAATAAGCATGAGCATCCCCCTAATGCGTCTGCTGATGCAAAGTTTGACGCACATAAAGGAGCAGGCGTCTGCAGCCGAGGAAGAGGAAAGCCTTGATGACAGTCAGCCATTGTCTGGTCAGGGCCGTGTAGAGGACGCGGTAGCGGGCGAAGAGGAGGAGGACGAGGAGGATGATGGGGATGAGTACTTTTTTAATGAGGAAGCTTCTCCTGGGCCAACCGAAATTAGTGGCGTTGCAAGGCCGGGTTCTGTTTTTTTAAGGGAGACAAGTGACGTAGATTTGCCTGTAACTGCCCCTCAAACCAGCACAACCGCAGATTTGACAACTGGAACTTTGGCCCACATGGCGGATTATGCCTTACGTATCCTCAAAAGGGACCCACGCATTATTAAAATGATGAGTGATGACGATTACTGGTTGGCCTGCATCCTTGACCCTCGCTATAAAGGCAAATTGCAAAATATTATGCCACATGAGAACCTCGAACAAATATTAGCAACCAAACAAGCTACTCTTGTAGACCGTTTGATTCAGGCATTCCCAGCACACAGCGCCGGTGATGGTTCTCACACGAGCTGCAGGGGGCTACAGGGCAGAGGTGTTAGAGGTGCACAAATCAGAAGTGGCGTTGGACAGAGGGGTTTTCTGACCAGGTTGTGGAGCGATTTCGCAATGACCGCAGACAGGACAGGTACTGCAGCATCTATTCAAAGTGACATGAGACAACATTTGTCCAGTATGGTTACTAACTATTTTTCATCCCTTATCGATGTTCTCCCTCAACCGTCATTCCCATTTGATTACTGGGCATCCAAATTAGACACCTGGCCTGATTTGGCAGAATATGCATTGCAGGAGCTTGCTTGCCCAGCAGCTAGTGTGCTATCAGAAAGAGTATTCAGTGCTGCTGGTTCAATATTAACCGAAAAAAGGACTCGTCTGGCTACCCAAAATGTGGATGATCTAACCTTCATTAAAATGAACCACTCCTGGATTTCAAATTATTTTGCCCCACCTTTCCCGGCTGACACCTAGCTTTCCTATAAAAAGGTCTTGCTTGTGGACTGGTCTTACTGAGTGTTCCAATCTCTTAATTTGCAGCAGCTGTTTGTCCAGCATACGACATGTTTACACCTCCCTCAATGGGAAAACTCCCCCCACAGGGCCGTGGTCTCGCCACTTGGCGCAAGCACCCGTTAGAGAGCCGTTTGTCTGAAGAGGTGGGTGTGCCCGCTTTTGGTCGACGGCACTGCCACTGGGTCCCTCAAAGTACAATAAAGTGTCTCTGGCGGTGGTGGCGCACACCCAACGTCAGACACACCGTTGTAACATGAGGGGCCCTGGGACGTTACCGCCGGCCACAAGAGAGTTCACCCCCCCCAGCTCAAACTGTGCTCTACCACGTGCAAAATTATCTCTCACAGCTCCACCAATGTTTAGTCTATGCGCTGACATCATTCAATGCCTGGCACTGACAATACCAATTTGTTGACATCTATGATGCTAGTTAAAGTAGTCTGGGTCAGTGTCCTATATTGACACCAGTAAATACTTACTGCCAAATTACTATGTCAGAAACTCAGCAGATGAGCCCACCCCTTTACCTAAGTATGCCACACTTTTTTTTTTTTTGTTTTTTGGCGAGACATTAACATCTATTTATTTTTTGTGAGTACTAACTGTGTGAGACACTCCTTGCAATCCTCCTCCTCCGCTGACCACAATGCTGCCTGTGTATCCATGTAACCGATTTAAAACTGCCTTGAGCCTATTTTTAGTTATTTTAGGCCTAATATGCCTGTCTGCGGTCCCTCCTTGCAATCCTCCTCCTCCGCTGACCACAATGCTGCCTGTGTATCCAGGTAACCGATTTAAAACTGCCTTGAGCCTATTTTTAGTTATTTTAGGCCTAGTACGCCTGTCTGCGGACCCTCCTTGCAATCCTCCTCCTCCGCTGACCACAATGCTGCCTGTGTATCCATGTAACCAATTTAAAACTGCCTTGAGCCTATTTTTAGTTATTTTAGGCCTAGTACGCCTGTCTGCGGTCCCTCCTTGCAATCCTCCTACTCCGCTGATCACAATGCTGCCTGTGTATCCAGGTAACCGATTTAAAACTGCCTTGAGCCTATTTTTAGTTATTTTAGGCCTAGTACGCCTGTCTGCGGTCCCTCCTTGCAATCCTCCTACTCCGCTGACCACAATGCTGCCTGTGTATCCAGGTAACCGATTTAAAACTGCCTTGAGCCTATTTTTAGTTATTTTAGGCCTAGTAAGCCTGTCTGCGGTCCCTCCTTGCAATCCTCCTACTCCGCTGATCACAATGCTGCCTGTGTATCCAGGTAACCGATTTAAAACTGCCTTGAGCCTATTTTTAGTTATTTTAAGCCTAGTACGCCTGTCTGCGGTCCCTCCTTGCAATCCTCCTCCTCCGCTGACCACAATGCTGCCTGTGTATCCAGGTAACCGATTTAAAACTGCCTTGAGCCTATTTTTAGTTAATTTAGGCCTAGTACGCCTGTCTGCCGTCCCTCCTTGCAATCCTCCTCCTCCGCTGACCACAATGCTGCCTGTGTATCCAGGTAACCGATTTAAAACTGCCTTGAGCCTATTTTTAGTTATTTTAGGCCTAGTAAGCCTGTCTGCGGTCCCTCCTTGCAATCCTCCTCCTCCGCTGACCACAATGCTGCCTGTGTATCCAGGTAACCGATTTAAAACTGCCTTGAGCCTATTTTTAGTTATTTTAGGCCTAGTAAGCCTGTCTGCGGTCCCTCCTTGCAATCCTCCTCCTCCGCTGACCACAATGCTGCCTGTGTATCCAGGTAACCGATTTAAAACTGCCTTGAGCCTATTTTTAGTTATTTTAGGCCTAGTACGCCTGTCTGCGGTCCCTCCTTGCAATCCTCCTCCTCCGCTGACCACAATGCTGCCTGTGTATCCATGTAACCGATTTAAAACTGCCTTGAGACTATTTTTAGTTATTTTAGGCCTAGTACGCCTGTCTGCGGTCCCTCTTGCAATCCTCCTCCTCCGCTGACCACAATGCTGCCTGTGTATCCAGGTAACCGATTTAAAACTGCCTTGAGCCTATTTTTAGTTATTTTAGGCCTAGTACGCCTGTCTGCGGTCCCTCCTTGCAATCCTCCTCCTCCGCTGATCACAATGCTGCCTGTGTATCCAGGTAACCGATTTAAAACTGCCTTGAGCCTATTTTTAGTTATTTTAGGCCTAGTACGCCTATCTGCGGTCCCTCCTTGCAATCCTCCTCCTCCGCTGACCACAATGCTGCCTGTGTATCCAGGTAACCGATTTAAAACTGCCTTGAGCCTATTTTTAGTTATTTTAGGCCTAGTACGCCTATCTGCGGTCCCTCCTTGCAATCCTCCTCCTCCGCTGACCACAATTCTGCCTGTGTATCCAGGTAACCGATTTAAAACTGCCTTGAGCCTATTTTTAGTTATTTTAGGCCTAGTACGCCTGTCTGCGGTCCCTCCTTGCATTCCTCCTCCTCCGCTGACCACAATGCTGCCTGTGTATCCAGGTAACTGATTTAAAACTGCCTTGAGCCTATTTTTAGTTATTTTAGGCCTAGTACACCTGTCTGCGGTCCCTCCTTGCAATCCTCCTCCTCCGCTGACCACAATGCTGCCTGTGTATCCAGGTAACCGATTTAAAACTGCCTTGAGCCTATTTTTAGTTATTTTAGGCCTAGTAAGCCTGTCTGCGGTCCCTCCTTGCAATCCTCCTACTCCGCTGATCACAATGCTGCCTGTGTATCCAGGTAACCGATTTAAAACTGCCTTGAGCCTATTTTTAGTTATTTTAGGCCTAGTACGCCTGTCTGCGGTCCCTCCTTGCAATCCTCCTACTCCGCTGACCACAATGCTGCCTGTGTATCCAGGTAACCGATTTAAAACTGCCTTGAGCCTATTTTTAGTTATTTTAGGCCTAGTAAGCCTGTCTGCGGTCCCTCCTTGCAATCCTCCTACTCCGCTGATCACAATGCTGCCTGTGTATCCAGGTAACCAATTTAAAACTGCCTTGAGCCTATTTTTAGTTATTTTAGGCCTAGTACGCCTGTCTGCGGTCCCTCATTGCAATCCTCCTCCTCCGCTGACCACAATGCTGCCTGTGTATCCAAGTAACCGATTTAAAACTGCCTTGAGCCTATTTTTAGTTAATTTAGGCCAAGTACGCCTGTCTGCCGTCCCTCCTTGCAATCCTCCTCCTCCGCTGACCACAATGCTGCCTGTGTATCCAGGTAACCGATTTAAAACTGCCTTGAGCCTATTTTTAGTTATTTTAGGCCTAGTAAGCCTGTCTGCGGTCCCTCCTTGCAATCCTCCTCCTCCGCTGACCACAATGCTGCCTGTGTATCCATGTAACCGATTTAAAACTGCCTTGAGACTATTTTTAGTTATTTTAGGCCTAGTACGCCTGTCTGCGGTCCCTCCTTGCAATCCTCCTCCTCCGCTGACCACAATGCTGCCTGTGTATCCAGGTAACCGATTTAAAACTGCCTTGAGCCTATTTTTAGTTATTTTAGGCCTAGTACGCCTGTCTGCGGTCCCTCCTTGCAATCCTCCTCCTCCGCTGACCACAATGCTGCCTATGTATCCATGTAACCGATTTAAAACTGCCTTGAGACTATTTTTAGTTATTTTAGGCCTAGTACGCCTGTCTGCGGTCCCTCTTGCAATCCTCCTCCTCCGCTGACCACAATGCTGCCTGTGTATCCAGGTAACCGATTTAAAACTGCCTTGAGCCTATTTTTAGTTATTTTAGGCCTAGTAAGCCTGTCTGAGGTCCCTCCTTGCAATCCTCCTCCTCCGCTGATCACAATGCTGCCTGTGTATCCAGGTAACCGATTTAAAACTGCCTTGAGCCTATTTTTAGTTATTTTAGGCCTAGTACGCCTGTCTGCGGTCCCTCCTTGCAATCCTCCTCCTCCGCTAACCACAATGCTGCCTGTGTATCCATGTAACCGATTTAAAACTGCCTTGAGACTATTTTTAGTTATTTTAGGCCTAGTACGCCTGTCTGCGGTCCCTCCTTGCAATCCTCCTCTTCCGCTGACCACAATGCTGCCTGTGTATCCAGGTAACCGATTTAAAACTGCCTTGAGCCTATTTTTAGTTATTTTAGGCCTAGTACGCCTGTCTGCGGTCCCTCCTTGCAATCCTCCTCCTCCGCTGACCACAATGCTGCCTGTGTATCCAGGTAACCGATTTAAAACTGCCTTGAGCCTATTTTTAGTTATTTTAGGCCTAGTACACCTGTCTGCGGTCCCTCCTTGCAATCCTCCTCCTCCGCTGACCACAATGCTGCCTGTGTATCCAGGTAACCGATTTAAAACTGCTTTGAGCCTATTTTTAGTTATTTTAGGCCTAGTAAGCCTGTCTGCGGTCCCTCCTTGCAATCCTCCTCCTCCGCTGATCACAATGCTGCCTGTGTATCCAGGTAACCGATTTAAAACTGCCTTGAGCCTATTTTTAGTTATTTTAGGCCTAGTAAGCCTGTCTGCAGTCCCTCCTTGCAATCCTCCTCCTCCGCTGACCACAATGCTGCCTGTGTATCCATGTAACCGATTTAAAACTGCCTTGAGACTATTTTTAGTTATTTTTGGCCTAGTACGGCTGTCTGCGGTCCCTCTTGCAATCCTCCTCCTCCGCTGACCACAATGCTGCCTGTGTATCCAGGTAACCGATTTAAAACTGCCTTGAGCCTATTTTTAGTTATTTTAGGCCTAGTACGCCTGTCTGCGGTCCCTCCTTGCAATCCTCCTCCTCCGCTGACCACAATGCTGCCTGTGTATCCATGTAACCGATTTAAAACTGCCTTGAGCCTATTTTTAGTTATTTTAGGCCTAGTACGCCTGTCTGCAGTCCCTCCTTGCAATCCTCCTCCTCCGCTGACCACAATGCTGCCTGTGTATCCATGTAACTGATTTAAAACTGCCTTGAGCCTATTTTTAGTTATTTTAGGCCTAGTACGCCTGTCTGCGATCCCTCCTTGCAATCCTCCTCCTCCGCTGACCACAATGCTGCCTGTGTATCCAGGTAACCGATTTAAAACTGCCTTGAGCCTATTTTTAGTTATTTTAGGCCTAGTACGCCTGTCTGCGGTCCCTCCTTGCAATCCTCCTGCTCCGCTGATCACAATGCTGCCTGTGTATCCAGGTAACCGATTTAAAACTGCCTTGAGCCTATTTTTAGTTATTTTAGGCCTAGTACGCCTGTCTGCGGTCCCTCCTTGCAATCCTCCTCCTCCGCTGACCACAATGCTGCCTGTGTATCCATGTAACCGATTTAAAACTGCCTTGAGCCTATTTTTAGTTATTTTAGGCCTAGTATGCCTGTCTGCGGTCCCTCCTTGCAATCCTCCTCCTCCGCTGACCACAATGCTGCCTGTGTATCCATGTAACCGATTTAAAACTGCCTTGAGCCTATTTTTAGTTATTTTAGGCCTAGTACGCCTGTCTGCGGTCCCTCCTTGCAATCCTCCTCCTCCGCTGACCACAATGCTGCCTGTGTATCCAGGTAACCGATTTAAAACTGCCTTGAGACTATTTTTAGTTATTTTAGGCCTAGTACGCCTGTCTGTGGTCCCTCCTTGCAATCCTCCTCCTCCGCTGACCACACCAATGCTGCCCATGTACCCCTGGAACCTATTTTAAAGTGCAAAGAGCCTATTTCTTTATTTTATGTAATATTAAAAAAGCCATGATGGTCTACGCTGTGCCACGCTACAAGCTACCCAGTCGACACTTCTTTTGCAAGAAAAGCCATCCCAGCCCTCCACCAGCACCACCTCCATTGTCCATGCACTCTGGCAATCTGTGAGTACAAAGGTGCACCTGACAACAGACGCATGGACCTGTAGGCATGGCCACGGAAGGTTACGTGTCCATTACGGCGCAATGGGTTAATGTCGTGGATGCATGGTCCACAGGGGACAGCCTACTAAGTCTGTCTGCAGTCCCTAATTCAAATTTTCCTCCACTGTCTAAATCTGAGCTTCAACCTTCTGGCTCTCATGAAGTGCTTTTTTAAAAAAAATTGGTGGTTGGGGCATAATAACTATGTTTGCCGCTTTCTGGTGTTGTCCTCAACTGAATAAATCTGAGCTTCAACCTTCTGGCTCTCCTTAAGTGCTTTTTTTTAAAAAATTGGTGGTTGGGGCCTAATACCTCTGTTTGCCGCTCCCTGGTGTTGTCCTCAACTGAATAAATCTGAGCTTCAACCTTCTGGCTCTCATTAAGTGCTTTTTTAAAAAAAAATTGGTGGTTGGGGCCTAATACCTCTGTTTGCCGCTCCCTGGTGTTGTCCTCAACTGAATAAATCTGAGCTTCAACCTTCTGGCTCTCATTAAGTGCTTTTTTTAAAAAAATTGGTGGTTGGGGCCTAATAACTATGTTTGCCGCTCCCTGGTGTTTTCCTCAACTGAATAAATCTGAGCTTCAACCTTCTGGCTCTCATTAAGTGCTTTTTTAAATAAAATTGGTGGTTGGGGCCTAATACCTCTGTTTGCCGCTCCCTGGTGTTGTCCTCAACTGAATAAATCTGAGCTTCAACCTTCTGGCTCTCATTAAGTGCTTTTTTAACAAAAATTGGTGGTTACGGCCTACTAACGGTGTCTGCCACTCCCTGGTGTTGTCCTCCACTGTATAAAGCTGAGCTTCAGTCTTTAGGCTTTCGGCCTATAGTATCAGATATTAAACTGCATTTGGCCTTCAACTTTGGTTACGGCCTACTAACGGTGTCTGCCGCTCCCTGGTGTTGTCCTCAACTGTATAAAGCTGAGCTTCAACCTTCTGGCTCTCATTAAGTGCTTTTTTAACAAAAAATTGGTGGTTACGGCCTACTAACGGTGTCTGCCGCTCCATGGTGTTGTCCTCCACTGTATAAAGCTGAGCTTCAGTCTTTAGGCTTTTGGCCTATAGTAGCAGATATTAAACTGCATTTGGCCTACTAGTGTGGTTGGGCCCTTAAAACAGTGTCTGCTGCTCCTGGGTTTGCTACTCCACTGAACAAAGCAATGCCGCCTGTTTAGTCCTGTTACCAATTTTGAACTGCATTTAGCCTACTTTATTCTTTGGCCCTATATCTGTGTTTAGTACTCCTCATCCTGCCCATTGCCCAGCCACTGCTAGATGAGTCTGCTGGTACATTGACCTAGACCACTACATTCCCCTTGCACTCTACACAGCCAGAATCTGACCCTGCTGAAAGTAAGGTTCCCCTTCCCACATGTTATACCACCTTACACAGGGACAAAGAGGAAGGTGCAGATGAAAGTGCAGGTTCCTTCATCAGGTGGGGGGGCATACTCGTTGGCGACATCACTGGCACAGGGCCCCTCAGAGTACGCAAAAGTGTCGCTGCTGGTGGGAGGCGCCCCCGCTGTGCAAACACACCGCTGTACTTTGAGGGGCCCTGTGCCAGTGCCAATGCCAACGAGTGGGCCCCCCCCTGCTTGCTTAGGATCACAGCACTTGCAAACTTGACATACTTACCTCTCACTGCTCCACCGCCGTGACGTAGTCCACGTTTCCTGGGCCCACTAAAACCTTGAACCAGCCCTACCCCCCCACAACTTTTGCCAAATGACCCCCAATTTCCAATGCCCAACTATTATTATAAAGTTAATTAAGATTGACAAGCTTCAGAAACAAGAATGGATGTTTTTGGCATTAAAATGGGCAGTGTAGGTGTTTTCCTGGCCTCCACTCACTGCCGACTATGCTTCCCCATTGACTTGCATTGGGTTTCGTGTTTCGGTCGATCCCCGACTTTTAGCGATAATCGGCCGACTGCACTCGACTCGACTTTGGACAAAGTCGGGTTTCGCAAAACCCGACTCGATCTTAAAAAAATGAAAGTCGCTCAACCCTAGTGCCAGGTGCAGAGTTACAGGCGAGTGCAATGCATCATGGAACTTGTAGTATTAGAGCACAGTAAGTCAGGAGAAAGGAAGTTGTCGATTAACCCCATGAGAGCTGGATCCAGCACTAAAGATGTGCTGCTACAGCATGATAAAAGGTAATATTGCTAAAATAAACACAGTAGATGTTTTCAGTGGCACATAATAGCAAGATTTATAAAAAATAAAAAAAAAGTTATAGTAGTGGACAACTTCTTTAATTCTCCTATGTTGACACACACACACAAAAAAGGTATGACTCTTGGAAAAAGAATAGGAAAAAAGTAGAGTGCAAAAATAGAATATTGGCCAGGCATGAATGGTTTAAAGACTATAATGAAATGTAAAATGCATTACATATCAAGCATTTTTGTGGCAATCACTTGGAATAATCTCAATGTTAATGATCCGTCAGCTGCACTTTACTATAAAACTTGTGTAATAATAAGTAAGGCTACTTTCACACTATCGTCGTACGACGCACGTCGCAATGCGTCGTTTTGGAGAAAAAACGCATCCTGCAAAGTTGCTTGCAGGATGCGTTTTTTCTCCATAGATTAACATTAGCGACGCATTGCCACACGTCGCAACCATCGTGCGATGGTTGCGTCGGACCGTCAGCACAAAAAAACGTTGCATGCAACGTTTTTTGGTGCATTGTGTCCAGCATTTCCGACCGCGCATGCGTGGCTGGAACTCTGCCCTCTCCTCCCTGGAGCTCACAATGGGGCAGCGGATGTGTTGAAAAACTGCATTCGCTGCCCCCGTTGTGCGGCGCTTTCTCAGTAGGCACCGGTACGTCGCCATGTCACATTGCGACGTGTGTCGTACGACGCTAGTGTGAAAGTAGCCTAAAAGAAACGCATCAATTTCTCTTTTTTTATTTCATTTACAAATCAACCATCACAAGTTCTTTTTAAATGGAAGCAAATATTGCCTTTTTTAGCACCACCTAGTAACAGTTTTTGTCGACTGCAGAGCAAATGTGCATTCCATAATGGGTGCTAACACTATGTAATGTATAGTTAGTTCTGATCACTTTTATTGCTCAAATAAGTGGAGTCGCACAGAGAGATCGCTGCCGCTGCTCTCTGTGATGTCCATCTTCTTAAGACAATTTTTTAACTCAAGGAGAACTCAAATGACAGTGATTTGTCAGCAAATTTAGAAATCCAATTTACAGTCAACACACAGGGACCTTTTTGGAAAAAGACATTGAATGAATGTACCAAAGGATAATCAATCAATTTTAAAGAGACAGATCTGAAAGTTGGATGAAACATTCTAGACAGACCTAGGCAATTTATTTTAGCAAAATAATTAAGATGTTCTTTTATTTCATAAATGTTTAATCTTCCAGTTAACTCATTTCTATTTTGGATTTTCAGATACTTACAGTTTCTGGATTATAATTATATTCTGCAGAAACTATACATTTTATATTATAGAGAGATTGTAAGACTTGAATTTCATCTGAAAAATGAAATAGAATAAAGGAAATCGCTAAAAAAAGTATTTGTCATTGTAAATTGTATGAAGATTAGGAACATGTTCACAAATGATTGTCTGTAGATGTTGATCTTATTTAGTTTATACTTCTGTTTGAAGCTTAACTATGTTGTAAGATAATCACTGGTATTCTTAGTTGGATTGTTAAAATCAACACAACTAACAACTTCAGTCTATTACGTGTACTGGATCTTTTGTGTCCCTAGAGATTGTCAGTGCTGAGCAAAGCAAAAGAATTGAACAAGATCTTCTACCTTCACATGGACCTAGCAAAGACATTTGCAGAGACAAAAAGATTACCATCCCTAACTTCCAATGACTGGCTTGCATTGTGAGCAGCTAAGTATCAAGATACAAAAAGTCAAGGTCTTCATCAGACAACATGCTTGGATGCAAGCATTAATCCAGGTTCATGGACGGGATCATACTTGGAGTCCAATAAAGATACCATGGTAACAAAATAGCCAAAATGAAAGGCAAGAGACAATATGGAAATAATATGAAAAGTGCATGGAACTGGAAAATATCATCCTAGTGGTAATGACATTACGTACAAAGTAACTATGCTACATGTTGGTATTAATTTTGCATAGAGCTTATCTACATCAGTAAAGGCATGTGTGTAACTAGCGTGTATATGTTGGGCATGTACCCCAGACAAAGACAGGGGGTGTGAAAAGGGGGCCTTGAGGAGACAGATTGGTTGACAAAAAGATTGCTGCTACAGCGGCCCAACACAGATTGCTGCAGAAGTAATCATCTGAGTTGCAGCAGCCAAAGATCCTTCTCCGATCCTCATGGCCATGTCTAGAATGGTGTTGCGCCTGTGAGTGATAACGTCAAGGGAAGGGGTGTAAGCCCCCCTACCACAGTGTAATGCTCATGCCAAGAAGCAGCCGCAGTGCTTGTGTATACAAGTGGCCAAGAGGAGTGATACAATATAAAGTATGTCTGCATATAGAAGAGACTGGGAGTAGTTATGTCCAGCAGGATGGTGCTGAATATAGATAAGAGGAGTGATGTACAGCAGGATGGGGCTGCATATAGATAAGAGGAGTGATGTACAGCAGGATGGGGCTGTATCTACTGTAGATGAGAAAGTGATGTTCTGCAGGATACGGCTGTGTATAGAGGAGACTGAGAACAGTGATGTTCTGAAAGATCAAGCTGTGTATAGGAGAGACTGAAAAGAGGGGAGTTATGTAACATGGGACTGTATATAAAGGATACTAAGTGGAGGGATGTACTGCACGATGGGGCTGCATATACTGTAGATGAGGCTGAGAAAGGTCATTTTCTTCAGGATAGGGCTGTATATAGATGAGGCATAAAGGACTGAAGTACTACAGGAGGGTGCTATGTGTATAGGGGCTGAGATGAGTGATATTCTGCAGGAGGTATAGTAAAACGGGATTGAGAAAAGTGATACCCTGCAGGAAAAGGCTGCATATGTAAAGGGCTAAGAGGAGTGATGTTCTGCAGGTTGGGACTGTAAATGGCTTCAGATGACTGATATTATAAAGGATGGGGCTAAATATAGAGGGCCAGAGAGAGGTGAAAGTCTAAATCATGGAGCTGTATATGCAATGGTTGTGAGGAGCAATGTTTTTCAGGATGGGACTGTATATACAGGGTTTGAGGGAAGTGATGTCCTCCAGGATGAGGATGTATATAGAGGAGTTAAATGGCGTGATGTTCTGAATAATGAAGTTGTATATAAAGTGGCTGAAAGCAGCGATATGCTGCAGGATGGTACTACAAATAGAAGAGCTGTGAGTAGTAATGAACAGCATGTTGGAGCTGATAGGAGTCATATTCTTTTGAATTGTATACTGAAAGATTAAGAAGAGTTATTTACTGAAGGATGGAATTATATATAGAGGGGTAATTTACTGCAGGTTGGGGTTGTATATAGAGGGACTGAAAAGGATGGCATTCTGCAGAATAGGCTATATTTAGAGGGGCTGTGAAGATGATGTATTTTTTTATGGAACTGTATGTTAGAGATTGCTGACGGAAGTGGAACGATGCCTTTTTACAATGGCATATAAAAGTTTGGGCACCTCTGGTGAAAATTACTATTATTGTGAACACACTTAAGCAAGTTGAAGATGAAATAATCTCTAAAAGGTCTAAAGCTAAAGATCACACATTTCCTTTGTATTTTAGACAAAAAAATACATATATTGTCAGTTTTTACATTTTAAAAATAACAAAAAGGAAAATGGTCCAATGCAAAGGTTTGGGCACCCTTGCATAGTTAGTACCTATTTGCACCCCCTTTTGCAAGTATCATAACTTGTAAATGCTTTTTGGAACCAGCCAAGAGTTTTTCAATTCTTGTTTGAGAGATTTAAATCCATTCTTCCTTGGAAAATTCTTCCAGTTCTGTGAGATTCCTGGGTTGTGCGTTGCATGCACTGATATTTGGAGGTCTAGCAATAGATTTTCAATAATGTTCATATCAGGGGACTGTGAGGCCATTGTAAAACCTTCTGTTTGCACCTTTTGAGGTAGTCCATTGTGGATTTTGACGTGTGTATAGGATCATGATGTAATTGTAGAAGCCAACCTCTTTTCAACTTCAACTTTTTTTTACAGATGGTATTATGTTTGCATGAAGAATTTGTTGAAATTTCATTGAATACATTCTGCCCTCTACCTAAGAAATGTTCCTGTGGCATCGGTTACAACATAACCCCAAAGCATGATTGATCCTCCCCCATGCTTAATGGTTGGTGAGATGTTCCTTTCCTGAAATTCTGTGCCCTTTTTTCTCTACAAATACCTTGGATCATTGTGGCCAAAGAATTCTATTTTAACTTCATCAGCCCACAGGACTTGTTTCCAAAATGCATCAGGCTTGTTTAGATGTTCTCTTACAAAATCCCAGGTGTGAATGTAACCTTAGGAAAAGGGAGTGGCTGAGAGAACAAAATAATTTTAAAATAATTTCATTTTATTAATAATATAGTAAAATACATGATTAAAATTCAAGAAAAGTGCTCCCCCAAAGAAGCAGAGCAAAACGTGCATGTCAGGGCAGAGGGACTGGACTCTCCTACAATTCCTGCATGCTACTAGGATCCAGGTAAAGGAGCTTCATGCCCCTTGTTTAAAGACTAAGTTGATATCATAATATATGCGGTTCTATTTGTATATCACCGGAATAGCTCTATTGACACCCCTTTGCTTTAAACTCTATACTTATATACTTATGAAGAGATACACATAACCCTTGTATGGATTTTTATTTGCAAAGGCTATGATACATATGTGTTCAAAAAATTATGCCATTGTGGCAAGAACTGATGCACAACACAATGATGTGTCTCAACCATTGCGATTGACTATATTTAAAGAGACAGTACCAAATTTTACCTTAATGTGGAGTTCCAATATAGATAAACTATTACATGAAAATAATTATTGGTTCAAGATTATCTTGATTGATTAGTTGTGTATTTATTGTTTAGTACATAGCATTTTAAAATACGGTTACTATTGGATTTCCTGAAATGTATTCTGTCATTGGCCTTTAGTCTCAGAAATTAGCTTTTTCATTAAGCCTATTGTAATTTTGGACACAAATTTGTCTGTACCATGTAGCAATTATTAATTTTTGAGTCCTATGTCCCTCATCCTTTTTCTCTTGCACTTTTCTTGAATTTTAATCATGTATTTTACTACTGTATATACTCGAGTATAAGCTGAGATTTTCAGCCCATTTTTTAAGGCTGAAAGTGCCCCTCTCGGCTTATACTCATGTAATTGTCCCAGGGGGTCGGCGGGGGAGGGGGAGCGGCAGGAGTCAGCGGCTGTCACATCATACTCACCCCCTCCTAGAGTGGTCTCTGCACTTCCCTACTTCTCAGATTGTCTCTGGCGCCGGCAGCTCTTCCTGTGTTCAGCGGTCACATGGTACCTCTCATTAAAGTAATGATTATGCACGAGACTCCACTCCCATAGACGTGGAGCGCATATTCATTACTTTAATGAGCCATACAATGTGACCACTCAGCACTGGAAGGAGCTGCTGCCCCTGGACAACGGAGAAGCAGGGAAGTGCAGAGACCGTGCTAGGAGGGTGAATATGATGGGGGAGGGTGAGCCATGCAATAGTTACCTGTCCCCGTTCCACTCAAGTATATATGTCCCCGTATATACTCAAGTATATACGGTATATTATTAATAAAATTAAATTATTTTAAAAATATTTTGTTCTCTCAACCACTCTCTTTTCCTAAGGTTACATTCACACCTGGGCTTTTTAAAAGCCTTTTGCAGTTAAGCAGGTTTCAGATTTGCATCTCTAGCAATCCTACGAGCACCTCTCTTCTTTTGCTTTCCAGACCTTATCTTGACCTCCACTGTTAGGCTATGTGCACACGTCAGGATTTCTGGCAGAAATTTTCCTGACAAAAACCGGACATTTCTGCCAGAAATCCGCATGCATTTTTACCGCGATTTTACCACAATTTTACCGTCTTTTTACCACGTTGTTGACGCGTTTTTTGTGCGTTTTTTGTGCGTTTTTTTCCAAATGCATAGAATCGCGGGAAAAATGAGGAAAATCTGCAAAATTAATGAACATGCTGCTTTTTTTACGGCGATGCGTTTTTTTCACGGAAAAAAACGCACCATGTGCACAAAACATGCAGAATGCATTCTAAATGATAGAATGCATAATGTATGCCTTTTTAATGAGTTTTTATAGCATTTTTATCGTGAAAAAACGCGAAAAAACCTGAACGTGTGCACATAGCCTTACTGTTAGCTTCCATTTTTAATTACATTTCAAACTGAGGAAAGGGCAACTTGAAAACGCTTTGCTATCTTCTTATAGCCTTCTCCTGCTTTGTGGGCCTCCACCATTTTCTTTTTCAGAGTGCTAGGCAGCTGCTTAGAAGAGCATATGTCTGATGTTTCTTGGCACAAGGTTAAAAGAGGCTAGGTTTTTAAAAAGTTGGAAAATTTCCATCAATTGACCATTCCTAACGATGATAGTGGACAAGCCAAGCAAAAGTGTGTCCAAACTTTTGCGTTAGCCCATTTTATCCGTTTGTAATTTTTAGAATGTAAAAAATGACTATATATACTGTGTGTGTATGTATATATATATATATATATATGTATATATGTATATATTTTTGTTTCCTAAAATATAAAGGGAATGTGTCATCTTTAATAGGGATGAGCGAACGTACTCGGTGATACTTGGATATCACTCGAGTATCTGGGTGTTCATAGAAGAGCTACCAGGTTGGTGAGCGGACTGCAATGTATGTCCTACAAGAAACGTTTTACTGTTTTTATTGTTTAAATTTTCTTGTTAATAAAGTACATATTTTATTCTTCATGCCTCCATGCCTTTGTTGCTTCCCTCTATTACATGATTTGTGGTACATTTTGGTGGCATATAACACTCAAAAAAAGCATTTAAACATTTTTTCTGTACTCAGTTAATAATCCATATACTATTATGTGCTGTTTAGTACAGTTCGGTGTTATATAACACTCCAAAAGAGCATTGAAAAAAATGTCTGTATTCAATTACTCATCCATATAATACATGTTCTTTGTTACAGTTCGGTGGCATAAAACACTACAAAAAGCATTAAAACATTTTTTTTACTCAGTTAATAATCCATATACTATTAAGTGCTTTGTAGTACATTTCGGTGTTATATAACACTCTAAAAAGGTGCTGACATTTTTTTCTGGATTCAGTTATTCATCCATAGAGTATTACGTGAGTTTTTAGTACATAGCGGTGATATTGAACTAAAAAAAAATCTATTTAACAGCTGAAGGTGACTAGAGATGAGTGAACCTTTCAAGGTTTGGTTCGGTTCGCTGAATGTCCCAATGTTCAATGAACATGATTGCTGAACGGTTCGACGAATGTACCCAAGCCCCATTAAATTCAATGGGAGATAAAACCAAATGTATACACAACACCTTAAGGGGTGACAAAAAGCTTCCAAAACAGCTAAAATTATGGCAGACACCATGAAAATTGGCATCAATTGACCCACAGTAGAAATTTGCTAATGGCACAGCAGCAGTCAGCCATGGGCCATGCATGAGGTATCAGGGTCTGGACCAGCATTTACAGCTTTGAATTGAAGACCCGGTGGTTAAGGGAGCAGTGTAAGCCTTCTTTGCTAAGAGCCCCCATACCTCATGCAACAGCTCTTTGTTTTCCAAGCCACATTCAGATGGTACAAATATCAGTTTCATAGAGTACTATTGGTATAAAAATGGAAGGAAAGTAACACAGATAGTTGACTGATCAATTTACCCACAGTAGAACATTTCATAATGGCACAGAAGCAATCAGCCATGGGCCATGCATGAGGTATCAGGTTCTGGACCAGCATTTAGAGCTCTGAATAGAAGTTTAAATTAAGACCTGGAGGTTAAGGGAGCGGTGTAAGCCTTTTTTGCTTGAAGCCAGCCCTGATACCTCATGCAAGCTTCAGAAGCTCTTGAGAACAGGTGTGGCAGTAATCAGGATTGTGTGTTGCTAGGGAATTTGAACTCAGCTTCTCAAAGATGTGATAAACCACAATTAATTTATGTTTAAAGGGGGGGGGGGGCTAGAGGTTTCCCTTATTAATAAAGACATTAATTTAAAAATTTCATTTTGTGCTTGCTTGTGTTGTCTTTGTCTAATATTTAAATTTGTTGGTGATCTGAAACATTTAAGTGTGACAAACATTCAAAAGAATAGGAAAACAGAAAGGGGGCAAACACTTTTTCACGGAACTGTATCTCTGCCGATACAAGGTGTTGCCTGCACATTCGCTTATGCAGCATCAAGATACCTGACTGCCTGCTCATCTCTACTGATCCTAGGTGCTATCTGCACACTTGTCTCTGCCGTATCTCACAGCTCTACTGATCCTCATTGAACCACATGCTCTTTGGCTAGCACAGCTCTGCTGCATAAATGGCCTTGGGACATGTTGCTCAGTGCTCAGCTTGACCTATGGCTTAGTGAATACACTTCACTGGTGAACCCTAATACACCACCGTTTAATTTAATTTTTAAGGAGAAAACCTCATATTCTACATGTCTGTAAATGACAGAGTGCAGTTTGCAGCAGATTGTATTCTCTAAATGTAATATATATCCTAATCAGCCATAACTCACAAGTGTACAAACATATTTCACATTCTCTTTACAGAAAGTGGGTCTGCATGCTTTCAAATGCCAGTGGTATGACGGGCTATGACGGCGGATATGATGAGCGGTCGACGTCAGTAAGATACCGTAGTTCACAGCCGCCGGTTGTTACAATTCACAGCATGAGAGCTAAAGTAATGGGCTGTAATGTCACTGCTCATCATTGTGGCTCTCGCGCTGACTTCTGTGTGACCCAGTGGCTGTGAACTGTGGTAACCTTACTGACATCACTGCTCATCACAGCACAGCGGAGTGCAGTGTGATAACGGGCAGAGGCTGTTGCTCCAGTCTATGAAGCCTTGTTCTCTGAATGGGGTTCCATACACTGGACAAAGAAGACGTGTCCATTTTTTAATTTGTTGTGGATTTTTTTTTTATATATAAATGGGTAAAAGAGGGAAATTGTCAGGGAGTGATTTTTTTTTTACAAAAATCACTGTTCCATGTGTGTGTTTATTTCTTTTGACTACGGGGTTTGTAATGGGAGTGTCTGACAGACCCCCCAACAGCTGCTGACATCAACCCCATAAAACCATTACCACGATTGTCAGTGCACCAAAGCAATCGGAAGAGCCAAGACACAGATCCAAAATTGGCACATCTAATGGATGCGCCAATTCTGGGGCAACTGTAGGCTGGTATTCTTAGGCTGGGAAGGGCCATGTAACTGCAGTGCCCCAGAGTCCTGGTCGTTGAAGTACTGATGCTCCGCCGCTAAGGGGGGCTATGGTACGTCTGATGGCACTGAAGGAGTTCTTCTGACCAGGTATCACAGTCACCAATACACTTCACAGTCTGGCCTCCAGGGGGAGCTAAGGGTTCTATGTATTAGGCCACTCCTCACAATCTGGTAAAACTGGGGGTTAGGCAGAAAGTTAGACAGAAAGCTGACTGGGTTGGAACCAGGCAACACCTTGTGGCAGAGGGTGTTGTAGGGGAAGATTCAGAGGGGTCCCTGTCAGGGGTGGGATCCTGACAGAGGCCTAGCAACCAGAGAGAACGTTACGGGACCGCGCCTGCACGATATAGCGGCGGTGCCCCAAGAAAGGACAAGAAGCGAGGTTTATTGTGCTGAGTGAGAAACGAGATCAACGCAACAAGGAGAATATCAGTAGGAGTCGTGCTGTAAGACGAGGCAACATCCTACTGAGGCGCGTAACCGGTGGCCGGAACGCCGAGGAAGTATAGAGCTCCAGGCCAAACTTCAAACCTACGGCAGGACAGTCAGTTATAGGCGGGCTGTCTCACCCAATTGACCTAGGAAGACACAGGGGGGGTAACAACAGGAGTGGGGCGACGCTAGAGTCCCGGAAGAGCTCCGAGCCTCCCCGTCATACAGGTGCATCCTAACCATAAGATCTGGGGGATGTGGAAGAACATCAGAATCGAGTTGTGAGGGAACACGAGAAACAGACACAACAGTTGTGGGGACTATCCTTTAAGCACAGCAGGGGAGGACCACAACACACAAGCGCTAGAAGGTAGGCACAGATTTCCACCTGCAAAGGGAGCTCTGGATGTGCCATCGGACCGGCCAGACTTGCGCAGCCCGGTTAACCGTATTCCGGATTGAGGATCCTGAAGCCTTCAGTAAAGAGGTAAAGAGACTGCAACCTGGTGTCCTCGTTATTTACTGCAACCTGCACCGCACCACCACAACATCATCACCATCACGCACACCTATTATTGGGCGCCCCTCAGTAGGGTCACGGACCGGGTCTAGCCACCGTGACAACCCCAGAACAGAGACTCAGAGGCCCGGTACCGGGTACCCCTCGGCCCTGCGGCAGTGGGGGCGCTGCATAACCATGTACCTTACCAGCCTATGTCTTTTTTGGGGGGTCCACCCAATTTTTGATAACCAGCAAAGGCAATTCAGACAGCTATGGGCTGATATTAATAGGTTGTGAAGATCAATGGTTATATGGCCATGTCCAATCTGATAATATAAGCCCAACGCTGTCTGCTTTCCCTTAGCTGGTTATGAAAAATAGGGGTAAACCATGTCATATTTTTTAATTATTTACTTATTTAACAGGTGAAATATGGCTAAACACCCTTTAGTGCCACATGAAAGGAAATAAAGGGTGTTAGTTTATTATATGTAGGAGGCTTGTGACATTAAATTGCAACATTACCTCTATCTAATCTATCTATCTATCTATCTATCTATCTATCTATCTATCTATCTATCTATCTATTCTATCTCTCTATCTGTTCAGGCTGTGAATTTACTGCACTTGGTTGATGAAATGTCTGGTTTCCTTTTGAGATGTGTGCATAAAATTCTGAAGGCGCACTCCTGGTTTGTGCACTGTGCGATATTTGTCTCACACCCATTGTGTTGCATTGGCGACTTCGATCCGATTTTCACAGACGAACGCAGTATGCTGCGATTTTTTTCTCAATCTGATTAAAGCTGAAAAAAAACTTGCAGATGAGCACTGACTCGTTTAATTACATTATAAGTAAATGCAAAAGCGCAATAGGGTCTTATCCACGTTAATTAAAGTTAGAACCGCTCACCTGGTTGTATGAGACACAATAATTACAGAGCATGAAAAACCAGATGCAGTAGCTTCTATGAAACAGTAGATGGATTGGAAGTGTTTCTGTGCTATCAGG
The DNA here is from genome assembly GCF_051348905.1 of Ranitomeya variabilis. Lineage (NCBI taxonomy): Eukaryota > Metazoa > Chordata > Amphibia > Anura > Dendrobatidae > Ranitomeya > Ranitomeya variabilis. The sequence goes on along the minus strand of NC_135236.1, from coordinate 300,664,539 downwards.
AAAACAACGCAATAAGTGATATAATAAAATTGTAGGTCTATTATCAAAAACACAGCAAAAGCACAACATGTGAACATGCCCGTTAGGGACCTCTTTGGATATAGGCATGGTGATGCCATACATTTAAGAAAACAAGGAGTAAACCAAATATTTGCCTGAGGAATTCATAAACCAATTTACTTCACCTGTTTTAGACACAACAAAAATATGGTAATTAGTTGTAAAAAGTATATGGTTACCACCGTTTAGCCAAAACCATTTATTAGTACCCCGAAGATACTCTTATTGTGAATATAAGGTTTTTATTTACTTCTTCGTCCGAATAAAATTGTATTTTGTATATTTTTAGTTTAACTATACTAATGATTTTACATTGTATTGCTATTTTTATTGTTCAATTACCTTCATATTTGTCAATGATGATCAAATATAAGTTCAAAAATTAAAAAAATGCAGTGTCTATTCTTTTAACATGACTGTATGATGCCAGTAAATCATACACAGTTCGTTCTGTTTCAAATGTGTAATTTCTCTAAAAATCATCTGGGCTTGTTACAATAACAACTTGAGATACAGCTTCCGATGCTTGTCTACCTGCTTAGTACCAGCAGAGAAGAACAGTCTTCCAGCCTTCCAGGAATGTTAAGGCATTAACTAGAATAATTAACCTTAGCTGTAAAATGTGGGTGGACAAAAACAGAACACAATGTCAAATTTTCCATTTTTGATATCACACAGTCAGTGTTTCCTACCTACTGTATACTGTATTCATTTCAGCAAAGCAAAAGAACTTTATAAACGTTGTGTTTATTGGACATTACACTTTATTAAATATCTCTTAAGGAAGATGAAACTGATGTGAAAAGTATAGTAATTTTAAAACATCACTGGTGATTATAATTTAACACATGATTGGCATTGTATCTATTAAGTTTAAGATAATAAAAAAAGCATTAGTACATTACCAGGAAAATATGAAAATAAAAACTGATGTGTGTAATGTCTGACTGAGGCCACAGTCTCAAACAAACTTGGCACTAGCCACCCTAGCTAAAACCCCAACCCTAACCCTAGCCCAACCCTAACCCTAGCTCTAACCCTAGCCCGACCCTAACCCTAGCTCTAACCCCAACCCTAACCCTAGCTCTAACCCCAACCCTAAACCTAACTCTAGCACCAACCCTAATCCTAATGGAAAAATGGGAAAAATACATTTTATTTTATTATTTTTAGCTAACTAAGGGGGTGAAAAATGGGGGTTTGATGTACTATTTTTTTATTTTGATCACTGTGATGTGCTAGATCATATTAGAGGAGAGAGAAATAAATGGCAAATTTCAACTCTGAGGATGGGAAAAAAACAACCCGAATCATGTACTCCTGGAGATTTTCCGGTGCTGGGGGGCGCTATACCCTTATTTCTCAGCGCCAATAAAAAGCGGTGCTGAGGAAAAAGTACCCTTAACTGCCACCGTTAAAAGGCGTATAGGCGGTCATTAAGGGGTTAAAGCTTTATTCACACAGGCCTTATTTTTTATGTTTTTGCTTTTCTGTAATTTTTATAATAGTTTTGAAAACAATGGCCCAAATATATCAAATTAGTTTTGCCAGACTTCTGGCATTAATTATTTTGAAAAGTTGCAAAACCAGAAATGTACTCCAGTTTCTGGGGTAACATTTCTGGCAAGGGGCATGGAGGTACATACCACTGATAACATGCACCTAATTCAATAAGTGACATGCCCTTTTAAAAAATTAGGCCCAACTTACTCTGCATGCCCATCGTTGAGACTGACGTACACAATATCAGTCTTAAAAGGAATCTGTCACTCCCAAAATCGTGGGTGAGGTAAGCCCACCGACATCAGTTGTGTATCTACAGCATTCTGTAATGCTGTAGATAAACCCCCGATGTATCCTAAAAGATGAGAAAAAGACATTAGATTATACTCACCCAGGGGCGGTCCAGCTGCTGGTCCGGGTCCAGCTCCTCCCATCTTCTTCAGATGACACCCTCTTCTGGTCTTCACGCTGCGGCTCCTGCGCAGGCGTACTTTGTCTGCCCTGTTGAGGGCAGAGCAAAGTACTGCAGTACTTTGCTCTGCCCTCAACAGGGCAGACAAAGTATGCCTGCACAGGAGCCGCAGCTTGAAGACCAGAAGAGGACGTCATCTGATGAAGATGGGAAGCTCCGGACCCGGACGAGCAGCGGGAACGCCCCTGGGTGAGTATAATCTAACGTATTTTTCTCATCTTTTAGGATACATCGGGGGCTTATCTACAGCATTACAGAACGCTGTAGATAAGCCCCTGATGCTGGTGGGCTTAACTCACTCGCGATTTTGGAGGTGACAGGTTCCCTTTAATGAATTGGGTCCAATGATTTAATAGGGATTTCTATTTCACCCTCTCAACATTTGTTTTTGATTCCTTTTGTTTTCACTAAGAAAAATAAATTCTTACTGGATGTATACCAATTCAGTCAAAGAGATCCGTTCTTCCATTCCATGTTGATCAAATGAAATCTAGTCCAGCATAGATTTATCATTTATCTGAAGAGGAATAACCTCATGACCCAATACCAACTTTGGTTTACTAGGGACCGTTCCTGTCAGACTAATTTGATCAATTTCTATGAAGAGGTAAGCTCTAGACTGGACCAAGGGAACCCAGTGGACGTAGTGTATATGGACTTTTCAAAAGCTTTTGATACAGTGCCACACAAAAGGTTGATACATAAAATGAGAATAATGGGGATAGGGGAAAATATGTGTAAGTGGGTTAAGAGCTGGCTCAGGGATAGGAAACAAAAGGTGGTTATTAATGGAGCACACTCGCACTGGGTCGCGGTTAGCAGTGGGGTACCACAGGGGTCAGTATTGGGCCCTCTTCTTTTTAACATATTTATTAATGATCTTGTAGGGGGCATACAGAGTGGAATTCCAATATTTGCAGATGACACTAAACTCTGCAGGGTAATCATTACAGAGGAGGACAATTTTATATTACAGGATGATTTATGTAAACTAGAAGCTTGGGCTGATAAATGGCAAAAGAGCTTTAATGGGGATAAATATAAGGTCATGCACTTAGGTAGAAGTAATAAGATGTATGTGCTTAATTCTAAAACTCTGGGCAAAACCGTCAATGAAAAAGACCTGGGAGTATGGGTGGATGACAAACTCACATTTAGTGGCCAGTGTCAGGCAGCTGCTACAAAGGCAAATAAAATAATGGGATACGTTAAAAGAGGCATAGATGCTCATGAGAAGAACATAATTTTACCTCTATACAAGTCACTAGTTCGACCACACTTAGAATACTGTGTACAGTTCAGGTCTCCGGTGTATAAGAAAGACATAGCTGAACTAGAGCGGGTGCAGAGAAGAGCGACCAAGGTTATTAGAGAACTGGGGGGTCTGCAATACCAAGATAGGTTATTACACTTGGGGCTATTTAGTTTGGAAAAACGAAGGCTAAGGGGTGATCTTATGTTAATGTATAAATATATGAGGGGATAGTACAAAGACCTTTCTGATGATCTTTTTAATCATAGACCTGAGACAGGGACAAGGGGGCATCCTCTATGTCTGGAGGAAAGAAGGTTTAAGCATAATAACAGACGTGGATTCTTTACTGTAAGAGCAGTGAGACTATGGAACTCTCTGCCATATAATGTTGTAATGAGTGATTCATTACTTAAATTTAAGAGGGGACTGGATGCCTTTCTTGAAGAGTATAATGTTACAGGGTATATATACTAGATTCCTTGTTAGGGTGTTGATCCAGGGAACTAGTCTGATTGCCGTATGTGGAGTCGGGAAGGAATTTTTTTCCCCAGTGTGGAGCTTACTCTTTGCCACATGGGGTTGTTTTGCCTTCCTCTGGATCAACATGTTAGGGCATGTTAGGTTAGGCTATGGGTTGAACTAGATGGACTTAAAGTCTTCCTTCAACCTTAATGTTACTATGTTACTATGTATCATAAGCAGAAGACTTAACTAACTTTTGAATGTTGTGAAGTGGTCTCTAGGATGTGCTTTATCTATTCTATTTTCACTATTTGAAGGCTTTTCGGTCATTACTTGAAGAAATATTGCACTCACAATAATAGGAGTGTGATGCTGTTTTTCCTTGTTAACATTTTTATATATACAGCCGTGGCCAAAAGTGTTGGCACTGTTGAAATTCTTCCAGAAAATTAAGTAATTCTTCCAGAAAATTATTGCAAATACATATTTCGCTATACAAATGTTTATATCCTTTGTATGTATTGGAACAACACAAAAAAAAAACAGAGAAAAAAATAGCAAATTGGACATAGCTTCACACAGAACCCCCAAAAATGGACAAGACAAAATTATTGGCACCCTCAATTTAATATCAATCACTTCCTATAACCATCAGCAAACTTCTTACACCTCTCAACTGGAATTTTGAACCACTCTTTTTTGCAAACTGCTCTACATCTCTCATATTTGAAGGGTACCTTTTCCCAGCTGCAATTTTAAGATCTCTCCAAAGGTGTTCAATGGGATTTAGATTCTGACTCATTACTGGCCACTTTAGATCTCTACAGTGTTTTGATTCCATCCATTTCTAGGTGCTTCTTAAAGTATGTTTGGGGTCAGTGTCCTGCTGTAAGACCTATGACCTAGGATACAAACCCAGCTTTGTGATATAAGGCACAAAATTGAGACCTAAAATCCTTTCATAATCTTCAGATTTCATGATGCCTTGCATACAGTCAAGGAACCAAGTGCCAGAGGCAGCAAAACAATGTCAAACCATATTGAAACCTCCACCATATTTGACTGTAGGTACTGTGTTCTTTTCTTTGTAGTCCGTATTCTGTTTTTGGTAAACAGTAGAATGATGTGCTTGGCCAAAAATCTCTATCTTGGTCTCATCTGTCAACAAGATTCTTTCCCAGAAGGATTTTGACTTACGTACATTTTGGCAAACTGCAGTCTAACTTTTTTATGTTTGTGTCAGCAGTGGGGTCTACCTTGGTCTCCTGCCATAGTGTTTTATTTCATTCAAATATCAACTGATAGTTTGCCCTGACACTGATGCACCCTGTACCTACAGGACAGCTTGAATTTCTTTGGAACTTAATTAGTTCTGCTTATCCACCATCCGAACTATCCGGTATTGCAACCTTTCATCAATTTTTCCCTGCTGCCCATGTCCAGGGAGATTAGCTACAATGCCATGGGTTGTAAACTTCTTGATAATGTTGCTCACTGTGGACAAAGGAACATCAAGATCTCTGGAGGTGGACTTGTAACCTTGAGATTATTGATATTTTTCAATAATTTTGGTTCTCAAGTCCTCAGTCAGTTATGTTCTCATTTATCTGTTCTCTATGCTTAATGTGGCACACAGAGACACACAATGCAAAGATTGAGTCAACTTCTCCCCTTTTTATATAGTTTAAGGTATGATTTTCATATTGCCCACACCTGTTACTTGCCACAGGTGAGCTTGAAGAAACATTACATGATTGAAGCAAAGATGTTTACCCACAATTTTGGAAAGGTGCCAACAATTTTGTCCTGCTAATTTTGGGCGGTTTCTGTGAAATTATTTCTAATTTGCTTAGTTTTCTGTTTTTTTTGTGTTGTTCCAATACACACAAAGGAAATAAACATGTATATAACAAAACATGTGTAATTGCAATAATTTTCTGGAACACTTTCAAGGGTGGCAACACTTTCAGCCATGACTGTATGCAGATAAATAGATAGATTGACAGATCGATAGATAGATTTGTAGTGAGCTCTACTTTAATCTACTTTACTATAAAGTAAAGACATATACCAGGGGTGGGGACCCTGTGATGTCCTTTGCTCCTACCCCCAGGTGGATTTACAGGAACCACAGTGTTTGGGCTGGAGATTGCAGTCTTGGGTCGGTGCCTGGCAAAATGCTGCCCATTTAATTGCACCTGACACTACGAGCACGCACATGCAACATTCACTGCGGAACATGAAAAAAAGGATTGCAAACTCATGCGAACTCAGTGTGCTCTGCACTCCAGTTGCACTGTCATCAACAGCAGTGGCAGCTCCAGTCCCTCCTGTGAGGTTTAGGTCTCCAGCCCCTCCTGTGATGTATATGTCCCCTGTCCCTGTTGTTGTATATGTGTAACTAGCCCCTCTTGGGATGTATGTGCCCCCAGTATCTCTTGAGATGTGTGAGCCTCCATCATCTCCTCTAATGTATGTGATCCCAATGTCTCCTGTTCTGTATGTTCCCCCAGCATTTCCTCTGATGTATGTGAAGCACCCGCCAGGGCCTAGGGGTACTCGGTACCGGGTCCAGTGGTCATTAACCCCTTCCCGACTTGTGACGCCACGTAGGCGTCATGAAAGTCGGTGCCAATCCGACCTGTGACGCCTATGTGGCGTCATGGAGGGATCGCGCCCCTGCAGATCGGGTGAAAGGGTTAACTCCAATTTCACCTGATCTGCAGGGACAGGGGAGTGGTACTTCAGCCCAGGGGGGTGGCTTCACCCCCCCGTGGCTACGATCGCTCTGATTGGCTGTTGAAAGTGAAACAGCCAATCAGAGCAATTTGTAATATTTCACCTATGAAAAGTGGTGAAATATTACAATCCAGCCATGGCCGATGCTGAAATATCATCGGCCATGGCTGGAAACCCTGATCTGCCACCCGCCACCACCGATCTCCTCCCCAGTCCTCCTTTCTGCCTGTACTGTGGTCCACTCCCCTCCATCCGCCTGTGCGCTCCCCCGTCCTCCTGTCCGCTCCCCCCATGCGCCGATCCACCCCCGTGCTCCGATCCCCCCGTGCTCTGATCTTCCCCCTCATACTTACCGAGCCTCCCAGTGTCCGTCCGTCTTCTTCGTGGGCACCACCATCTTCCAAAATGGAGGGCACATGTGCACTGCGCTCGCTGAATCTGGCGGCCAGCAGATTCGTTCCAGGTACATTTTGATCACTGTGATAAAACCTATCACAGTGATCAAAATAAAAAAAAAATAGTAAATAACCCCCCCTTTATCACCCCCATAGGTAGGGACAATAATAAAATAAAGAAAATATTTTTTTTTCTTCCCCCACTAGGGTTAGGGTTAGGGCTATGGTTAGGGCTAGGGTTAGGGTTAGGGCTAGGGTTAGGGTTAGGGCTAGCGTTAGGGCTAGGATTAGGGCTAGGGTTGGAATTACGGCTAGAACTAACGTTAGGGTTAAAATTAGGCTATGTGCACATGGTGCGGATTTACCAGCGGATCCGCAGCGGATTGGCCGCTGCGGAATCGTAGCAGTTTTCCATCAGGTTTACAGTGCCATGTAAACCTATGGAAAACCAAATCTGCTGGCCCATGGTGCGGAAAATACCACGCGGAAACGCTGTATTGTATTTTCCGCAGCATGTCAATTCTTTGTGCGGATTCCGTTTTACACCTGTTCCTCAATAGGAATCCGCAGGTGAAATCCGCACAAAAAACACTGGAAATCCGCGGTAAATCCGCAGGTAAAACCCAGTGCCTTTTACCTGCGGATTTTTCAAAAATGGTGCGGAAAAATCTCACATGAATCTGCAATGTGGGCACATAGCCTTAGGGTTAGGGTTGGAATTAGAGTTAGGGTTGGAATTAGGGCTAGGGTTGGAAATAGGGTTAAGATTAGGCTTGTGGTTAGGGGTAGGGGTGTGTTGGGGTTAGGGTTGTGGTTAGGGTTGGGATTAGGGTTAGGATTAGAGTTAGGGTTGGGATTAGAGTTAGGGGTGTGTTGTGGTTAGGGGTGTGTGGGGTTAGGGTTGTGATTAGGGTTATATCTAGAGTTGGGATTAGGGTTTGGGGTGTGTTGGAGTTAGAGTTGGACTTAGAATTGAGGGGTTTCCACTGTTTAGGCACATCAGGGGTCTCCAAACGCAACAAGGCGCCACCATTGATTCCAGCCAATCTTGCGTTCAAAAAGTCAAATGGTGCTCCCTCCCTTCCGAGCCCCGAAGTGCACCCAAACAGTGGTTTACCCCCACATATGGGGTACCAACATACTCAGGACAAACTGGGCAACAATTATTGCGGTCCAATGTCTCCTGTTACCCTTGTGAAAATAAAAAATTGCTTGCTAAAACATAATTTTTGAGGAATGAAAAATTATTTTTTATTTTCACGGTTCTGCGTTGTAAACTTCTGTGAAGCACTTGGGGGTTCAAAGTGCTCACCACACATCTAGATATGTTCCTTGGGAGGTCTAGTTTCCAAAATGGGGTCACTTGTGGGGATTTTCTACTGTTTAGGCACATCAGGGGCTCTGCAAACGCAACGTGACGCCCACAGACCATTCCATCAAAGTCTGCATTTCAAAACGTCACTACTTCCCTTCCGAGCCCCGACGTGTGCCCAAACAGTGGTTTACCCCCACATATGGGGTATCAGTGTACTCAGGACAAACTGGGCAACAACTATTGGGGTCCAATTTCTCCTGTTACCCTTGTGAAAATAAAAAATTGCTTGCTAAAACATCATTTTTGAGGAATGAAAAATGATTTTTTATTTTCACGGCTCTGCGTTGTAAACTTCTGTGAAGCACTTGGGGGTTCAAAGTGCTCACCACATATCTAGGTAAGTTCCTTGGGGGTCTAGTTTCCAAAATGGGGTCACTTGTGGGGGGTTTCTACTGTTTAGGCACATCGGGGCTCTGCAAATGTAACATGATGCCCGCAGACCATTCCATCAAAGTCTACATTCCAAAACGTCACTACTTCCCTTCTGGGCCCCGACGTGTGCCCAAACAGTGGTTCCCCCCACATATGGGATATCAGCGTACTCAGGACAAACTGGACAACAACTTTTCAGGTCCAATTTCTCCTGTTACTCTTGTGAAAATAAAAAATTGCGGGCTAAAAAACAATTTTTGAGGAAAGAAACCGGTCTTTACTTAACGGTAATAGGATTTTACAGAGTCCACGACAGCACCCCACGAGAAAGAGGGGATCTGCCCACCATCCGGACAGGAACCTACAGGTTAAAAAGGGGCGGTCCCCCTCGCCCTCCAGTTTGTGTTCCAGAGTATAAGGGATACCGCCAATGAATCAGTACATGATAATAATCTTTTAAACAATACTAACTACCATCACCTCTATAGAGTGATCTGTAAAGGCACACCTTCCAAAGAGTGCAAGAATAAGTATTATATACAAGGGGGGAATGTACGGGTGCTGTCGTGGTAAAATCCTATTACCGGTAAGTAAAGACCGGTTTTCCTATCGCCACGACAGCACCCCACAAGAGACTTTCAAAGACTATTTAACTGGGAGGGACCACAGCACTAAGTACAGAACGGCCAAATTGTACACTGGAACTAGCAGATAGATCAAGGCGATAGTGCTTATAAAAGGTGGAAGGTGAAGACCAGGTTGCCGCCTTACATATCATCTCAATGGGAACATCTGCCTTCTCCACCTAAGATGATGCCATAGCCCGAGTGGAGTGCGCTTTTATGCCCTCTGGTAGTGTCTCCCCTTTGGCAGAGTAAGCGAGACATATCGCATCCCTGATCCATCTAGCGATAGACCTCTTCGTGACACTTGAACCTTTCCTCCGATTCTGGAAAGAGACAAATAAAGCCCTACTATGTCTCCAGCTTTGTGTCCTATTTAAATATTCTAATACCGCCCTTTTAACATCTAGGGTATGATCTTTTCTCTCCTGTTCTGAAACTGGATCTTCATAAAAGGATCGTAGGTAAATCTCCTGACTTCTATGAAACCTAGACACTACCTTTGGTAAGTACGCAGGATCTGGTTTTAAGACAATCTTGTCCTGGAGAATTCTTAAATAGGGAGGATCAACCGATAATGCTTGGATATCACTGACCCTCCTAGCAGATGTTAATGCTAACAGTAGAGCTGTCTTTAAGGTCATATTTTTAATTGAAATAGAGTCTAATGGCTCAAAGGGAGGTGCAGTTAACGCCTCAAGCACTAAGTTCAGATCCCAAGGGGGCAACCTTGCAATATGAACACGGTTACAACGCTGACATTCTCTAATAAACCTAGCGACCCATCTATTTCCGGCTACATCACTGTTGTATAAGGCCCCCAAAGCTGAAACGTGGACTCTCAACGTATTAGCCGTCAAGCCCAATTCCCAGCCTTTCTGTAGGAATTCCAAAATGGCCGGAATTGGAACCTTGTCTGCCAGTGGTTGCTGATAAAATGTAAGGAATTTCTTCCAAACTCTAGAGTAAATTTTTGTAGTGACCTCTTTTCTGCTTTTCAATAATGTAGATATTAAAGCCTCTGAAAAACCTCTTTCCTTCAGAAGCTCCCTCTCAAGTTCCATGCCGTCAAATGAAGAGTCTCCAAGTTGGGATGATGAAATGGACTTTGAGAAAGAAGCTCCGAGACCACTGGCAACACCCAAGGATCGGTCACTGACATTGCCCTGAGGAGAGAGAACCAAGGCCTCCTGGGCCAAAAGGGGGCGATTAGAATTACTCTCGCCCTCTCTTCCCTGATCTTCCTGAGAACTATCGGAATCAAGCACATTGGGGGAAATGCATATGCTAGTGGGAAGTCCCATCGAACCTGAAGGGAATCCACTACGCATGGCTGGTCTGCTATGTGAAGAGATGCAAACTCTTTGCCTTTTTTGTTCTCTTTTGTGGCAAACAGATCTATGACTGGTAACCCCCAGAGTCTGACTATCTGTTTGAATATTTGTCTGCTTAGAGACCATTCCCCTTGCCGAAGGGAATGGCGACTGAGATAGTCTGCCTTTATATTGAGCTCCCCCTTTAAGTGAATTGCTGACAGGGACTGGAAGTGACTCTCTGCCAAAGATAGTATCTGTGCTGTAGTAGACATTAGGGTTTGTGATCTTGTCCCTCCCTGATGATTGAGGTAGGCTACTACAGTCATATTGTCTGTTTGTACTTGTACATGCGAACCCTCCAGGCATGGTAGCAAGTGTTGGAGAGCATGATTGACAGCTGAGAGTTCCTTTGAATTTTAGGAGCTCTGGGATTCTTGATCTGACCACCTCCCCTGGGTCATAATCTCTCCCATGTGTGCTCCCCAACCAAATGGACTTGCGTCGGTTGTGACTACCCTGTCTGGTGTAATGCTCCATAGCACTCCTCTTGATAGATGAAATAGGCTGAGCCACCATTTTAAGTCGTGAAGAGTGGCTGGCGACAATCTGAGTTTTCCATTTAGAGAACCCAGTAGTTTTTTCTCTGCCTGAAGGATTTCGGATTGTAGCATACGAGTATGAGCCTGAGCCCATCTCACCGCTGGTATACACGCCGTCAATGACCCTAGTAGGGACATTGCGTCTCTTAATCTTAAAGTTGGATGTTTCCTCACAGCCATGATCTTGCGAATGATCTTCTGCTTCTTGTCTTCCGGTAGAAAAGATGACTGATCTTCTGAACTTAGAAGAATACCTAGAAAAATCTGACACCTGGCAGGTTCTAGTCTTGATTTTTCTATGTTGATCATCCAACCATGTTCCTGTAAGGACGATATAATGGCTTTTACATGGGTCTTACATTGATCAACCGAATTTCCAACTATCAAAAAATCGTCTAAATAGGGTACCACAAGGGTATCTCTTTCCCTGACGTGGGCCATTACTTCTGAAATAATTTTTGTGAATATTCTAGGCGCCATGGATAGGCCGAAGGGCATTGCCAGAAACTGAAAGTGCCTAACCTGATGGTTTACCCGTACTGCCATCCTGAGGAACTGTTGGTGATCTTTGTGAACAGGCAGATGGTAGTACGCATCTTTTAGATCCAGTACCGACATATAGCACCTGGGAAATAAAAGTTTAGTTGTTGACTTAATGGATTCCATCTTAAAAGCACGATATTGAAGAAATTTATTTAATTTACGCAAATTTATGATAGTCCTAAAAGACCCATCTGGTTTAGCAATCAAAAATAGCAGATAATAAAATCCTGTCTTCTCCTGGTGTTTTGGAACCTCTTCAATAATAATAATAGCTTCTTAAGTAATTGTTGAATCTCCAATTCTAAGGCTTGCTGTTGAGCCGGAGAATCAAGTGAAGTTAGAACAAAATGATCTGGAGGAATTTCTAAGAATTCCAATTTTAAACCTGACGCCACTACTCCCAATATCCAGGCACTAGAAGTTATTTTTGTTCAGTTTTTGAGGAAAAATTTTAATCTACCTCCCACTGGTAGACTCGATCTATCTATACTGGCGCCTACGTCTTGAAGAAGAAGAGGGGTTTCCATAGTATCCACCTTTCTTCTTCTGTTCCGCTGGCTCCCACTCATGATTATATCCCTGCTGGTCTGATTGGAATCTTCTGAATGGTACTCGTCTCTTGAAGGCATTCCTAAAGGTGGGATTAAACGCTTTAGGAAATCCCTTCTTCCTATCCTCTGCCTTCGCAAGGATGTCATCCAGCTCCGGGCCGAATAGGTACTCACCCCTACATGGAATGGTGCACAATTTGGCTCTAGCCTGAGCATCCCCCTTCCAGGTCTTAAGCCACAGAGCCCGTCGGGCCGCATTTGAAAGACCAGCCGATCTTGCCGCTAATTTCAAGGAGTCTATCGAAGCATCCGCTAAGTAAGCTACTCCCTCTCTGATTTGTGATAAGGAATCCAACAGCTTATCTCTAGGAACCTTTGTTTTAAGTTGTTCCTCTAGCTGGCTCACCCAGACCATAACTGATCTTGCCGTACAAGTACCAGCTATTGCTGGTTTAAAGGCCCCTGAAGATGATTCCCACACTTTTTTCAGGAACATATCCGCTTTCCTGTCTGATGGATCCTTAAGGAGTCCCACATCTTCCAGAGGTAGCAAGGCTGATCTTGAGGTAGAAGCTACTGCCGCGTCTACTTTGGGAAATTTTATCTATTGAGATAAGAGGTCATCATCAAAGGGGTATCTCCTTTTCGCCGCAGATGGTAAGAACCCCTTCTCCTGCTTATCCCACTCGCGTCTGACCAAATCTTTAATTGTGTCCACCACTGGAAAAGTTTTACGATTCCTCTGGCACAGCCCCGCAAACATAATTTCCTGGGCAGATTTTGCTTCCTTATTTTCTGTGATTCCCATAGTCGCACGGACTGCTTTGACCAGAGTATCCATATTGTCCATAGAAAAACAAGGTCTCCCTTCCTCATCCGAGGAGGATGGTGAAGAACCTTCTGAACACTCGCCTTCCTGTAGGGAAGGGCCCGAATCAGACCTCACTTCCATGCTGATCTTCTCATGCCGTCCTGATTTAAGAGAACATCTTATCTCGTCTCTAATGACCTCCCTCAAATTTGACGTACATAGAGGGGCTTCTTCTTCTAAGGTACGGCAGATACAAGCCTGAAATAATCTCTTGGAATAAATGTCTGGCAGTGGTTGTGTGCATAAAGCACTCTGTTTATGCTTTGATTTTGCCACCTTTTTTCCCTATAACAAAACATAGCACAAAAACAGCATAATCAGCAAGTGGTCTGGCATATAACACTCACCACAGCTGATGAAGATGGTGTACCGATCTCTGAGGAGGTGAGGTGCCATGTGACGTCGGGTTGCCAGACTCCTGCTGCCCGCGTACCACATCACTGCTGCCTGACGGACTGCTGCTTTTGCCCTGCTGCTCTGTCCGCTGCAAGTGCTCGGCGTCCCCAGCTGAGGACATGATGCCGCACATACTCACCCTGCAGCGGCGCTGTCTTTTGAATCTGCCGCGCTCCTCCTCCAGTATCCCCCGGAAGTAGATGAAGCACTTCCGGGTAACCAGCGCCGGCAGCGTCGCGCGTCCACCTGCGATCCAGGGCGGCATGCCTCATCCCTGGAAGCGCATCACTTCTCCTGGCCAGATGAGGGGGGTCCGCAAGCGGTACACCCCCGACGCTGCTTCCGGGCCCCCGATTCTGCCGCTCTCATCGGATGTCGCACAGAGGCCTCGTGGACCCGGGTAAGGAAAACCTGCAGGCTCCTGCCGTCCGGACAGGAACCCACACTGGAGGGCGAGGGGGACCGCCCCTTTTTAACCTGTAGGTTCCTGTCCGGATGGTGGGCGGATCCCCTCTCTCTCGTGGGGTGCTGTTGTGGCGATAGGAAAAAATTATTTTTTATTTTCACGGCTCTGCGTTATAAACTTCTGTGAATCACTTGGGGGTTTAAAGTGGTCACCGCACATCTAGATTAGTTCAATGGGAGGTCTAGTTTCCAAAATGAGGTCACATGTGGGGGAGCTCCAATGTTTAGGCACACAGGGGCTCTCCAAACGCGACATGGTATCCACTAACGATTGGAGCTAATTTTTCATTCAAAAAGTCAAATGGTGCTCCTTCCCTTCTGAGCCCTGCCGTGTGCCCAAACAGTGGTTTACCCCCACATGTGAGGTATCAGTGTACTCAAGAGAAATTGTCCAATAAATTTTAGGATCCATTTTATCCTGTTGCCCATGTGGAAATGAACAAATTGAGGCTAAAATAAATTTTTGAAAAAAAAGTACTTTTTCAAATTTACGGATCAATTTGTGAAGCACCTGGGGGTTCAAAGTGCTCACTATGCATCTAGATAAGTTCCGTGGGGTGTCTAGTTTCCAAAATGGGGTCACTTGTGGGGGAGCTCCAATGTTTAGGCACACAGGGGCTCTCCAAATGCAACATGGTGTCCGCTAAAGATTTGAACCAATTTTTCATTGAAATATTCAAATAGCGCTCCTTCCCTTCCGAGCCCTGTTGTGCGCCCAAACAGTGGTTCCCCTCCACATATAGGGTATCAGCGTACTCAGGACAAATTGTACAATAACTTTTGGGGTTCAGTTTCTCTTTTTACACTTGAGAAAATAAAAAAATTGTTGCTAAAAGATAATTTTTGTGACTAAAAAGTTAAATGTAAATTTTTTCCTTCCATGTTGCTTCTGCTGCTGTGAAGCACCTGAAGGGTTAATAAACTTCTTGGATGTGGTTTTGAGTACCTTGAGGGGTGCAGTTTTTAGAATGGTGTCACTTTTGGATATTTTCAGCCATATAGACCCCTCAAACTGACTTCAAATGTGAGGTGGTCCCTAAAAAAAATGGTTTTGTAAATTTCGTTGGAAAAATGAGAAATCGCTGGTCAAATTTTAACCCTTATAACTTCCTAGCAAAAAAAAATTTGTTTCCAAAATTGTGCTGATGTAAAGTAGACATGTGGGTAATGTTATTTATTAACTATTTTGTGTCACATAACTCTCTCGTTTACCAGAATAAAAATTCAAAATTTGAAAATGGCGAAATTTTCAAACTTTTAGCCAAATTTCCATTTTTTTCACAAATAAACGCAAAACATATTGACCTAAATTTACCACTATCATGAAGCCCAATATATCACAAAAAAACACTCTCAGAACCGCAAGGATCCGTTGAAGCGTTCCTGAGTTTTTACCTCATAAAGGGACACTGGTCAGAATTGCAAAAAACGGCCAGGTCATTAAAGGGAAGGTGCCACCAGTTTTCTTGTAGTTTGTTTTTTTGTGAAATTAAGCTTAAAATAGTAAATAAAATGTATTAATGCAATGTTTGCACTGTTTGCAAACATTTCTATATGAAAAATATTATATATTTTCTTACAAATATATATATTGACCACTAAGGGGAGCATTTTCCGTTTTAGACCTCAAGCAGCTATAGTAAGACTTACCAGCTTTACTGTTAGCTGGAAAATTGGGGCAGTACCTGCTGACATCACCATTTCCCTCCCCTTTTGGGTGGTCTAGTATCCCTGGGGCAGAATGAAGAGCAGCATCACAGGGCAGAGCCATTTTGTGTGTGACTGCCCTGTGATCTGCTATCACCAGCAGTTACTGCATCAGAAGCACAGTTAGTTTATGTGGTGTGTATGGAGCAGCATTGTCTGTGCAGAGCTGTCTGTGACTCATCCCTCAGTAATAAGAAGGAGCTCCAGGTCTGCAGTGAATGGCCAGGCATTGTGGAGGGAGGAGATACATTGTATGGCAGAGACAGGTGTCAGGTGTCACCTCTCTCTGCAGGCTGGGAATGCAGCTTAATGGAGTGAATGGAGCTCCTGTGATAGAGAGTAAGTGGAGCTGGGCAGAGAGCACTGGGCTATAATAAAATGGCTGCTAGTCACACCTACAGCAGTGAGTTGTGCAGCCCACAGAGGCGTGCCCAGCTCACTGCTAACGCCTCTCCAATGTTATAGATAGGGTCAGCGCCGGTCTATTATCTCCTATGTCCATGGGGTGCTGTAAAATGACACTGTTAGTGCCCTGCTACTGCTGCGAAACCAAGATGTCAGCCCCCAGTTCCTTCTTTAAACACATATAACACACGAAATCTGTTTCACATGCATTTAAAACTTGGTTATAGCAGCATGTTATGCTACATTACAGTGATTTATTAATGATCTACAAACGCGGTACCTTACCTTTAAGGTCAAAATAGGCTGGGTCATGAAGGGGTTAAAGGGGAAGTCACAGTGGCAGCGACCCAGTCCATGGTCCTGGGAGTCCAAATTAAAGGAAATGTCTTTAAAGGGGTTATTGAAACAAGGATATTCGTGATACCACCTGTGGTGTTCGGTCAGGGGTGACCGATGCTGCTAAAAGGGGTCTCCTGGGGAGTGGTGGCACTGCAGCAAGGATGGTATGGCTTCCCACAGGTTAAGCTGGGTCCCCAGGGCCCCCAATGTATTTGGCAAGGATGGTGTGGTGCCAGAAATAAACAGAGGTCACAAGGTTGCAGTCTCTTTACCTGGCTTACTTTTAGTTTACGGCCACAGTCCAGGGTACCAGCAACAGGTGATGGTGGAGTCCAGGCAGCCTGAAAACGAGTTGAACTCCCCTTGTCAGGTCAGATTGGGAGCCTTTCACTATGCACTGCATAATAGTCCCTTGCTGCCTATGGCCTCTTGCAAGGTCCTCTCTCACTCTCTGTCCTGAGACCGTTCCTGCATGGTAGGCGATGCAAGCCATTTTATAGGGGTCTCTTTCCACAGCGACTCAGAGCTCTGCATGTCGCTGTACCTCAGGGTGTAGATGTGGGCAAGTTGCTTTCAATACCCTGCCCTCTGGTTTCTGCTGTTGGGCATACAGTCCCTCACAGCCTCGGGCTCCCGGTGCTTTGTTCCTGCGCTTCAGCTTGGAAAGGTGCTCAGTCACAGCTCCCTTCCAGCTCTTCAATTCTCCTGTCCTCCTTCCTCTTTCACTGTCTCTACAGACTAACCTACACCTCCTCCAAACCAGAATGTATATAGGGAAGTTCCCCTGAAACCAGGTCTAGAGCTCCCCATTCCAACCTGAAGTCAGAACGTGTTGAATGTACAGATTACCTGTCAAATGGATCCTCCTCTTTTCCAGGCATGGCATCACCCTCCCCGAGAGGAAGGCAATACCACTGTGGTACCTGAACTCCTGGGGTGCCACATATGTTCCCCCAGCATCACCTGTGATGTATGTGCCCAACAGCATCTGCTATGATGTAAGAGCCCCCAGCATCACCTGTGATGTACTGTATGTACCCCCAGCATGTCATGTGATGTATGTGCATCCAGCGTTTCCTGTTATGTATATGCCCCAGTGTATCCTATGTGATGTAAATGCTTCAGTCCCATATACTAGATGAATTGACTTTGGAGGAAGTTGAAAGTCCTTGTTGCCCAGTGACAGGCCCAAAACATCACTGCTCTAGAGGAGATCAGCATGGAGGAATGGGCCAACATACCACCAACAGTGTGTGCCAACCTTGTGAAGACTTACAGTAAATGTTTGACATCTGCCATTGCCAACAAAGTATATATAACAAAATATTGAGATGAACTTTTGTTAATTACCAAATACTTATTTTCCACCATAATTTGCAAAACAAACCTTGCCAAATCAGACAAGGTGATTTTCTGGATTTGTTTTCTCATTTTGACTCTCATAGTTGTGGTCTATCTATGATGTCAATTACAGGCCTCTCTCATCTTTTTAAGTGGGAGAACTTACTACTTTTTTCCCCACTGTATATGCTGCAGCAACAGTAACTCTTATGTGATGTATATGCAGCGCCCCAGAGTCCTGGTCCTGCAGTATTGTCGCTCTGCCACTAAGGGGAGTGATGGTACGTCTGATTGTACTAAAAGAGTTCACCTGACCAGGTATCACAGTCACACACTACACTTCACACTCCGGCCACCAGGGGGAGCAAAAGGTTCTATTTACTAGGCCACTCCTCACACTCTGGTAAAACTGGGGGTTAAATAGGAAGTTAGGGAGAAGCTGACTGGGTTTTACCCAGGCAACATCTAGAGAGAGAGAGTTGCTGGGAAGATCCAGGGAGGTCCCTGTCAGGGGTGGGATCATGACAGTGGCCTAGCAAGAGACAGATCGTTACGGAGCCGTTCCTGCACTACCTTGCGGCGGCATCCTAAGAAAGGACAAGAAGCGGAGTATATTGTGTAGAAGTGAGAAACGAGATCACAGCACTAGGAGATAATACCGGGAGGAGTCGTGCCCTAAGATCGTGGCAACATCCTTCTGAGGCGCGTAGCTGGTGGCCGGAACGCCAAGGGAGTATTGGCTCTACGCATTACTCTGAACTACGGCAGGGCAGTTGACTTTAGGTTGGCTGTCTCACCTTTTCACCTATGCAGACAACGGAGGCAATTGTGGGAGAGGGGCGTCTCTAGGGTCCCTATAAAATAACTCCAGGCCTACCCCGTCATACGGGTGCGTCCTAGCCATATCATCTGGGGGACGGAGAGAGAGAACGTCAGAAACAGACACAAGAGTTGTGAGGACTATCCTGTGGTGCTCAGCAGGGAGGTACTACAACACACAGGCGCAAGTAGGAAGGCTACTGATTTCCACCTGCAAAGGGAACTCTGGATGTGCCTTCGGACCGGCCGGTCTCAGCTAGCCCTGTTAGCAGTGCTCTGGATTGTGGATGCTGAAGTCTACAGTAAAAGGTAAAGAGACTGCACCCTGTGTCCTCGTTATTTACTGCGACCTACACCATTACCATCTACTCATCAAGGGAAGCCCTGGGGACACCTGTGGGAAGGTATACCATCTAGCTGCCATTCCATCACCCCAGTGGACCCCTAGCAGCGTCGGTCACCCTGACCGAACACCACAAGTGGCGTCACGAACACTTGACAAACTTTCACCTACACCTTTAATTGGACGCCCCTTAGCAGGGCCACGGACCAGGTCGGGCCACCATGACATCCCCAGAAATGAGACAGAGGGACCCGGTACCGAGTACCCCATTGCCCTGCATCTGGGGGCGCTCCATATATATAATAATCTGTGTCTCCTATGTCATGTATATAGAGCAGTCTCTGTATCTCCTGTGTGATGTACAGTATATAACGCAGACCTCCCACTGCATAAATTATATAAATGTTACATTATTATTATTATTTATTTATATGGCACCATTAATTCCATGATGCTGTACATTGGAAAGGGGTTACATACAGAGTTATAGATATCATTTACAGTTAATGAATTTACAATGACAGACTAGTACAGAGGGGAGAGGACCCTGTCCTTGCAGACTTACATTCTATGGGATAATGGGGAACAGACAGAAGGTAGGGGAGCAGCAGCTCTGCTGGTGGTGAGGCAGGAGAATGGTTATTGCAGGCTGTAGGCTTTCCTGAAGAGATGGGTTTTCAGGTTCTGTCTGAAGGATCCGAGGGTGGTGAATAATCGGACATGTTGAGGCGTGGAATTCCAGAGGATGGGGGATATTCGGGAGAAATCTTGGAGGCAGTTGCGTGAGGAAAGAATAAGTGTGGTGGAGAGTAGGAGGTCTTGGGAGGATCGAAGATTGCGTGAGGGAAGATATTTGGAGATTTGTTCAGATTGTTGATGGCTTTGTAGATCAGTGTTAGTAGTTTGAACTGGATTCGTTGGGCAATTGGGAGCCAGTGGAGGGATTTGCAGAGGGGAGAAGCAGGGGAGTAGTGAGGTGGATTAGCCGGGCAGCAGAGTTGAGGACAGACTGGAGTGGTGCAAGAGAGTTAGCGGGGAGGCCACAGAGGAGGGTGTTGCAGTAGTCGAGGTGGGAGATGATGAGGGCGTGCACAAGAGTTTTAGTAGATTGTGAGCTGAGGAAGGGACAGATTCTGGCAATTTTTTTGAGTTGGAGGCGACAGGAGGTGGCAAGAGTTTGGATGTGCCTCTTGAAGGACAGGGCAGAGTCAAAAGTTACTCTGAAGCAGCAGATTACAGGTGTGGGAGAGAGCTTGATGCCATTTACAATAATAGATTGATCTGGTAGAGGAGATACGCAAGATGGAGGAAAGATGATGAGCTCGGTTTTGTCTACATTGAGTTTTAGGAAGCGAGAGGTGAAGAAGGAGGATATGACTGATAGACACTCCGGGATTCTGGACAGCAGGGAGGTGACATATGGGCCAGAGTGTCGTCCGCATACATGTGGTACTGGAAGCCATAGGACTTTATGAGTTGTCCTAGGCCAAGGGTATAGATGGAAAAAAAGTAGGGGCCCCAGGACAGAACCTTGAGGGACACCAACAGAGAGAGGGTGGGATGAAGAGGTAGTGTGGGAGTTGGAGACACTAAATGTGCGGTCGGAAAGGTATGAGGCAATCCAGGACAGGGCAATGTCTTTGATGCCAAGGGAAGAAAGAATCTGTAGCAGTAGGCAGTGGTTGACTGTGTCGAAGGTAGAGGACAGGTCGAGAAGGAGGAGGATGGCTGCGAGAAAGTCATTAGTAATTTTGGTCAGGGCAGTTTCAGTGGAGTGGTGGGGGCGGAAACCAGATTGGAGGTTGTCAAGGAGAGAGATAGATGAGAGGAGGGAGGAAAGTTGAGCATGGACATGCTGCTCAAGGAGTTTCGAAGCAGTGGTGAATTTCTCACATTGAGGATACCTGTGGTGTAATATAAATCTGTGTTCAGAATTTACTACTGCAAGTTCTTTTCAAAATTCATCACAAAGAGTCGACTGTGCTCGACAGACACAAATCTAGAAAAGCAGTTGTGGGTAGCAACATCATCCATACCACCTAATATCACAGCCGCACAAAAAAGTAGTTACAGCTGTCACATTAGGGGTGAGTTAATTAAATGTTGGACCAAATATAACAGAATAAATTTCAAGCTGATAATTTTGTATGGCCTCGTATATTGGTCTAAATATTCAAATGGCCCCTGGCAGAAAAAAGGTTCCCCATATACAAACACAATCACTATGCCATCATTTTATAAGGAAACAATAACCTTTAGCACAAATGTAAGCATAGATGACCATTCATCTAGTATACAACAAATATTTATTATTTTATATAAGAATTGTACAACAAGAATTGCATATGTAGATTTACATGTAAGATCTGATATTTGTGATTGAGAATCTACATCTTCACAAGGTTGACATGACCTTGACAATACCCACTTGAAGAGTGACTGCTACTGAACTAGTTAAGCAAGTTAGAGGAGTGTCTAGAAGTGGATGTGGGATGGAGAAGCTGAGATCAGTAGAGCTGTTTTGTGCAGTGATGCCAAGTCATACAGGGCACAGGCTACATCTCTTGCCTGCCGCAGCTGTGTCAAGGTATTGTACACTTTTTTCCTTTGTTCTTTAATAATTGGCTTTACCGTTTTCTTATACTTTAGCTACGCAGTTTAGTTATTCAATAATGGTTCTGATCACTTTCCTGCTTTTGTTGTAGCTGTTTTCTGACAATCACAAACAACTTATCTATCTATAAGGGTTACTGTAAGTATATTAACAGCAAAGTACTCTTATTGTGTTATGCACTTAAATTGTATATCATTTATATGGTACTTATAGCTGTTCTAGAGGAAGAGATATAACATTTCCCTGGTTACAAAGTCTCATTGATTAGAAACTCTAATGTATCTGACTAGGTCATATGATTACAAATATAATGAGAGCACATACGGTAAAGTCACAGTCACTTCTGACAGGTGTGTGAATGGTATGGTTTTGAAAATCGATATTGGATCATATAAACTGAGCATATTTCTATGTAGATACCCTCTGTCATTTTAACATCGAGCATACATACTGTATGTAGGTAGTAATGTTAAATTACCACTAATCTGTAACTTTTGAGTACTATTAGGCCATGTGCACACGTTGCGGATTTGGCTGTGGATCCCCAGCGGATTTGATGCTGCGGATTCACAGCAGTTTTCCATGTGGTTTACAGTACCATGTAAACCTATGGAAAACAAAATCCGCAGTGCACATGCTGCAGAAAATACCACGTGGCAATGCTGCGGTTTATTTACCGCAGCATGTCAATTCTTTGTGCGGATTCCGCAGCGTTTTACACCTGCTCCATAATTGGAATCCGCAGGTGTTAAAACGCTGTGAAAAAATGGACAAAAACCGCGGTAAATCCGCGGTAAATCCGAAGGTAATCCGCAGGTAAAATGCATTGCGTTTTACCTGCAGATTTTTCACACTCTAGAGCAGGGATATCAAACTAAAATACACAGAGGGACAAAATTAAAAGTCACAGGTCAACTTGATTTTTTTTTTTTTAAGTCTACAATTGAGGTTATTTTTCCTTATCAAACATATCGATTCACTTTTTCATATGGAAATAAACTTAAAGAGGTTGTCCCATGAACAAAGTAAATTTTAATTAATGGATCTTGGAGTAAAATTTTGAAATAATATAATGTTATATAACAGCAGTAAAAAGCATATGGCCCAATGGCCTAATTTAAATATGTAATAACAAAGGATAAAAAAAGCCTTGAATAATACAGATTATAAAATACTAGATGGTGGCCCGATTCTAACACATCGGGTATTCTAGAATATGTATGTAGTTTATTTATGAAGTTTTCAGAATAATGCAATTTATGCACAGGATTCAGCCGGACTGCTCCTGTCGCTGATTGTTCGCGGCCGGGCGTGACCAATCAGTGAAGCCAGGGCCGGCTCCAGGTTTTTGGGGGCCCCAGGCGAAAGAAGTCTCAGTGGGCCCCCCTCTTTAACACATACCATGATTCATAATGCGCAGATACAGCAGAGAAACATAGCACAGCCAAGTAGCGTATAACACAGCCCACGTAGTATATAGCACAGCCCATGTAGTATATAACACAGCCACGTAGTATATAGCACAGCCACGTAGTATATTGTCCAGCCACGTAGTATATAGCACAGCCCATGTAGTATATTGCCCAGCCACGTAGTATATTGCCCAGCCACGTAGTATAATGCACAGACACGTAGTATATTGCCCAGCCACATAGTATGTTGCCCAGCCACGTAGTATATTGCACAGACACGTAGTATATTGCCCAGCCACGTAGTATATAGCACAGACACGTAGTATATTGCCCAGCCATGTAGTATATTGCCCAGGCACGTAGTATATTTCCCAGTCACGTAGCGTATAGCACAGACACGTAGTATATAGCACAGACACGTAGTATATTGCCCAGCCACGTAGTATATTGCCCAGCCACGTAGTATATAGCACACACAAAAACACTGAACTTTAGGAAGGCAAAGTTTCACCAGCTTAGAGATGCCCTTAATCTGGTAGAATGGGACAATATCCTCAGAAATAAGAATACAGATAATAAATGGAAAATGTTTAAGAACATCCTAAATAGGCACTGTAAGCGGTTTATACCTTGTGGGAATAAAAGGACTAGAAATAGGAAAAACCCAATGTGGCTAAACAAAGAAGTAAGACAGGCAATTAACAGTAAAAAGAAAGCATTTGCACTACTAAAGCAGGATGGCACCATTGAAGCTCTAAAAAAATATAGGGAGAAAAATACTTTATCTAAAAAACTAATTAAAGCTGCCAAAAAGGAAACAGAGAAGCACATTGCTAAGGAGAGTAAAACTAATCCCAAACTGTTCTTCAACTATGTCAATAGTAAAAGAATAAAAACTGAAAATGTAGGCCCCTTAAAAAATAGTGAGGAAAGAATGGTTGTAGATGACGAGGAAAAGGTTAACATATTAAACACCTTCTTCTCCACGGTATTCACGGTGGAAAATGAAATGCTAGGTGAAATCCCAAGAAACAATGAAAACCCTATATTAAGGGTCACCAATCTAACCCAAGAAGAGGTGCGAAACCGGCTAAATAAGATTAAAATAGATAAATCTCCGGGTCCGGATGGCATACACCCACGAGTGCTAAGAGAACTAAGTAATGTAATAGATAAACCATTATTTCTTATTTTTAGGGACTCTATAGCGACGGGGTCTGTTCCGCAGGACTGGCGCATAGCAAATGTGGTGCCAATATTCAAAAAGGGCTCTAAAAGTGAACCTGGAAATTATAGGCCAGTAAATCTAACCTGTACTGTTGGTAAAATATTTGAAGGGTTTCTGAAGGATGTTATTCTGGATTATCTCAATGAGAATAACTGTTTAACTCTATATCAGCATGGGTTTATGAGAAATCGCTCCTGTCAAACCAATCTAATAAGTTTTTATGAAGAGGTAAGCTATAGGCTGGACCACGGTGAGTCATTGGACGTGATATATCTCGATTTTTCCAAAGCGTTTGATACCGTGCCGCACAAGAGGTTGGTACACAAAATGAGAATGCTTGGTCTGGGGGAAAATGTGTGTAAATGGGTTAGTAACTGGCTTAGTGATAGAAAGCAGAGGGTGGTTATAAATGGTATAGTCTCTAACTGGGTCGCTGTGACCAGTGGGGTACCGCAGGGGTCGGTATTGGGATCTGTTCTCTTCAACATATTCATTAATGATCTGGTAGAAGGTTTGCACAGTAAAATATTGATATTTGCAGATGATACAAAACTATGTAAAGCAGTTAATACAAGAGAAGATAGTATTCTGCTACAGATGGATCTGGATAAGTTGGAAACTTGGGCTGAAAGGTGGCAGATGAGGTTTAACAATGATAAATGTAAGGTTATACACATGGGAAGAAGGAATCAATATCACCATTACACACTGAACGGGAAACCACTGGGTAAATCTGACAGGGAGAAGGACTTGGGGATCCTAGTTAATGATAAACTTACCTGGAGCAGCCAGTGCCAGGCAGCAGCTGCCAAGGCAAAGAGGACCATGGGGTGCATTAAAAGAGGTCTGGATACACATGATGAGAGCATTATACTGCCTCTGTACAAATCCCTAGTTAGACCGCACATGGAGTACTGTGTCCAGTTTTGGGCACCGGTGCGCAGGAAGGATATAATGGAACTAGAGAGAGTACAAAGGAGGGCAACAAAATTAATAAAGGGGATGGGAGAACTACAATACCCAGATAGATTCGCGAAATTAGCATTATTTAGTCTAGAAAAAAGACGACTGAGGGGTAGTGTTGAGCATTCCGATACCGCAAGTATCGGGTATCGGCCGATACTTGCGGTATCGGAATTCCGATACCGGGATTCCGATACTTGCCGCGTATCGGATACCGGAATCGGAAGTTCCAAGATTCAAAATGCAGAAATTCAGCCAATGAGAATGATTCCAAGTGTGGGCACATCCTGTTTAGCATGGAGGGCATGAAACTACTGGCAAGGCTGTGATTGGCTGCTGAAATGATGTCATGATGCAGTTTAAAAGTCGCTGGCGCCATTTTGCGATCACTCTGCTGTGAATTCAGTTAGTGACAGGACGCTGTTTGCTGACTGAGGGACAGTTTAGAGATAGCGATTTGCTTCTTTGTGCTTTCCAAAGGCTAATTTAGCAACCGCTGTGTTCACCTACTATTCACCTTGCTTTTGCCTTGTAGCGCTGTTTTCACAGCGATCTGCAAGGTCTGTGTGTGTGTGTGTGTGAGTGCAGCCCACTCTCTAGTCTGAGTGCAGCCACATAGGCCATCCATAGCTGGTTGTATTCAGTTCAGGGAGGGTGGTTCATTGCCTCATACTGTTCTTTTTTTTTTTTTTTTCAAGTAGTGTAGTCTGCTGCTAATTTATTCAAAAAAATCCTATTAGTGTCTTTCCACCCGTCTCCAGCTAATTTGTGGAAAAACACTACATAGGATAACGTAGAGGAGGGTTTTTGGGCCTTGCAGCGCCGTTTACGGCTGTCTGCACGGTCTCCGTGTGATTGCAGCTCGCCCTGTAGTCTGTGAGCAGCCATAGCCTGGTTGTCTCCAGCTCAGGGTTGTTCACTGCGTCATACCGCCAAATCAATTTTCATTTTGTTTTAAGTAGTGCAGGCTGCTGCACATTTTTCCAAAAAATTCCTATTAGTGTCTTTCCACCCGTCTCCAGCTAATTTGTGGAAAAACACTACATAGGATAACGTAGAGGAGGGTTTTTGGGCCTTGCAGCGCCGTTTACGGCTGTCTGCACGGTCTCCGTGTGACTGCAGCTCGCCCTGTAGTCTGTGAGCAGCCATAGCCTGGTTGTCTCCAGCTCAGGGTTGTTCACTGCGTCATACCGCCAAATCAATTTTCATTTTGTTTTAAGTAGTGCAGGCTGCTGCACATTTTTTCAAAAAATTCCTATTAGTGTCTTTCCACCCGTCTCCAGCTAATTTGTGGAAAAACACTACATAGGATAACGTAGAGGAGGGTTTTTGGGCCTTGCAGCGCCGTTTACGTCTGTCTGCACGGTCTCCGTGTGACTGCAGCTCTATCCGTTGTCAGTTCAGCCCCAAAAAAATAAATAAATAATAAAGTTCACCAAACACACCAGTTACACCACTTTACATTTGTGTAGGCCACATTAGCTCATATTAAAGTCTAGTCCACACTTTAGAAAATTAGTGTTTCTTATACCTGTTAGGAGGAGTTGCTCAGGAATAAGCACACAAAGCCGTTAGTACTTTTCTGCTTATCTTTATCAGTCAACCAAGATGAAGAAGGCAGTGAGTAAGGCACGTGGGCGTGGGCGTGGGCGCGGAGCAGGGAGGGGACGTGGGGATTCTGTGCCTGCTGCGGGCACCGGTGACTCATCAGCACCCACTTTCACCAGGCAACAGTCATTCATGCGCAGCTTTGTGTCAGAGCGCCGTACACCGCTGCTGCGTGAAGAACAAATTGAAGCCGTTGTCGGATGGATGGCAGCTAATGCATCAACTTCAATTAGTGCCACATCCTCTCAGACACAGAGCACTGGAGAGCAGCCATCTGTCTCTTCACCACCTGCCAAATTGCCCAGGCAGACAGAGAGCCCAGGACAGGAGCCGTCTCTACTTCTGTTCTCTGAATCTCTTGGCTTGGAAACAGGGGGCCAGCCAAGCAGCATTGGAGAAATGGAAGAAGAGGCAGGGTGCAGTGATGCCCAACAGCTTTTTCTCTCTTCCTCTGAAGAGGCGGGTGGGCCAGTGGCTCTGGTCACCACATCGCAGGCCGCATCAGCTGATGATGACACTCAGGTGCCACTTACTGGTGCGTGCTCTGCTGCTGAGACTACCCAGGAGGAGCAGTTGGGGGCAGAGGGTAGTGTAGATGATGAGGTCCTTGACCCATCTTGGCGTGAGGGACAGGAAGGTGGTGGGAGCAGTTCTGAGGAAGAGATTCCCCGTACGGCCCAAAGAGGGAGAGGGAGGGGGAAGACT
This sequence comes from Ranitomeya variabilis, assembly GCF_051348905.1. Taxonomy (NCBI): domain Eukaryota; kingdom Metazoa; phylum Chordata; class Amphibia; order Anura; family Dendrobatidae; genus Ranitomeya; species Ranitomeya variabilis. Next base: position 300,637,058 of record NC_135236.1, on the reverse strand, counting down.
GCGGATCCTGCAGCCTCCGCTTTGGCAGCCGTTAGGAGCATGTCTCTTCCAAAAGCCAAAAAGGGCGCTCCCAAGACTTGCAGTGCCTGGTCCTTTTTTGACACAGTTGCAGCTGACATTTGCTATGTCAAATGCAAGGTGTGTCATCAGAAAGTCAAAAGAGGTTGAAATGTCAGCAGCCTCAATACCTCCAACATGTGGAAACATGTGCGCACCAGGCACCCGGCGGAGTTAGAAAAACACACTGAAGAGCTAGGCCAACCAACAGCGGCAGCTACCACCTCTTCAGCTCGTGTTGCCTCTTCCTCCAGCTCACACGCAGCTGGTTCGGCTTCCTCCCAGGATCGCCGTGGAAGAACCTCTGGCCCTGTTGTCCAGAGACCCGCTGTAATTCCACCCGCAGCACCACTTTCCCAGTCATCCACACACTCCCAGCCCAGTCTACAGCCATCGGTAGTACAGGCATGGGAGAAAAGGCGGCCTTTCTCGTCAAACCACCCACGAGCACAGGCTCTGACTGCAGGCATTGCCAAACTTCTGTCACTGGAAATGCTGTCATTCAGGCTGGTGGAGACTGACAGCTTCCGTGACTTGATGTCATTGGCAGTCCCCCAGTACAATGTGCCCAGCCGCTTTTACTTCAGCAGGCAAGCCATCCCTGCCCTGCACAAGCATGTGGAGGGACACATAAAACACGTGCTACTGAACGCCGTCAGTAGCAAGGTCCACCTCACCACCGATGCGTGGACCAGTCACCATGGACAGGGGCGATACCTTTCCCTCACTGCCCATTGGGTTAATGTCGTTGAGCCGGGTACAGACCGTGCGAGTGGCGCAGGACGTGTCCTGCCCACTCCAAGGATTGCAGGAATCCATTCTGTACGCATTGACTCCTCCTCCTACACCAGTTCCTCAGAATCATCGCTGCAGGAGCCGTCACAGTCCACCTCCACATGAACTCGTGATGAACGTGTACCTGTTACGACCGACATGAGCACAGCCGTGGCCAAACGTCAACAGGCCGTCTTGAAATTAATTTCTTTGGGGAATCGAAGCCACACAGCGCAGGAGCTCTGGAATGCCATCAAGCAGGAGAGCGATGTGTGGTTTGTGCCAGCGAATCTCCAGCCAGGCATAGTAGTGTGTGATAATGGCCGAAATCTGGTGGCAGCTCTGGGCCTCGGCAACCTCACTCACATCCCATGTCTGGCACATGTGCTCAATTTGGTCGTGCAGAGTTTTCTGAGGGACTATCCGGATCTTGATGCACTGCTGCACAAGGTCCGCCTAGAGTGTGCTCACTTGCGGCGTTCCAGCACGGCAAAAGCGCGCATTGCGGCTCTGCAGCGCCGACACCGCCTGCCGGAACATCGCATCATATGTGACCTACCTACCAGGTGGAATTCCACGTTACATATGTTGGAGCGGTTGTGTGAGCAGCAGCAAGCTGTAATGGAGTACCAGCTGCTTCAGGCGCAAAAAAGTCGCAGTCAGCGCCGTACAGACTTCACAACCACAGAGTGGGCCACTATGAAGGACGTCTGCCAGGTTTTGCGTCCCTTCGATTATTCCACGCGGATGGCGAGTGCAGATGATGCACTAGTCAGCATGACTGTCCCCCTTATCTGCCTGCTTGAAAAATCACTGCAAGCGCTAAGGGATGATGTTGTGGAAGAGGTGGAGGATGAGGATTCAGCATTTCCATCATCTTCTGGACAGTCAGCGCCACGTGGTTCCTCACAAACGCGTAGGCAGGGGACAGTTTGTGAGGAGGATGAGGAGGAGTCAATGGAGGAGGAAGACATCCGTCCAGAGGAGGGAGTTACACAATTGTCCAGTAGTCAGTGTGTACAGTGAGGGTGGGGTGATGACGAGCGGGCAGAGATCACGCCTCCAGCAGGGGACAGCGTTTCTTGGGCAGTTGGCAGTCTGCAGCACATGGTGGATTACATGCTGCAGTGCCTGAGAAACGACCGCCGCATCGCCCACATTCTCAACATGTCTGAATATTGGGTGTTCACCCTCCTCGATCCTCGCTACCGGGACAACGTAGAAAGCCTCATCACACCGTTGAACCGGGAGCGAAAAATGCGGGAGTACCAAGACACACTGGTGAATTCCATCATCTTCTCCATTCCAAGTGAGAGAAGTGCTGCTAGTGCATTCCAAAGCAGCTCAGTGCGTCCAGGCAGTGGTGGAGGCTCTGCACAAAGAGGGAGCAGAAGCAGTGCCTCTGCCCAAGGCAAGACCAGTATGGCCCAACTGTGGCACAGTTTTCTGTGCCCGCCACAAAAGTCTACACCATCACAGACGGCTCCAGTCAGCAGGAGGCAACGGTTCCGTCAGATGGTGACAGACTACATGTCTTGCCCTCTTGCTGTACTCCCAGACAGCTCTTCCCCTTTCAAGTTTTGGGTCTCAAAGCTGGATACATGGCCAGAGCTAAGCCAGTATGCATTGGAGGTGCTGTCTTGCCCTGCGGCCAGTGTATTATCGGAACGTGTCTTTAGTGCTGCAGGTGGTGTACTAACTGACCGTCGCATGCGACTATCCTCCGATAACGTTGACCGGCTTACTTTCCTGAAAATGAACAAGGCCTGGATCTCGCAGGAATTTGCCACTCCTCTTCCTGATTAAATAATTAGGTGACTGTCTACAGTATCCAGGTCTCCTGTTGTGTTCATCTTTCTACCACCTGAACTTAAATTCCTGGGCTCCAACACCGCCAGTTGAGGCTCAGAAGTGCCGTCTGCACAGTCAAAACATACGACCCAGTGTTATTGGGTTTCAGTAACGTCAGCTGATCCCCAGCTGTGTAGCCAGCAATGTGTCATGCGACCGCCACGCTGACACAACAACTGAAATGTAAGGGAATCTGTCCCCCCCCCCAAGGTGTTTGTTACTGAAAGAGCCTCCTTGTGCAGCAGTAATGCTGCACAAGGAAAAGGTAGCTATTTTGGTTTAGCTCCTTGCACACGCAGAACTTAACACTTATAAAATGTGTCCACTGATACCGTAAAACCGTCCCGGAGGTGGGACTTTCCTTCGTAATATGACGCAGCACAGCCGTCATTCCTCCCCCCCCCCCCGGCGCCGCGCCCCGGCTCCTCAGCGTTGTTTGATTCCGTCCCGGAGCCTGCGCTGTTATGTTATCCCGTGGCCAGGCACACTTAGCGCTGCCCGTCTTCTGGCATCATTTGGTGTCAGGATGGCTGCGCCTGTGCGGCCGCGCTGGCCGAGAGCCCGCCTCGCAGTGTCTTCTGATTTAATCCCACTGGGGGCCTGGGATCCATGGACATGCGCAGTGCATATCTGAACCTCCACCTCTCACTCATCTCCCTATGGCTTCTTCAGACTGTTCGGTGTCAGCTGGTCCCTAATAGCATGCCACGGCCGTGACACCGCACAGTCTTAAGAAGCCGTAGGGAGGGGAGTGAGAGGCGAGGATATGCACTGCGCATGGCCATGGATCCCAGGCCCCCAGTGGGATAAAATCAGAAGACACTGCGAGGCGGGCTCTCGGCCAGCGCGGCCGCACAGGCGCAGCCAGCCTGACACCAAATGATGTCAGAAGATGGGCAGCGCTAAGTGTGCCTGGCCAAGGGATAACATAACAGCGCAGGCTCCGGGACGGAATCAAACTACGCTGAGGAGCCGGGGCGCGGCGCCCGGGGGGGAGGAATGACGGCTGTGCTGCGTCATATTACGAAGGAAAGTCCCACCTCCGGGACGGTTTCACGGTTTCAGGGGACACATTTTATAAGTGTTTAGTTCTGTGTTTGCAAGGAGCATGATGAAAAGAGCCACCTTTTCCTTTTGCATCTTTTGTGCTGCACAAGCTGGCTCTTTCAGCTACAAACGCCTTGGGGGAGGTTAAAGGTTCCCTTTCGACTTTCTCAGGCTTCGGCCTACATTGTGTTCCTCTGCTTTTCCACCTGTCCCTGGGCTCCAACACCGCTAGTTGCTGTCCAGAAGTGCTGTCCGCACAGTCCCAACAGTCCCTCCTCTGTTATTGGGGTTCAGTAACGTCAGCTGTTCCCCTGCTGTGTGTGTGGCAATCCCTCCTACCTCCTCCACCTCCTCCTCCACCTGTCCCTGGGCTCCAACACCGCTAGTTGTTGCCTGGTAGTGCTGTACGCGCAGTCCCGACAGTCCCTCCTCTGTTATTGGGGTTCAGTAACGTCAGCTGTTCCCCTGCTGTGTGTGTGGCAATCCCTCCTACCTCCTCCACCTCCTCCTCCTCCACCTGTCCCTGGGCTCCAACACCGCTAGTTGTTGCCTGGTAGTGCTGTACGCGCAGTCCCGACAGTCTCTCCTCTGTTATTGGGGTTCAGTAACGTCAGCTGTTCCCCTGCTGTGTGTGTGGCAATCCCTCCTACCTCCTCCACCTCCTCCTCCTCCACCTGTCCCTGGGCTCCAACACCGCTAGTTGTTGCCTGGTAGTGCTGTACGTGCAGTCCCGACAGTCCCTCCTCTGTTATTGGGGTTCAGTAACGTCAGCTGTTCCCCTGCTGTGTGTGTGGCAATCCCTCCTACCTCCTCCACATCCTCCTCCTCCACCTGTCCCTGGGCTCCAACACCGCTAGTTGTTGCCTGGTAGTGCTGTACGCGCAGTCCCGACAGTCCCTCCTCTGTTATTGGGGTTCAGTAACGTCAGCTGTTCCCCTGCTGTGTGTGTGGCAATCCCTCCTACCTCCTCCTACCTCCTCCACCTCCTCCACCTGTCCCTGGGCTCCAACACCGCTAGTTGTTGCCTGGTAGTGCTGTACGCACAGTCCCAACAGTCCCTCCTCTGTTATTGGGGTTCAGTAACGTCAGCTGTTCCCCTGCTGTGTGTGTGGCAATCCCTCCTATCTCCTCCATCTCCTCCTCCACCTGTCCCTGGGCTCCAACACCGCTAGTTGTTGCCTGGTAGTGCTGTACGCGCAGTCCCGACAGTCCCTCCTCTGTTATTGGGGTTCAGTAACGTCAGCTGTTCCCCTGCTGTGTGTGTGGCAATCCCTCCTACCTCCTCCTACCTCCTCCACCTCCTCCACCTGTCCCTGGGCTCCAACACCGCTAGTTGTTGCCTGGTAGTGCTGTACGCACAGTCCCAACAGTCCCTCCTCTGTTATTGGGGTTCAGTAACGTCAGCTGTTCCCCTGCTGTGTGTGTGGCAATCCCTCCTATCTCCTCCACCTCCTCCTCCACCTGTCCCTGGGCTCCAACACCGCTAGTTGTTGCCTGGTAGTGCTGTACGCACAGTCAACAGTCCCTCCTCTGTTATTGGGGTTCAGTAATGTCAGCTGTTCCCCTGCTGTGTGTGTGGCAATCCCTCCTACCTCCTCCACCTCCTCCTCCTCCACCTGTCCCTGGGCTCCAACACCGCTAGTTGTTGCCTGGTAGTGCTGTACGCACAGTCCCAACAGTCCCTCCTCTGTTATTGGGGTTCAGTAACGTCAGCTGTTCCCCTGCTGTGTGTGTGGCAATCCCTCCTATCTCCTCCACCTCCTCCTCCACCTGTCCCTGGGCTCCAACACCGCTAGTTGTTGCCTGGTAGTGCTGTACGCGCAGTCCCGACAGTCCCTCCTCTGTTATTGGGGTTCAGTAACGTCAGCTGTTCCCCTGCTGTGTGTGTGGCAATCCCTCCTACCTCCTCCTACCTCCTCCACCTCCTCCACCTGTCCCTGGGCTCCAACACCGCTAGTTGTTGCCTGGTAGTGCTGTACGCACAGTCCCAACAGTCCCTCCTCTGTTATTGGGGTTCAGTAACGTCAGCTGTTCCCCTGCTGTGTGTGTGGCAATCCCTCCTATCTCCTCCACCTCCTCCTCCACCTGTCCCTGGGCTCCAACACCGCTAGTTGTTGCCTGGTAGTGCTGTACGCACAGTCAACAGTCCCTCCTCTGTTATTGGGGTTCAGTAATGTCAGCTGTTCCCCTGCTGTGTGTGTGGCAATCCCTCCTACCTCCTCCACCTCCTCCTCCTCCACCTGTCCCTGGGCTCCAACACCGCTAGTTGTTGCCTGGTAGTGCTGTACGCACAGTCCCAACAGTCCCTCCTCTGTTATTGGGGTTCAGTAACGTCAGCTGTTCCCCTGCTGTGTGTGTGGCAATCCCTCCTATCTCCTCCACCTCCTCCTCCACCTGTCCCTGGGCTCCAACACCGCTAGTTGTTGCCTGGTAGTGCTGTACGCGCAGTCCCGACAGTCCCTCCTCTGTTATTGGGGTTCAGTAACGTCAGCTGTTCCCCTGCTGTGTGTGTGGCAATCCCTCCTACCTCCTCCACCTCCTCCTCCTCCACCTGTCCCTGGGCTCCAACACCGCTAGTTGTTGCCTGGTAGTGCTGTACGCGCAGTCCCGACAGTCCCTCCTCTGTTATTGGGGTTCAGTAACGTCAGCTGTTCCCCTGCTGTGTGTGTGGCAATCCCTCCTACCTCCTCCTACCTCCTCCACCTCCTCCACCTGTCCCTGGGCTCCAACACCGCTAGTTGTTGCCTGGTAGTGCTGTACGCACAGTCCCAACAGTCCCTCCTCTGTTATTGGGGTTCAGTAACGTCAGCTGTTCCCCTGCTGTGTGTGTGGCAATCCCTCCTACCTCCTCCACCTCCTCCTCCTCCACCTGTCCCTGGGCTCCAACACCGCTAGTTGCCGTCCAGAAGTGCTGTCCGCACAGAGCCAAACACCTCGCCAATGTGTTAGTGGGGTTCAGCACCGCCAGCTGTTCCCCTGCTGTGCAGCCGGCAACGTGTACTGCGACCGCCACGCAGGCACAACAAGTTAAATTTAAGGGAACCTGTCCCCCCCCCCCCAGGCGTTTGTTACTGAAGGAGCCACCTTGTGCAGCAGTAATGATGCAAAGGGAAAAAGTGCCTCTTTTCGTGGTGCTCCTTGCACATGCTGATCCTAACACTTATGAAAAGTGTCCCCTCCTACCGTGATACCGTACGGTTGGTGGAACTTTCCTATGTGATGTGATGCAGCACAGCCGTCATTCTTACCCCCTTGGAGCCGTGCGCCGCCTCCTCAGCGTTGTTTGAATCAGTCCCGGAGCCTGCGCTGTTAGGTTAGCCCTTGGCCAAGCACACATTTTGCGCTGCCCGCCTTCTGACATCATTTGGTGTCAGGCTGGCTGCGCCTGTGCGGCCGCGCTGGCCGAGATCCCGCCTCGTACTGTCTTCTGATTTCATCCCACTGGGGGCCTGAGATCCATGGACATGCGCAGTGCATATCTGAACCTCCACCTCTCACTCATCTCCCTACGGCTTCTTCAAACTGTGCGGTGTCAGCTGGTCCCTAATAGCATGCCACGGCCGTGACACCGCACAGTCTGAAGAAGCCGTAGGGAGGGGAGTGAGAGGCGAGGATATGCACTGCGCATGGCCACGGATCTCAGGCCCCCAGTGGGATTAAATCAGAAGACAGTACGAGGCGGGATCTCGGCCAGCGCGGCCGCACAGGCGCAGCCAGCCTGACACCAAATGATGTCAGAAGACGGGCAGCGCAAAATGTGTGCATGGCCAAGGGCTAACCTAACAGCGCAGGCTCCGGGACTGATTCAAACAACGCTGAGGAGGCGGCGCACGGCTCCAAGGGGGTAAGAATGACGGCTGTGCTGCGTCACATCACAAAGGAAAGTTCCACCAACCATACGGTATCACGGTAGGAGGGGACACTTTTCATAAGTGTTAGGTTCAGCATGTGCAAGGACCATAATTAAAAGAGCTAAGTTTACCTTTTCCAGCATTAGTGCTGTACACAATGGCTCTTTCAGCTACAAACGCCTGGGGGGGGGGTTAAAGTTTCCCTTTCAACTTGCTCCAGTGCAGGCTTTGGCCTACACTCTGCTCCCTCTCCTCCTCCTGCTGACCCTGGGCTCTAACACCGCCAGTTGGGGCCCAGATGTGCTAGCTGCACAGAGAAAAACACCAGCCAATGTGTCAGTGGGGTTCAGCACCGCCAGCTGTTCCCCTGCTGTGCAGCCAGCAACGTGTCCTGCAACAGCCACGCAGACACAAGAACTGGAATTGAAGGAAACCTGTCCCCCCTCCCCCAGGTGTTTCTACGTTTTACAGCCACCTTGTACGACAGTAATGCTGCATGTGTTCAAGGTGGCTCAGAAACTTATTCTCCTTGCCCATGTTGAACTGAACACATCTAAAATGAGTCCTCTGCGACCATTAAAACGTCCCTCAGGTGTGATTTTCCTTTGTATTGACACGCAACAAGCTCCTTGGTAGCGCTGCCCGTCTTCTGGCATCATTGTTTGGCTGCCTGCGCCTCTGCGGCCGCCTTGCCCCACACAACGCCCCTCGGTGTCTTATTTATTTGGACTGCGAGGGTGTGATTGATGGGCATGAACGGTGCATTTCTTCGCCTGTCCCTCATCTCCTTCCGCCTTCTTCGGACTGTGTGGCTTCATGGCCGTGGCATGCGATAAGGGATCAGCTGACGCCGCATAGTCTGAAGCGGGTGTAAGAACCCAAGCGAGAGGCGAACATATGTGCTGCGCCAGGCCATGAATCCCAGCCCCGCAGTGTTTTAACAATGTTAAGACACTGCGGGGCTGGGATTCATGGTCATCGCAAACCGCAACGGCCGACATTACATGATGTCAGAGGATGGGCAGCGCTAACAGCGCAAGGCTAAGGGATAACACGACAGCGCAGACTCCTGTGCAACAAATAACGATGCTCAGGAGGCCGCGCCAAGCACCAAGGTGGCATTTTTGCCAGCTGTACTGCGTCTCTTTACGAAGGGAACTCACGCCTCAAAATCAGTTTGACTGTGTAAGGGCCTAAATGTTATACGTGTTCCTTTCAGCGTGTGCAAGGAGCAAAATTAAAAGAGCAACCTTTGACTTGTGCAGCACTACTGCTGCATAAGCTGTGGCTCTTCTACTTTGTAACCCCTGAGGGGGGGTTAAAGGTTACCTTTGAAATTGGTTCAAGTAGGCTTCGGCCTACACTCTGCTCCCCCTGCAGAGCCCGGGCTCCAACACCGCCAGTTGGGGCCCGGTACTGCTAGCTGCACAGAGCCAAACACCAGCCAATGTGTCAGTGGGGTTCAGCACCGCCAGCTGTTCCCCTGCTGTGCAGCCGGCAACGTGTCCTGCAACTGCCACGCAGGCACAACAGACCCAAAGCTGCCGCCAGTGCAGGCTTCGGCCTACACTCTGCTCCATCTCCTCCTCCTGCTGACCCCGGGCTCTAACACCGCCAGTTGGGGCCCGGTACTGCTAGCTGCACAGAGAAAAACACCAGCCAATGTGTCAGTGGGGTTCAGCACCGCCAGCTGTTCCCCTGCTGTGCAGCCGGCATCGTGTCCTGCAAAAGCCACGCGGACACAAGAACTGAAATTGAAGGGAACCTGTCCCCCCTCCCCCAGGCGTTTGTACGTTTTTAAGGCCACCTTGTACAGCGGTAATGCTGCATGTGTGCAAGGTGGCTCATAAACGTATTCTCCTCGCACATGTGGAACTGAAAACACGTCTAAAATGTGTCCTCTGTGTGACCATTTAACCGTCCCTGTGGTGTGACTTTCCTTTGTAATGACACGCTGCAACCCCCTTGGTAGCGCTGCCCGTCTTCTGGCATCATTGTTTGGCTGCCTGCGCCTCTGCGGCCGCCCTGACCCACACAACGCCCCTCGGTGTCTTATTTCTTGGGACTGCGAGGGTGTGATTGATGGGCATGAGCGGTGCATCACTTCGCCTGTCCCTCATCTCCTTCCGCCTTCTTCAGACTGTGCGGCTTCATGGCCGCGGCATGCGATAAGGGATCAGCTGACGCCGCACAGTCTGAAGCGGGTGTAAGGACCCGAGTGCGAGAGGCGAACATATGTGCTGCGCCAGGCCATAAATCCCAGCCCCGCAGTGTTTTAACAATGTTAAGACACTGCGGGGCTGGGATTCATGGTCATCGCGAACCGCACCGGCCGACATTAAATGAGGTCAGAAGATGGGCAGCGCTAACAGCGCTAGGCCAGGGGATAACACGACAGCGCAGACTCCTGTACAGCAAATAACAACGCTCAGGAGGCTGCACCCAGCACCAAGGTGGGATTCTTGACATCTGTGCTGCGTCTCATTACAAAGGGAACTCGCGCCTCCAACACAGTTTGACTGTATAAAGGGCTAAATGTTATACGTGTTTCATTCAGCGTGTGCAAGGAGCAAAATTAAAAGAGCAACCTTTGACTTGTGCAGCACTACTGCTGCATAAGCTGTGGCTCTTCTACTTTGTAACCCCTGAGGGGGGGTTAAAGGTTACCTTTGAAATTGGTTCAAGTAGGCTTCGGCCTACACTCTGCTCCCCCTGCAGAGCCCGGGCTCCAACACCGCCAGTTGGGGCCCGGTACTGCTAGCTGCACAGAGCCAAACACCAGCCAATGTGTCAGTGGGGTTCAGCACCGCCAGCTGTTCCCCTGCTGTGCAGCCGGCAACGTGTCCTGCAACTGCCACGCAGGCACAACAGACCCAAAGCTGCCGCCAGTGCAGGCTTCGGCCTACACTCTGCTCCATCTCCTCCTCCTGCTGACCCCGGGCTCTAACACCGCCAGTTGGGGCCCGGTACTGCTAGCTGCACAGAGAAAAACACCAGCCAATGTGTCAGTGGAGTTCAGCACCGCCAGCTGTTCCCCTGCTGTGCAGCCGGCATCGTGTCCTGCAAAAGCCACGCAGACACTTGCTCTTGTACCTTCTGCTCCCCATCCTGGTTCCAGTACCGTCAGCTGGTTCTGGGCAGAGCCTTTGGCTTAGGTGCCTCCCTCTGGGTATCCGAGTTCCACCAACGTCAGGTGGTCCTTGGTAGTGCTTTCAGGCACGGGTACCTCCTGCTTAGTAACCGGGTTCCAGTAACGTCAGCTGGTCCTCGGTAGTTCCATTGGCTCTTGGACCTTTGGCTACCCATCCGGGTTCCAGCACCGTCAGCTGGTTCTCGGCAGTGTCTTTTGCTCTTGTACCTTCTGCTCCCCATCCTGGTTCCAGTACCGTCAGCTGGTTCCGGGCAGAGCCTTTGGCTTAGGTGCCTCCCTCTGGGTATCCGAGTTCCACCAACGTCAGGTGGTCCTTGGTAGTGCTTTCAGGCACGGGTACCTCCTGCTTAGTAACCGGGTTCCAGTAACGTCAGCTGGTCCTCGGTAGTTCCATTGGCTCTTAGACCTTCGGGTAGCCATCCGAGTTCCAGTTCCATCAGCTGGTTCTCGGCATTTTCTCAGCCTTCTTGTACCTTCTGCTACATTTCCAAGTTCAAGAGACTAAACACGATGACCCGGAAGACCACCCCTAAGATGACGACGACACCAGAGACGACAACCACCGTGATGACGACGACCCTGGAGACGATGACCCTGAAGACCACCCCGATGACGACGACCCCGGAGACGACGACCCTGAAGACCACCCCGATGACGACGACCCCGGAGACCACGACCCTGGAGACGACGACGACCTGGAAGACCGAGAAGCAGAAGAACAAGAGGCTGCAGAACAAAGAGCAGAAGAACATTAAGCATAACACTAAATATCAGAGCAAAAAATATTATCTAAATTATAAGCAGAAGAAGACTAAGCAGTGTATGGGGGTGAGTCCGTTCCTCCTCGTGGTGCCCCTGGATAAAGCCTGATGCTGCAGGCCAAACTGAACGCGGACAAATGTAACTCTTTTGTGACAGGCAGAACGGAAGGTGTAATCTTCAAACTTTTATAGATAACAACTACGGGAATGCCTGTCACAAATAAGAATATGATGAAGAAGTAGAATATGATGAAGATAATAGTAAAATAAAAAGAATATGAACAATGTAACCAAAAAAAATAATAGGTAGAAGATGAAGAAGAAGATGAATAAGGTGAAGAAGTTGATGTCAAAGAAGCTGATGATGAGGATAATGAGGAAGAAAGTGTGGGAGAAGTAAAAAAGAAGGTGAAGGGCGTGGAAGTAGTGAAACATCAATATCTGACAAAATTTAAAAAAAAATAACATAGTCAAAATCTTTCTACCGCCGAACGTCATAAAAAAAAACAAAATCCTGCTATTCTATTACATTGGGCTAAACCTCTGTGCCTTTAATGTCTCCGCCACGTCCCCCAATACATCCTACATTATTCTTAGTTGTTTTCCTTCATGTAGAATGAACCTACAAGTTTATAAAGGGTTTATTTTAATTCCGATATTTTCGTCCCATTGACTTGCATTGGGATCGGGTATCGGTATCGGATTAGATCCGATATTTTGACGGTATCGGCCGATACTTTCCGATACCGATACTTTCCGATATCAGAAAGTATCGCTCAACACTACTGAGGGGCGATCTAATAACCATGTATAAGTATATAAGGGGACAATACAAATATCTCGCTGAGGATCTGTTTATACCAAGGAAGGTGACGGGCACAAGGGGGCATTCTTTGTGGCTGGAGGAGAGAAGGTTTTTCCACCAACATAGAAGAGGATTCTTTACTGTTAGGGCAGTGAGAATCTGGAATTGCTTGCCTGAGGAGGTGGTGATGGCGAACTCAGTCGAGGGGTTCAAGAGAGGCCTGGATGTCTTCCTGGAGCAGAACAATATTGTATCATACAATTATTAGGTTCTGTAGAAGGACGTAGATCTGGGGATTTATTATGATGGAATATAGGCTGAGCTGGATGGACAAATGTCTTTTTTCAGCCTTACTAACTATGTTACTATGTTACATGTAGTATATAGCACAGACACGTAGTATATTGCCCAGCCACGTAATATATTGCACAGCCACGTAATATATTGCACAGCCACATAGTATATTGCACAGCCACATAATATATACCACATAGTATAGAGCACAGCCCATATAGTATATAGAACAGCGATGTAGTATATAGCACAGCCCAAGTAGTATATAGTAATGTGGGCACCATATCCCTGTTAAAAAATTATTAAAATAAAAAATAGTTATATACTCACCCTCCGTCGGCCCCCCAGATCCAGCCGAGGCGTTTACCGATGCTTCTCGCTATGCTCCGGTCCCAAGAATGCATTGTGGTCTCGCGAGATGATGACGCGAGACCGCTACGTCATCATGTCGCGAGACCGCAATGCATGGACCGGTCACCGGAGTGTCGCGAGGAGCGGGAAAGGCCTCGGCTGGATCCGGGGGCCCACAGAAGGTGAGTATATAATGATTTATTTTTTTTTTGTATTATTTTTAACATTAGATCTTTTTACTATAGATGCCGCATAGGCAGCATCAATAGTAAAAAGTTGGTCACACAGGGTTAATAGCAGCTTTAACGGAGTGCATTACACCGCAGCATAACGCGGTCCATTAACGCTGCCATTAACCCTGTGTGAGCGCTGACTGGGGGGGAGTATGGAGCGGGCACTGACGGCAGGAGAGTAGGGAGCGGCCATTTTGCCGCCGGACTGTGCCCGTCGCTGATTGGTTGTGGCCGTTTTTCCGTGACAATCAGCGACTTGGGATTTCCGTGACAGACAGACAGACAGATAGAAGGACAGACAGAAAGACGGAAGTAACCCTTAGACAATTATATAGTAGATGATGTCAACAAAAGTACAGTATGATACCCCAAAGTGAATGTCTCCACAGTATACTCCACACACACGGTATGATGACATTACTGTACCCCCACCTTCAATCCCACCTGACAAAGAATAGTGACCCAATCTAATATATAAAGCTGAATGTGTGTGTGTGTATGTATGTGTGTATGATCGGGATTGGCATCTGCACCGTCGCAGCTACAGCCACAAAATTTTGCACAGTCACACATCCGGACCCCGAGAACATCATAGGCTATGTTGTGAGGCAAAATTTTAACCCTGCGCATTCCAATTCACCAAACAATTTTGCCCCTATCTATATAATGGGGAAAAGTGAAAGGAAAAGTGTTGGAAGCTGCCAGATGTGAACAAGGGGGGCTTTAAGAATGAAAGCGATGGAGCCAAAGAGTATAAACCGCACTGTTGGGGCACCGACATGGGATACTCACCACACACGGGGATATGAACACACACACAAAATGCGACACACACTACCACGTGCTTGAACACATATACCACCCTCAGCACACATTTCACCACACATACACCAACCTCGCCACATAAAAGTCGAAACACAAAAGTCGCCACTCAAAACTCGCCGCGCGCAAAATTCGCCACATGCCAAACTCACCACATGCAAAACTAGGCTCACGCAAAACACACCACACGTGCAAAACTCACCTCATGGAAAACTCGCCACATGCAAAACTTGCACACTCAGAAAAATTGCCACATGCACAAAAGTTGCAACACATGCAAAAGTTGCCTCACACAAAACTTGCACATGCTCAAAACCCACCACACATAAAACTCGCCACGCGCAAAACTCGCCATGCGCAAAACTTGCTGCACACAACTTGCTACACTAACCTGTCACTTGCAACTCGACACACAAAAAGTTGCTACACATGCGCAACACAAAACTCATCTCACAAAAGTCGCTACATGCATGTCGCCACATGCCACTCAACACACACAACTTGACACATGAAACTCGCCCTAAAACACAAACAAGTCTGGTATTATCCTTCAAAAATAAAAATCTGATTAATAAGCAAACTACAAGAGCAACAAATGTACCATATAGGAAATACGGCAGCTGTCTGTCACATGACCTGTCTATTATGTGTATGTGTGAGCTAATATATACTGCCAGGGGGAGGGCTTCCTGTTGGCTGGGGATTTATCAGGCTGCCAATAGCAACCAATCACAGCTCAGCTTCTAGTTTGCTACAGTTAATTAATCTGAGCTCTGATTGGTTAATATAGGCAACAAAGGACATTCTCAGTATAACAAAGCTAATATATGTGGTGAAATGCTTCTACTAGCTTAGTTCTTGCCTTTTAATAATTACATTTCTATTTTTATTAACACATTCTATTTTGCTAACAGCAGTTATTAACCCGGGCGAAGCCGGGTAGTACAGCTAGTTATAGTATATTTTTCCTACTGTAATCCCCCACACAGCCCTCCAAACTATATAATGGCCACAAATAGTCCTCCATACAGTGTAACGGGGCCCTGTATTGCCTTCCATACAGTATAATGTCCCAACATCATGCTCCATACAGTTTAATGCCCCCACATAGTGCTCCATACAGTATAATGGCCTCAAAAAAGTGCACTGTACAATATAATGGCCTTACATAGTGCTCCATACAGTATAATGGCCACAAAAAGTGCTATATACAGTATAATGGCCATAAAAAGGGCTCCATACAGTATAATGGGCCCCATATAGTGCTCCATGCAGTATAATGAGCCCCATATAGTGCTCCATATAGTGTAATGATATCACATAGTGCTCCATAAAGTATAATGACCACAAAAAGTGATGCATGCCATATAAAGGCTCTACTTTATGCTCTATACAGTAGAATGGTCACAGAAAGTACTTTGTACAGTATAATGGCCCCACATTGTTCTCCTTGCTGTATAATGGCTACAAAAGGGCTCCAAACAGTATAATGGCCCCACAAACTACTCCCTACAGCATAATGGCCCCACATAGTGCTCCACACAGTATAATGACCCCACATAGTGCTCCATACAGTATAATAGCTCCATGTATTGCTCCATACAGTAAAATGGCCCCATATAGTGTTTCATGCAGCATAATGGACCCCATACAGTGCTTCACACAGTATAATGGTCTCACATATCGATCCATACAGTATAATGGCTTCGCATAGTGCTTCATACAGTATAAAGGGCCACAAATAGTGCTCCACACAGTATAATGCGCCTCACAGAGCTCTCCATTCAGTATAATGGGTACCACATAGTGCTCCATACAGTATAATATACCCCACATTAAAAAGAAGAATACTTACCTCTGCCCATTCCCCTTCTGCTCTAGTCTCTTCATGATGTCTTCAGATCCTCTGTACACCTCAGTACAGTAGACGCGTTGTAATGACGTCATCGCGCCTGCTACACTGAGATGTCAGATGCAGATGGGGAATGATGGAATAGGGAGCGTCAGCTGACGCTCCCTCCTCCATCATTGCTTTCCACTGTATCGGCATGCTGATGCAGTTGAAAGTACGTCCCAGGCCAAATATACTCACCCTTTTGGCCAGATTCGCCCACAGGCCAGAGTTTAACAAAGGTGCTCTAGAGTCTCCCAGAAAAGAATTTCTGACAATTATAGCTGCAAAGGTGTTCGCACACTAAGCATTCAAAACAGAAATTCTTTTGTAGACATTTTTCCTGGTATTTGCCTTTGTTCAATAGGGAAATATGAAACACCCTATAGTTTGTGTTCTTTTTGCACTTTTTTCAAATGTTTTGGTCCAGTTTTACAATTTTGTGTTTTTTTTTCTAAACACAATTGTTACCTGTTTCATGCATTTTTCTTCATTACCACATAAAAATCACTTGTGAAAATGTAAAATTCATGGGATTTTTACTATAGCTAAAAGAAAATGCTGCAAAAAGTGTAAAGGAAGAAAATGCAACCTATACAGAAAATGAAACCTACAGTTGTGTAAAATTTGCTGCTAAGTATAACTCCGCTTTACTGCATTTATGTGTGGACATTTCAAAATGATTGGGGAAATGTTCTCCAGAGGGGTGCTGCACAAACTAGTAATTAGGCTAGACATGTGATGTACAACATCAGCAGTACCTGTGCCACCAAAAACATCTGTGCAACTTGCCTGCAAGTTATTCTTGTGTGACTATTTTGAAGCTTCACTTTTACTGTACATACTAGAACAGCCAAGTTGCATGTAAGTTGCATTGAAGCCTATGGTTGTAAAATCCACATTAAATGCATTTAAAGTGAATCTGACATCAGGATTTTGCAGCCCCATATTTGAGCAACATGGATTAGGGAGTGGGACAGAGGACTCAATTAGCACTGTGTCACTTACTGCGCTTTCTGCTGATGTTGTGATAATGCACTGTTTCTTCTGCTGCAGCTCTGCTAGTTCTGTCAATGATGAGCTTCTGCTATGTAATCCATAATATTCATAAACTCTGCCTATATCTGCTTCCCACTATTGATAGGCAGTAGGGATGAGCGAGCACTAAAATGTTCAGGTACTCGTTGCTCGAACCAAGCAATTCCTATTACTTTCATGCTCATTTTGAGTAACAAGTATAATGGGAGTCAATGGGAAAGCCAGCCTAAATGGCAACATGTCTATGGCAAGCAGCCTGGAAATGTGCCCGTTTAGCATTTGGGCTTGTGGATAGGTGGCTGGAAATTCTTTTTTTCATTCCAAGGCCTGGGGTAGGGACAGCTGAATGCTGGGCTGGGACAATTATATGAAAGTGCCAGATGATGATAAGTCAGAATGTACAAGAGTAGGCTCAGGGCAGGAGGCATGTGCACAAGTGTTTTTCACACGGAATTGAGAAGCACCTAGCACAGGGGAAGAAGCAGTGGTGTCACCCGATGGCACCGATCGTGGACCCAGGCGTTCTGCCCACTGAGTTGGGTGCTTAGATGACATATGCCTGATCATGCTGGTGGTGGTTAGATTCTCAGTGGTCAGACCTCTGCTGATCTTTGAAATGCACAGGTTGCAAATGGCCATTTTGTTTGTCTCCGAACTCTCTTTAAAAAAGTCCAAGCTGGGGAACACCTAACTATTTGACAGAGAAATTCAGGAGCATCAGTGCTCTGCGGTACAGTTACCCATCTATTCCCTCTGGTCATCCCTCTGCTTCTTCCTGTTGTTTCAGTGCTGCCAAATGCTCCCTCCTGTCCCTCTTGGAATATGCAGGTTGAGAGACCACAATTAAGAAATTATGTTGTAAAGAGCTCTTTGCATTGTTCTAGTGTGGGATCACTAGTCTCTTGGGACTCAACATGGTGGAAGGAAGGAGCATCAGGGTGAGGATTAAGTGATCTAGACTTTGTGGAAGACTGTGGTACTGACAAGTCTGCTGGAAGCATTATTTGCTACCCAACCGACCACCTGTTCTCATTGATCTGGTTTCAGAAGTGGTATACTGTGCCTCCTGGGACAAGAACCTATGTGTCGTGGATGGGTGTGTTTCTTGTGCTCCAGCAGTAGGTGTAGTCACACCTTCCTCACATTCTCGGCATCTGCATGCACCATCATCAGCACTTCGGTCCCATAATGCATGCCTTACGCATTTTGTAATTGCAAGGTCTCTTGAAACCACCTGCAGCAATCAAAGCGGATTTTGTGAATTTACTTCACCGTAATGTAACAGAATGAACTCAAAAGTGTATGGATGACAATCAAAATCAATCCACAAAAATGTTTCAATGCTTTTGTTCACTCTTGGAGATCACAGAAATGTTCACAGGCCACATAACACTATGGCTGAGAAATGGAAGCCTACAAAATGTTTAAAAGTTTTTGTTCACTTTTAGAGATCACAGACCAAGTAAGGCTACGTTCATATTTGCGTTGCGTCGGGCGCAGGTTCGGCGACGTCATGCGCCCCTATATTTAGCATAGGGGCGCATGGACATGCGTTGTCTTGCGTTTTGTGACGCATGCGTCATTTTTGGGGCGCAGAGGACGCTGCATGATGCAGTTTTTTTGCGCCAAAAATCATGCCAAAAATGGACGCATGCGTCACAAAACAATGCGTTTTGCATGCGTTTTGCATGCGTTGTGCATTGCGTCGCCGACGCAACGCCCAACAACGCAAATGTGAACGTAGCCTAACACTGTATATCTGAGAAATAGAAACCTACAACATTTTTATAAGCTTTTTAGCAGTATTAGAGATTACTGAAATGTAGGCACACCACATAACACTGTATGTCTTAGAAATGGAAGCCTACAACGTTTCTAAAAGCTTTTTAGCAGTTTTACAGATCACAGAAATAAACTATACACTATGGAATAGTGTATGGCTGAGAAATGTAGCCCAGTAAAATGTTTCAATGATTTTTGGGTGTGTTATATAACACAAAAAAAGACCTCAAAGCACGTAATACTTGATGGATCAAAATAAATTACATTTTTTCAGCCCCCGCAAAAAACCGCAGCTATATATTTGCCAATGGACTCCACAGGCCTGATCCTTATCTACAGACTGGATACTGTCACTCCTCCTTCTCCTGTGACTCTCTCTCTCCCTAGGCTAAATGATGATTGTATGTGCTGCAAGCTGTTCGCCCTTAGAAGGGCTGTTAGTATGATAGGTCAGCTTCAGCACCAGTATCAACACTACAGGACTCTGATTCGTTATACTATGCTCACAGGTCTAGACAAGCACTCTCTCCCTCCAATACAAAGAGTCATAGACTTGTGCAATGTCATCAGTGTTTCCCGCTGGGCGGCGCCTGTCCTTTTATAATACATGATGATGTCTGATGGCCAGCCAATCAAGATGGTTACAGCATTACAGTGACTCACAGGCAATCCTCGCATGCTTATTGGCAGCGTAACAGGCACCAAAGTTGCAGGGCATGGATTCGAGTTTTACATTGAGCACCGCCCATTACTCACCAAGTCACGAGCACATCCAAGCACCATGATATTCGAGTGATAACCGAGTATCACCGAGCGCGTTCCCTCATTCCTAATAGGCAATAATGATGAGCAAACATGCTCAAATAAGGCCTTAGCCGAGCATGCTTATGTGCTAACCCAGTGTCTTCAGCGCGCTTGAAAAATATGTTAGAGTCCCCACTTCTGCATATCTTTCAGCTGTTAGACAACTGCAACACATGCAGGGACTGTCTAACAAACAGGCAATCCCTGCATGAGTTGCAGCTGTCTAACGGCAATGAGACATGCAGCTGCGGGGATGCCAAAATATTTTTCAAGCACGCCGAAGACACTCAGCACACAAGCATGCTTGGATAACGCCTTATCCGAGCACGTTCGCTCATCACTAATAGGCTGCTTTCCTCCAATGCACAGTGTAAACAGAAAGTTGTCAATCAACAACACAGGTGGGACTAGATAGAGCTCATCAGTGAGAAGACCAGCAGAGCTGCATCAGATAAAGGAGTGATTTTCAAAAACTACAGCAAGAAGCCCAATTAATGACACAGCTTAAATCAGGGTTTCATCCCTCATTTTATGCCAATCCCAGATTGTGAGAAGTAAACACAGAGACAGATTTCTTTTAAACATGCCTGATATAAACATACATCTGTCCTTAGAGAAAAATGGAAATAGCGTAAGGTTAGACATTGTTGCCAATTTCTGCTGTCAATCTTTTGTTTTTCTGTATTATCTTTTAATAATTATTCATTATTCTCTGGAAACTTGTGGCTGGAAAAGTCTTACGGTACTTTCAATTTCTTTTCTTGTTTCCAAATTTAGATATAAACTTTAGATTATCGTCACTTTTTATCTGGCAGAAGAAATATATGGATCAAGACAGCTGATCTTTGTTGCTGGATATAAGTGATAATATACATAATATTTTCTAGCATACGTCTAATTTAAAGTTTATAGTTTGCGAAAGAACATCAGTTTTTTTTTACTTGTTACACTCAATAACAATACAGCACAAATATAAAAGTGTATATCAAACAACTGTTTAGAACAATAATAGATAGAAAGCTAAAAAAAATGAAGCTTTATAGGAGAAATACAGCACAAACTGCTGAAATAATGCCATACCAAGCCAAAAAATTTATAGAAAAGATTTAAAAAAACACAGGTAAATTATTTAATTTAATATTTAATTCTGGCTACCAGCAAATGTCTGGCCACAGCACTGTTTGCTGAATGAAACATCTGAAAATCTCTCCCCTCTCCCAGACAAAAAAGCTACTGAAAACACAGACTTTTCATGAAAAACTCTGTGAAGGTACCCTAAAAGTAAAACTTATGCATTATACATGTCTTAGAGATCCTTAATGACACATGATAAAGACATAGATGGTGTTTAGTAATGACCAATCAGTGGGGTCCAATAACTGTGATCCTCACTTTTTACTAAGAGCAGTGATGAACAAATCTGGTCAATATGCCACCATAGGTCCAAATAAAAGCCACAGTGGCTTGTGAAAGTATTCACCTCATAGGTTTTTACCTGTTTTGTTACATAACAACCTGTGTTTAACCCCTTCGTGACATGCGCCGTACTAGTACGGCGCTGCCGGCACTGCATTAGTGCCAGCCGCAGTACTAGTACGGCGCATCGATCACCGCGGTCTCACGCTGAGCGCCGCGGTGATCGGGTGCGGGTGTCAGCTGTATATGACAGCTGACACCCCGCAGCAATGCCCACGATCGGCGCTGTCGCCGATCGCGGGCATTTAACCCCTCTGATGCCGCTGTCAATAGTGACAGCGGCATAGAGGGGGATCGCGCAGGGACGGGGGCTCCCTGCGCTCTCCCACCGGAGCAGCGCGATGAGATCGCGCTGCTCCGGTGACCTGGAAGGAGTCCCCGGATCCAAGATGGCCGCGGGACTCCTTCCGGGTCATAAGATGACCCTGCTTGCCGGCGTCTGCTGAGAATCCTCATAGCAGGCGCCGGCAAGCCTCTGTTACGTGCCTGTCACATCGGTGATCAGACCGAGTGCTATGCACACGGTCTGATCACCGATCTGTGATGTCCCCTCCTGGGACAAAGTAAAAAAGTAAAAAAAAAATTTTTCCAAATGTGTAAAAAAAAAAAAAAAAAAAAATACCTAAATAAAGAAAAAAAAAATAAATATATTCCCATAAATACATTTCTTTATCTAAATAAAAAAAACACCACACAATAAAAGTACACATATTTAGTATCGCCGCGTCCGTAACAACCCCACCTATAAAACTATATCACTAGTTAACCCCTTCAGTGAACACCGTAAAAAAAAAAAAAAAAAAACGAGGCAAAAAACAACGCTTTATTCTCATACCGCCAAACAAAAAGTGGAATAACACGCGATCAAAAAGACAGATATAAATAACCATGGTACCGCTGAAAACGTCATCTTGTCCCGCAAAAAAAAAGCCGCCATACAGCATCATCAGCAGAAAAATAAAAAAGTTATAGCTCTCAGAATAAAGCGATGCAAAAACAATTATTTTTTATATAAAATAGTTTTTATTGTGTAAAAGCGCCAAAACATAAAAAAATTATATAAATGAGTTATCGCTGTAATCGTACTGACCCGAAGAATAAAACTGCTTTATCCTTTTTACCAAACGCGGAACGGTATAAACGCACCCCCTAAAAGAATTTCAGGAATTGCTGGTTTTTGTTCATTCCGCCTCCCAAAAATCGGAATAAAAAGCGATCAAAAAATGTCATGTACCCGAAAATGGTACCAGCAAAAACGTCAACTCGTCCCGCAAAAAACAAGATCTCACATGACTCTGTGGACCAAAATATGGAAAAATTATAGCTCTCAAAATGTGGTGATGCAAAAACTATTGTTTGCAATAAAAAGCGTCTTTTAGTGTGTGACGGCTGCCAACCATAAAAATCCGCCCAAAAAACGCTATATAAGTAAATCAAATCCCCCTTCATCACCCCCTTAGTTAGGAAAAATAATAAAATTTTAAAAAATATATTTATTTCCATTTTCCCGTTAGGCTACTTTCACACTAGCGTCGGTACGGGGCCGTCGCGCTGCGTCGGCCCGACATACCGACGCATACTGTGCAAGCGCCGCACAACGGGGGCAGCGGATGCTGTTTTTCCACGCATCCGCTGCCCCATTGTGAGGTGCGGGGAGGTGGGGGCGGAGTTCCAGCCGCGCATGCGTGGTCGGAAATGGTGGACCGTCGGCACAAAAAAAGTTACATGTAACGTTTGTTGCTGCCGGCTGTCCGCCACAACACGACGCAACCGTCGCACGACGCTTGCGACGTGTGTCAATACGTCGCTAATGTTAGTCTATGGGGAAAAAACGCATCCTGCAGATGACTTTGCAGGATGCGTTTTTTCGCCAAAACGACGCATTGCGACGTATGCAAAAAAACGCTAGTGTGAAAGTAGCGCTAGGGTTAGGACTAGGGTTAGGGTTGGGGTTAGGGTGTCAGTTAGAATTGGGGAGTTTTCACTGTTTAGGCACATCAGGGGCTCTCCAAACGCGACATGGCGTCCGATCTCAATGCGTTTGTTTGCGTTAAAAACGCATGCGTTTTTATAGAAAAAAAACAGAACACACTGAAAAGTCACCCACCACCATCAAGGTGATAAAGGGATCCAAACCCTAACCCTAACCCTACCCCTAAACTCATCCCTAACCGTTTAATGAACATTTTCTGACAGTCATAGTGCCACGTATTTCAGTGCCACGTATTTCAGTGCCACGTATTTCAGTGCCACGTATTTCAGTGCCACGTATTTCAGTGCCACGATATTTCAGTGCCACGATATTTCAGTGCCACGATATTTCAGTGCCACGTATTTAAGTGCCACGGTATTTCAGTGAAATACGTGGCACTGAAATATCGTGGCATTTACGTGAAATACGTGGCACTTAAATACGTGGCACTTAAATACGTGACACTTAAATACGTGGCACTTAAATACGTGGCACTTAAATACGTGGCACTTAAATACGTGGCACTTAAATACGTGGCACTTAAATACGTGGCACTTAAATACGTGGCACTTAAATATCGTGGCATGTACATGAAATACGTGGCACTTATATACGTGGCACTTATATACGTGGCACTTATATACGTGGCACTTATATACGTGGCCACTGAAATATCGTGGCACTTATATACGTATATACGTATATACGTATATAAACGTATTTCAGTGCCACGTATTTCAGTGCCACGTATTTCAGGTTAGGGGTAGGGGTAGGGTTAGGGGTAGGGTTAGGGTTTTTTGGTTTTTTCTTGTTTTCTTGTGTTTTTCTATAAAAACGCATGCGTCTAAAAAAACGCATGCGTTTTACCGCGATTACATGCGTTTTTTCACACATGCGTTTTTAAAAAAAACGCAAGTGTGAAACCAGCATTATCCTTGGGAAAATAAAAACATGGGGGCTAAAATATAATTTTCGTGGAAAAAAATATATTTTTTATTTTCGCGGCTCTGCGTTATAAACTGTAGTGAAGCACTTGGGGGTTCAAAGTTCTCACAACACATCTAGATAAGTTCCGTGGGGGGTCTAGTTTCCAATATGGGGTCACTTGTGGGGGGTTTCTACTGTTTAGGTACATCAGGGGCTCTGCAAATGCAACATGACACCTGCAGACCAATCCATCTAAGTCTGCATTTCAAACGGCGCTCCTTCCCTTCCGAGCTCTGCCGTGCGCCCAAACAGTGGTTTATCCCCATATATGAAGTATCAGCGTACTCAGGACAAATTGGACAACAACTTTTGTTGTCCAATTTCTCCTGTTACCCTTGGGAAAATAAAAATGTGGGGGCTAAAATATAATTTTCGTGGCAAAAAAAAAAATTTTTTTATTTTCATGGCTCTGCGTGATAAACTGTAGTGAAACACTTGTTGGTTCAAAGTTCTCACAACACATCTAGATAAGTTCCGTGGGGGGTCTAGTTTCCAATATGGGGTCACTTGTGGGGGGTTTCTACTGTTTAGGTACATCAGGGGCTCTGCAAATGCAACATGACACCTGCAGACCAATCCATCTAAGTCTGCATTTCAAACGGCGCTCCTTCCCTTCCGAGCTCTGCCATGCGCCCAAACAGTGGTTCCCCCCCATATATGGGGTATCAGCGTACTCAGGACAAATTGCACAACAACTTTTGTTGTCCAATTTCTCCTGTTACCCTTGGGAAAATAAAAATGTGGGGGCTAAAATATAATTTTTGTGGAAAAAAAAATATTTTTTATTTTCACGGCTCTGCGTGTTAAACTGTAGTGAAACACTTGTTGGTTCAAAGTTCTCACAACACATCTAGATAAGTTCCGTGGGGGGTCTAGTTTCCAATATGGGGTCACTTGTGGGGGGTTTCTACTGTTTATGTACATCAGGGGCTCTGCAAATGCAACATGACACCTGCAGACCAATCCATCTAAGTCTGCATTTCAAACGGCGCTCCTTCCCTTCCGAGCTCTGCCGTGCGCCCAAACAGTGGTTCCCCCCAATGTATGGGGTATCAGCGTACTCAGGACAAATTGGACAATAACTTTTGTGGTCCAATTTCTCCTGTTACCCTTGGGGGGAAAAAAATTGCGGGCTAAAACATCATTTTGTGGAAAGAAAAAATGATTTTTTGATTTTCACAGCGCTACATTCTAAACTTTAGTGAAACAACTGGGGGTTAAAAGTGCTCACCACACATCTAAATAAGTTCCTTAGGGGGTCTTCTTTCCAAAATGGTGTCACTTGTGGGGGTTTCCACTGTTTAGGCACGTCAGGGGCTCTCCAAACACGACATGGGTTCCGATCTCAATTCCAGCCAATTTTACATTGAAAAGTCAAATGGCGCTCCTTCCCTTCCGAGCTCTGCCATGCGCCCAAACAGTGGTTTATCCCCATATATGAAGTATCAGCGTACTCAGGACAAATTGCACAACAACTTTTGGGGTCCAATTTATCCTGCTACCCTTGGGAAAATAAAAAAATTGGGGCAAAAATATCATTTTTTGTGAAAATTAATATTAATTTTTTTTTACGGCTCTACATTATAAACTTCTGTGAAGCACTTGGAGGTTCAAAGTGCTCACCACACATCTAGATTAGTTCCTTAGAGGGTCTACTTTCCAAAATGGTGTCACTTCTGGGGGTTTCCACTGTTTAGGCACGTCAGGGGCTCTCCAAACACGACATGGGTTCCGATCTCAATTCCAGCCAATTTTGCATTGAAAAGTCAAATGGCGCTCCTTCCCTTCCGAGCTCTGCCATGCGCCCAAACAGTGGTTTATCCCCATATATGAAGTATCAGCGTACTCAGGACAAATTGCACAACAACTTTTGGGGTCCAATTTATCCTGCTACCCTTGGGAAAATAAAAAATTTGGGGCAAAAATATCATTTTTTGTGAAAATTAATATTAATTTTTTTTTACGGCTCTACATTATAAACTTCTGTGAAGCACTTGGAGGTTCAAAGTGCTCACCACACATCTAGATTAGTTCCTTAGAGGGTCTACTTTCCAAAATGGTGTCACTTCTGGGGGTTTCCACTGTTTAGGCACGTCAGGGGCTCTCCAAACACGACATGGGTTCCGATCTCAATTCCAGCCAATTTTGCATTGAAAAGTCAAATGGCGCTCCTTCCCTTCCGAGCTCTGCCATGTGCCCAATCAATGGTTTACCCCAACATGTGGGGTATCGGCGTACTCAGGACAAATTGTACAACAACTTTTTTGGTCCAATTTCTCCTGTTACCCTTGGTAAAATAAAACAAATTGGATCTGAAGTAAAAATTTTGTGAAAAAAAAGTTAAATGTTCAATTTTTTTTAAACATTCCAAAAATTCCTGTGAAGCACCTGAAGGGTTAATAAACTTTTTGAATGTGGTTTAGAGTACCTTGAGGGGTGCAGTTTTTAGAATGGTGTCACTTTTGGACATTTTCTGTCATATAGACCCCTCAAAGTCACTTCAAGTGTGAGGTGGTCCGTAAAAAAAATGGTTTTGCAAATTTTGTTGCAAAAATGAGAAATCGCTGGTCAACTTTTAACCCTTATAACTCCCTAACAAAAAAAAATTATGTTTCCAAAATTGTGCTGATGTAAAGCAGACATGTCGGAAATGTTGTTTATTAACTATATTATGTGATATAACTCTCTAATTTAAGGGCATAAAAACGAAAAATTTGAAAATTGCTAAATTTTCATAATTTTCGACAAATTTCTGTTTTTTTCACAAATAAATGCAAGTCATATCGAAGAAGTTTTACCACTATCATAAAGTACAATATGTCACGAGAAAAGAATCTCAGAATCACCAGGATCCGTTGAAGCGTTTCAGAGTTATGACCTCATAAAGTGACAGTGGTCAGAATTGTAAAAATTGGCCGTGTCACTTAGGTGAAAACAGGCTTTGGGGTGAAGGGGTTAAATATTTCTGTAATCTGATTTGTGAGTGATGCATCAGCTCTGAATAGTCTGAGTTGATGAATTGAGAAAGATATAGGCATACATTTCATTTATGGTATCAAATAACTGAAAATTGGCATGTGCATATGTATTCACCCCTTTCGCTATGAAGCACCTAACAATTTCAAAACCACCATAAAGACCAAAGAAATATCCAAACAAGCCAGGGACAAAGTTGTTGAGACGTACCAGTCAACGTTGGGTTATAAAAAAATATCCCAATCTGTGATGATCAAATCCATTGTTATTAATTGGAAAGAACATGGTACCACAACAAACCTGCCAAGTAAGGGACGCTCACCAAAACTCTCAAACCAGGCAAGGAGGGAATTAATCAAAGAGGCAGCACAGAAACACTGAAGGAGCTGCAGAGTTGGATGCGAAAAGCTCACAGAGACTTATCCAAAGCAACTTGCAGCTGTAATTGCTGCAAAAGGAGGCTCTATAAGGTACTGACTTTAGGGGGATGAATAGTTATGCACATTGAAGTTGTTGTTATTTTGACCTATTTGTGGTTTGCTTCACAATAGAAAGAAAAGCAAATGTTCACCGTTGCAGGCATGTTCTTTATATGAACTGATGCAAACCCTCAAAACAGTGAAATTCCAGATTGTGAGGTAGCAAAACACGAAAAATGCCAAAGGGCGGTTAATACTTTTGCAAGCCGCTGTAAGTACAGGTACAGTGACAAACCTCCACCAACCAGACATGCAATCTTTGTCTTTAGTGAGGCAACCTGAAACAATCCTTTGCCTGCAGCAGTGTAGTTTTTTTTTCATTAAATGCCCACGATATATGTTGTTTTTTCTTTTTAAAATCTCACTATGAAAACAAATAGGAGGTGGCAAGGTTTGTTGGACATTAATATTGGACAGTTAATAAATATTTGTGGCTAGGCATTATATTGTTTGAGTAGAAACATCCAATGATATGCTCTTTTTGTCATCTGACTGCTGCAGCCAATCACAGACTGCAGCAGTGCTGTAAAAATCCAAGCAGAGAGTGTTGACCACTTACTGAAGAGGCACATATCTTTGGAGCTGCTTGCGCTGCATCTGCAAGGTCGCTGGAAGGAGAATATGCCTAAAAAATTAGTTTTCTGTTGGACAATACCTTTAATTAAATAGCCTTTTTGTATTTCTAAGTGAAAGCATTAAAAGGAAGACATTGTTTAGAAAAAAAAACATTTATGCAGGACAATTACGTAGACCTAGTAGCCTAGAACTTCCAATTTTCTTAGTTTGCTCTTGTACTTTGCATGTTCTCTATTATGCTCAGCACTCTATGTATAGAGGATCCACACACTATCCAATCTGGCTATATTGCATCATTGCTAGCACAGAGCTGTGAATGAGATTTGTGCGGGTATATAAGGACCGGTTAGGTGAAGGGATCATAACCCTGGTGAAGAAGGACCATGTCCTTCGAAACGCGTTGGTCGTTTGGCCCCACCACGCACCCATCGTTCTATTCTCGTGTCGTTGCCCCTTACCATGCCCCGCCAACCTTGTCACTGCCTTGGCGGTGCTTCCAGTCAGAGCCCGCTGCCAGCCTCTATCTCTGTGCACCTGTGAGAGCCGCAACTACGGGAGGACGCTCCCTATACTCCAGTCTCTCTGCACAGGAGCAAGCCCCAGCCTTGGACTATTGTGTGACACTCTGCAAGCTGATAGCAGAAGTAAGTGCTGTCAGAATATATTGCCTTCTGCTTGATTCACTTGCTCTGAGCGCCGCTTTTCCCAGACTAACTTCAATAGGTGTACACTACCAGTACTACCTTTAGGTTGTAGCACGGTGATTACATATTTTATAACTTTTGCACACAATCTAGACAGAACAACACACAGAGCCTGCCGTATCATCAGCAGCCACATTTGTATGTTGTCTATATCTAGGAGCGCCAGTGTGTCCTTTCTACCCCCTTTTTTCAATTATATATGTCACTGACATCTTTATACCGTATCTATCTATTCTATGTATTTATATCTATTTTTATGTATTCTATTTTTTCAGGTCATGTTGTGATTTTACTGTGCGCAGCAGATAAAATGTCGGGTTTTCAAGGACATGGGTGTGTAAAAATCTATGCTAAAACTGACCTGCCATTATGATTCTCCAGGTCATTTCGAGTTCATAGGCACCAAACATGTCTAGGTTCTTTTTTACCTAAGTGGTGAAAAAATTTCCAAACTTTGCTAAAAAAACAAAAATTGCGCAATTTTCCGATACCCATAGTGTTTCCATTTTTCGCGATCTCGGGTTGGGTGAGGGCTTATTTTTTGCGTGACAAGCTGGCGTTTTTAATTATACCATTTATATTTTTTTAATATTTTTAGAAACCTTTTTTTTACTTTTGCCATGCTTCAATAGTCTCCATAGGAAACTAGAAGCTGGCACAACTTGATCGGCTCAGCTACTGTATATAGAGGCGATGTTCAGATCGCCTCTATGTAGCTAACTTGCTGAGTTGCTATGATCACCGGCCACAGGGTGGCGCTCATAGCAATCCGGCACTGACAACCGTAGAGGTCTCAAGGAGACTTCGGGTTGTCATGATGACGCACCGACGACCTCGGGGTCACCGGTGCACGTATTTCCTGCCCGATGGCCAGAAGCGCGTTTTAAATGCCGCTGTCAGAGTTTGACAGCGGCATTTAACTAGTTAATAGCCACGGGTGGATTGCGATTCCACCCACGGCTACTGCGGGCACGTCAGCTGTTCAAAACAGCTGACATGCCCCGGAAATATGTGGCATGCCGCCAGAGCCCACATCAAAGCGGGGAATACTGACATTGTCGTACTAATACGTCCAATGTCAGTAAGGGGTTAAACTTTGGTCACAGAGCAATCCGATTTTTTTACGGGATTGCACTCGTTTGTTTTTCTCACAGATGAGTATGAGCCGTAAGGCTTATTTTGTTATTCACATGTGAAGCGAGATTATGTAGCATTATTGTTGTGTTTTCACTATACTAAATCATTATTCTGTTAATTATTAAACACATTTACACAATGGAAGTTTACAACAATAAAAGAAAGCCAGAAAGATATTTAATCTGATAAGTCACGCTGTATACAGGTTCAATATAATACAAGGGAAATTTATATCCAGACTTCCCAAATTCTACACAGTAAATATTGCAAATCATTAGTGATTGGATTTTCATGCTCCAATGACTGGCTATAGCAAAGAATGTGTGAAAGGCAACTTAAAACTATCAGATTGTACACTTCCACATATCATCCAGTAACAGTTTGGGATAATCAGTGCACATTTTATTAAAACCCAGTATGTACTTAATGTCAGAAATGTAATATATTGAATTGTCTGCCGATTTGGCATTATGGTCAGCTCTAGCATACTTTGCCCTTCCAAAATTATGGCAACTCACATCAATCAGTGAATGATACCACATTCTCAGATGTTAGTATCAGCCTTAAAGGGAATCTGTCAGCAGGTTTTTGCTGCCTCATCTGAGAGCAGCATGATGTAGTCAAAGAGACCCTGAATCAAATAATGTATCACTTAGTTTACTGAGTGCAGTGGTTCTGACATAATCAGAGTTTTTAGATTTTGCAATGTGGCAGAGCTGAGAAAGCTAACCCTGCCCACACCAGGCTTTCTGTGTATGCAGCGCCCCAGAGTCCTGGTCGTTGCAGTACTGTGGCTCCGCCACTATGGGGAGCTATGGTGCGTCCGATGGCACTGAAGGAGTTCATCTGATCAGGTATCACAGACACCAATACATTTCACAGCCGGGTCTCCGGGGGGAGCTAAGGGTGCTATTCATTAGGCCACTCCCCACCATAGTGGGTAAACTGGGGGTCAGGCAGGAAGTTAGATCAGAAAGCTGACTGGGTTGGAACCAGGCAACACCTTGTGGCAGAGGGTGTTGTAGGGGAAGATACAGTAGGGTCTCTGTCAGGGGTGGGATCCTGACAGAGGCTTGGCAACGAGAACGAACGTAACGGGACCGTGCCTGCTCCGGGTAGCGGCGGTACCCAAGAAAGGATTAGAAGAGAGATAGATTGTGCTGAGTGAGAAACGGGATCACGCAAAGGAGAAATACCAGTAGGAGTCATGCTGTAAGATCGAAGCAACATCCTACTGAGGCGCACTACCGGTGGCCGGAACGCCGAGGGAGTAGAATAACATTCAGCTTCAAGCAATACTCCAAACAGCGGCAGGACAGTCAGTCTCAGGCGGGCTGTCTAACTCAAATCACCTATGAAGTCTTGGGAGGCAATTGTGGGAGAGGGGCGTCTCTAGGGTCCCGGAAGAACTCCAGGCCTACCCGTCAAACGGGTGCCGTTCCTACCCGAACCTCAGGGAGGGACGGAGGATTAGCAGAACATCATCTAATCGAGTTGTGAGGGAACATCAGAAACAGACACAACAGTTGTGGGGTACTTTCCGTAAGCACAGCAGGGAAGGACTACAACACATAGCGCTAGGGGGAAGGCACAGATTTCCTCCTGTGAAGAGAACTCTGGAAGTGCCATTGGACCGGCCGGACTTGCGCAGCCTGGTGAGCCGTATTCTGGATTGAGGACTCAGAGATCTTCAGTAAAGAGGTAAAGAGACTGCAACCTGGTGTCCTTGTTATTTTTCGCGACCTGCACCCCACAACTGCACCATTACAACACCTCTTATTTCACCGGACGTCCCCCACTGACAGACAGGGCCACGGACCGGGTCTAGCCACCGTGACAACCCCAGGACTGAGACCTAGAGGCCCGGCTCCGGGTACCCCTAGGCCCTGCGGCGGTGTGGGGGCGCTCCAAACTTGGCGTCACGAACAGGATCTACTTAAGCCTGAAGAATCAGGTCATGTGTGCCTTGGAACTGTGATTTATTGTGCTTGTGCAGCGCCCCAGAGTCCTGGTCGTTGCAGTGCTGTGGCTTCGCCGCTAAGGGGAGCCATGGTACGTTCGATGGCACCGAAGGAGTTCCTCCAATCAGGTATCACAGACACCAATATGTTTCACAGCAGGGCCTCCGGGGGGAGCTAAGGGTGCTATTCATTAGGCCACTCCCCACCATAGTGGGTAAAACTGGGGGTCAGGCAGGAAGTTAGAGAGAACGCTGACGGGATTGAACGGAGCAACACCCTGTGGCAGGGGGTGTTGTGAAGGGAGAGACTGTAGGGTCTCTGCCAGGGGTGGGATCCTGGCAGAGGCTTGGCATTGAAAGAACGTAACGGGTCCGCGCAGGCTCCTGGAAGCGGCGGGACTCAGGAAAGGACTAGAAGCGAGACAGATTGTGCTGAGTGAGAAACGAGATCAAGCAGAAGGAGAATACCAGCAGGGGTTGTGCTGAAAGAGGCAGCACCTTGCTGAGGCGCAATACCGGTGGCCGGAACGCCGAGGGAGTGGATTAGAATACAGCTTCAAGCCATACTCCAAACAGCGGCAGGACAGTCGGTCTCAGGCGGGCTGTCTACCACATATCACCTATGAAGTCTTGGGGGGCAATTGCGGGAGAGGGGCGACTCTAGGGTCCCGGAAGAACTCCAGGCCTACCTGACAAACGGGTGCCATTCCAACCTGAATACAGGGAAGGGGTGGATTACAGAGGAACATCAAATCGAGTTGTGAGGGAACTTAAGAAACAGACACAACCGTTGTGGGGTCACTTTCCGTGAGCACAGCAGGGAAGGACTACAACACATAGCGCTAGAAGGAAGGCACAGATTTCCACCTGAGAGGAGAACTCTGGAGGTGCCATCGGACCGGCCGGACTTGCGCAGCCTGGTGAACCGTGTTCTGGACTGAGGACTCAGAGATCTCCAGTAAAGAGGTAAAGAGACTGCAACCTGGTGTCCTCGTTCTTTACCGCGACTTACACCCCACAACTGCACCGCTACATCGCTACCATTACTACCACCTATTTCACCGGACGTCCCCCACTGACGGACAGGGCCACGGACTGGGTCTAGCCACCGTGACAACCCCGAGACTGAGAACTAGAGGCCCGGCTCCGGGTACCCCTCGGCCCTGCGGCGGTGTGGGGGCGCGCCGCAGATCTTGGCGTCACGAACAGGATCTACTTAAGCCTGAAGAATCAGGTCATGTGTGCCTAGAGACTGTGATTTACTGTGCTTGGACTGTACTTTATTACAAAGACTGTGCTGCGCCAGTTGCCGCCAAAATCCGCCGCCATCGCAGCGCTGAGGAGAGCGCAGGAAGAGAAGAGGGGCGTGGAGTGGGCGTAGACGAGCTGGAGAGCGCGAAGAATAATGGCCGCCCAGTCTAAGTATTTTTGTGTCCTGAGGACGTGCCCGTCAACAGCTGAGGTACGCCTCCTGATCTTGGTCGGAGGGTGGAGACCATGGGGACGGGGCCGCCCACGGAAGAGACCGCGGGAAGAAGACGCGGGAAAAGAGCAAGAAATGGCGGCACCAGAAGCACCATGCGGAGCTGAATCGGCCCAGTCTGAGGCCGTAGCATCTGAGATAGGCCCCGAAACGCCGTTGCTGCGAGGTCTGACCCTTACCGAGCCCCCGATGGGCCGACCTCCGGCGCCGTTATCGGAGGGACGTGTGGCTGCGGCTGAGGCCCGCCAGCTGGCCCGCCGACTGAGGGCCGATGCCCGCGCGCTCACCCGGGTAGGCCAACCCACCGAGATCAAGCTGTCTCCCATTGCCCCTTACCCGGGCCCGGCTGAAAGCACCCCACCTGCACCGGGTCTGAAGATCATGCCGGATGCGGAGCACTTACGGCACCTTATGGCGGAGTGGCGGAGCCGGCCCCAGCCTGCAGAACAAGTGGACTTGGTTGGTGTCCCCGAGATCCCGCCCTCGCACTGGGGTGTTGTGGTGGCCTTCCATCCCCAGCAAGGGAGAGGGGTCATACAGGAGATTGGGGAGCCGATCCAGGTCCGGGTGGACCGAGAAGAGGTGGAACCTTCTGGCAGGCGGTTCAATTGTAATCTGGAGCCGGGGGACGCTGTCACCTATACGAGGTGGAGAAGGAACACCAGTGAGACGGGCTGGTTTGCCCGGGGGGTCCAACGATGTGTCGCCCTCCAGGCTGCTGCTGGGACACCAGAAGAGGATAGTCCCGGAGGAAAGGCAGCGGGACCCGGCCCCGCGGAACCGCAAGAAGTCCAGCCTCGCCGCGCACCAGAGGGACGGGTGCATCTGCCGGCAAGGAGGACCTCTCGGCGGGGAATTCTATCCTTACTGGGACCAGAACGGCGTCCTGGCTCACCGGGCCGATCTGTTGGTCTGGTGAGGCCAGAAAAGAGATCACCTTCCGCTGAACCTCAGTAAGATATTGCTTTCAATGTTGATGAAAATGTAAATAGTTGCTACTTTATTGTTTTAACTGTTCCTGTTGCTGCTAAAACCTGTCCAGGGTAAACTTTAAAAGGTGACCCCTTTGTTGACCCGGGGTCACTATTGTTGTTTTTCCTTGAAGTTTTTGCACAAAAGTTACACAAACTGTGAAATCATGGACTGTGCATGATTCGAACTTCCTTTGTAAATAGTTTGCACCTTCTTAAAGGTGCTCCCTACTGGTTTTAGCCAAAGACACTTTGCGAAGATATTTGCCCTATTGGTTTGAGCCAAAGACACTTTGTGAAGATACCTTTCCTACCGGTTCTAGTTAAAGACACTTTGCGAAGATACCATACCGGAACCTTTGCATGGACTGGTAGACTGAGAGAACGAGCTACCTCAGAGAGACTTGGTCCCCTCTTAAAGGGGATGTGAAGAATTGAACTTGAGAGAGATACTGTTGCAGAACAGTAAAGCTATAATGATGCTTGAAAAGAATGTAACTGTTTTCCATGAAAAGTTAAATGTGTTCAATTTGTTTGAAATGTGAAACCTGAATAATGTCTTGCAGAAAGAAAAGATGCAGAGAGCCCGTAGGGGTAGAGATAGAGATCTGCATAGCTGAAAGTAAAAGAAGTAATGATGAAGGTGAGGATAGAAGGTAAACCCTGCGTCCCCATAGAAAGTTACTTTGTTGCTAAGGACAGAAAGCGAACCCGTAGGGGTTAGAGAGTGAGTCCTTAAAGGAGCCGAGTAGAGCTGGCTCAGAGTTCTTTAAATGAAAGGAATGTTATGTCTATACTATGTATAGTAGAGAAAGGCAGTAGGCCCTGGCTGAACGGGGCGGTCCTGTAAAAGAAAGGAGAGGCAGTAGGTCTGGTGCCATAGGGACAGGCGGTCCTGCAGGTTCAAAGTAGGAGAATGTGAAGTTACCTTACCCTGTAATGTGATTATAGGAAGGCCTTTGGTAAACTAAGAGTGTATGTTTCTTAAAGGCAATGTTAATTTATTGTTCCAGAATTTGCACTAAGTAGAATACCCGGTTGGGTAACAGGAGTTATGCATAGCCTGTAATTTATAAAATTGACTATGTTTGTAACGTTAAAAGTGTCCTCACCTCCCATAAAGGGAAGCCTGTTCAAGTATACTTATCGTTTTGCACTCAACAAAATTGTATGTCTTTTTGCTAATCTGTATTGTTGTTTTTCTTCCCAGTCCCGGAGTACTGTGTTTAACCAGGGGGGAGTGCAGCGCCCCAGAGTCCTGGTCGTTGCAGTGCTGTGGCTTCGCCGCTAAGGGGAGCCATGGTACGTTCGATGGCACCGAAGGAGTTCCTCCAATCAGGTATCACAGACACCAATATGTTTCACAGCAGGGCCTCCGGGGGGAGCTAAGGGTGCTATTCATTAGGCCACTCCCCACCATAGTGGGTAAAACTGGGGGTCAGGCAGGAAGTTAGAGAGAACGCTGACGGGATTGAACGGAGCAACACCCTGTGGCAGGGGGTGTTGTGAAGGGAGAGACTGTAGGGTCTCTGCCAGGGGTGGGATCCTGGCAGAGGCTTGGCATTGAAAGAACGTAACGGGTCCGCGCAGGCTCCTGGAAGCGGCGGGACTCAGGAAAGGACTAGAAGCGAGACAGATTGTGCTGAGTGAGAAACGAGATCAAGCAGAAGGAGAATACCAGCAGGGGTTGTGCTGAAAGAGGCAGCACCTTGCTGAGGCGCAATACCGGTGGCCGGAACGCCGAGGGAGTGGATTAGAATACAGCTTCAAGCCATACTCCAAACAGCGGCAGGACAGTCGGTCTCAGGCGGGCTGTCTACCACATATCACCTATGAAGTCTTGGGGGGCAATTGCGGGAGAGGGGCGACTCTAGGGTCCCGGAAGAACTCCAGGCCTACCTGACAAACGGGTGCCATTCCAACCTGAATACAGGGAAGGGGTGGATTACAGAGGAACATCAAATCGAGTTGTGAGGGAACTTAAGAAACAGACACAACCGTTGTGGGGTCACTTTCCGTGAGCACAGCAGGGAAGGACTACAACACATAGCGCTAGAAGGAAGGCACAGATTTCCACCTGAGAGGAGAACTCTGGAGGTGCCATCGGACCGGCCGGACTTGCGCAGCCTGGTGAACCGTGTTCTGGACTGAGGACTCAGAGATCTCCAGTAAAGAGGTAAAGAGACTGCAACCTGGTGTCCTCGTTCTTTACCGCGACTTACACCCCACAACTGCACCACTACATCGCTACCATTACTACCACCTATTTCACCGGACGTCCCCCACTGACGGACAGGGCCACGGACCGGGTCTAGCCACCGTGACAACCCCGAGACTGAGAACTAGAGGCCCGGCTCCGGGTACCCCTCGGCCCTGCGGCGGTGTGGGGGCGCGCCGCACTTGGACTGTACTTTATTGCAAAGACTGTGTGTTGCTCTTTGCTGAGAGAAGTTCCCGCCAAAAGCCGCCGCCATTGCTACGCCGGAGAAGAAGGAGGGCGTGCCATGGGAGGAGACCACCAGAGTGGCGCGAGAAATGGCTACCGCCCCCTGCGCTTCTGGCTGCAAGGTGAGGACCTGCCCTCAAGCAGAGGACGACCCCCTGATTTGCAACGGCGGGAAGCAGGAGATGGAGAAGCTCGGCCCTGGAGAAATGGCGGAGTCCGATGCATGCATTGCCACCGATCAGCAGATCATGATGAAGAACAGCGAGTGCCGGAACGGGGAAGGAGCAGTCCCGGGTTGCCCTCGCTTATCGGAGGCGGACCCGTGATCCCTGCAGCCGGAGGAGCCGAAGTCCCTGGAACCGATAGCGGAGCCGAGTCCACCAATCCCGACCTCGGAGTCAGCGGAGGAAGAACCACAGCGAGCGGAGCCGCGTCCGGGGACCGTATTGGAGGAGCCGCAGTCCGAGCAGCAGCCGACTCCAGCGTTCTTGTCAGCGGACCGGATCGACACCGGTGGAACCACATCAGGCGCAGGTACGACAGATACCCCTGCCCCAACGCTCGATCCCGCTCCCGCGACCGATCCTCCCCGCAGCAGTAATCCTTCGTTCACCATCGAGCGGGTGGTCCTCGGCCCCAGCGCGATCGGGAAGTTGTTGCCGCCACTACCAACCAGGTGGGGGGAGCCCATAGAGATGGGCCCGGATGGAGTGATGTTTCGGTGGGACACCCCCTGGGTTGAGCAAGATGGGGTTCCGGTGGATGGTCTCACCATCGCGATACTTACCTGGGACCAGTACAATCAATGCGTGCTCCAGCACTGGAAACAGCGAAATGAAGTTGAACAACGGGAGACGCAACGCAAGAAGTCTGTGCATGGCAGGAAAGACGTGGTAAAGCGAGGAAGGGTGTCGGCCTTCCACCCAAAGAAAGGATGGGGCTCAATACAGGAACCGGGCCTATCGACTGACGTCTTCGTTGCCAGCTATGACGTGGAAACTCCCTGCTGTGATCGGGATGGCGAACCATTGCGAGAGGGGGATCAGGTGACGTACACCTGTCACTGGAACGAACAGGGGTGGCGTGCCCGGAATGTTCAGCGATGTGAGCCTGAAGGAGTGTCACCTGTGGCCCCGACCATGGTTGATCCAGGTTTGCCCGATCTCGTTACTGTCACCACTGTACGCTTTGTAGCGGCTCCCGAACTTGCCAGCAGGGTCAGTCTTCAAATTCAGACAACGGGTGATCTGGTGGTCCCTGCGGGGCCTGCCGCTGGAATCCGTGCCACAGTAGTCGGGGGCCAGGGGCTAAGACCACCTGAGTAAGAATAAACCTCGAAACCATGATAATGTAAATAGTTCTTCCTTTTAACTGTTTGTTTACTGTTGCTGCTAAACCTGTCCAGGGTTAACTCCTTATGGATCCCTTTGTTGACCCGGGATCCTTGTTGTTTTGTTTATTTTTTCTAAGTTTTTGCACAAGTTTTAAGAACTGCAGTAATCATGGACCGTGCATGATACAAACTTTTCCTTGTAAATAGTTCGCACCTTATTAAAGGCGCTTCCTACTGGTTTTACTTAAAGAAGGACTCTTTGTGAAGATACCACACTGGAACCTTTGCTGAGTAAGGACTGGTAGCTTGAGAAGAAATGCTACCTCATAGAGACTTGGTCCCTTCTTAAAGGGGATGTTCAATTGTTGCACTTAAACGGTGATATTGCTTTAAGACGGGTAGCAATAATGTTTGATGAAAGAAAGTAATGATAATGTGTACATGAGAAAGTTATATGTATCCAACCAGTTAATTGTGAAGAAATGATGATGATGTTTCTCGGAAGAAAAGGAATGATTGATAATGTTGATAGAAAGTGGGGATAGAAGGTAAACCCTGAGTCCTCCATAGTAAGTTGGTTATTGTAAAGAAAGAGTTAATAATGTGTTACAGAGGACAGAAAGTGAACCCGTAGGGGTTAGGTAGAGAGTCCTCCTAAGAGCCATACGTAGATGGCTCAGTGCTTCTAAAACTGAAAGTAATGTTATGATCTGTACTGTGTATAGAAGTTGAAAAGGCAGTAGGCCCTGGTTGAACGGGGCGGTCCTGTAACGGAAAGGAGAGGCAGTAGGTCTGGTGCCGATAGGACAGGCGGTCCTGCAGATTTAAAGAAGGAGAATGAAAAAGTTAAAATTACCTTATAATGTGATTATAGGAAGGTCTTTAGTGGATACAGAGTGTATGTCCTTAAAGACAATGTTAAAGTATTGTTCAGCAATTTTTGCACTTAGTAGAATACCCGGTTGGGTAACAGGAGTTATTTATAGCCTGTAATTTATAATGTTTAATGTTTAACCATGTTTTGTAACGTTCAAGTGTCCTCACCTCCCATAAAGGGAAGCTTGTTCAAGTATGCGTATTGTTATTTGCACTCAACAAAAATTGTATGTCTTTTTGCTAAACTTGTATTGTTGTTTTCTTCCCAGTCCCGGAGTACTGTGTTTAACCAGGGGGGAGTGCAGCGCCCCAGAGTCCTGGTCGTTGCAGTACTGTGGCTCCGCCACTATGGGGAGCTATGGTGCGTCCGATGGCACTGAAGGAGTTCATCGGATCAGGTATCACAGACACCAATACATTTCACAGCCGGGCCTCCGGGGGGAGCTAAGGGTGCTATTCATTAGGCCACTCCCCACCATAGTGGGTAAACTGGGGGTCAGGCAGGAAGTTAGATCAGAAAGCTGACTGGGTTGGAACCAGGCAACACCTTGTGGCAGAGGGTGTTGTAGGGGAAGATACAGTAGGGTCTCTGTCAGGGGTGGGATCCTGACAGAGGCTTGGCAACAAGAACGAACGTAACGGGACCGTGCCTGCTCCGGGTAGCGGCGGTACCCAAGAAAGGATTAGAAGAGAGATAGATTGTGCTGAGTGAGAAACGGGATCACGCAAAGGAGAAATACCAGTAGGAGTCGTGCTGTAAGATCAAAGCAACATCCTACTGAGGCGCACTACCGGTGGCCGGAACGCCGAGGGAGTAGAATAACATTCAGCTTCAAGCAATACTCCAAACAGCGGCAGGACAGTCAGTCTCAGGCGGGCTGTCTAACTCAAATCACCTATGAAGTCTTGGGAGGCAATTGTGGGAGAGGGGCGTCTCTAGGGTCCCGGAAGAACTCCAGGCCTACCCGTCAAACGGGTGCCATTCCTACCCGAACCTCAGGGAGGGACGGAGGATTAGCAGAACATCATCTAATCGAGTTGTGAGGGAACATCAGAAACAGACACAACAGTTGTGGGGTACTTTCCGTAAGCACAGCAGGGAAGGACTACAACACATAGCGCTAGGGGGAAGGCACAGATTTCCTCCTGTGAAGAGAACTCTGGAAGTGCCATTGGACCGGCCGGACTTGCGCAGCCTGGTGAGCCGTATTCTGGATTGAGGACTCAGAGATCTTCAGTAAAGAGGTAAAGAGACTGCAACCTGGTGTCCTTGTTATTTTTCGCGACCTGCACCCCACAACTGCACCGTTACAACACCTCTTATTTCACCGGACGTCCCCCACTGACAGACAGGGCCACGGACCGGGTCTAGCCACCGTGACAACCCCAGGACTGAGACCTAGAGGCCCGGCTCCGGGTACCCCTAGGCCCTGCGGCGGTGTGGGGGCGCTCCATGTACATAACTAGAGACAGTAAGGTACTTATCACAAGAGGGGCCTAGTCAGATGAGTGCTCATGCGCCACATAGTCTCAGCAATGATAACCAATAGGTGATAAAACCTTCAGTGACAACAGCAGACACCTTGACATGTGACTCATCTTGAATTCTGTGTTTCAACCCCTATGCCATGCTGTCCTCAGCAAAAACCTGACAACAGATTCTCTTTAACTAACTACATACTAAAGACTACAATTATAAAAGATAATAAATCCAACGGGTATGTATTTAATTAGAAAAATAGGTCATCAACCATTTTAAAATATGTGAATTATAAGAAGAAAGAAGGTTTTTTTTTAGCTAAAACACTTAATTTTTATTAGCGATACATATATATAAAAGTATAAAACATATGAGATGACAAATACCAGTACACTGGTTGCCAGGCAGCACATACGAAAAGGGCGAGTGTACATTGAAAATTTAAAAATAGTGAATACAATAGAAGAAATTGCAAATATTAATATGTACCTATTAACATATACAGTGCAAACATTGTTTATCTCTATGATGTAATGTGTAATTTTTAAGCAACATGTCAAATAAATAGTACATATGTAGACAAATCAGCTAGGCATGTGGGAAATATACACATTTCAAATAATGAACACAGTGGTGACAAAATACTACATTCCCAATATGTACCTATACACATATATTTGGCAAAAATGAACTTTTGTGGCTTACCCTCCTTATGGAGTGTCTCTGATAAAGGCTGCAAAAGATTTGAGACTAGGACATAGGTTCACCTTCCAGCAGGACCACAACCCTATACATACCGCCAGGGCTACACTAAAATTATTTGGATCAAAGCATATTCATGCAGGGGCGTAGCTAGAGCTTTTGCCGCCCGGGGCTGTTCCCGAGTTTGGCGCCCCCCCCCCCCCCCCCAGAACGTATGCGATTTTCACACTTAGTCATGTACCGACGAGCTCCTCTCCCTTAAGCTCCCAATGTTCAGTGAAAAACTGAGAGAAGCAGAAGAGAAGCTCGTTGTTACAGGACCATGAGTATGAAAATCGCATATGAGTGACGTGTCCATGTGTCGACGACCGGAACCTGCAGAGCTGAATCCTGACATCGCAGCTTCTGAATTCTCACAACGCATGCACTGCACACTTTTAGGATTCTCCCTGGCCGGTGGACAGTCATGTCAGCACAAGCATGCGATTTGTATACTTCTGACCACATTCTGACTAGACGTGCCTGGCCTCGCTCAGTTCATTTTCATAGAGTGAGGCCACACATGTCTAGTCAGCACGTATGTAAATCGCCAGCACGAGAGAATCCTGACAGTGTGCAGGGCGCACTGTGAGAAGTCAGAAGTCTGCAGTCACAAAGATTGACTGCAGACTCATTACAAACCTGGACATCCCCTTTAATGCTCCTAACATAAATAAAAACATGAGAGTTAGTCAGTATCACAAATAACATTTACATCCAGGTACCTTATAGATGACGTCGCCTCTGGAGTTGTTCTCCTTCATTTCTTCATCTTGTCCAGACCCCATGATGAGTTTTCTCATCCACAGCCGTCTCTGCAGACTTCCATCTTCTCCGTTCTTTTGCAGAAAATCTCCACATGATGCCCTTAAAGATACAAGTGTCATTATAATGCTCCTGAATAAAAAATTTCCCCTCACTATATTGTCTGCATAAAATATGACCCCCACACTGTCCCTCTTATGGTACACGCTCTTCACACTGACCTCCCCTTTCTATACCGGACCCCTCTTCACACTGTCCTCTCACACTGTGTCCCCCCTATAGGGCCCAGTATTTATACTGTACCCTCTCATCACACTCCCCCTCCTTTGTATCATATCCCCTCCTGGCTGTGCCCTTACACTGTCCCCCA
The DNA here is from genome assembly GCF_051348905.1 of Ranitomeya variabilis. Classification (NCBI taxonomy): domain Eukaryota; kingdom Metazoa; phylum Chordata; class Amphibia; order Anura; family Dendrobatidae; genus Ranitomeya; species Ranitomeya variabilis. Next base: position 300,594,814 of record NC_135236.1, on the reverse strand, counting down.
TGCTACGCATGCACACATCCCAACACCCTCACTCCCCGTACTCTGTCCACATACGTTTTTCACATCGCTACTCATACTGTGTCCGCATACATTCCCCCGTTTGACCCCAAGCTGTCTGCACCCATCCCCCATACTGTTTCCTCATATATGCCCCCCATCTCCCCCTTTGCTCTTCATTTGGTGTCCTCAGATCTCCCCCACACATTAAATCCCCCCATCCCCATGACAAATCTCCCCCCACACACATTCAATCCCCCATCTCCACACACAATAAATACCCCATCTCCACTCACATTAAATCCCCCCCCACAATATATGCCCCCCATCCCCACTCACAGTAAATCCCCCCCCACAATATATGCCCCCCATCCCCACTCACAGTAAATCCCCCCCCACAATATATGCCCCCATCCCCACTCACAGTAAATCCCCCCCACAATATATGCCCCCATCCCCACTCACAGTAAATCCCCCCCCACAATATATGCCCCCCATCCCCACTCACAGTAAATCCCCCCCCACAATATATGCCCCCATCCCCACTCACAGTAAATCCCCCCCACAATATATGCCCCCCATCCCCACTCACATTAAATCCCCCCCACAATATTTTCCCCCATCCCCACTCACAGTAAATCCCCCCCTGCACCTTCGGTGTCTTCAGCTCCACTGGAGCACTTACCACCGCTCTGTGTCTCCTGGTCGATCTGCAGCTCCTGCTCTGCCGCGCAGGTGAGTGACGTCAGCAGCGTGATCACATGACCTGATCACGCTGCTGGCATCGCTCTGACCCGGCAGTCAGAGCTTCAATTGTACTCGCATCTCAGATACGAGTACAATTGAAGACTGGGAGCCGGCGCGCCGCAGCTTCTCTGTGCCGGCTGTCAGCTTGACAGTCGGCACAGAGAACAGCTGACTCCCAGCGCGGGGGGTGACAGAATGCAGCCGCCGGGGGAGACACTGCGGACCGCCGCTTTAGGCGGCCCGACTGCGCCCCCCTGCCGGCTGCGCCCCCCTAGATACGCCACTGACTCACCGCCGCATTGTGCCGCCCCCCCGCATTGTGCCGCCCGGGGCGGCCCGCCCCCCCCGCACCCCCCGCACCCCCCTTCCTACGCCACTGTATTCATGTGAATGGCACAGTCACAGCCCAGACCTAAATCCCATTGAGATCCAATCTCAATGAGCTAGAGCCAGTTTGCAAAGAAGAATGAGGAAATGTTTTAGCCTCTACTTGTGCACGGCTTTGCGAGACATACCACAAAGGACTTGTAGTAGTAATGGCAGCGAAAGGTGGACCTACAAAGTATTGACTCAAGGGGGTTAAATTTAAATGCACGTCACACTTTTCAGAATTATATTTTTTAAATATTTAGAAAACCATGTATCACTTCCTTTACACTTCGCAAATACTTGCAACTTTTATTTTGGTATATAACATAAAATCACAAATACATTAAGGTTTATGGGTGTAACATAAAAAAATGTGGAAAAGTTCAAAGTGTATGAATACTTTTTCAAGGCACTTATAGGTACTGACTTACATGGCAACTGTGACATACTGATGGCTGAAAAGTTTATTTTTTATTAAACTATACAACCTATATGGACCCTTTATTATGTGGAGCTGTTAAGCTGTTGTCTGTTTTAAACAATCAGCTCCATACTCTGGAATTGGGAGATAAATAATAACATAGAATGAATTGTAAAGAATATTCCTTATATGATGTATGCAAAGAAGATTTTAACAACAGGGTATATTATAACAATATTGTTTAGTGGCATATGAATTCAGCAGGATTTACTGCAAAAACACAAAACTTTGTATAAAAAATCCAGCTCACTGCAGTAGAATCCAATGGCCATGCATGGAAAAAAGTTCATGTTAGCAGCAAACAAGCAGTATCAAAGAAGGAAAGGTATCCAGCAACAGATCCATCGGTGAAAAATTATTTAAAAACAAAAATCTTTAATGTATAATATGGTTAAAATCATGGTATAAAACCATTGATTTAGAAAACAGGCGCAAGTAACCCGGGAAACTCATGGCCTTACGCATTTCAAACCGACTGGTTCTTAATCATAGTTCAGATTAAGAACTATGATTAAAGGAAACCTGTCACCCCCAAAATCGACAGTGAGCTAAGCCCACCAGCATCAGGGGCTTATCTACAGCATTCTGTAATGCTGTAGATAAGCCCCCGATGTATCCTGAAAGATGAGAAAAAGAGGTTAGATTATACTCACCCAGGGGCGGTCCTGGTCCCGGTCTGGTCCGATGGGCATCGTGGTCCAGTCCGGGGCCTCCCATCTTCATCAGATGACGTCCTCTTCTGGTCTTCACGCTGCGGCTCCAGCGCAGGCGTACTTTGTCTGTCCTGTTGAGGACAGAGCAAAGTACTGCAGTGCGCAGGTCAGAGAGACCTGGCGCCTGCGCACTGCAGTACTTTGCTCTGCCCTCAACAGGGCAGACAAAGTACGCCTGCGCCGGAGCCGCAGCGTGAAGACCAGAAGAGGACGTCATCCGATGAAGATGGGAGGCCCCGGACCGGACCACGACTCCCAGGTGAGTATAATCTAACCTCTTTTTTTTATCTTTTAGGATACATCGGGGGCCTATCTACAGCACTACAGAATGCTGTAGATAAGCCCCTGATGCTGGTGGGCTTAGCTCACCCTCGATTTTGGGGGTGACAGGTTCCCTTTAAGAATCAGTCAGTTTGAAACGCATAACGATTTACTGCAGTATTGTCTGCAAAATATATGTCACACTTTCTTTTTTGTTTTAGTTTTGTTTTCTTACAAACTGCTCATTGTATGTGTTAAACCACATATCTTACCTAAAATATTGTGTAGTATAAGTAGAATCAAGCTCAGTAAAGTTCTTTATAAAACACATTGACCTTGCAAAATTTAGATGGCTTAAAGGGAACCTGTCAGCAGGATTGTGCTCAGTAACCTACAGACACTGTCAGGTCAGCCCCGTTATACTGATTAAAATGATACCTTGGATTAATGGCTGCAATATCCATGATACCTAAACCCAACTCAGATCACTTATTTTGGTCCAATTATAGACCAATATCTCTAGTTAACATAGACCTTAACCCCTTTACCCCCAAGGGTGGTTTGCACATTAATGACCAGGCCAATTTTTACAATTCTGACCACTGTCCCTTTATGAGGTTATAACTCTGGAACGCTTCAACGGATCTTGGCGATTCTGACATTGTTTTCTCGTGACATGGAAATTTGGCGAAAATTTTGAAAATTTCACAATTTTCCAACTTTGAATTTTTATGCCCTTAAATCACAGAGATATGTCACACAAAATACTTAATAGGTAACATTTCCCACATGTCTACTTTACATCAGCACAATTTAGTTATAAGGGTTAAAAGTTGACCAGCAATTTCTCATTTTTACAACACCATTTTTTTTAGGGACCACATCTCATTTGAAGTCATTTTGAGGGGTCTATATGATAGAAAATAACCAAGTGTGACACCATTCTAAAAACTATACCCCTCAAGGTGCTCAAAACCACATTCAAGAAGTTTATTAACCCTTCAGGTGTTTCACAGGAATTTTTGGAATGTTTAAATAAAAACTAACATTTAACTTTTTTTTACACAAAATTTATTTCAGCTCCAATTTGTTTTATTTTACCAAGGGTAACAGGAGAAAATGGACCCCAAAAGTTGTTGTACAATTTGTGCTGAGTACGCTGATACCCCATATGTGGGGGTAAACCACTGTTTGGGCGCATGGCAGAGCTCGGAAGGGAAGGAGCGCTGTCATGGTTCCCAATGGCAAGGGAACGTAAAAAACACATAAGTAACGAACGAGCTCTCGGGTGATGGAAACTCGAGTTGACCGTGAGCTAAATCTACCACACAACTAACAGTAGCCAGGGAGCATACCTACGGCTTCCTATATGCCACGCGCCAGCCGGAGGACTAACTACGCCTGGTAGAGGAAGAAACAGACCTGGCTTACCTCTAGGGAAATACCCCAAAAGATGATAGCAGCCCCCCACATGTAATAACGGTGAATTAAGAGGAAAAGACATACACAGTATGAAAGTAGATTTAGCAAAGAGAGGTCCACTTACTAGATAGCAGAAGGATACAAAAGAGGACTTCACGGTCAACTGAAAACCCTTTCAAAAACCATCCTGAAATTACTTTAAGACTCCTGTGTCAACTCATGACACAGGAGTGGCAATTTCAGCCCGCAAGAGCTTCCAGCTACAGCGAATTACAAAAAACTGCAAACTGGACAAAAGGTACAAAACAAAAGGACAAAGTCCACTTAGCTGATCAGCAGACTAGTAGCAGGAACATGCAACCGAAGGCTCTGGTTACAATGATGACCGGCAAGGAAATGACTGGAGAGCAAGGCTAAATAGGAAACTCCCAAACACTGATGGAAGCAGGTGAACAGAAGAAGCAAAGTGCAAACAAGTCACCAGTACCACCAGCAACCACCAGGGGAGCCCAAAAAGCAGATACACAACAGAGCGCCATTTGACTTTTCAATGCAAAATTGACTGGAATTGAGATGGAAAGCCATGTTGCATTTGGAGAGCCACTGATGTGCCTAAACATTGAAACCCCCCACAAGTGACACCATTTTGGAAAGTAGACCGCCTAAGGAACTTATCTAGATGTGTGGTGAGCACTTTGACCCACCAAGTGCTTCACAGAAGTTTATAATGCAGAGCCGTAAAAATAAAAATCATATTTTTTCACAAAAATTATCTTTTCGCCCCCAATTTTTTATTTTCCCAAGGGTAAGAGAAGAAATTGGACCCCAAAAGTTGTTGTGCAATTTGTCCTGAGTACGCCGATTCCCCATATGTGGGGGTAAACCACTGTTTGGGCGCATGGCAGAGCTCGGAAGGGAAGGAGCGCCATTTGACTTTTCAATGCAAAATTGACTGGAATTAAGATGGGATGCCATGTAGCATTTGGAGAGCCCCTGATGTGCCTAAACAGTGGAAACTCCCTAATTCTAACTGAAACCCTAATCGAAACACACCCCTAACCCTAATCCCAATGGTAACCCTAACCCTGACACACCCCTAACTCTAATCCCAACCCTAATCCCAACCGTAAATGTAACCCTAACCCTAACTTTAGCCCCAACCCTAACCCTAACTTTAGCCCCAACCCTAATATTAATAAAGGATAATTTTAAGGATATTTTTCTTTTTCTTGGGGGATTTTTTCTGTGAGTCTAGTTTAATTTACCCCAAGTATATTTTTACACTGTGAGAGATTGGCCCCAACCCTATCCCTAACTTTAGCTCCAACCCTAGCCCCAACCCTAACCCTAGCCCTAACCCTAGCCTTAACCCTAGCCCTAACCCTAACCCTAGCCCTAACCCTAACCCTAGCCCTAACCCTAGCCCTAACCCTAGCCCTAACCTTAACCCTAGCCCTAACCCTAACCCTAGCCCTAACCCTAAGGGGAAAATGGAAATAAATACATTTTTTTAATTTTATTATTTTTCCCTATCTAAGGGGGTGATGAAGGGGGGTTTGATTTACTTTTATAGCACTTTTTATAGCAGATTTTTATGATTGGCAGCCGTCACACACTAAAAGACGCTTTTTATAGCACAAAAAAAGTTTTGAGACCTATAATTTTTCCATATTTTAGTCCACAGAGTCATGTAAGGTCTTGTTTTTTGCAGGACAAGTTGACGTTTTTATTGGTAGCATTTTCGGACATGTGACAGTTTTTGATCGCTTTTTATTCCGATTTTTGTGAGGCAGAATGACAAAAAAACAGCTATTCATGAATTTCTTTTGGGGGAGGCGTTTATACCGTTCCACGTTTGGTAAAATTGATAAAGCAGTTTTATTCTCCGGGTCAGTACGATTACAGCGATACCTCATCTATATCATTTTTTTATGTTTTGGCGCTTTTATACGATAAAAACTATTTTATAGAATAAATAACTATTTTGGCATCGCTTTATTCTGAGGACTATAACTTTTTTATTTTTTCTTTGATGATGCTGTATGGCAGCTCGTTTTTTGAGGGACAAGATGACGTTTCAGCTGTATCATGGTTATTTATATCTGTCTTTTTGATCACGTGTTATTCCACTTTTTGTTCGGCGGTATGATAATAAAGCGTCGTTTTTTGCCTCGGTTTTTTTTTTTCCTACGGTGTTCACTGAAGGGGTTAACTAGTGGAACAGTTTTATAGGTTGGGTCGTTACGGACGCGGCAAAACTAAATATGTGTACTTTTATTGTTTTTTTATTATTATTTAGATAAAGAAATGTATTTATGGGAATATTTTTTTTTCTTTATTTAGGAATTTTTTATTTTTTTTTTACACATGTGGAAATTTTTTTTTTTACATTTTTACTTTGTCCCAGGGGGGGACATCACAGATCGCTGATCTGACAGTTTGCACAGCACTCTGTCAGATCGGCGATCTGACTTACAGTGCTGCAGGCTTACCAAGCGCTTGCTCTGAGCAGGCACTCGGTAAGCCACCTCCCTCCCTGCAGGACCTGGATGCCGCGGCCATTTTGGATCCGGGGACTGCAGGGAGAGGAGGTAAGAGACCCTCGGAGCAACGCGATCACATCGTGTTGCTCCGGGGGTCTCAGGGAAGCCCCCTCCCTGCGCGATGCATCCCTGTACCGCCGGCACACCGCGATCATGTTTAATCTCGGTGTGCCGGGGTTAATGTGCCGGGGGCGGTCCGTGACCGCTCCTGGCACATAGTGCCGGATGTCAGCTGCGATAGTCAGCTGACACCCGGCCGCGATCGGCCGCGCTCCCCTCGTGAGTGCGGCCGATCGCGCTGAACGTACTATCCCGATGGTGGTCATACGGGCCCACCCCACCTCGACGGGATAGTACGTCCAATGTCAGAAAGGGGTTAAAATACTGGCTAGAATCCTGTCTCAAAGATTGAACTTAGGCTTGGGTGCTCTAATTCACAAAGACCAAGTAGGCTTTGTCCCGCGTCGACAAGCCTCAGACAACATACGGAGGGTCTCCCACTTAATACATCTCTGCGAGCACCGCAATATATCTAGCATGCTACTGTCGTTAGACATCAAAAAAGCCTTCGACTCTGTGTCGTGGCCCTACCTGTTTGTGGTGCTGCAGAGATGGAAGTTCCCCAACCACTTTCTCTCCTGGATCCACGCTCTTTATAGTTCCCCTTTCGCCTACGTACGCTATAGTGGCTTCTCTTCTACGCTTTTTCCAATCAGCAGAGGTACCCGACAGGGTTCTCCTCTCTCACCCCTATTATTTCTCCTGGCGCTTGAACCATTAGCTATCCAGATGCGTCTCAACTCCAATATACAGGGTGTAGAAGTGGCATCAGTCCCACACAAACTATTCATGTTTGCAGACGACATCCTACTCCTTCTATCGTCTCCTCAGACATCCCTGACAGCCCTTCTCCAAACCTTACAAGACTTTGAATCCATATCCGGTCTGCAAATAAACACTGCCAAATCTTATGCTATGAATGTATCCCTCCCGCAATCAACTATAATACATCTCCAAAAAGACTTTCCTTTCCAGTGGGTTACTAAACACTTGGATTATTTAGGAGTGAAGATGACGGCTAACCTAGACTCCCTCTACACTGGCTAGGCCGAGTGCGTGCCCTAAAGATGTATATTCTCCCCAAACTACTTTATCTATTCCGTGTCCTGCCAATCCCTATCCCTTCGCACTTCCTTAAAATGGCTCAAAGATCAATAGATGCTTTTGTTTGGAGGGGAGGTCTCCCCAGAGTAAATGAAGCCACTCTCTAACGTCACCGCCTAAAAGGAGGTTTGGGAGTTCCCAACCTTTCTAAATACTACCGCGCAGCCCAATTGGGCCAACTGACCCTATACCATGCCTTCACTGAACCCCCATTATGGCTATCTTTAGAGGCCTCCGAGCTGCAACCCGATACCCTAGATACAATATTATGGATTCTTCAAACCCAACGTAAACGTATTTCGAACCCTATTATAAAACACTCTCTTGCAATCTGAGACTCGCATAAATACTCTTCGCAACTAATCTCACCCTTTTTGCCCCTCGCTCCAATTTCGGGCAACATTCTATTCCCCCCAGGTATGGGATCCCTTAGATACTTCCATAAGTGGGTTGAAGCGGGGATAACTAGAGTTGAAAATGAAGAAAGGATTCCAGCTCAACGAGACGGTGAAAAAGTAAAAACTGCCAGATAGTGTATTTATTACATTGTGCTGATGTTTTATCCTCTGCTTCCGATATGAAGTGAATAAAGTACCCAGTTTTTACTTTTTCACCGTCTCGTTGAGCTGGAATCCTTTCTTCATTTTCGGCTTCTTCACGCCTTGACACAGCGTTTCCGTGCTCCGAGTTTCTTGGGACAACGACTATGGTGAGCTGGACTTTTCTTTTTGCTATTTTATAACTAGAGTTCACCATCTCTTTAATGTGGACGGGATTATCCCATTCCCAGCCCTTAGAGAAAAATACAGTCCCCCCCCCCCCCCCCAGAGAGATATTTCGATATTTGCAATTAAAGAACTTTGTCAGCTCTTTATTGAAAAATTCTACCCCTCCATACTCCTTTACCTCATTTGAACAAAGATGTCGTCAAAGCCCCCATGCATCAGGTACTATCTCCCACCTCTATTCACAAATCAACTCCCCCTCACATAGGAATTGTCTAAAATACACTCTTCGCTGGGAGTCCGATATTGGGTCTACCCTGACTGACTCAGAGTGGTCCCAAATCTGGTCCTCCTCGACAGGAGGAATACTAAATACCCTCATGCTGGAAACCAACTATAAAGTGTTGACCCGTTGGTACCTGACCCCAGCTAGAGTGTCTAAGGCAGTGGCCAACTACTCCCCAAATTGTTTCAGAGGATGTAACTCTACTGGAGACATGTTCCATATCTGGTGGCTATGCCCAGCTGTTAGGAGACTATGGATTAGAATTTACCATTTAGTTTTCTCTGTCACAAATATAAACCTCAGAAAAAACCCTTGGGAAGCCCTACTCAACAAATGCATCTCCAACATTCCCAAACACACCCAGGCTCTTATATCATTCATATTTCTAGCAACCAAGCAAACTATAGCTTTGGCTTGGAGAAAACCAACCATAGACTTCTCCGCAGTTAAATCACGCCTCTCCTGGTATATGATCAATGAAAAACTGTTAGCTATTCTTATGGACAAAGTCGGTAAATTCGAGAAAGTATGGCTCCCCTGGGCGGAATATACTAATCACACTCCTTTTGCCGTAACTACACTTTATCTAACTAAAGGTACCTTCACACTAAGCGACTTTGCAGCGAGAACGACGACGATCTGTGACGTTGCAGCGTCCTGGACAGCGATCTCGTTGTGTTTGACACGCAGCAGCGATCTGGATCCCGCTGTGATATCGCTGGTCGGAGCTAGAAGTCCAGAACTTTATTTCGTCGCTGATCACCCGCTGTCATCGCTGGATCGGTGTGTGTGACACCGATCCAGCGATGTGTTCACTTGTAACCAGGGTAAATATCGGGTTACACACATTCAGTGCAGGGAAGCCGCCGGCGGGGGACGTGACAGACATCAGAAGGTGAGTATTTAGTGTTTTTTTTTTTACTTTTACAATGGTAACCAGGGTAAATATCGGGTTACTAAGCGCGGCCCTGCACTTAGTAACCCGATGTTTACCCTGGTTACCTGGGTGCTGCAGGGGGACTTCGGCATCGTTGAAGACAGTTTCAACTATGCCGAAGTTGTTCTCCTGATCGTTGGTCGCTGGAGAGAGCTGTCTGTGTGACAGCTCCCCAGCGACCTAAACAGCGACGCTGCAGCGATCGGCTCGTTGTCTATATCGCTGCAGCGTCGCTGAGTGTGACGGTACCTTAACCCTGAACCATCCGATTAAGAATGACTTATAATCGTAAACAATGCGATTTCACCCTCGGGCCCCCCTTCCCCCCCACCCTTTTTTCCCCCTTTCCCCCCCCCCCTTTTTTTTCTTCATACTCCTCCCCCTATCCCCTGCTGTTGTTAGATCATAGGATTGCGTGATACTTGTTTACATGCATTTGTACACATATTGTATTTACAGCTTTGTAATGATACCTTTAATACTGCATCATATGTAAATTGTAAACTTTCAATAAAAATTTATTGTTGAAAAAAAAAATTATACCTTGGGTGATGAAATCCATCTTATGGTTGTTTAATCTTTATTTTCAGTTTTGAGTTAATGATGGTCAAGCTCTGGGGCGGCCTGTTGGGGGTCTTCATGTGGTGCTCTGATTAGGTGTTCCCCAGTATAGCTTCTGACAGGTCAATGATCCCCCAGTGACCTGCCCCCTAGTTTACATCATGAATATTCTATATATCTTTTAAAAAAAGTCCCCTTCTGCAGGCAGGCACTGGCGGTGGCGCCTGTGCTGCAGCATTATCGCTTGGCTTGGGACAACTCATAAAGTCCCATGGATTCCCGTACCACCTCTATGCTGATGACACTCAGATCTACATCTCTGGCCCAGACGTCACCGCTCTGCTGTCCAGAATCCCAGAGTGCCTATCAGCCATATCCTCCTTCTTCTCCTCTCGCTTCCTCAAACTCAATGTGGACAAATCTGAACTCATTATCTTTCCTCCATCCCATAGATCTTCCTTACCTGACCTATCTATCGCAATCAATGACATCATGCTTTCCCCCGTACCGGAAGTCCACTGCCTCGGAGTAACCTTCGACTCTGCCCTGTCCTTCAAACCGCACATCCAAGCTCTTTCCAACTCCTGTAGCCTCCAGCTCGAAAACATCTCCAGAATCCGTCCTTTCCTCTACCGTCAATCTACTAAAATGCTTGTGCATGCCCTCATCATCTCCCGCCTTGACTACTGCAACATCCTTTTCTGCGGCCTCCCTGTTAACACCATTGCACCTCTCCAGTCCATCCTTAACTCTGCTGCCCGACTAATTCATCTCTCTCCTCGCTACTCCTCTGCTCCCCCCCTCTGCAAATCTCTTCACTGGCTCCCATTCCCTCAGCGTATCCAGTTCAAATGGCTAATACTGACCTACAAAGCCATCCATAACCTGTCTCCTCCATATATCTCTGAACTAATCTCCCGATATCTTCCCTCATGTAATCTCCGGTCCTCCCAAGACCTCCTTCTCTCCTCCACACTTATTCGCTCCTCATCCAATCGCCTCCAAGACTTCTCCCGAATATCCCCCATCATTTGGAATTCTCTGCCCCAACACGTCCGACTATCAACCACATTCAGATCCTTCAGACGGAACCTGAAAACCCATCTCTTCAGGAAAGCCTACAGCCTGCACTGACCCCGCTGCCTCCTCACCACTACTGGAGCTACCGCCTCACTAACACCGGAGCTGCTGCAACCCTCAACCTATTGTCTCCTTCCCCACCATCCTGTAGAATGTAAGCCCGCAATGGCAGGGTCCTCGCCCCTCTGTATCAGTCTGTCATTGTTAGTTTACTGTAAGTGATATCTGTAACTTGTATGTAACCCATTCTCATGTACAGCACCATGGAATCAATGGTGCTATATAAATAAATAATAATAATAATAATATAAAATGTGTATATAATTAATTTCTGTGTTGTTATCATTAATTTCCTTAAAAAAAAAAAAAATTAGTTTGAAAATGGCACCTGCTGCACCTGTGCAGTAGCAGCTATTTGCGATCGGATAGTTGCCACTGCGCAGGTGCCAGCGGCACCATCTTGCTAGAGAAAATAAAAATGTCCTCCTCCAAGATGGCGCTATCAGCGATCTCTGAAAGATACTGCTGCGCAGGCACCAGCAGCACCATCTTGGAGGAGGAAATTTTTGTTTTCTCCTCCAACATATCGATTGCCAATAGCTGCTACTGCACAGGCTCGGCTGGTGCCATTTTTACACTGATTTTTTTTTAGGAATTAAGGATACCATCACATAAATTAGTTACATGCACATTAGATAAGCGATAAGACTGCAGCGCAGGTGCCACTGCCAATGCCTGCCTGCAGAAGGGGATTTTTTTTAAAAGAAATATATATATAATATTCATTATGTAAACTAGGGGGCAGGTCAGTGAGGAATCCGTGACTTGTCAGAAGCCATATACATGAATACATAAGCAAAGCACCACATGACGCCCTCCCCCCCGACAGGCCACCCTGTAGCACGAGCATATCATTAGCTCAAAACTGAAAATAAAAATTAAACAACAACTATAAGACAGATTTCATCACCCAAGGTATCATTGTAATCAGTAAAACGGCGCCGACTTGACACTGTGTGTAGGTTACTGTGCACAATCCTGCTGCAGGTTCCCTTTAATTATGGTAAAAAAAATACATTGAAATAACAAAAAATTAGGCTATGTTCACAGTAGCATAGTTCTGTAAAGTACAGCAACCTAGCCTGAGAAATGGTGAAGAATTGTCCTAGGAGTTGCCTAATTCATTTCCTTTGATTTTCATAAATCTATTTTACTATTACTTTTTGTAAGGACTTTTTCTACTTTGTAATATGTGTGGAAAAATCCTTAATAGTCTATTCTTTCAATAACAACACTTTACAATGAACAAAATATACTCTACATGGTGCAAACAATACCGCCACATCATGATCACATACATTATGGTATGCTAATACCAATATTACTACTATACAGTGACCATACAGTGGTATCAGTCCTACTCAGGGGTTCTGAATACTGTATAGATGAAAACACTACAATAACGATAATCCCAGTGATCTACAGGTGACATCTTCTCTGATTGGAGTAATTTAGGCTTTCTCCCTTTTTCTTCTCCATTCAGCCCTGACCACATAAAGACTTCCTCATGACTCGTCCTGAATTTAACGCACATATTTGGCTCTTTGCTTTTTCTACACAAACTCACTAATATTTTTTTTATTTTGTGCTCACCATAGTAATAGTGCCTCCTTTGGTCCCCACACAGTAATAGATGTCGTCTGAGTGCCTTACATAGTAATAGTGTTGTAGCTTCCACAGTATATGGCATGGCAGGGATCTAACAGCTTTCAGCTCTAACTTTTGTACTATATCTGATTTCTTCCCCATTGGACTCAATTGCACGTGATTGTCACACCATTGACAATACATATCCTTTCAATGTGCATGCCAGTAGCGTAGCTACCGGGGGGGGGCAGAGGGGGCCATCGCCCCGGGCCCGGTGCTTAGAGGGGGCCCACCCGGATCTACACTACTGTAACTGTATCTGAGCATGCAGTGCGCCAATACAGTTACCTTCTGCGCAGAGCAGGGAGAATCGATCTCCGCCACCTACCGCCATCAAGGAATGCCCATTTGCTCCTTCAGTAAAGTACATTAATAAAATCACAAGTTCCTGGCTCACAGTCCTCCTGGTTACACTTTAACATGTGTCAGGAGACAGTCCTTCCGATGACACCATTTACTACATTTTAACAGTTCAGTCTCTTAAAGGTAGATTTTAACATTTTTATACAGGAGTAGGTCTCTTTCAATAGGTCAACAGTTCTTGAAGGGAGGCGTCCCCCTCTCTTTAATTATGGCAATAATCTGAATGCCACGTGCGCACTGCCTCGTAATAGTGTCCAATCTGTTGCTGCAGCAGTGTCCGGTCCACTAATCCATGGACCCTGCTTTTAAACAGATGAAATTCTGCTATCCAGCAGAAAGGGTGCAACAAGCGCAACACCAAAAACCAAAGAAAAACAGTTCCTCTGTAACCCGATCCAGGCACGCTACCCCCCTTCCTTTGAGGCCCTCTCGGCCCTATTGGGACACGGAACAGTCCCATTCAATTTTTGGCCAGGGACACGGAACAGTCCCTTATCATCAGCGAGCAACGAGCACCACATTAACAGGGACGCGGACAGTCCCTTATTAGCAGTATGCAAATTGCCTCTTCTGAGAAAAAGAGGACTTAACTCTATAGTGCCACCCGTTGGAAGTAGCGATTCTACAAGTCACAATCAACCCTTTAACGAGTCGTGCAATATGACTTAGGATAAAAGCCAAATCAGTATCTCAATTCGCAGACACGGTGTTCCGGGCTGTTGGCCCTCGTCAGTGCGAAGCATGAGAACTGATTTGGCTAGGTGAGAGGCTCTGGACTGGGGTCTAAGGGGTAACGTTTCTCCTTATGGAGAGTGACATACCAGCTGGCTTGTCAAGGTAAGGAGGCTTATTCGCCGTGCATTGCTCCTCTGGGAAATTAAATATGCAAATTGCCTCTTCTGAGAAAAAGAGGACTTAACTCTATAGTGCCACCTGTTGGAAGTAGCGATCCTACAAGTCACAATCAACCCTTTAACGAGTCGTGCAGTAGTCAGCAGTCAGTCAGCAGTAGTCATTTAATGACATCCGTCCTGTGCCGGTTCATCATATCCTGAGTATCATGCCCGGGGCAGCGACTCTGCGGCCACAGATGTCGCAGCTATCCAGGGTGATCCAGATGTAGTGCTTGGCTGAGCAGTATTCCGGGCACCAGGATTTAGATGAACCCGCCCCAAGTTCTCTTCATCCTGCAACATTACGACCACAGCATAATAGCCGCGATCCATGTTGGTATATACAAGCTGTCCAGTGCTGCGATGGTCTGCCATAGTGCCTTCCCCATGTTGGCGCAACTCCGCCCAGACCTCCTGTTCCTGTTGTTTTATATGCCTGATGACCCCCTCAACCCAGGCGGCCTGGTCAGGCATAGGGAAAGGGCCCTCTCTCATCTGGTGAACATAGGAAGCTCCCAGGGACATCACGATAGCGGAGGCAAACTGGGCCTCAGGGACACGGGACTATATCGAGGACCTTATTTCCGAGGTAAGGGTCCGGGGTGAACTCACTGCTCTGGTCACATTAGCCGCACCCAGGATTGATTTATCCTTCCACAGTGTGCTCTGCCACTACTGCATAGTTCCTGGCCCTGATGCTGCCTGACTGGACCTTGGACTTCTGCAGAGCTGACTGCCCTGACAGGGCGCTCCCGCCCAACTGATTCAAATTCTCAGCTGTTCTGAAACCTAACTCTCACTAGCATCTCCCACATTAACCATCTAAAAGCTAAGTCTCTCTATCCTCATCTAGTGGGAAAATTAGGAAACTACGTTCTCCCCAATATCTGGAAACAATACACCATTTAGGAGTATAAATAAACATTATACATAACATGTTCATGGCAACCCGCTTAAACAGTCATTGCCGAAAGTGTTGGCACCCTTGAAATTGTTCCAGAAAAGGAAATATTTTTCAGATTATTGCAATTACACATGTTTTGCTATAGATGTTTATTCCCTTTTTGTGTATTGGAATAACACACAAAACAGAGAAAACAAATTGTAAATCATTTTGCACAAAACCTCAAAAGAGAGCTGGACAAAATAATAATAATTTTATTTCTATAGCGCCAACATATTCCACTGCACTTTACATTTTAGAGGGGACTTATACAGACAATAGATAGTACAGCATAACAATAAACACATAGATCAAAACAGATACCAAGAGAAATGAGGGCCCTGCTCGCAAGCTTACAATCTATGAGGAAAAAGAGGAGACACGTAAAGTGGATGGTAACAATTGCTTTCGTTGATCATCCCAGCCATAGTGTAATATTCGGGTGCTCATGTAAAGCTGCATGAACCAGTTATTGGCCTAAGTATGTAACAGTACAGACACAGAGGGCTAATTAAATGCATAAAGCATGTGAGAACAGTATGGGAGGAACCTGGTTAATTTCGAATGGGCAACACAGTGATAGTTAGGTTAATGCATTGAGGCGGTAGGCCAGTCTGAACAAATGCATTTTAGGGCACGCTTAAAACTATGGAGATTGGAGATTAATCGCATTAACCTGAGTAGTGCATTCCAAAGAATTGGCGCAGCACATGAAAAGTCTTGGAGACGGGAGTGGGAGGTTCTGATTACTGAGGATGTTAACCTCAGGTCATTAGCAGAATGGAGGACATGAATAGGGTGGTAGGCTGAGACGAGGGAGGAGATGTAGGGTGGTGCTGATTCGTGGAGCGCTTTGTGGGTGAGGGTAATAAGTTTGTACTGAATTGTGGAGTAGATGGGTAATGACTGGAATAAGGTAGAGGCATCGGAATAACGATTGGTGCAAAATTGTTGGCACCTATCCAAAATTGTGGGTAAAAGCATGTGATGCTCATTCAAACTCACCTGTGGCAAGTAACAGATGTGGGCAATTTGAAAATCACATCTGAAACCATATAAAAAGAAAAGTAAGTTGACTCAATATTTGCAATGTGTGTCCGTGTGTGCCAGACTAAACATGGAGAACAAAAAGAGAAGAAAAAACTGTGAGGACTTGAGAATCAAAATTATTGAAAAATATTAACAATATCAAGGTTATCAGTCCATCTACAGAGATCTTGATGTTTCTTTTTCCATGGTGCACAACACAACCAAGAAATTTACAACCCATGGGACTGTAGCTAATCTCCCTGGACGTGGATGTCAGAGCCAAATTGATGAAAGATTGCAACACCGGATAGTCTGGACGGTGGATAATCAGCGCCAATCAAGTTCCAAAGAAATGTATCCTGTCCTTCAGGCTCAGGGTGCATTGGTGTCATCATTCTACTGTTTAACAAAAACAGAATGACACCTACAAAGAAAATAACTTTATACCTACAGTCAAATATGGCAGAGGTTTAAAGGTGTTTTGGGGTTGTTTTGCTGCCTTTGGCACTAGGTGACTTTGTGCAAGGCATCATGAAATCTGTAGATTATCAACAAATTTTGGGTCACTATGTAGTGCCCTGTGTCAGAAAGCTGGGTTTGCGTCCTAGATGGGCCTTCCAGCAGGACAGTGATCTAAACATTCTTCAAGAAGCACCCTGAACAGAATGGAAACAAAGGGCTGGAGAGTACTGAAGCGGCCAGCAATGAGTCTAAATCCCATTGAATACCTGTGCAGAGATCTTAAAATTGCTGTTGGGACCAGGTACCCTTTAAATATGAGAGGCCTGGAGCAGTTTGTAAAAGAAGAGTGGTAAAATAATAATAATAAATAATAATCTTTACTTATATAGCACCAACATATTCCCCAGCGCTTTATAGCTTAACAGTTTCAAACACAACAGTCATAAGTAACAACGTTAACAATACAATAATTAAAGCACAATAAGACGACCCTGCTCGTGAGAGCTTACAATCTACAATGAGGTGGGGAGATACAAACTACAGGTGTGTATTTACAATGATGGTCCAGCCATCTTCAGTGAGTAGGAGATAGATGGAGATAGTGAATGGGCTACACACAAACATAAAATGACTTTGATTAGTGAAAGTGATAGTCCGCTCTGAACAAATGTGTTTTGAGGGAGCGCCTAAAACTATGCAAATTGTGAATGGTCCTAATATCTTGGGGTAGAGCATTCCAGAGGATTGGCGCAGCACGGGAGAAGCCTTGGAGTCGGGAGTAGGAGGTATGGATATGTGCAGAGGTTAGTCGAAAGTCATTTGCAGAGCGCAGAGGTCGGTTAGACCGATAAACAGAAATGAGGGAGGAGATGTAAGTGGGTGCTGCACTGTGAAGAGCTTTGTGGGTAAGAACAAGTACTTTGAATTGTATCCTGTAATGAATGGGCAGCCAGTGTAACGACTGGCGAAGAGCGGACGCGTCCGAGTAATGATTAGCTAGATAGACAACCCTGGCTGCTGCATTAAGGATAGACTGGAGAGGGGAAGTCGAGTAAGGGGGAGGCCAATTAATAGAGCGTTGCAGTAGTCCAGGCGGGAGTGGATCAGGGCGACAGTGAGGGTTTTTGTTGTTTCCATAGTGAGAAAAGGGCGGATTCTAGAGATGTTCTTTAGGTGTAAGCGGCTTGAGCGGGCAAGACATTGTATGTGGGAGGTGAAGGAGAGATCGGAGTCAAACATAACACCCAGACAGCGCGCCTGCTGCCGGGGTGTTATTATGGTGTCACCCACGGAGAGGGAAACGTCAGGTTTAGGGAGGTTAGTAGATGGAGGGTAGATGGTGGTAAAAAATTCCAGTTGAGAGGTGTAAGAAGCTTGCTGATGGTTATAGGAAGCAAATGATTGCAATTATTTATTCCAAGTGTATGCGTCCAAATATTAAGTTGAGGGTGTCCACAAGTTTGATTTTGGGGGTTTTGTGTAAAATTATGATGAATTTGTGTTTTTTTCTATTTTTTTGTGTTGTTCCAATACACAAAAATGAAATGAACATATGTATAGCAAAACATGTATAATTGTAATAATTTTCTGGGAGAAATATTTAATTTTCGTGAACAATTAAAACTTTTGGCCTTGACTTTATTTCATTTACATATTTCAATGCATATTGATAATATATCATACAGTGAGCAATATCTTAGATGACTCATTAATTTATAGCAAATAGTGATGAAAAGCATTACAAAGTGGAAGCTTTGAATATCATACAAAGGATTTTATCACTGCGCATCAACTGTAGATAAATAGATTAGTCTCAATTCCCCTTTCCACAAGAACACTGGCCCACCCGCAGTGACTTATCTCCCTGCTGAACAAAAGGATAGACAATTGAAATTCCAATTGTGGGATCCTTTTCTCCCTCAACAGATTGAGGTCAAATTAAGAGGCTACCATACATTTCATCTTCAATTGATCCCACCATAATTGTATAGCTAGGATGACTATAATCCATTGCATGTGTGGGGGCCTTAACAGATAGATGCTGCTGTATCTAGATTTGTAAAGGTTATTGATACTGTTTGAACCGATTGAGTGAGTGTGTAGTCATAGATGAACAGAAACAACATTTTCTGTCTGACTTACCTTTCATGTTTGTGTCTTTGTTACATTTCAACAAAACATAATGTATTGTTTAAGGCTGTTTCCAGAAAAAAAGGCAACAAACAAAATTCATCACTCTATTAATTCCTTTAATCTATGGTT
Source organism: Ranitomeya variabilis (assembly GCF_051348905.1). NCBI lineage: Eukaryota > Metazoa > Chordata > Amphibia > Anura > Dendrobatidae > Ranitomeya > Ranitomeya variabilis. The sequence goes on along the minus strand of NC_135236.1, from coordinate 300,575,869 downwards.
TACTGATTAAATAAGAGCAGAGAAGTGGAAAGAGTAATATCTGCACTTATTCTTATATTTCTGCAACTTCTAAGTGCAAGCTTTTGTTACACATAGCAATAGTACATGATAAATTATAGTACAATACATGGGAATAGGTTTTAAAAAAAACCTCATTGACATCTTGAAGAAAAATGTAGTGTGGCTTTCAGAGCTTGTTGTAATTTTTCAAATCTTACTATCTTACGAAATTTGCATGGATTTAAGATTTTCCATTAAAAAGAGTTACGGTAAATTCATTGCAAATTTACAGCATAATCTGCAGAGGAAAAATGATGTTCTATGTTCCTTGGAATAATTGGCGCTCCAAATAAAAGCATAAAAGTTCTTCAATATGTCACCATACTACTGAGATATTATATGCCTAATATTATGGAGACATTCTAATACCGCCATAGTACAGATTCCATTGCTGCATGTCAAATGCCATATGAGCCAAAGAGACGTTTTGGGTTTTGAATTCATCCAGAAGTCAGCCAGAAAAGCTATTCATACACCTCATAAAGACATGGAAGGAACAGTGAGAAAAGTCATCCAAACCCTACAATTTGGTGCAGTCAGCCAACTATCTGAAAATACATATGATCAAATAAAATAAAGTGTCTGTGCATCTATATTAACTCTGATAGTAGAGACCAACTGCATCTCAATGTGGTGATGCTAATACTGGAAGCACATCACCATGGCAGGCTGCAGTTGACCTTTGTTATCAGATGACTTTTGGATGGAAGGTGTTATAGATTGGTGGTCCTCGTAGGCACTGTAGCTGTAGGGAATATGTGGGGTTAATCAGAGGCATATCTAGAGGTTCACCTCGGGGGGAGTGAAACATCTAAGTGGGCCCCTAACTGGAAACCCTCATTAAACCTACCCTAATAATGGGTATATGAGAACCTCAACAGATGACCTGAGTCCTACTGAAAATAAATCTCTGTACTAAGATCAAGACTTATATTACCCCCATATAATAACCATATAGTGGTAGATACCAGTCCTGTAGAACACACAAAAAATTACAGCACAGTTATAGATGGTGATTTACAACTGATGTCCCTTGTGAAGAAGTCATTAAATTTTCCGCTTTTTCCACTTGGCTCAGATCGACATAACGACTTCTTCCAGCCACAACTTGTCTGCAGAGATTACAACAAAGACACCTTTGACTTCTCACATTTCTTGCACCATCTCTATCTATTCCCAACCTGCACAAACTATTCAACCCAATGCTTAGCCGCTGCTGCTGTATGTGTCCCTATTACTGTACCTGATGTTTGGCACAATAACCATGCTCCTCTTATTGCCCCACATAGTAATATTGTGTCCTCTAGATGGTCAAATCAACATTGCCCCCTAGAAAATATTAATGCCCTGTGCAAACACCTTTTAAAATGGTGTCCACATTTTGCCCCTCAAAAGTGATAATGCTCCATGTGCACGTTCCACGGTCACAGTACTCCAAGAGCCTCTATAACAATAATGCTTCTTAAGTGCCCACTTAACATTTAGTAGCGTCCCCTGAGACACCAAATGTACAGGATTTCTATACGCAGTATAATGGGCCCACAGCTCCCTTATATACAGTATGATGGATTTACAGCTCCCCTATACACAATATAATGCTCCCCCAGCTTCCCTGTTCACAGTATGATGGACCCACACCTCCCCTATAGACAGTACAATGTCTACAGTATAATACCCTCGCATTGGCCCTTAAACTATATAATGGCCTCTGCACTAGCCCACAAACTATATAATGGTCCTACATTAGCTCCCAAATTGTATAATTGGCCTGCATTAGCCTGTATAATAGCCCCCTCATTGATTCCCACACTATATTATGGCCCCCACACTTTATGAGGGTCCTCCCCACACACTATTTCAGGGTCCCCCATTGTTTATGATGTCCCTAAGTCGCCCGTCAGGACAGTGGGGTACTCGGAGTACTGGATCCATTACTTAAAGGGACGTGTCACGGCAGCGGCGACCCGGTCCGTGGCCCTGGGCGCCCATGTTAAAGGGACGGTCTTTAAAGGGGTTTTTGAAATTAGGAAAGTTCGTGATGCCACCTATGGTATTCGGTCAGTGGGGACCGACGCTGCTTAAAGGGGTCCTCTGGGGTGATGTTATGGCAGCCGGATTGTATAACTTTCCAGAGGTGAAGTAGGTCCCCAGGGCTCCCGGTGAACAGATGGAGGATGGTGAGTGGTGCAGTAAAAAGATCGAAGGACACAGTTGTGCAGTCTTTTTACCTGGTTTACTGATGGTAGCAGGCAGCCACAGTCCAGGGCACCAGATCACAGGTACAGGCAGCGTCTGGCCAGCTTGGAAGCGAGTTCAGAGTCCAGCTTTATCAGGTGGAGTTAAAAGCCTTCCTTCTTGCGCTGTGTTGTTATAGTCCCTTACTGCCTATGACTTTGTAGCAAGGTCCTCTCAGTTATCTCTGTCCTTTGTTGAAATGGGACACAAACCCGTATGGCAGGTGACTCGAGCCTTTTTACAGGGTCTCTATCATGACCTGGGCTCTATGTCACTGTGTCTCCTGGGTGTTAGGGTGAACAGGTGATGTATAATCCAGCTGTCCTGCCAGTTTCTGCTATGTGTCTTAGAGTCCCACAAAAGCCTCGGTGTCTGCTCTCAATCAGGGATGTAGTCCAGTCACAGCTATTCTCCCTTGTTGTGACTCTCCTATGCTTCGCTCTCGGGCTAAAGGCTGTTCTTCCTTCTGTATCTTGCTATCTAGCAGCTACAGCACTTTAAAGGTACCTTCACACATAACGATTTCGTTAACGATATCGTTGCAACGTCACGCTTTTTTGTGATGTAGCAACGATCCTGCTAACGATCTCGTTATGTGTGACAGCGACCAACGATCAGGCCCCTGCTGGGAGATCCTTGGTCGTAGGGAATGATCAGGACCTTTATTTGGTCGCTGATCACCCGCTGTCATCGCTAGATTGGCGTGTGTGACGCCGATCCAGCGATGTGTTCACTTGTAACCAGGGTAAACATCGGGTTACTAAGCACAGGGCCGCGCTTAGTAACCCGATATTTACCCTGGTTACCATTGTAAAAGTTAAAAAAAACACTACATACTCACATTCCGATGTCTGTCACGTCCCCCGCCGTCAGCTTCCCGCACTGACTGTCAGTGCCGGCCGTAAAGAAGAGCACAGCGGTGACGTCACCGCTGTGCTCTGCTTTATGGCCGGCGCTGACACAGTCAGTGCGGGAAGCTGACGGCGGGGGACGTGACAGACATCGGAATGTGAGTATGTAGTGTTTTTGTTTTTTTTAAACTTTTACAATGGTAACCAGGGTAAATATCGGGTTACTAAGCACGGCCCTGCACTTAGTAACCCGATGTTTACCCTGGTTACCCGGGTGCTGAAGACAGTTTCAATGATGCCGAAGTCGTTCCCCTGATCGTTGGTAGCTGGAGAGAGCTGTCTGTGTGACAGCTCCCCAGCGACCACACAACGACTTACCAACGATCACGGCCAGGTCGTATCGCTGGTCGTGATCGTTGGTAAGTCATTTAGTGTAACGGTACCTTTAGGCTGTACGGCCCCTCACCCGTCCTTCTGCCTCAGACTGCTGTCTGGCACCAACTGTCTACTGTAAATCTTCCCAACTGCCTAGCAACTAACTCCTCCTCCCGACCAAAGAGAGAGCAGCTCCCCTGATTTTGGGTGTAGAGCTCCCCCTTCTGGCCTGAAGTCAGAATGTTGTTGTATGTGCTAATTACCTGTCAAAAGGAATTCTCTATTGCTTCCAAGCGTGACATCACTCTCCCCATGAGGAAAGCAATGCCACTGTTACAACCAGGACCCTGGGGCATCACATCCCGACAGTCACATCACAAGTTTTAATAAAAATAAAAAAAACATCATATACTCACCTAATCTAGAATCCTGATGCGTCCCCAGGAGAGACTCAGGCAGACCAATCCACTGGTGTCAAAGCGCCGACACATACAGAGAACGTGCCGCACCTCTGCCACTGTATCACCAACAAAGCGTGGTAGTGCAGGGGGATCAGGTCTACCTGCACTTCCTCACAGCTTAACTATATTGGCATGCTTTGCTTTGGGGTGAATAGATTTTTTTTAACCATTGATCTCTGCAGCTATATCAACGTGCTAACATACAGTGGAGGAACAGCTGTTATCACATACCGTATTTACTTTTTATGTACGGCTACATGCAGAGTTCCTATAGACCCATATTACTAACCAGTAGACACAGTGTGTTCTGCCACTTGGTAATTTTACCAGCATATTAATCTCTAAAAATCGTTCTTAAAAGGCTTTCATTATGGAAAGCAGTAGAACACACTACACAGCTATTTCTCTCCTGGATTTCATATGTATTAATGAGAAAAAAACATCTTTGAGCCTCATAAAAATCAGAGGCACATCTAGATGCCAATGGGCCCACAGTAGTCTATCAGTTCCATTTTACAAATCTAGTTTTTATAGACTTGCTGTCATATACTAAAGTATACTCTACTACATCTAGTTTAGTAACAATAGCTAGTATTTTATTTTTTTTGCAATGCACAGTAGTATGAATGAGTCAGCTTCACAGTTTGGTGTTACATTTACCAAAACGCATGTAAAAACCACTTAGGTACATATAAAGGTTATATTCTTCATTTAATGTTTTCTTTAGGCTATATTCAATTCACCCTATAGGAACTTTCAATTTTGGAAATCCCATGACAACAGTCTTTTATAGGAAAATGTCTCGAATAGAAAGAATTTGTATAGACTATAGAGGAAAACAGAAAACAGAGTAAAGTAACAGGATCCTAATGTAGTCAGCGTATGTCTGGGCATGTGTACTCAGATATATTCACCTGGAGATATTTTCTACTGAGTACCAGGAAATGAGCTAACCACAGTAGATATGACAAGCCACAGGAACTAAATGGTAACGAACTACTCTTGAAAAACCTATGCACTGGTGCATTGTTTTCATACCTTACTATCTACAATAAACTCATTTTCAAATGAATTGTTTTTACCACAATTAACTTGGTGACGTTTTTTTATATATAATATAACCAAGACTTTCTAATACAACTGCTCTAAAAAGAAGGATTTGATAAAATAGTAGCATCAAACTACCAAATTACCTGAGCCTAAGGCTCAAAATACAGTTTATAAATGTGTCACAACTTGAGATGAGGACATTTTTTCAAATTCGAAAAGCTTCATTGAATTTTTTGCACAAAATTCAATTCATGGTGAAAAGGGATGAGCGGACCCGTGGAAGTTCGGGTTCTGGTACCCAACTTGTACATTATTGCAAAATTTGGTTGAGGTGCCAGAACTATGCCCGAATTTGAACCAAAGCCCGAACTTTTGATATGGAAAATATTCTCTCGACTTCCAAACATTTCAACGGACTTCTGGAAGAAGTCCGTGTTTAGCGATTAGCACCAGACACTAACTGTCTAGTACAAACCCCGAACTTTCGGTTTGCCCATTTCTAATGGTGAATCAATTTGTGAAACAGAAGTACTGGAAAGAACTGCAAAGCCTCCAATTGTCCTGAAAACACATATATAACTCTCTGAGGCACCCAAGGACTGTATTGAACTCCTTTCAAACTCTTTATCACAAACTCAGACTTATCCATATCAAAGTGACCTCAACATATATGTCTATTGGTAAATTGATGATAACTAATGGTAACTAACAGCCACATTAATAACACACTAACAAAGTTTTTATGCAGTGACTCAGTGGTTAGCACTATGGCTTTGCAGCGCTGGGGTACTGGGTTCAAATCCCACCAAGGACAACATCTACAAAAAGTTTGTGTGTTTTCCCCATGTTTGCATGGGCACTATGGTTTTCTCCCACCCTTCAAAGACATATTTAATAGGAAATTTAGGCTGTGAGCCCTAATCGGGACAGCAATGCTGATATCTGCAAAGCACTGTAGCTTTAATGGTGCTATATAAATTAGTCAAATTAATTAAATGCAAAATAATACCATTTGGGAGCAGATGCCAATGTTTTATACAAAGGAAATGTACACAGAAGAGGCATTTGTTTCTTGAGAATCCATGTTCCAAAAATGATACCTTGAAAATAGCAACAGGTTTGTTGTTTTGAAAACGAAGAAGTTTTAGTTTTTAACAAGCCTTCCAACTATCCCTTATTCGAGATCAGCAACAGCTTTTGAATAAATCTAGTGCCTAACAATCGTGGCTTCACATTATACAGGGTGGGCCATTTATATGGATACACCTAAATAAAATGGGAATGGTTGGTGATATCAACTTCCTGTTTGTGGCACATTAGTATATGGGAGGGGAGAAACTTTTCAAGATGTGTGGTGACCATGGCGGTCATTTTGAAGTCGGACATTTTCAATCCAACTTTATTTTTTCCAATGGGAAGAGGGTCATGTGACACATCAAGCTTATAAAGAATTTCACAAGAAAAACAATGGTGTGCTTGGTTTTAACATAACTTTATTTTTTCCTGAGTTATTTACAAGTTTCTCTTTGTTTACAGCCATTAACATGTTGCAGAGGTTAACACTTGAGGAGCGGATAGAAATTGTGTTGATGTATGGTGAATGCAGTACCCAGGCATTGCAGCAGATTTCAATGCAAGACACCCTACACAAGAAAACTGTGACTATTCTCATTTGATTTATGTGTATCCATATAAATAGCCCACCCAAAAAAGTTTGCCTCATCACTCAACATAATGTTCTGTGTAAACTGAGGGTCCTGTTCCAATTTTTGCTTTGCCCATTCTGCTAATTCAGTGCACCGATCTGGCATCAGTCGAACATCCCTTCGGCAGATATTAGCTATATCAAGAACCCTGCTGCAGACTTACAGCAGGTGTCTGTGCACGAGATACAGAAGGACAGGGGGGGTGAGAGGGGAGCGCTGCGGTGAGCTTACCAGAGCGCAGGACCTAAAACACCTGACCACCGGAGGAGGGGCCGGAGGGAGCCAAACGCTGAGTAGTGGCAGTGACTGGCCAAACCGGAGAGTAGTCTGAACGTGCCGAAGTCAAGCCAGGAGGTCGATGAAGTACTAAAGAATGAGACACTGAGAGTGATCAGGATGCAGCAAATGGTTAGGTAGCCGGAGATAGCGGTGCAGTACAAACGGGGCAGACAGGAGATTAGTAAGAGCATCAAGCTGAAGGTCAGAGCCAGAAACAGACAGTAAGCATGGAATCACAAAGCAATGCACAGAATGAGAACACGGACCGGATCAGACACGAGAAGGCAAATGGACTACACAGTATGCAAGCACACCAGGAGGTCAGACACACAGCCAGAACAGATTTATCACTGACAAGGATCCCCAGACGAAGGCCGGTAAATATAGCCCTCCCCCAAACCAAAAGGAGGAAATACAATATTAACCCTGAGAAGACAGGGAAGGAACCCTGTCCACAACCATGACAGCTACTCACAAATGGCACCCTTACAAAATCCAGCTGCTGCAGCATCTCAACAAGGATGACCCAGATCGGCGTGCTGAGTTTGCAGAATGGGCAAAACAAAAATTGGAACAGGACCCTTAGTTTACACAGAGCATTATGTTCACTGATGAGGCAAACTTTTTTGGGTGGGCCATTTATATGGATACAGCTAAATCAAATGGGAATGGTGACAGTTTTCTTGCATAGGGTGTCTTGCATTGAAATCTGCTGCAATGACCTGGATACTGCGTTCACCAGACATTAACACAATTTCTATCCGCTCCTCAGGTGTTAACCTCTGCGACATGTCACTGGCTGTAAACAAAGAGAAACTTGTAAATAACTCATGAAAGAATAAAGTTATGTAAAAACCAAGCACACCATTGTTTTTATTGCGAAATTCTCAATACGTTAGATGTGTCACATGACCCACTTCCCATTGGAAAAAATAAAGTTGGATGGAAAATGGCCGACTTCAAATGGCCATGGCCACTACACATCTTGAAAAGTTTACCCCTCCCATATACTAATGTGCCACAAACAGGAAGTTGATATCACCAACCATTCCCATTTTATTTAGCTGTATCCATATACATGGCCCACCCATATGTTTTGAAGAATATTTGGTTTTAAAACTATGTGTACAGTTGTGTATTACAGTGCGATTTTCACATGAGCTTTTACATACAGAGAACTGCGATATGTAAAAGCTCATGTTAAAATCGCATTGCATACGGATACCATACGGATGTCATATGGATACCTAGATGTGAGGAAATTGCATCATCGCATTGCAAATGGATTACACACTGATCACCATAAGGAGAACATTTGTGCAATTCTAAGCCATCGAAATCGGACCGATTTTTTTATACGTTAAGTGTGACTCCAGCCTTCAAGAGCTAAACCAACCTCCTTCTCCCTCACTGCTAAAGCAGAGACAGAGGACAGAGCAGGCTTAGTTATTGAAATATGACAGACAGCACGGCCCACTCACACATATCACTGGTCACATGCCAACACAGGGCGAGAAGGGAAGCCCTTTTCTGTGCCAGGAATAAAGTTAAAGGGCTCGTCCAATGTTTACAATTATTTTTAACAACAACTGCCAATGTTGGAGTGGTCTTGTGCCATATTGCTGGCATCAGATGTCATCTGCTGCATTGCCAGAATTATGGCTCCATTACAAGCGGAGGTGCTACGGTTACTATGTTGACTTGGCTGCAGCAGTCATATGCTGTACAAAGACCAGGAGCACTGCTGGGGGGGGTCAACGCTTGGTTATCAGGGGAAAGAATAGATGAGTTGTATTTGTTTTTTTAATTTTAAACCATGGTCAGCTGTTTTAAAAAAGTTTGTAAAACTTGATTAACCGGGACTTGAGTGTAACACTAAAATCATGTAATGGATAAAGCTCTTATGAATAAAATATGCTAGAAAATTCAGCTAATTAAAATTTGAAACAAATCTAGAGCACCTTTTACTTGGCTGGATCGACATTTTGAACCTCTCTTTCTTGCTAAATTATTTAACTCTTATTTCAAATTAGATTTATTAGTAAAATTTACAAATGTTTTGCTATTTCCAATAAACTAACGAAGTATGAGCAATTTATAAACAATAACACAACTAATGTAACAACATAAAAGACTGCCATTCATTACATATTTGCTGATTGTTGTTCATTAGACAGTCAGCCCACATTTATAGATTATTCAGTGTGCATAGGCTGCCATTGTTCTTGGCTGCACTTATCCTGGCTGCTGAGAATGATGATATTTTAAGTCAGCCAAAAGATCATATCACCTAATGAATGAGCTATTTTCTTGTTTGTAAGGTGATCCACCCCGTTTACACTGCATGATTATTGGGAAACCAGCATTGTTAGGCCCTTCAATCACGATAATCATGTAGTGTAAATGCACCTTTGGCCTACTTTTCATAGATAGTGGCTCCTTGCTCACTAATATTCTTGGGCTTGCGTGCTGAAATCACCTTTTTCAAAACTAAACAAAGATTTTCAAAAGTGTCAGCCTCAGGTGGCAACCAGCAGAATGTTTGTACGTTTTCCAAATAAACATATATATATAGCCACCTTTTGCTTTGATGACTGATTTGCACACTCTTGGCATTCTCTTGATGAGCTTCAAGAGGTAGTCACCTGGAATGGTTTTCACTTCACAGGTGTGCCTGTCAGGTTTAATAAGTGGGATTTCTTGCCTTATAAATGGGGTTGGGACCATCAGTTGTGTTGTGCAGAAGTCTGGTGGATACACAGTTGATAGTCCTACTGAATAGACTGTTAGAATTTGTATTATGGCAAGAAAAAAGCAGCTAAGTAAAGAAAAACGAGTGGCCATCATTACTTTAAGAAATGAAGGTCAGTCAGTCCGAAAAATTGGGCAAACTTTGAAAGTGTCCCCAAGTGCAGTGGCAAAATCCATCAAGCTCTACAAAGAAACTGGCTCACATGAGGACCGCCCCAGGAAAGGAAGACCAAGAATCACCTCTGCTTCTGAAGATAAGTTTATCCGAGTAACCAGCCACAGAAATGGCCGGTTAACAGCAGCTTGGATTAGAGACCAGGTCAATGCCACACAGAGTTCTAGCAGCAGACACATCTCTACAACAACTGTTAAGAGGAGACTTTGTGCAGGAGGCCTTCATGGTAAAATAGCTGCTAGGAAACCACTACTAAGGACAGGCAACAAGCAGAAGAGACTTGTTTGGGCTAAAGAACACAAGGAATAGACATTGGACCAGTAGAAATCTGTGCTTTGGTCTGATGAGTCCAAATTTGAGATCTTTGGTTCCAACCACTGTGTCTTTGTGCAACACAGATAAGGTGAATGGATGGACTCTACATGCCTGGTTCCCACCGTGAAGCATGGAGGAGGAGGTGTGATGGTGTGGGGGTGCTTAGGTGGTGACACTATTGGGGATTTATTCAAAATTGAAGGCATACTGAACCAGCATGGCTACTACAGCATCTTGCAGCCGCATGCTATTCCATCCGGTTTGCGTTTAGTTGGACAGTCATTTATTTTTCAACAGGACAATGACCCTAAACACATCTCCAGGCTGTGTAAGGGCTATTTGACCAAGAAGGAGAGTGATAGGGTGCTATGTCATCCACAGTCACCAGACCTGAACCCAATTGAGATGGTTTGGGGTGAGCTGGACCGCAGAGTGAAGGCAAAAGGGCCAACAAGTGCTAAGCATCTCTGGGAACTCCTTCAAGATTGTTGGAAGACCATTCCCGGTGACTACCTCTTGAAGCTCATCAAGAGAATGCCAAGAGTGTGCAAAGCAGTCATCAAAGCAAAAGGTGGCTACTTTGAAGAACCTAGAATATAAGACATAATTTCAGTTATTTCACACTTTTTTGTTAAGTATATAATTCCACATGTGTTAATTCATAGTTTTGATGCCTTCAGTGTGAATGTACAATTTTCATAGTCATGAAAATACAGAAAAATCTTTAAATGAGAAGGTGTGTCCAAACTTTTGGTCTGTACTGTAGTTTACATTGGAGATTAAATTATTTTGATTGAAACTGTAGGTAAATGATTACTTACTTAGAGGGAAGAGTGAACCCGAATGGTAAAGTTAGGGGTCTGTTACCAAATCCCGAACACTGATGATTTCCTGTTTGGGTTTGCCAGTCTAACAAAGTTTGTTGAAAGGCTGCAGCACAGCCAATCCACCATCTTTTAGACTGTGGGTACATCCAAAGCCATCACAGCCATGCCATGTTGGCATGATAGTGATTGGCCGGTGCAGCATGTGACCCAGTCTAAATAAAGGACTGATCATGAGTGCCGTCACCATTATGCTGTCATTAGTGTAGGGATAGGAATGGGAGACAAATTCGAACTGCACACTCTGCTGTGTGTACTCTGCAATATCCAAGGGAGTACTGTGCCTTTAAGCCACTGTATGCAGTCTGCACCCCCACCTGTAGAAATACTGTGCCTTTAAGCTGCTGTGTATACTCTGCACCACCCCACTTGTGGGAGCATTGTTCCATTAAGATGCTGTGTGTACTCTGCACCCCCTGTTGTGAATTCCATCTGGGCTCCCTCTGGTGGCTCTTAGCGATACTGCGGGCCTGGAGCTGGGCTCAGCTGCCTCATTTCCTGCTATTCTGGTTCCTATTTAACTCCACCTGGACCTTTACTTGTTGCCTGCTGTCGTTGTATTCAGTACTGGTTCTGACCTCTCCTGGATTTTCCTGGTGACCTGTCTATTTCTGAGAAGCTTAGTCTTGCTAGTTCTTTTTGCTCATTGTTTCCTTGAAAATGTTTCTCAGTATATAGCGATTTTCAGAAAGGGTCTTTCTGAAGCTATTAAGGATGTTATGGTGGGGTTCCCCACGCCTGCGGGTCTGAATGAGTCAATGTCTTTGGCCATTCAGATTGATCGGCGCTTACGGGAGCGCAAACCAGTGCACCATCTGGCGGTGTTTTCTGAGCAGAAGCCTGAGTCTATGCAATGTGACAGGATTCTGACCAGAATTGAATGGCAAAATCACAGACGTCAGAATGGGTTGTGCTTTTACTGTGGTGATTCTGCTCATGTTATCTCAGATTGTTCTAAGCGCATAAAAAACTTCGCTAAGTCTGTCACCATTGGTACTGTACAGCCTAAATTCATTTTGTCTGTTACTTTGATTTGCTCACTGTCATCCTACTCAGTTATGGCTTTTGTGGATTCAGGTGCTGCCCTGAATTTGATGGATTTGTCTTTTGCCAGGCGCTGTGGTTTTATCTTGGAGCCCTTGCAATTCCCTATTCCACTAAAGGGAATTGATGCCACGCCATTGGCCAAGAATAAACCTCAGTACTGGGCTCAAGTGACCATGTGCATGACTCCTGCACATCAGGAGGTGATTCGCTTTCTTGTGTTACATAATTTGCATGAAGGTTGTCGTGTTAGGTCTGCCATGGCTGCAGGCTCATAATCCAGTCTTGGATTGGAAAGCAATGTCTGTGTCAAGTTGGGGTTGCCAGGGGATTCATGGCGATGCTCCTTTGGTGTCTATTGCTTCTTCTACTCCTTCTGAAGTCCCTGAATTTTTGTGGGACTACCAGGATGTATTTGATGAGCCCAAGTCCAGTGCCCTACCTCCTCATAGGGATTGTGATTGCGCCATAAATTTGATTCCTGGTAGTAAGTTCCCTAAGGGACGACTTTTTAATTTGTCTGTACCAGAACATGCCGCTATGCGGAGTTATATCAAGGAGTCTTTGGAGAAGGGGCATATTCGCCCGTCCTCGTCCCCTTTGGGTGCGGGGTTCTTTTTTGTGGCCAAGAAGGATGGTTCTCTAAGACCCTGTATAGATTATCGCCTTCTAAATAACATCACGGTCAAATTTCAGTATCCTTTGCCACTGTTGTCCGATCTGTTTGCTCGGATTAGGGGGGCCAGTTGGTTCACCAAGATAGATCTTCGTGGAGCGTATAATCTTGTGCGTATAAAGCAGGGCGATGAATGGAAAACAGCATTCAATACGCCTGAAGGCCATTTTGAGTACTTGGTGATGCCTTTTGGGCTTTCTAATGCCCCTTCTGTGTTCCAGTCCTTCATGCACGATATCTTCCGAGAATATCTGGATAGATTTATGATTGTGTACCTGGACGATATTTTGGTCTTTTCTGATGATTGGGAATCTCATGTGAAGCAGGTCAGGATGGTATTTCAGGTCCTGCGAGCCAATGCTTTGTTTGTGAAGGGCTCTAAATGTCTCTTCGGAGTCCAGAAGGTTTCCTTTTTGGGCTTTATTTTTTCTCCTTCTACCATTGAGATGGATCCAGTCAAGGTCCAGGCTATTTATGATTGGACTCAACCTACATCGGTAAAGAGTCTTCAGAAGTTCTTGGGTTTTGCTAATTTTTACCGTCGCTTCATCACTAATTTTTCCAGTGTGGTTAAGCCTTTGACGGATTTGACCAAGAAGGGTTCTGATGTGACGAATTGGTCTCCTGCGGCCGTGGAGGCCTTTCAGGAGCTCAAACATCGGTTCTCTTCGGCTCCTGTCTTGCGTCAGCCGGATGTCTCTCTGCCCTTCCAGGTCGAGGTTGATGCTTCTGAGATTGGAGCTGGGGCTGTCTTGTCTCAGAGAAGCTCTGATGGCTCTGTAATGAGGCCATGTGCTTTCTTTTCAAGAAAGTTTTCGCCTGCCGAGCGGAATTATGATGTTGGTAATCGGGAGTTGTTGGCAATGAAGTGGGCATTTGAGGAGTGGTGACATTGGCTCGAGGGAGCCAAACATTGTGTGGTGGTCTTGATGGATCACAAGAATTTGACTTATCTCGAGTCTGCTAAACGGCTAAATCCTAGACAGGCTCGGTGGTCGCTGTTTTTCTCCCGTTTCGATTTCGTGGTTTCATACCTTCCGGGTTCGTAGAACGTTAAGGCTGATGCTCTTTCGAGGAGCTTTGTGCCTGACTCTCCGGGAGTTTCTGAACTGGCTGGTGTCCTCAGAGAGGGGGTGATTTTGTCTGCCATCTCTCCTGATTTGCGATGAGTACTGCAGGAATTTCAGGCCAATAGACCCGACCGTTGTCCACCGGAGAGACTGTTTGTCCCGGATAGATGGACCAGTAGAGTCATTTCCGAGGTTCATTCTTCGGTGTTGGCGGGTCATCCTGGGATTTTTGGTACCAGGGATTTGGTGGCTAGGTCCTTTTGGTAGCCTTCCTTGTCGCGGGATGTGCGTTCCTTTGTGCAGTCCTGTGGGATTTGTGCTCGGGCCAAGCCTTGCTGTTCTCGTGCCAGTGGATTGCTTTTGCCTTTGCCTGTCCCGAAGAGGCCCTGGACGCATATTTCCATGGATTTTATTTCGGATCTTCCAGTCTCTCAGAAGATGTCTGTTATCTGGGTGGTTTGTGATCGTTTTTCTAAAATGGTCCATTTGGTGCCCTTGCCTAAGCTGCCTTCCTCCTCCAATTTGGTTCCACTGTTTTTTCAGAATGTGGTTCGTTTGCATGGTATTCCTGAGAATATTGTGTCTGACAGAGGATCCCAGTTTGTGTCCAGATTTTGGCGGTCCTTTTGTGCTAAGATGGGCATTGAATTATCTTTTTCATCGGCTTTCCATCCTCAGACGAATGGCCAAACCGAACGAACTAATCAGACTTGGAGACTTATGTGAGATGTTTTGTTTCTGCGGATCAGGATGATTGGGTGACTTTTTTGCCATTGGCTGAGTTCGCCCTCAATAATTGGGCTAGTTCTGCTACTTTGGTTTCGCCTTTTTATTGCAATTCTGGTTTTCATCCTCGTTTTTCCTCAGGTCAGGTTGAGCCTTCTGACTGTCCTGGGGTGGATTCTGTGGTGGATAGGTTGCAGCAGATTTGGAACTACGTGGTGGACAATTTGACGTTGTCACAAGAGAAGGCTCAGCGCTTTGCTAACCGCCGTCGCTGTGTGGGTTCCCGACTTCGTGTGGGGGATTTGGTATGGTTGTCTTCTCGTTATGTTCCGATGAAGGTTTCCTCTCCTAAGTTCAAGCCTCGTTTCATCGGTCCTTATAAGATTTTGGAAATCCTCAACCCTGTGTCTTTTCGTTTGGACCTCCCAGCATCATTTGCCATTCACAATGTATTCCATAGGTCATTGTTGCGGAGATATGTGGTGCCTGTGGTTCCTTCTGTTGACCCTCCTGCTCCGGTCTTGGTCGAGGGAGAATTAGAGTATGTGGTGGAGAAGATCTTGGATTCTCGTGTTTCGAGTCGGAAGCTTCAGTACTTAGTTAAATGGAAGGGCTATGGTCAGGAGGATAATTCCTGGGTTGTCACCTCTGATGTCCATGCGGCCGATTTGGCTCGTGCCTTTCATTCGGCTCGTCCTGATCGGCCTGGGGGCTCTGGTGAGGGTTCGGTGACCCCTCCTCAAGGGGGGGTACTGTTGTGAATTCCATCTGGGCTCCCTCTGGTGGCTCTTAGCGATACTGCGGGTCTGGAGCTGGGCTCAGCTGCCTCATTTCCTGCTATTCTGGTTCCTATTTAACTCCACCTGGACCTTTACTTGTTGCCTGCTGTCGTTGTATTCAGTACTGGTTCTGACCTCTCCTGGATTTTCCTGGTGACCTGTCTATTTCTGAGAAGCTAAGTCTTGCTAGTTCTTTTTGCTCATTGTTTCCTTGAAAATGTTTCTCAGTATATGATGTGTTCAGCCCAGCTTGCTTATATGTGATTTTTCGCTTGCTGGAAGCTCTGGGGAGCAGAGTGCGCCTCTCACATCGTGAGTCGGTGTGGGGGTTCTTGTACTTTCTGCGTGGATGGTTTTTGATAGTTTTTGTACCGACCGCACAGATCCCTGCTATCTTCTGTCTATTTAGTGTTAGCGGGCCTCATTTGCTTAAACCTGTTTTTCATACCTACGTTTGTATTTTCCCCTTAACTCACCGTTATTATTTGTGGGGGGCTGCCTAAACTTTGGGGTTATTTCTCTAAGGCAAGTGAGGCTTTGCTTTCTCTCTAGGGGTAGCCAGTTTCTCAGGCTGCGAAGAGGCGTCTAGGTTTTTAGGTAACGCTCCACGGCTGCCTTTAGTGTGTGTGGATAGGATCAGGATTGCGGTCGGTATAGTTCCCACATCCCCGGAGCTTGTCCTATTATTCAGGTTTACCCATAAGGTCAGTTTGGTGATCCTACCACCGGATCATAACAACCCTCACCTGTGGAAGTACTGCTCATTTAAGCTGTTGTGTGTACTCTGCACCCTCCGCCTTAGGAAGTACAGTAACTTTATACCGCTGTTTGCAGTCTGCCCCCCGCCTGTGGGAGTACTCTGCAAAAAAACCGCTGTGTGAACTCTGCACCCTCCACTTGAGGAAATACTGTGCCTTTAAGCTGCCTTGTGTACTCTGCTCAATCCAACCAGGGGGAGTACTGTGCCTTTAAGTTGCTGTGTGTTTTCTAGTAGTCTGGGAAATAAATAATTGGCATTTGCTATCTTGTTGTCGTTTGTAAGCCAAAAAATATTTTTTTCAGGACTGCTGCGTGTTTTTTAGTAGTCTGGGAATCAAATAATTGTCATTAGCTATCATGTTGCCATTTAAAGGCCAAAGAAGTAATTTTTAGGACTGTTATGATTTTTTAGTAGTCTTGAAAATAAATAATTGCCATCAGCTATCTCATTGCAATTTATATAGGCTAATGAAATAGGTTTTCAGGACCGCTGTGTGATCTTTAGTAGTCTGGGAAATAAATAATTGGCACCAGCCGTCTTGTTGCCATTTCTAAGCCAAATAAATAATTTTCCTGAACTGATGTGTGCTTTTTAGTAGTCTTGGAAATAAATAATTGGCATCAGCCATCTCATTGCTATTTATATGCCAAATAAAAAAAATTTTCAATACTGTTATCTTATCTAGTAGTGTAACAAATAAACAATTGTCATTCGCGGTCTCGTTGCCATTTATAGGCCAAAGAAATATTTTTTCAGCACCCCTGTCCTTTCTAGTGGTGTGGAAAAGAAAATAAACCATTGTATGTATTTTTGTAGTCTGGGCAATAAATAATTGGCAATAGCTGTCTCTTTGTCATTTCTAGACCAAATAAATAACATTTGAGGACTGCTGTGTTTTCTAGTAGTGTTGCAAATAAATAGCCATCTCATTGTCATTTCTAGGCCAAAGAAATAATTTCCCTAAACCGGTGTGTGCATTTTAGCAGTCTTGGAAATAAATAATTGTCATGAGATGTCTAATTGCCATTTCTAGGCAAAAGATATAATTTTCTTAAACTGGTGTGTGTTTATTAGTAGTCTGAGAAATAAATAATTTTCATTTGCCATCTTGCTGTCATTTGTAGGCCAAAGACAATTTTTTTCTATACTTCTGTCTTTTCTAGTGGCATGATGAATAAATAATTGATATCAGCTATCTCGTTGCCTTTTTAGGCCAAATACATTTTTTTCCTAAAACGGTGCATGTTTTTAGTAGTCTGGGAAATAAACAATTGGCATCAGCCATCTCACTGCCATTCCTAGGGAAAATAAATAATTTTACAGGACCACTGTGTGTTTTCTAGTAGTATTGTGAATAAATAATGGCATCAGCCATTACTGCCATTTTTAAGCTGAATAAATATTTTTTTCTGTACTGCTGTCTTTTCTAGTAGTGAGTCAAATAAATAATTGTCATCAGCCATCTCGTTACCATTTATAGGCCCAAAAAAGATATTTTTTCTGTACTGCTGTATCTTCTAGTAGTGTGGCAAATAAATAATTGGCATCAGCCATTTCGTTGTCATTTCTAGGGCAAATAACAAAAACTTTCCTAAACCGGTGTGTGTTTTATAGTAGTGTGGGAAATAAATAATTGGCATCAGCCATCTTGTTGCTATTTATAGACCAAAGAAATAATTTTTGAAGAAGACTGCTGTGTGTTTTCCAGTAGTGTTGCAAATAATTAATAGACATCAGCCAGCTCGTTGCTATTTGTAGGCTAAAGAAATATTTTTCAGGGCCACTGTGTTTTTTAGTAGTGTTGCAAAGAAATAATTGGCATCAAAAGAAATCATTTTCCTAAAGCGGTGTGTGTTTTATTATAGTCTGGGAAGTAAATAATAGGCATAACCCATCTTGTTGCCATTTATATAATAATAATAATAATGTATAATAATAATATAATAATTTTTCAGGACTGCTGTGTGTTTCTAATAGTGTTATAAATTAATAAATCTACTTTCCTGTTTAGAAAAAACACTTTTAAAAATGAAGAGAGCATCAAATAGATGACGTGGACATGCCCGTTTTGGTGTTGTCATAGCTGCTGATGGTGATGGTAGTGTAGCTGATGCAGGGAGAGGACATGGTCGTTCTATACCTGCTCTGTGACCAAATACAACACCTTCCTCTGGTGCACGCAGGCGACAGGACATTCTGCATCATGAGTGCACTGATGCCCAACCACTTGTTATGTTGGAAGATGAGTACGTGGGAGCGCTAGAGCACCTGGTCCGTGGACCATCGCTGCACATCTCAGAGGATGATAAAACACAGTTGCCAACTGCTGCATCTTTCTGCTGTGTGCAGGCTGGCAAGGAGAGCAGGGTTGAGGAGTGGATGGAGGATGATGCAGGGGATGATGAGGTCCTAGACTCTACATGGAGCGAAGCCATCCTAGTGACATGCTCAGTTCGGAGGAAGAGGAGGTGATAATGCTGCCCCAGCAACACAGCAAAAGAGGGAACAGAGTGCAAAAGCACAGCAGGCAGCCCCTAGCTAGTACATCGACTGCTACTGCCCAAAGCGCCGAGGAAATGAGAACACTAAAGCCAGCTCAAAGGAGTAAGCACAGCCAGTGACATTACTTCTCCTTAACTGCCTACTGGGTAAATGTAGCAGCAGTTGGGACAGAGGCAGAAGGTGTTGTAACCCATGTCCTACCACCACCGAGGATTGCTTTACGTTTATCTGTTCAGGTTGCATCCTCCTCCTACTACGCTTCCTCCACCTCCTCCTCATGTTGTCACAATAAGACCTGCACCTCCAACAACAGCTCAGCCAGGAGGAATTGACAGCAGGCTGTTCTTGTTTGGGGGACAAATGCAATGCGCAAGAGCTGTGGACTGGGATCAAACAGCAGACAGATGAGTGGTTGGTGCCACTGAACCTCAAGCCCGGCCTGGAGGTCTGTGATAACGGGCGAAATATTGAAGCAGCTCTGGGCCTAGCCAGCTTGACGCACATCTCTTGCCTGGTGCATGTGGTGATCTTGGTGCAGCAGAGCATCCTGAAAAACTACCCACACATGTCGGATCTGCTGCTGAAAGTGCAGTCAGTGTGTGCTTACTTTCGGCATTCTCACCTTGCTGCTGCTCACCTGTCTGCGCTGCAGTATCACTTCTGCCTTCCCGCTCACCGGCTGATATGCGACGTAACAACAAGGTGGAACTTCACCTTGCATATGCTGGAGAGACAGTACAAGCAGCAGGATGCAATAGTGGAGTTTTAGTTGCACAACACACACACGAGTCGCTATGCAGAAAACACAAATTCACCACCAATGAGTGGGCCTTCATGCGGGACATGTGTGCCGTCTTGTACTGCTTTGAACATTCCATCAATATGGCCAGCGCTAATCGCATCATCATCAGAATTACTATACCACTTATATGCCTGCTGGAAAAAACAATTCAGGCCATGACGGATGAGGTGGTGGCACCGGAGGAAGAGGATCAGGGCCAATTCACACCGCTATCAGGCCTGTCGTTCACACATGGCTCGCAGGGTGGGTTACTGTCTCAACAGCAGCAGTGTACCTAACTGTATAGCCAGGGGACAGTTTGGGAGCATGATGATGAGGAGGAAGAGGAACAACCGTATTCAGAGCAGGGTGGCACTCAGATCAGCTAACTGGCATCACTGGAGTGTGGCCGGATTATGCAGAGCACCTAGACGATACACCTTCCACTGAGGACAGCTTGTCGTTGTCCAGGGGCAGCCTGGGACACATGAGCCAATACATGCTGTAAACAACCACCGAGTTGCCTGTACTCTGCAACCCTGCCTGTGGGGGGACGATGCCCTTTTGTCTGGGTGTGAAATTTTTAATCAGCTCTCTGGGGAAAATGTGAAAACATGCTCTGTGGGTGAAATTTATAATCAGTTTCTCTAGGGAAAATGTGAAAACATGCTATGTGGGGGAAATTTGTCAGCTTCCGTAGAGGAAATGTGGAAACAGGCCCTGTGGGTGAAATTTGTTTTCAGCTTCTGTAGGGAAAATGTGGAAAAATGCTCCATGGATGCAATATGTTATCAACTTCTGTAGAGGAAATGTGAAAACATGCTCTGTGGGTGAAATTTTTGTATCAGCTTCCGTTGGGGCACTGTGCCCAAAAGCCTTTGTGTACTCAGCAGCCGTGTCTATATGAGTAGTGTGCATAAAAAATAATTTTAATCTACCTTTGTGGCCGGGCCTAATACTCATTAAAGGATTTAATTACACATTCCAATTACAGAGCCTCTAAATTGTCATGGATGGCTATTTTGTCTCGCTACATCAACTGCTGACTGTTGAGAAGTGGTTAATTTGCGTGACTGCTGCTTTCCTTGAATGTGGTACACATTTATCAGACTACCTTTCTTGAATACAACCCTGATTCTCTATTACCCATTTGCACTCTGCAACCCTGCCTGTGGGAGTACTGTGGCAAAAGCCGCTGTGTGTAGTCTGCAGTCCCACCTGTGGCGGTTTGAGATTGGATGGCTGAGAGTTCTTCCAGTTCCTTCAGTTTGTGTTCCACCGGATCCCCTCTAAAGGTACCGTCACACTAAACGATATCGCTAGCGATCTGTGACGTTGCAGCGTCCTGGATAGGGATATCGTTGTGTTTGACACGCAGCAGCAATCAGGATCCTGCTGTGATATCGCTGGTCGTTGATTAAAGTTCAGAACTTTATTTGGTCGTCAGATCGCCGTGTATCGTTGTGTTTGACAGCAAAAGCAACGATACCAGCGATGTTTTACAATGGTAACCAGGGTAAATATCGGGTTACTAAGCGCAGGGCCGCGCTTAGTAACCCGATGTTTACCCTGGTTACCAGTGTAAAATGTAAAAAAACAAACAGTACATACTCACCTTCGCGTCCCTCGCCGTCCGCTTCCTGCACTGACTGAGCGGCGACCGTAAAGTGAAAGCACAGCACAGCGGTGACGTCACCGCTCTGCTGTTAGGGCCGGCACTTACAGTCAGTGCAGGAAGCGGACGCCGGGGGACGCGAAGGTGAGTATGTAGTGTTTGTTTTTTTACATTTTACACTGGTAACCAGGGTAAACATCGGGTTACTAAGCGCGGCCCTGCGCTTAGCAACGCGATGTTTACCCTGGTTACCCAGGGACCTCGGCATCATTGGTCGCTGGAGAGCGGTCTGTGTGACAGCTCTCCAGCGACCAAACAGCGACGCTGCAGCGATCGGCATCGTTGTCTGTATCGCTGCAGCGTCGCTTAGTGTGACGGTACCTTTAGGCCGGGTTCACTTTTGCATATGTGTGTGCAGCGTAAACCTGCATACCGATCAGCATGCGTCTTGTGTACCTATCTTTAACATGGTGTACACAGGGACACGCGTTAGCATGTGTTTGCATGCGGATGCGTACGCATGCGTTGTTTTGTGGTGTGCGGCGAACGCAACATGTTGCATTTTTTGAGGCGTCAATTTAGCGCAGACATAAGCGTGTGGATGAGTGCATCAAAACAATGCATTACTGTCTATGGGAACTCATTGGTATGCAAGGACATGCGTACACATGCGTTCGATACGCATCCGTACTTCACACTAATCATGTCCAGGAAATTATTTCACCACCTGCAAAATCCCAGCTGTATAAAAGGGGGTCTGGAGACAGGAAGTCCATTACTCTCAAGACTCTGGATGCGAGCATAAGACTCTGGATGTAAGTATAGAAGCTTTGAAAATGTCTGTCTGTCTCTCACTGCATTCTGTACTCTGTACTTATGTTTTGCTTTCTGTTCCTTCAAGACTGTGACCTGTTCCTGTACTGGACTCCTTGCCTGGATTGCTCATTCCTGTCCAGAATTACCTGTCGTGGATTTCTCCTGTGGCCAGGGGTGAACCTAGCCTCTCTGCTGCCTGAGACGAACTGCAAAACGGCGCCCCCCCACATAGTAAAATCAGTACAAATAAATCTGGTTTACTCTTTACTCGCCTAACCTGACGCACATGTAAAATATATTCCTATTTAAAGTGTATGTATTTGAAACATCGATCTTTACACTTGTTAAATTTCTGTTTAAGTAGTAGAAAATAAAGGATTTTAAGAATACTACTGACTGTATGGTTTCAGCTTCAGAAATCAACAGCTGGGCCTTAACAATGAAAATAGTTCAACAATCACTGCATTATACCATATGGAGGACTATGGGGAGTGCATTATACTGTATGGAGGTCTATGGGGTTCATTATACTATATGGAGGACTATGTGGGTGCATTATACTATATGGAGGTCTATGGGCTATGCATTATACTGTATGGAGGACTATTATGATGAATTATACTATATGGAGGCCTATGAGGGTGCAATATACTGTATGGAGGACTATGGGAAGTGCATTATACTGTAAGGAGGACTGTGGGGTGCATTATGCTATAGGGAGGACTATGGGGAGTGCATTATGCATCTTCTATGGAGCCCCATGACATCTATGTACTCCCTTTGTTGGTATAATGGTTTATTTTTTCTATACATTAAAGAACATTGGCAGGACGGTGGACATATATCAGGATGGGGATATATATACCAGGATGGGGTCAGGATGAGGGACATATACATCAGGATGAGGGACATATATACATATAATTCAGGATGGGGGTGGGCTCTGTCCCAATCTTGCACTGGGGCCCATCAGACTATAGTTGCACCACTGGTATTTGGCCACCTTAAAAAACAGTAAAGATTTGATCTGCACTATGGCGTCATTGCAGGTGACAGCCTCAGCTATGCTGCATTTTAAACCTTCAGCTCTGCAGCCTACAATCCTCATATCTTACATTTCACATCCTCTGCTCTTGCAGATTTAACAACCTTTTTTTACTTGATACCATTCTGCTATATCTGACACCCTCTGTCACTTTTATTGCCCTCAACTCTACTACACTCAACAAACTCATTGCAGCTTCTTCTGAAATAGTAACCTTACCCGCATTTGATATTCTCAGTTTGGGATATCTGACAAATTGAGATCTTATTACATCTGACAAGGGGCTGTCGGGAATTGTTTACAGTTACTTACTGCTGGTTACTGCTCTTTGTGACTAGTCCCAGCAATGTGTGTGTCCCAGCATGTCGGAAGACTGGGCACCGCCTCTGCACCTCAGCCCAGGTAAGTTGTAACAGTCACCTGCCGGGCACGTTAGGTTGTTGTGACAGTGTCAGCAAGGATTACAGGGAGAGTCAGCCCCACATGTTCTGACTGCTGTTCTGCCGCCCCCTGTCTTTAGGGATGCTCCTCCGCCTGAGGCAAAGTACTCAACTTGCCTCATGATAGCAGTGCCCATGCATGTGGCCCTGTGTAAGTATGAGTGTGTGTACTTTTCAATTACTATGTTGCTCTGCCCAGTCTCACACTCTGCCCAGTTTCACACTCTTCGTCAGTTTGTGTCTTATGTTTTCCTTTTTTTCCTTGCAGACTGTGAGGTGCTGCTGTCTTCTTATTTTATTCAATCTATAGGTTCGACAACGTGAGGAAGGTCAACATGTCATTGACAATGACCTACTCATTCCATTGGTTCAAGAGCGTGTAGCGTTGTGGGACATGTTGTGAACTCCGTTCTCGGACTCCCTCCTGTGGTCATGAATGGTACTTTGGTTGGTTCTGCTCTTGGACTCCCTCTGGTGGCTTCGAGCGGAACTGCTGGTCACTGAGGTTGGCTTTATCAGCTGCTCTCGTTTATTGCTATGCTTGCTTCCCTATTTAACTCCACTCAGATCGTTACTTCATGCCAGCTGTCAATGTTTCAGTATTGGTTCAGATCTCTCTTGGACTTCTCTGAGGACCTGTCTACTCCAGCAGAAGCTAAGTCTTTGCTAGTTCATTTGTTGTTACTGCTTCCTGAATATATTTCTTAGTACTTCTAATTTCTAGTCCAGCTTGCTATCATGATATTCCCTTGCTAGCTGGTAGCTCTGGGGGTGCAGAGTGGCACCTCCACACCGTGAGTCAGTGTGGGGAGTCTTTTTGCTTACTCTGCGTGGTTTTTTGTAGTCTTTTGTGCTGACCGCATAGTTCCCTTTTCTATCCTCTGACTATTTAGTGGTATCTGGCCTCCTTTGCTAAAACCTGTTTCATTCCTGTGTTTGTGACTTTCCTCTTAACTCACAGTCAATATATGTGGGGGTCTGCCTTTACCTTTGGGGAATTTCTCTGAGGCAAGGAAAGGCTTCTATTTCTATCTTTAGGTGTAGTTAGCTCTTAGGCTGTGAAGAGGCATCTAGGGAGAGTTAGGTACGCTCCACGGCTATTTCTAGTGTGTGTGATAGGAGTAGGGTTTGCGGTCAGCAGAGTTCCCACTTCACAGAGCTAGTCCCAATTTTGAGTTTACTCATCAGGTCATTCCGGGTGCTCCTAACCACCAGGTCCATAACAGGGACCCCCGTGATTGTAATCATTCCGACTCAGTATTGATTCGACGACTCTGGGAATAAGAGGCCAGATCGCTGTTGGATGATTGGGACCATGCAAGGCCACAAGTCAAAAAGGATTTTTGTAAGTATTGCAATGTGGTCTCTGTTTTGCTGTAAATGTTGTCTATTTTTACAACTATGTTTTTTTTCTTTCCCCTTCACAGTGAATAGAGTAAAAGTTCATTGGTGTTCAATGAAGGATCGCTTTAATAAGGATATCAGACAGGAGATTCGGGTTAGAAGTGGTGCTGCTCCAAAGCTCTCCAAATATAAATACAACCATATGCTTTCTTTTCTGAGGCCTGCTGTTGCTCAGCAAACGTGAGTACCTTTTCTGTTGTCCTATATAAACCATAAAAAAAATTTGGTAATGTTTTTCTTTCATTTCCTTATACAGAACCGGTAGCAGCACTATAGAACCTGGATCTTCCTCGGTTGAAGCGGCCCATCATCGACCAGCCAGCGAACAGTCCCAATCATCCACCAGCGATGTAGCAACCAGGCAGGCTTCACAGGCTGGGGAACAGGCAGCCGGTCCATCAGGTTTTCCCCTCTTCCAGCCCTCTGCCACTGTTTTTGCTGGGACTTCTCATCGCGATAGAGGGCCTGAGAGAGGTCAGTCATGCCCAATTTTATTCACTTAAGCTCGGTCTTCCAGGATGGGATGAAGGTAATTGGAGATAGACTGGACAGTGGGTTCACTCCGGTGAACACACTTTTCCAAGATGTCCACAGACGCCTTGACCGCCTGGAAGCCGACCATAAGAGACCGGCGAGACATTTTTTTTTCAGCAACAGAGTGGGGAGTGTCGGAAAACTTTATGTCTGAACTCCAGCTGACCGTCATGCAGGCTTGCCAGGCTGCTTACAGCCAGGCATTACAGCAGCAGTCCAGAAGCTATCAGCTGCAGGCCGGATTTTACCAGCATCAACAAGCACAGCATCACTGGCCTGTTCCCCCAGTTCACAGCTACACCACATTCCAGAGTGCAGCACCCCTGCAGCAACCAGCATCCACAATGCTCCAGAGTGCAGCACACCTGCAACAAGCAGCATCCACCATGCTCCAGAGTGCAGCACCCCTGCAGCAAGCAGCATCCACCATGCTCCAGAGTGCAGCACCATGCCAGCACACTGATACAGAGGCCAAAACTCCCACTCATCCAACAAAGAAATACAGAAAGACTCCCACTAGTGACTCGGCACCGCACCAAAAAATAATGAAATGTCGCCCAAAAATGGTCCTACCATCTCCACCCTCACCTCCCAATGTGTCTCTGTTGTCTAATATGTCACTACCTTCCCTACGTTCTGTCCCTTCCAATTTGTCTATCCCTTCCCACAGTTCAACTCCTAATGTGTTGTCTACTCCAAATGTGTCCAGTCCCATACAGGAGCCAATCCTTCAATTTATTGCCCTTCCCCTGTAACCTCTTCATCATTGAATGTTACCCAATCATCACAGCTCCACACACCCAAGGTCCACGATGTTTCACCTTCATACAGACCCAGAACATAAAACTAATTGTTGTTTAATGCAAAATAAACAGATGGTTATGGTTGTTGTTAAATACAATTTTTATTTTGTTTGCACAATGCCTGTATTTTCTTTGTCTCTTTATGTGAAAACACACACATGTGTGTATTGTATTGTTGAGTTAAGTTGTAACGGGTGTTTAACTGGAGGTGTTTTATCAGTAGTAAAGTCAGCAAACATATACATTTACCTAAAGTGTATTAATCCATATCGTCTTGCCATGCAAGACGTCCAACATCCAAAACAAAGTAATCAGCAAACTTATCCCTCATCTGGGCAACTTCCACTGTAGTCCTCAGAGGGTGATCATGGTAATCCTGCAAAGTGGTATCAACAGGTTCGTCAAGTTCAAATTGTAGTCGCTCTTTTGCCAGGATGTAATTGTGCATAACAATACACGCTTTGACCACATCATCAATTGCCTCAGTTTTTAGATTTATTGGTGTTCCCAAAATGCGCCATTTAGAAGCCAGCAAACCAAAGGCACACTCCATAGTTCTTCATGCCCTTGTCAGTCTGTAGTTGAAAATCCTTTTAGTGTAATTCAAGTCCGGACTCGATTATGGTTTTATGAGGTTGGCACACATTTGAAACGCCTCATCCCCAACCAAAACAAACAACATTGGCGGTTATTCAGTGTTCGGAAGAGGTTGTGGTGGGGGAAAATTGAAATTATTACCATACAAACGTTGGACCATGTCAGAGTTTTTGAAAGTCTGTGAGTCATTTCCTTGTCCAAATGAGCCAATGTCAACAGCAACAAATCGACACTCAGCATCTGCAATCACCATGAGAACAATAGAAAAGTATTTTTTGTAATTAAAATACTCGGATCCACTTCCAGCAGGTTTCAGAATCCAAATGTGTTTGCCGTCCACAGCCCGCACACAGTTTGGAAAATTACAAATGTCATTGAATTTTGCTGCATTATTCAGCCACAGTTCAGTTGTGGGTTGGGGGAGTAATTCTGCACTCAGAACGTTACATAAAGCATGGCTGGTGTCTCCAGCAATGGTTGTCAAAAATAAAAAAAAACACTGTGGGACCACGCTATTCTTGATAACAGCCATGATAAAGCAGACAGCTGAGGGTTGCAGCCCACAGCTGTCGGTTATGCATGCACTGGTTATTAAAAATAGAAGACGCCCCATGTCTTTTTTTATTGATTTATTTATTTATTCATAGCATAGGCACCGACTGATGAATACTCCCATCAGCAGCACCTATTCTCACTGTTATCAGCTACTGCATGTGTACGCTGTTGAGAGTAGTACTCTCATCTGACAGCGTGGGAACCACAGCTCTGTTCTTAATGTTCTTACTGCAGATCAGAGACCGTATTTGCCATGCTGATATACAGAAAACAGCATGGCAAGCAAAGGATGCCAGGCCCCCCATACATCTGAATGGAGTTCTGATACCCAAACCAAACTTTTTAAGATGTTTGCCGAACCCGCTGGACTGGAATATCCATGGATTCGAACACCAATAGAAATGACTGCTGTGCAGGGAAGGATAGGAATAGCTGTGTTGTCTGCTGTCAGCTTTATAGGAGGTGTTACATTTCATTCTAATCCTGTCCTATAATTATAATGAGATCATACCATTTGCATCCCCATTCCTGAGAGTATTGTAAATTCAGCCATACACCTTGGGACCGATGTGTGATCTCTCTCACTCTCTCTTTCTTGCTCTAGATATATTTAATACCTATTTTACCCTCTGTATGTATATGTATATATATATATATATATATATATATATATATATATATATATATACAGATCTACATCTGATTTCGCTATATATATCTACAGTTGAAACCAGAAGTTTACAAACACCATATAAAAATACACATGTCCTAGACACATCTGTGTGTGGTGGCTCTTGAAGCAATGACTCCAGCAGTCCACTTCTTGTGAATCTCCCCCAAATTTTTTTGAATGGCCTCTTCACAACAATCCTTTCAATGCTGCGGTTATCCCAGTTGCTTGTGCACCTTTTTCTACCACACTTTTTCCTTCCACTCAACTCTCCATTAATATGCTTCGATACAGCACTCTGTGAACAGCCAGCTTCTCTAGCAATGACCTTTTGTGGCTTACCCTCCTTGTGGAGTGTGTTAATGACTGCCTTCGGGACATATGTCAAGTGAGCAGTCTTCCCCATGATTGTGGAGCCTACTGAAACAGACTAAGGCCGGGGACACACACAATGTATAAAAAAACGGTCCGTTTTTCACGGACAAGAATCGCACAAATGTTTCCCAAACAGTGATCCGTGTGCAGTGCGAGGATGCGATTTCCTCGCATCAAATGATCCTTTTGACATCCGTGTGACATCCGTATGGCATCCGTATGCCGAGATTTTCTCGCAGGCTTGCAAAACCGACATCTAATGGATTTATGTGCTCAAATGTTCATTAAAACATATATACAGTATATATATATATATATATATATATATATATATATATGTCATTGAGACACATATATATATATTCTGTATTTATATTTAATTCGGCGCGATATCTGTGAACAGCCGGTAATTCAATTGCCGGCTTTTCATTTCTCCTTCCCAAACCCGACATGATATGAGACATGGTTTACATACAGTAAACCATCTCATATCCCCTTTTTTTTTGCATATTCCACACTACTAATGTTAGTAGTGTGTATGTGCAAAATTTGGGCGCTGTAGCGTGTAAAATAAAGGGTTAAATGGCCGAAAAAACTGGCGTGGGCTCCCGCGCAATTTTCTCCACCAGAGCGGTAAAGCCAGTGACTGACGGCAGATATTAATAGCCTAGAGAGGGTCCATGGTTATTGGCCCCCCCTGGCTACAAACATCTGCCCCCAGCCACCCCAGAAAAGGCACATCTGGAAGATGTGCCTATTCTGGCACTTGGCCACTCCCTTCCCACTCCCGTGTAGTGGTGGGATATGGGGTAATGAAGGGTTAATGCCACCTTGCTATTGTAAGGTGACATTAAGCCAGATTAATAATGGAGAGGCGTCAATTATGTCACCTCTCCATTATTAATCCAATTGTCTGAAAGGGTTAAAAAACACACACACACATGATTAAAAAGTATTTTAATGAAATAAACACACAGGTTGTTTTAGTATTTTATTGCTCTCTCAATCCATCTGGAAGACCCTCGCTTGGCAAAATAATAAACCCACAATATACATACCCTCTCTGATGAACTGTCACATCCCACGAGGTAATCCATCTGAAGGGGTTAAAATATTTTACAGGCAGGAGCCCTGCTAATGCAGCTGTGCTCGTGTCTGTAAGCCCCGGCGAATGAAGGAAATATAGGTCAATGACCTATAGTTACCTTCAGTCGCGGTGATGCGCCCCCTGGTGGTCAGTCACTGGCTTTACCACTCTGGCGGAGAAAATTGCGCGGGAGCCCACGCCAATTTTTTCCGCGATTTAACCCTTAAATTTAATGGCTACAGCGCTGAAATTTTGCACATACACACTACTAACATTAGTAGTGTGGAATATGCAAAAAAAAGGGGGATATGAGATGGTTTACTGTATGTAAACCATGTCTCATATCATGTTGGGTTTAGGCAGGAGAAATGAAAAGCCGGCAATTGAATTACCGGCTTTTCACTAACACCGCTGCGTATTTCTCGCAATGCACACGCATGGTCCGTGTGTAATCCGATTTTTTTCTCGCACCCTTAGACTTGCATTGGCGAGTCTCGGCCGAGATACGCTGACAATCGCAGCATGCTGCGATTTCACTCGGATCCTGAATACGGTGGAGAAAATATCGGATGATGGGAGCTGAACCATAGATTAACATTGGGCCGAGTGCTATGCGATTTTTTATCGCATAGCACTCGTCCGTATTACGGTCTAGTGTGACCCCGGCCTAAGGGACCTTTTTGGACGCTTAGGAAGCCTTTGCAGGTGTTTTTTGTTAATCATTCTAATTTACTGAGATAATGACTTTTGGATTTCCATCAGTTTGTAAGCCATAATCATCAACATTAACAGAAATAAACACTCGAAATAGATCACTCTGTTTGTAATGATTCTATATAATATATGAGTCTCTTTTTTTGTATTGAAGAACTGAAATAGATTAACTGTTTGATGATATTCAAATTATGTGAGAAGCACCTGTATATGTATATATACTGTATATACAGTATATATATATATATACATACAGTATATATATATATATATATACATATACATATATATATATAGTATAACAACATAAAACCATAAAACCAAACATTTAAAAACTGCTGTTTGCTTGACACAGAAGCTAGGTTTAAACAATAGCTAATTTTCAGACAATAGATTTGTTTCATTATATTACAATAGTGAGTCAGTCACGGTTAGTGACACATTGACATAGACTCCTGACTTTCCTGCTAGCGCTTGCCATGTTTCTGTAACCCATGCCTTACACTCACTGTAGTTATATTCGTGTCTTGTAGTGTTGGAAATTGATAACAGCAGGTGCTGCTGACATTTGTGAGTTGCCAGACAAATCTGGAAAGACAGAGCTGAAGTTAGTGCAGATGACACATTTGCCAACACATAGACCACGGTATCGCTTCCTGCTCTACAGATCATACATTTACTACAAATGCTCATTTTGGGTTCTTCCTGACAGATAAGCAGCTGAAGGAAAGGACATGACATTCTAAACAACTTTCGTGTCTCACTGTTATGCAGGAAAAGCCATGTCTCCGTTTCTACGAATAAGTCTGTCCAATTTTGAAGTTGGGCCATACACACCACCGAATGGGGATGCCACGCAGAGACCCTATTGTGCTGTAATAGTGAAAGAAGCTGTGGAGACAGGTATGTGTCTGCCTATGTGTTCTTATACTTATTCTGCTAAACAGGCCAGAAGGTCTTAACAGACTCATTAACTTGTGTAATAAGTCCTTGAAGAACATTTACAAAATATGTTGCATCTGCATAATAAGAAGAAGAATTATAATAAAAATTGAATAATTTATTAGACATTTATTTTATGGTTAACTATTGCTAGATACCAAATCAGATTTGTAAATTGTGATCAATGTTCTTTAATTAATTCAAACTGACATTAAAGTAGTTCTTCAGTGAAAACAAGTGATCACCTACCCATGAGATATGTGATCAGTTATTAATCAGCCAATGGGATCAGAAGAATGGGAAACATTTATCCTTTAGAATGTAATGGCCATCGCTCCATTTATTCTTTATCAGGGTGCCACAAAAAGGCAAGCACATAACTCGGCAGACCCATAGGGAATGAATGGTGTGGCAGTCAACTATGCCCATTTTAAGGTGAATAAAAGTACCAGTGTAGGTCATAAAGGTTGGACCCCCACAGATCAATTAGTTAATACCTATCCCACATCTGAAGCTTTCATGTGCAGGTATATTTGGTTTAATATGGATGGATGGTTTTCACCGGAGAACCCATTTAAACAGATTTTGTCCCTAGGTTTTTGCTACCTCATCTAAGAACTGCATTATGTAGGGGCAGAGACCCTGATTCCAGCAATGTGTCACATATTAGGTGTTATAGTTTTGGTGAAATCACTATTTACTTGATGCAGATCTACTAATTCTCTGAAAGTACAGCTATGTATAAGCCCAAGCACAACACTGACTGACAGAAATCTGTATACTATGTATAGGCAGTAAGAAATCAGTCAATGTGGGGATATGCATAGCTCATGAATATGGAGAACTACGTGGTAGCAGGTTTACTAGTTTTCTAGTGATAATCTCCTGCTGAGGAAACAGTGATTTTAACAAGACTACAGTAAGCAGCCTATTAGGTGACACACCGCTGGAATCAGGTTCTCTGTCTCTACATATTGCTGCTCTTATATTAGGTAGAAAAAACCTGGTGACAAATTCCCATTAACTTCTTTTTGTCCTTTCAATATCTGAAGCTTTCATGTGCTGGTATGTTTGGTTCAAATGGAAATTTGTAGATCCTGTTGACCCATCTAGTTATTGTAGTTTATTAAATGGTTAGCTATTTATTCATTGTTTTTTATTATCTTCAGTTGAACCTGTCATGTAACTATGGTTCATGCATAAAAATAATTTTTACATTTTGCATACAGTTAAACACCCATAGCATCTCCATTTTCCGGGATCTTGGGCTGGACGAGGGCCTATTTTTTCTACGTTGAGCTGACGGTTTTATTGATACCATTTTGGGGTAGATTCAATGGTTTGATCATCTGTTATTGCATATTATTGACCAAAAAAACTTAATTTTGGCATATTGATTTTTTTTCTCGCTATGCTGTTTACCAATTGGATTAATTATTTTAATATTTTGATAGCTCGGGTGTTTGTAAAAGCAGCAATACCAATCATGTGTATTTTTTTTATTGTATGATTTTAAATGGGTCAACTGGGGAGTGATTTGAACTTTTATTTTTTTTATATTTTTAAAAACATTTTTTTCTACTTTTCAAATGCTTCAATAGTTTCCCTAGGAGACTTGAAACTGCTATCTTGTGATTGCTTGTGCTACACATAGCAGGGCTACAGTGCTTTGCCCGACTCTTCCCACTTGCCGTGTAGTGGTGGCAAGTAGGGTTCATGTCTGCAGGGTTGATGTCTCCTTTGTATTGTAAGGTGACATCAAGCCCACGGCTTAGTAATGGAGAGGCGTCTATAAGACACATATCCATTACTAATCCTATTGCTAAACTTTGAGCTCTGACATTTTCTCACGGTCCTAAAACACCCTGAAATGACTTCTGCATTCTCTGCCTCGGCTTTTATACAGGCTATGCTATACCATGTGATCTGATAGCTGCAAGCCATTTTGGTGATGCCTGTGTGCTCACGCCTGAGGTCATAACAGCCTTTTGCGACTGAAGTAATCTTGTACAATGTGTGAAAAGTCAGCTTGCAGTGTTATGGCAATTTGCACAAATTGAATCATAGTTTGTTCAAATTCGCTGGGACCTGCAAATTTCATAAATTGCAACTCAAATTCAATTTTTATCAAATTGACTCACACATCTAATTGCTTTTCTAGAAACCAGGGTTGTTTAATCTTTTGCCATCTGTGGGCCACATTGGAAGAAGAGGGGTTGTCAGGGGCCGCACAAAGACTTTTGTCATGTGACCATGATGTCAATAAAGGTCCTTCTGTCCTGCACTGATTAAGTAGAACTGGCATTATCAGTGCAGTTTCTGCTTTTTTAAGATAGGCGGCCTAGCAATTAACCATTGCACTACATCTGATGCTGTGTAGGGTCTCGCAAGCGGTTGAGGGCCATTGGAAACTAAATAGCCCCCCTCACTCCCAACACAGGCTCGCCTGTGCCCACCTCCAGTAAGTCAGTCTGACACTTAGCGTGGAATGTGGCTATCCTGCCAAGGAGTTAGGTCACTGACAAGGGATGAGGGGGCCTGTTATCTATTTGTGGCATCACCTGAAAAGGTGGTTTTGCCTTTTTCATGCTCCCAACATCCAGGTAGGTTACAAATTATGGAGCCTCTTTTCTGACTCCTGCCTATTTCAGCTTACTTCCACTGCGCTTTCACCTTCTTGAATTCTTTCTTTCATTTTCAGTTATTTTTCTTTCTTGATGCTTCATACTCCACTTCCTCCATATTGCTCTCCTCCTGTTTCTTCCCCTGATTCCTTGCCCCATTGTATGGACTAACAGAATGCAACAATTAATCGTTTGCTCCACATCTCTTCTCACTGCCATCAAGGACAGGGGAGGACATACCATTAGTGCAACCTGTACAGGGGCTCGAGAGGTAAGGGGGCCCACCTCCACCTCCATAGCAGGTGGAATTGTAAATTCTGATGAGCTATTAGACAGTAAGGCAAGTGGGCCCATATACTATCCTTGCACAGGGGTCCTCTTCTGTCTGTGTTCACTCCAGGTCTATAAGTTCCTGTCGGATCTCCTAACTCCTCTCACCAGGATTCAATTCAAGCCTGTGGACTGAGAGTAGCACTAATAATGTGTTGCAATGGAAGGTTAAAATATTATTGAGAATCGCTGCCTCGCAAAGTCACTATGACCATATGTAAAGACTGATGATGTCAGTGCTACTCTCTGCACTTGGAAGATGACACACACTGCAAGCTGCATTCTGCTTCATTCACACAAATTGCAAAATGTAGTCACATGTAGCATTTTAAGTAACCTCACAGTTTTGTGTTGGGCTGCATTCATAGCCATCCTGGTCGTACAGTACATGGTCTGCAGGCCGCAGGATGGACACCCCTACTTTATACTATTATACTCCTGGGTGTTATTCGAGATATCTTCAGCATTTTTATTACATAAGACAATAAATACCAATGAAAAGCCCCATCCACTTAACAAATATCTACTTATGAAGAATAGAAGAAAAAAATTGCTTGAACTTGCTTAAAGCGCCTCTCTGATTTTAATTTTTATTCAATAATAATGTAGAGCAAGCGGTTTGGATAATTATTCAAATATACAGTACAGACCAAAAGTTTGGACACACCTTCTCATTTAAAGATTTTTCTGTATTTTCATAACTATGAAAATTGTAAATTCACACTGAAGGCATCAAAACTATGAATTAACACATGTGGAATTATATACTTAACAAAAAAATGTGAAACAACTGAAAATATGTCTTATATTCTAGGTTCTTCAAAGTAGCCACCTTTTGCTTTGATGACTGCTTTGCACACTCTTGGCATTCTCTTGATGAGCTTCAAGAGGTAGTCACCGGAAATGGTTTTCACTTCACAGCTCAGATTAGAGACCAGGTCAATGCCACACAGAGTTCTAGCAGCAGACACATCTCTACAACAACTGTTCAGAGGAGACTTTGTGCAGCAGGCCTTCATGGTAAAATAGCTGCTAGGAAACCACTACTAAGGACAGGCAACAAGCAGAAGAGACTTGTT
Organism: Ranitomeya variabilis; assembly: GCF_051348905.1. NCBI lineage: Eukaryota > Metazoa > Chordata > Amphibia > Anura > Dendrobatidae > Ranitomeya > Ranitomeya variabilis. Next base: position 300,540,759 of record NC_135236.1, on the reverse strand, counting down.
TGGATAAAGAACACAAGGAATGGACATTAGATCAGTGGAAATCTGTGCTTTGGTCTGATAAGTCCAAATTCGAGATCTTTGGTTCCAACCACCATGTCTTTGTGCAACGCAGAAAAGGTGAACGGATGGACTCTACATGCCTGGTTCCCACCGTGAAGCATGGAGGAGGTGGTGTGATGGTGTGGGGATGCTTTGCTGGTGACACTGTTGGGGATTTATTCAAAATTGAAGGCATGCTGAACCAGCATGGCTACCACAGCATCTTGCAGCGGCATGCTATTTCATCCAGTTTGCGTTTAGTTGGACCATCATTTATTTTTAAACAGGACAATGACCCCAAACACACCTCCAGGCTGTGTAAGGGCTCTTTGACCAATAAGGAGAGTGATGGGGTGCTACGCCAGATGACCTGGCCTCCACAGTCACCAGACCTGAACCCAATCGAGATGGTTTGGGGTGAGCTGGACCGCAGAGTGAAGGCAAAAGGGCCAACAAGTGCTAAGCATCTCTGGGAACTCCTTCAAGATTGTTGGAAGACCATTCCTGGTGACTACACCTTGAAGCTCATCAAGAGAATGCCAAGAGTGTGCAAAGCAGTCATCAAAGCAAAAGGTGACTACTTTAAAGAACCTAGAATATAAGACCTATTTTCAGTTGGTTCACTCTTTTTTGTTAAGTATATAATTCCACATGTGTTAATTCATAGTTCTGATGCCTTCAGTGTGAATTTACAATTTTCATAGTCATGAAAATCCAGAAAAATCTTTAAATGAGAAGGTGTGTCCAAACTTTTGGTCTGTACTGTACCTTATAAATGAAATCCGAAAAAAACCCTTCTAGAAGATGTCATCCTAAGCTGTTTCTGAAGCAAATCCGTATTCAGTTCCACAGATATTGAATACAGCTTTCTAAGGGTGATGCCTGAGCCTGCACAATGCGCGCGCGCTCCTGGTGGGAACTGATGCCCTGTATAATAATAATAATTTTATGTCCACAGCGCCAACATATTCCGCAGCACTTTACTCTATTTATTATCACTTTATTCCGTATATCGCTGCCAACAAGTTACCTCAGTCTTCGGCACAGTGCTCCCGATCTGTCAGCTGTTTGGCGTTGGCACATAATACAGTGGGGGGAAAAAGTATTTAGTCAGCCACCAATTGTGCAAGCTCTCCCCCTTAAAAAGATGAGAGAGGCCTGTAATTGACATCATAGGTAGACCACCACCATGAGAATCAAAATGAGAAAACAAGTCACCTTGTCTGATCTATGTTGCCACAATATTAATCATGAATCCGATAGTATAATGTCATTTTCTATTAAAGAAAAATTTACAATCAATCAACATTTAAACTGTAATACTGAATTCGTTATTTATATGATAGAGTGTCAATGTGGCAAGCAATATGTCAGGAGAACTACTCAGCCACTCCAGCTGAGATTGAATTCTCACAGGCATAACATCAAAAAAGGTTTCCTCTTACATGGTTTATCGAAAAATATTTAGAATTGAGAGTCCTCAGTGGTTGATACCTTTTAATGGCTAACTGAAAAGATGGTAACAAATTGCAAGCTTTCGAGACTACATACGTCTCTTCATCAGGCAAAGACTAAAACAAATTCTGAAGAATCACATATTTATGCACAACATAGTATAGAAAAAAAAGGGGAAAAAAACCATGGATAAGCCAGGTGACATGAAGCAGAATTACCATGGGTGATAAACAGTTATGTCCATAAATATTGGGCCAATTCTTAGATAAGGATTGTTTTATTGTCCTGTGATTAGGGTCTCTGTTGTGATGACCCCACATGGTCTGATGGGCAAGTTCCTTAGTTCAGAATTTGTTTTAGTCTTTGCCTGATGAAGAGACGTATGTAGTCTCGAAAGCTTGCAATTTGTTACCATCTTTTCAGTTAGCCATTAAAAGGTATCAACCACTGAGGACTCTCAATTCTAAATATTTTTCTATCTACTGGCTAACATGGTACCAAGATATATTTCTTTCCTGTATGGTTTATCGAGACATTGTACCATTGTGCATAACAAGAACTTTAATAAATTAAAAATTAGTCCTATTGAGCATATTCCGGAAAATACTCCTAATAGGGTACAAGTACTTAATAAAAGGACATTGTTTGTCAGGTGGTTCCTTTGGTGCCGGATTTTGAATTTTGAACCTACTTATACAGCAACCATCACTGTTTTTTAATATGTATGTGGTATTTCCTGAGGAAGAAGTCACATATATAGACCTCGAAACGCGTTGAATAAAACTAACATTCCTTTTCATCAATACGTCCGGATTTCCATTTGTTCAGCAGCGTGGACAATATTCACAAAAATGGTTCCTGATATGGTCAATCTTTTGACCCGTGGATCTGCGGCAGCTGACGTTTATATGCCCTATCAAAGGGGCACCAGGTGAGCAGTTTTCTGAATAAAAGATTCAGAAATTGTCGGATAAGACCCTATGTGTGCTTCTTCTCTCTATAGTTTTTTTGTTGTATACTGTATGTACACATACTAGTCAGTTTTGTGAGTAAGAATTTCTGTTTCTTTATAGAACTGGCCTTCTTAAAACATTTTTCCTTCACAGACAAGCTATGTGACTTGGACTGTCATTTTTGTGCTGCCCCAGTTTTAGATTTAAAAGGAGGAATGCATGTCTTTCAGTTTCAGAGAGATATCATGGGGCCATTTCCGTCACTGACCAATATGTTTCTGGGCCTCGACTTTTCACATTTCTTTTTCACACACATCTAGCAGCATATAATGAAACAGCACACAACAATCTCTTTGCAACACAATTTCTTTATGCATTGATATTGCAGTTATTGGTAAAAGGTAAGTGGTTTTGTTGTGTATGGTAAACTGACATTGTCGCTCCTTAATTTGCATTTTGGCCAGGCATAATGTACTATTCTAACCTTGATTCTTATCTTGTCACTCTTTCCAGTATTATATATTCTTTGTAATTGCAGATGCTGCTACATTAACATTTCTTTTCTCTGCAGAAAATGGGAAGATTTTTGTACAGAAGAAGCCAACTATGTTTCCACCTTGGGAGAGCACATTTGATGCTCACATTAACAAAGGAAGAGTTATGCATATAATTGTGGAAGGAAGGACGGCAGGGGAGGTATCAGAGACCACGATTGAACTGTTTTCTTTAGCTGAACGATGCAAAAAAAATAATGGCAAGATGGAGATATGGGTAAGACTCATTACAATTTCTTATTAAAGGTGTTCTCCACTACTGGACAACCTCTACGGTTGTCTTGACTGTGCATCTTACAGTAATAAAAGCTGAATGCCCTCCTTTCAAACCAGCGTCGTTCCTCTGATGTTGACGATGTGTCCACTGGAGGTCAAGTGGCTACTACAGCCAGTCAGCAGATACTGAGAGACACAGTGTCAAGATTGGAGGAACGATGCCAGATCAGAACGTAAATATGTAGGGTTTTTTATTTTAGGGTGCTTAGTTGAGCTATCCTTTGCAAACATGCCTAGAATTAGGCATTTAGGACCTGAGAATTACGTCACGGCTTGTGATTGGTCGCGTCGCGGTCACATGGGCGGCACGCGACCAATCAGAAGCCGTGATGTCACGGAAGGCACTAAACGCGCGCATTTTAAGCAAAGAAGGCTGCCAGTTCCCTCGGTAAGGTGCAGGCTGCGTCGGAGAGGTGAGTATATCAATATTTTTTATTTTAATTCTTTATTTTACACATTAATATGGATCCCAGGGCCTGAAGGAGAGTTTCCTCTCCTTCAGACCCTGGGAACCATCAGGGATACCTTCCAATACTTGAGTCCCATTGACTTGTATTGGTATCGGGTATCGGTATCGGATCAGATCCGATACTTTGCCGGTATCGGCCGATACTTTCCGGTACCGATACTTTCAAGTATCGGACGGTATCGCTCAACACTAGTGATAACGTGCAGGTCCTGCAAATGAGTGTAATGCGGGGGAGATATAGAGAAAGATCGCTGTGATGTGAATAGGAGAATATGTAGTGATATGACAAAAAGATATATATAGTGTGATGAAATATGTGTGACATAAGTTAAAAAAAAAAAATTATATAGGAAGATGAGGTAAGTATGATAATACATAATGGGGTGAATGATCAAACTAAATGTGTGGGGTGAAAATAGGTAAGGTGTGAACATAATGGGACTTATATCAGGGCATAAAACAGAGAAACCTGCATTACATCAGATATGCCAATGTTGAGTAAAGTTAAGTGTATATTCATAGTGAGATGAATTAATGTGAGATATAAAATAAAAGAAAAGTTATGTATACACAAATATATAAATATGAAAGGATGACATATGAAGAGACTGGAACAAATAATAACAACAAGCATAATTAGATAATAATCACACATTTTATTCAATGATGTGCATCAATAATTAATGTCACAAGTGTGGGGGGAAGGAATGAAAAAAAATATATATAGGCGAATTTTATATATATATATATATATATATATATATATATATATATGTACACATATATAGATATATAATATAATATAATATAATAGTAAGTACAAAAGGGGGGATTTTTAGGGAATATAACAATTAAATAATATGTGATTTGTAGCAAGGAAAAATATATAGTGGAAATGAAAATGTGAGAACAAATCCTTATATATTATTTCTAAACACTCTTTTTCGGTGATGACCTTGTATCTCCGTTCATACTGCACCCACACACACAAATGATACACCATTTGAAAAGTAAACTTGCCCCTTTCGGCAAGAAAATAGCCAAACAAACCAAACATCCACGATGTGATCACAAAATGCAGTTTAAACATTAATTTTTATAAACCTGCAGTAAGGAAAAATGACCTGCAGGTGGCACTACACTACCCCAAAGCACACTACCACAAAGCTGCTTACAGATATCACAAACAAATCCTAGCATTTGCCTTGGGGGCTTCCAGCTTGCCAATCTCCTTGCCCAGCCGATTTCAGGCACATTGGAGGATTGCAAACTTCACTGCAGGTTAGTCAGTTATGCATACACATTTGTAAACATGCATACACATTTGTAAACATGCACTGCCTATTCAATTGCACACTTGATCCATTTATACTCCACCGACACACAAATGATACACCATTTCAAAGGTCAAATAAACTGCAGGTGGCATTTGTCTTGGGGTCTTTCCAGCTTGCCGAAGTGCTTGCCCAGCTATTTCTGGCAAATTTGAGGATTGCACACTTCACTGCAGGTTAGTCACATATGAAACATATTTGCAAACATGCACTGCTTTTTCGGTGATTACTTCGCTCCACACACACAAATAATACACCATTTGAAATGAAAACTTTCCCCCTTCAGCAAGAAAATACACAAACAAACCAGACATTCACTATTTGATCAATAAATACAGTTTAAACATTCATTTTCAGAAACCTGCAGAAAAAAACAATAACCTGCAAGTGGCACCAGAACCTCAAGTTGCTCTGTTTATACTCCACTGACGCACACAAATGATACACCATTTCAAAGGTCAAATTACCTGCAGGTGGCATTTGCCTTGGGGTCTTTCCAGCTTGCCGAAGTTCTTGCCCAGCCTATTTCAGGCACATTTGAGGGTTGCACACTTCACTGCAGGTGAGTCACATACAGTACAGACCAAAAGTTTTGAAACACCTTCTCATTTAAAGATTTTTCTGTATTTTCATGACTATGAAAATTGTAAATTCAGACTGAAGGCATAAAAACTATGAATTAACACATGTGGAATTATATACTTAACAAAAAAGTGTGAAACAACTGAAAATATGTCTTATATTCTAGGTTGTTCAAAGTAGCCACCCTTTGCTTTGATGACTGCTGTGAAGAAACCAGATTGTATCTTAATTTCCCAGACAACTATGTTTTGCAAAGCAAAAGAACTGGCTTTTTATCTGTATATTGGCTTGTGAATTTAAGTGTTTATGTCTGGTGGGTCAAGAAGACAGACTTGCCATCTGATATACTATCTAACATACTGTGTAAGTCTGTAATAGTGACTGTACATAGAGTGTGTTAAGCTTTGTTTATTGATGTGTGCTGATACGCTAATAGTGATACTTGATCCCATCCCCATTGTTTACCTTATCTTGATGTTGGACTGAAGGACCCTGGGTAATTCTAAAAATAGCTTACATGCCTTGGGTATAAAAAGACTCAGAGATTACATCATGGGAGACTGAAGTAGCACAGAGCTACCAGCCGGACATTCTGCAAACCACCCAACAGACAAGAGAAAGGACTGCAGCCAATTCATCATGGCACCATCACGAGGGACACTGATCTATGATTCTATAGGAAACAACCTAGGGGTTTTCGGCTCCGGTTGGAAGGACACAGATCTGATCCAGTGACCATCTCTGAACCATGGATATGTTTAGAGAAAGCCAGGTTTTGGACCCGCTGGTCGCCTGTTTCCATGGAGATGGTCAGATAAGCCAGGTGGTGACTCTCGTGTCAACTGGCTTTGAACCTTGTATGGACTTAATGGACAGTTCTTGGTCATCTCCCTACGCTTGTCATTACCTCTTCTCTGTGTGTGTATCACAGGTGGAATAGCAACCCTGGGAGCTCTGACATCATGTCAACTGGCTTTTGACCTTGTACGGACTCTATGGACTGTTCTATCATCTTCCTACACTTGTCGATATCTCTTCTCTGTGTGTATATCACAGGTAGAACCCTGGGAGCTCTGATATAACATCTACCATTATCTCGGCGAGTCAGCGAAAGGGTGAGGGCCTGTAATGTGCACCATCTTGGGGTAATTGCTGAGATTGTTCTGTTTGCAATTGCGTGTTGTGGTTTAATAAAGTACTGCACCACTGTTTTACCTGAACCCTGTGTTGTCTGTGTAGTCTATTGCCCACCGGGAGATAGAGTGGGTGTTCAGTGGTATGAGCCCTGGTCCATGCAGTCTTGCTAAAGACAGCCGGGCCAGCGGATGAGAGCACCCACTGACCCCGTTTCTCCACAATTGGTGGCAGCAGTGGGACACTATTCAGCCCGGCGGAACCAGGTGAGCTGCAGGGGACTGGTGTTCTCACACACCATCCAGGGCTCCATAACAAGGGAGGTACACAGACAGACCCAGCAGACCATTGATGAGGCATGCAGAGCAGGTTTCGGATGCCACTATATCCAACCCCACCAAATTGGCCTTGGGAAGCAGACCAGAGTGGCTATATGACCTCAACAAGAAACGGAAACTACAGGAGATGTTCCAGCTTCAACGGATTGAATAGAATTTAATGCAGGAGCTACGGAATGTGGAGGAAGCCATGCGTGGACCCAATGGATACCAGTTGTTACTCTTCAATTACATATAGAGTTTATTTTCATAAGGAGCATATGGAATATGCTCTAAGGATACTGGATGATCGGAAGCCTATCAGGTCTGGTTAATTAAGATGGGGGAGCAATGTGAAGAAACCAGATTGTATCTTAATTTCCCAGACAGCCATGTTTTGCAAACCAAAAGAACTGGCTTTTTATCTGTATATTGGCTTGTGAATTTAAGTGTTTATGTCTGGTTGGTCAAAAAAACAGACTTGCCAACTGATATACTATCTAACATACTGTGTAAGTCTGTAATAGTGACTGTACATAGGGTGTGTTAAGCTTTGTTTATTGATGTGTGCCGATACGCTAATAGTGATACTTGATCCCATCACCATTGTTTACCTTATCTTGATGTTGGACTGAAGGACCCTGGGTAATTCTAAAAATAGCTTACATGCCTTGGGTATAAAAAGACTCAGAGATCACATCATGGGAGACTGAAGTAACACAGAGCTACCAGCCGGACATTCTGCAAAAGACCCAACAGACAAGAGAATAGACTGCAGCCAATTCATCATGGCACCATCACGAGGGACACTGATCTATGATTCTATAGGAACCAACCTAGGGGTTTTCGGCTTCGGTTGGAAGGACACAGATCTGAACCAGTGACCATCTCTGAACCATGGATATGTTTGGAGAAAGCCAGGTTTTGGACCCGCTCGTCGCCTGGTTCCATGGAGATGGTCGGATAAGCCAGGTGGTGACTCTCGTGTCAACTGGCTTTGGACCTTGTATGGACTCTATGGACAGTTTTTGGTCATCTCCCTGTGCTTGTCATTACCTCTTCTCTGTGTGTGTACCACAGGTGGAATAGCGACCCTGGGAGCTCTGACATCATGTCAACTGGCTTTTGACCTTGTACGGACTCTATAGACTATTCTGTCATCTTCCTACGCTTGTCGATATCTCTTCTCTGTGTGTATATCACAGGTTGAATAGCGACCCTGGGAGCTCTGATATAACATCTACCATTATCTCGGCTAGTCAGCGGAAGGGTGAGGCCCTGTAATGTGCACCATCTTGGGGTAATTGCTGAGATTGTTCTGTTTGCTATTGCGTGTTGTGGTTCAATAAAGTACTGCCACACTGTTTTACCTTAACCCTGTGTTGTCTGTGTAGTGTATTGCCCACCGGGAGATAGTGGTATGAGCTCTAGTACATGCCGTCTTGCTAAAGACGGCAGGGCCAGCGGACGAGAGCACCCACTGACCCTGTTTCTCCACAACTGCTTGCACACTCTTGGCATTCTCTTGATGAGCTTCAAGAAGTAGTCACTGGAAATGGTTTTCACTTCACAGGTGTGCCCTGTCAGATTTAATAAGTGGGATTTCTTGCCTTATAAATGGGGTTGAGACCATCAGTTATGTTGAGCAGAAGTCTGGTGGATACACAGCTGATAGTCCTACTGAATAGACTGTTAGAATTTGTATTATGGCAAGAAAAAAGCAGCTAATTAAGAAAAACAAGTGGCCATCATTACTTTAAGAAATGAAGGTCAGTCATTCCAAAAAATTGGGAAAGCTTTGAAAGTGACCCCAAGTGCAGTTGCAAAATCCATCAAGCGCTCCAAAGAAACTGGCTCACATGAGGACCACCCCAGGAAAGGAAGGCCAAGAGTCACCTCTGCTTCTGAGGATAAGTTTATCTGAGTCACCAGCCTCAGAAATCGCAGGTTAACAGCGGCTCAGATTAGAGACCAGGTCAATGCCACACAGAGTTCTAGCAGCAGACACATCTCTACAACAACTGTTAAGAGGAGATTTTGTGCAGCAGGCCTTCATAGTAAAATAGCTGCTAAGAAACAACTGCTAAGGACAGGCAACAAGCAGAAGAGACTTGTTTGGGCTTAAGAACACAAGGAATGGACTTTTGACCAGTGGAAATCTGTGCTTTGGTCTGATAAGTCCAAATTTGAGATCTTTGGTTCCAACCACCGTGTTTTTGTGCGACGCAGAAAAGGTGAACGGATGGACTCTACATGCCTGGTACCCACCGTGAAGCATGGAGGAGGAGGTGTGATGGTGTGGTGGTGCTTTGCTGGTGACACTGTTGGGAATCTCTTCAAAATTGAAGGCATACTGAACCAGCATGGCTTACACAGCATCTTGCAGCGGCATCCGGTTTGCCTTTAGTTGGACCATCATTTATTTTTCAACAGGACAATGACCCCAAACACACCTCCAGGCTGTGTAAGGGCTATTTGACCAAGAAGGAGAGTGATGGGTGCTACGCCAGGTGACCTGGCCTCCACAGTCACCAGACCTGAACTCAATCGAGATGGTTTGGGGTGAGCTGGACCGCAGTGTGAAGGCAAAAGGGCCAACAAGTGCTAAGCATCTCTGGGAACTCCTTCAAGATTGTTAGAAGACTATTTCTGGTGACTACCTCTTGAAGCTCATCAAGAGAATGCCAAGAGTGTGCAAAGCAGTCATCAAAGCAAAAGGTGGCTACTTTGAAGAACCTAGAATATAAGACATATTTTCAGTTGTTTCACACTTTTTTGTTAAGCATATAATTCCACACGTGTTAATTCATAGTTTTGATGCCTTCAGTGTGAATTTACAATTTTCGTAGTCAATAAAATACAGAAAAATCTTTAGATGAGAAGGTGTGTCCAAACTTTTGGTCTGTACTGTATGCAAACACATTTGTAAACATGCACTGTCTTTTCAGTAATTACTTCACCCCACACACACAAATGGTGAGTCACATATTCAAACACATTTGCAAACATGCACTGCTTTTTCGGTGATTACTTCGCCCCACACACACAAATAATACACCATTTGAAAGGTAAACTTGCCCCCTTTAGCAGGAAAAGACACAAACAAACCTCACATTCACGATTTGATCAATAAATACAGTTTAAACATTCATTTTCAGAAACCTGCAGAAAAAAACAAAAACCTGCAGGTGGCACCAGAACTTCAAGTTGCTCCGTTTATACTCCACCGACACACACAAATGATAAACCATTTCAAATGTCAAATTACCGGCAGGTGGTATTTGCCTTGGGGTCTTTCCAGCTTGCCGAAGTGCTTGCTGTCATGATCTCAATGGCAAGAGAACATAGCATAAGCATATATAGGAACTAGCTCTTGGAAGATGGGAACTGAGCTGACCATGAACTAAACCTAACGCACAACTAGCAGTGGCCGGGTAGCATGCCTACGTTGATTCTAGATGCCCAGCACCAGCCGGAGGACTAAATAAAGCTAGCAGAGGAAAATATTAGTCCTAGCTCACCTCTAGAGAAATACCCCGAAAGGAGACAGAGGCCCCCCACATGTATTGGCGGTGAGTTGAGATGAAATAACAAACGTAGTATGAAAATAGGTTTAGCAAATTTGAGGTCCACTTACTACATAGCAGAAGACAGAAAGGACACTTTCATGGTCAGCTGAAAACCCTATCAAAAACACCATCCAGAAATTACTTTAAAACTCTGGCATTAACTCATAACACCAGAGTGGCAATTCCTGTTCACAAGAGCTTTCCAGACACAGTAACGAAACTACAGCTGTGAACTGGAACAAAAATGCAAAAACAAACATGGACAAGAGTCCAACTTATCTAGTAGTTGTCTAGGAGCAGGAACAAGCACAGAGAGGCTTCTGATAACATTGTTGACCGGCAAGCAACTAACAGAGCAGCAAGGTTATATAGCGACTCCCACATCTTGATGGGAACAGGTGAACAGAGAAGATGAAGACACCAGTTCAATTCCACCAGTAGCCACCGGGGGAGCCCAGAATCCAAATTCACAACAGTACCCCCCCCTCAAGGAGGGGGCACCGAACCCTCACCAGAACCACCAGGGCGATCAGGATGGGCCCTATGAAAGGCACGAACCAGATCGGAGGCATGAACATCAGATGCATTCACCCAAGAATTATCCTCCTGGCCGTATCCCTTCCACTTGACCAGATACTGGAGTCTCCGTCTGGAAACACGAGAGTCTAAGATTTTCTCCACAACGTACTCCAACTCACCCTCAACCAACACCGGAGCAGGAGGCTCAACGGAAGGCACAACCGGTACCTCATACCTGCGCAATAATGACCGATGAAAAACGTTATGAATAGAAAAGGATGCAGGGAGGTCCAAACGGAAGGAAACAGGGTTAAGAATCTCCAATATCTTATACGGGCCGATAAACCGAGGCTTAAACTTAGGAGAAGAGACCCTCATAGGGACAAAACGAGAAGACAACCACACCAAATCCCCAACAGAAAGCCGAGGACCAACACGACGGTGGCGGTTGGCAAAAAGCTGAGTCTTCTCCTGGGACAACCTCAAATTGTCCACCACCTGCCCCCAGATCTGATGCAATCTCTCCACCACCGCATCCACTCCAGGACAATCCGAAGATTCCACCTGACCAGAGGAAAATCAAGGATGAAACCCCGAATTACAGAAAAACGGGGACACCAAAGTGGCAGAGCTGGCCCGATTATTGAGAGCGAACTCCGCCAATGGCAAAAAAGCAACCCAATCATCCTGGTCAGCAGACACAAAACACCTCAGATATGTCTCCAGGGTCTGATTAATCCGCTCGGTCTGGCCATTCGTCTGAGGATGGAAAGCGGACGAAAAAGATAAATCTATGCCCATCCTAGCACAGAATGCCCGCCAAAATCTAGACACGAATTGGGTCCCTCTGTCAGAAACGATATTCTCAGGAATACCATGCAAACGAACAACATTTTGAAAAAACAGAGGAACCAACTCGGAAGAAGAAGGTAACTTGGACAGAGGAACCAAATGGACCATCTTAGAAAAACGGTCACACACCACCCAGATGACAGACATCTTCTGAGAAACAGGCAGATCTGAAATAAAATCCATCGAGATGTGCGTCCAAGGCCTCTTAGGAATAGGCAAGGGCAACAATAATCCACTAGCCCGAGAACAACAAGGCTTGGCCCGAGCACAAACGTCACAAGACTGCACAAAGCCTCGCACATCTCGTGACAGGGAAGGCCACCAGAAGGACCTTGCCACCAAATCCCTGGTACCAAAAATGCCAGGATGACCTGCCAACGCAGAAGAATGAACCTCAGAGATGACTCTACTGGTCCAATCATCAGGAACAAACAGTTTATCAGGTGGGCAACGATCAGGTCTATCCGCCTGAAACTCCTGCAAGGCCCGCCGCAGGTCTGGAGAAACGGCTGACAATACCACTCCATCCTTAAGGATACCTGTGGGCTCAGAGTTACCAGGCGAGTCAGGCTCAAAACTCCTAGAAAGGGCATCCGCCTTAACATTCTTAGAACCCGGTAGGTATGACACCACAAAATTAAACCGAGAGAAAAATAATGACCAGCGCGCCTGTCTAGGATTCAGGCGCCTGGCGGTCTCAAGATAAATCAAATTTTTGTGGTCAGTCAATACCACCACCTGATGTCTGGCCCCCTCAAGCCAATGGCGCCACTCCTCAAAAGCCCACTTCATGGCCAAAAGCTCCCGATTCCCAACATCATAATTCCGCTCAGCGGGCGAAAATTTACGGGAAAAGAAGGCACAAGGCCTCATCACGGAGCAGTCAGAACTTTTCTGCGACAACACTGCCCCAGCTCCGATCTCAGAAGCGTCGACCTCAACCTGAAAAGGTAGAGCAACATCAGGCTGACGCAACACAGGGGCAGAGGAAAAACGGCACTTAAGCTCCCGAAAGGCCTCCACAGCATCAGGGGACCAATCAGCAACATCAGCACCCTTCTTAGTCAAATCGGTCAATGGCTTAGCAATATCCGAAAAACCGGCAATAAATCGACGATAAAAGTTAGCAAAGCCCAAAAATTTCTGAAGACTCTTAAGAGAAGAGGGCTGCGTCCAATCACAAATAGCTTGAACCTTGACAGGATCCATTTCAATGGAAGAGGGGGAAAAAATATATCCCAAAAAGGAAATACTCTGTACCCCAAAAACACACTTAGAACCCTTCACACACAAAGAATTAGACCGCAAAACCTGAAAAACCCTCCTGACTTGCTGGACATGAGAGTCCCAGTCATCCGAAAAAATCAGAATATCATCCAGATACACAATCATAAATTTATCCAAATAATCGCGAAAAATATCATGCATAAAGGACTGGAAAACTGACGGAGCATTTGAAAGACCAAAAGGCATCACTAAATACTCAAAGTGGCCCTCGGGCGTATTAAATGCGGTTTTCCACTCATCCCCCTGCCTGATTCGCACCAAATTATACGCCCCACGAAGGTCAATCTTAGAGAACCACTTGGCCCCCTTTATGCGAGCAAACAAATCAGTCAGCAACGGCAATGGGTATTGATATTTAACAGTGATTTTATTCAAAAGCCGATAATCAATACATGGTCTCAAAGAGCCGTCTTTTTTTGACACAAAGAAAAAACCGGCTCCTAAGGGAGATGACGATGGACGAATATGTCCCTTTTCCAAGGACTCCTTTATATATTCTCGCATAGCAGCATGTTCAGGCACAGACAGATTAAATAAACGACCCTTTGGGTATTTACTACCCGGGATTAAATCTATGGCACAATCGCACTCTCGGTGCGGAGGTAACGAACCAAGCTTGGATTCTTCAAAGACGTCACGATAGTCAGACAGGAACTCAGGAATTTCAGAGGGAATGGATGATGAAATGGAAACCACAGGTACATCCCCATGAGCCCCCTTACATCCCCAGCTCAACACAGACATAGCTCTCCAGTCGAGGACTGGGTTGTGAGATTGCAGCCAAGGCAATCCTAGCACCAAATCATCATGTAGATTATACAGCACCAGAAAGCGAATAATCTCCTGGTGATCCGGATTAATACGCATAGTTACTTGTGTCCAGTATTGTGGTTTATTATTAGTCAATGGGGTGGAGTCAATCCCCTTCAGAGGAATAGGAGTCTCCAAAGGCTCTAAATCATACCCACAGCGTTTGGCAAAGGACCAATCCATAAGACTCAAAGCGGCGCCAGAGTCGACATAGGCGTCCGTGGTAATAGATGACAAAGAGCAAATCAGGGTCACAGATAGAATAAATTTAGACGGTAAGGTGCAAATGGAAACAGATTTACCAAGCTTTTTAGTGCGCTTAGAGCATGCTGATATAACATGAGTAGAATCACCACAATAGAAACACAACCCATTTTTCCGTCTAAAATTCTGCCGCTCGCTTCGGGACAGAATTCTATCACACTGCATACTCTCTGGCGACTTCTCAGTGGACACCGCCAGATGGTGCACTGGTTTGCGCTCCCGCAAACGCCTATCGATCTGAATAGCCATTGTCATGGACTCATTCAGACCCGCAGGCACAGGGAACCCCACCATAACATCCTTAATGGCATCAGAGAGACCCTCTCTGAAAGTCGCCGCCAGGGCGCACTCATTCCACTGAGTAAGCACAGACCATTTACGGAATCCTTGGCAGTAAATTTCCGCTTCATCTTGCCCCTGAGATAGGGACATCAAAGTTTTTTCTGCCTGAAGCTCCAAATGAGGTTCGTCATAAAGCAACCCCAAGGCCAGAAAAAACGCATCCACATTGAGCAACGCAGGATCCCCTGGTGTCAATGAAAAAGCCCAGTCCTGAGGGTCGCCCCGGAGCAAGGAAATCACAATCCTGACCTGCTGTGCAGGGTCTCCGGCAGAGCGAGATTTCAGGGACAAAAATAATTTACAATTATTTCGAAAATTCTGAAACCCGGATCTGTTCCCCGAGAAAAATTCCGGCAAAGGAATTCTCGGCTCAGATACAGGTGCATGACAAACAAAATCCTGCAAATTCTGCACCTTCGTGGCGAGATTATTCAAACCTGCAGTTACACTCTGAAGATCCATTACAAACAGGTGGACACAGAGCCATTCAAGGGTTAAGAGGAGGTAAGAAGCAGCTAGACAGCAATTAAGGGCTAGGCAGCAAAACTCTGAGGGGGGAAAAAAAAAAAAAAAAAATTTCCCTTCAACACTTCTTTTTCTCCTGCTTCAGCCCAAACAATTAACACTTTGATGGCCGGTCAAACTGTCATGATCTCAATGGCAAGAGAACATAGCATAAGCATATATAGGAACTAGCTCTTGGAAGATGGGAACTGAGCTGACCATGAACTAAACCTAACGCACAACTAGCAGTGGCCGGGTAGCATGCCTACGTTGATTCTAGATGCCCAGCACCAGCCGGAGGACTAAATAAAGCTAGCAGAGGAAAATATTAGTCCTAGCTCACCTCTAGAGAAATACCCCGAAAGGAGACAGAGGCCCCCCACATGTATTGGCGGTGAGTTGAGATGAAATAACAAACGTAGTATGAAAATAGGTTTAGCAAATTTGAGGTCCACTTACTACATAGCAGAAGACAGAAAGGACACTTTCATGGTCAGCTGAAAACCCTATCAAAAACACCATCCAGAAATTACTTTAAAACTCTGGCATTAACTCATAACACCAGAGTGGCAATTCCTGTTCACAAGAGCTTTCCAGACACAGTAACGAAACTACAGCTGTGAACTGGAACAAAAATGCAAAAACAAACATGGACAAGAGTCCAACTTATCTAGTAGTTGTCTAGGAGCAGGAACAAGCACAGAGAGGCTTCTGATAACATTGTTGACCGGCAAGCAACTAACAGAGCAGCAAGGTTATATAGCGACTCCCACATCTTGATGGGAACAGGTGAACAGAGAAGATGAAGACACCAGTTCAATTCCACCAGTAGCCACCGGGGGAGCCCAGAATCCAAATTCACAACAGCTTGCCCAGCCTATTTCAGGCAAATTTGAGGATTGCACAATTCACTGCAGGTGAGTCACATATGCAAACACATTTGTAAACATGCACTGCTTTTTCGGTGATTACTTTGCCCCACACACACAAATAATACACAATTTAAAAGGTAAACTTGCCCCCTTCAGCAAGAAAAGACACAATCAAACCACACATTCACTATTTGATCAATAAATACAGTTTAAACATTCAATTTCAGAAACCTGCCAAAAAAGCAATAAATTGCAGGTGGCACCACAACCTCAAGACATTTTTTTAGCCTCTACTTATCAAACCAATTTATTGTATTACCAATCTACATATATTACCAATCTACATATAAGAGGTATTTACCTCTTTGTGTTCATCATTTCATTAAATACTTTAACATTTGACCAGCTTGATTTTCCTGAAATTGCCTGCGCCCCCGACAACCAATGTGCGAAAATTTTGCACGGGCCAACTAGTAATAAAGTAAAATTAAAAAATTAAAAACTTTAAATGATAAATAATAAATAGTTGAAGTCCATTAGGGTGAATGGTATTAAGAACCCAAATCCATTTTGTCTCTTGTTTGGCTAATTTTTGGCTGATATTGCTGCCCCATATTGAAGGAGTTATTTTATTGATGCCTCTAACTCTCAACAAAGAAGGATCACAATTATGAAAAAGTTTAAAATGTCTTGGTACTGTTTTAAGAGTAGAAATATTGTCTTCTTCTTGGGCAGCGATAATGCCGTTGATCAGTTCCCGAACTCCAACTTTATGTTGGCGGGTTGTGAAGACAACATATATTTTTGAGCAAGGACATACTGCATAATATATGGCTGCTTTTGTCTCACATGTAATGTGGTGGTTAATGTGGCATTTTTTGCAGCCTGTGGAATCATGAAATTCTTTTATGCGGTCGATGTTGGGGTAAGTTATACTGTACATCGACCACATGAAGATCAGCCCTTGCATCGTTCAGTCTGGTCTAGGAAGGTGTTGGATTTAGTATGATAGTGACTGTTGACCAATATATACTGTACGTTTTTTGAGCAATGGAATGTAATACTTGGGTCTATTGTGAAGTATTGGGCTAGGGTATGGTCAGCCAGAAGTATTGGCCATGCCTTTTTGAGACAATTTCGCATTTTGTTAGCCTGGACATGATAATCCGTAATGAAATGTACTTGATTGGATGGAGCTAGTTTGTGAGAGGAGTATAATAACTCATTTATGGTGGTATATCTGGCTTTATTATAGGCCCATTTGATACAATGATGACTGTACGGTCTATAAATCTTAGTTTTAAGTCTTTTCCTTGTGTCTCAAAGTCCAGATCTGAAGAGCACAGACGTTGCAGACAAAAGAATTGACTCTCTGGTATTGAGTCGATTAATGGTGGAGGGTGAGAAGGAGATGCTTGCGTGTAATAACGCATTAACTGATGTAGGGTTCCTAAATATGTTTGTTTGTATGATGTTGTCATTTTCCCTTTTGATTGTAACGTCAAGGAATTCTATATTGAATTTTTCCTGGTGATGTCAAATGTATATTTAGGTTACTGTTATTGAGATATGACATGAATTGGTTTAGTGACTCCGAAGTACCTTGCCAGATCAAAATTATGTCATCCATGTATCTTACCCATAGTATGACATGATGGACATATTGGCATTGATCAGATAGAAAGAGGTCCCTCTCCCGCAGCCCCAGGAACAAGATTGCGTAGGATGGTGTGAATGGTGCACCCATAGCCATTCCCTGGAGCTGTAGGTAGAAGAACCCCTTAAATGTGAAAAAGTTATGAGTCAAGGTGAACTCCAAAATACGGGTAAGAAAGTCAATCATAGGGGAGGATTTGTTAGTCATCTTGAGGACAAATTTTTTGTTGCCTGAATCCAATCTACGTTTGATGTGTTGATGTTAGTATAGAGAGATTCAACATCACATGCTACTAGTATTGTGTTCATCAGTGTGGAGCCCATCAATCTTTTTCAAGAGATCTCCTGTGTCCAAAATGAAGGATGGAATACATTCAACAATGGGTTTTAGTTGGAAATCAATGTATTTTCCAGTGTTCTCCAGAAAGTTGTTGTTCCTGGAAATTATTTGACTGCCAGGTGGATTATTTAGGTTTTTGTGTACTTTGGGTAAAAGGTAAAAAGAGGGGACAGTTGGTTCTTTGATTTGTAAAGATGTTAATAGTTCTTTGATAATAGTACCTTCTCTATTAGCTTCATTGAGAACCTTATTAAGATTTGTAGAAAATGAAGAAAGATAATCTTAATAATATTTTGACCCAGGACCGTTACCTGACTATGCCTTTGTCTCTTCCCTCTGTTGATGATGTACCCTCCTGGTTTTTGACCTCGGGCTCCTTGACTATCCCAACTCACTTCTTGTTCATGAGAAATAACTCAGCATCACAGAAATATAACTCTCTCTTCACTTTGTCCTTTCCACTTTTTCAATTTATACCATTATGCTTATGTTTAAGTGTTTGTTGCATTACTTAGTCCTATTTAGATTTATTTTACTTTAGCACCAAGAAATAACATTGGCTATATTTATTTGTATTACATTGCATTAATGTGCAGCACATTATGTTATGTTTTGTCTGTTAAAATTGTCTTCTTGAGGATGTGGCACCTACATAATTAGTTACTCCAGGTGGTGTGTATCTGACTTCATTTTAGGCTAACTTCACAAAGCGTATACAAAAATCATCCAGTTCACAAAATACTTGGACACTGCTTTTGTCATTTGTCATCCAAATGCAATCTATATGTATACATCAGCAGTTATTAAAAATTTACAAGACCAAATACAGTTTCTAGTGGTAATAATGGCAACTTATCTATAAAAATAAGATCCTATATGGTTGCTTTGTATAGAGGCCAATTTTTTTGTGCTCCTATAGAATTAGAGTCTCATTGGACAAATAGAAGAAACTAGTGCATATATTGATTTTTTTCATGCAGTTTTTTTGTTTTGTTTTTAAATCGCTCATCTGCTCTTACCCATTTAATGACATTGCTCTGAGTGCCGTATGTGTAGTGTCCATTTTTTCACAGACGGCATATGGACCAAATATATGGTTGTGTGATCTTGCTGATCTTGGCCTTAATCAGTCACCATTGTGTGTTATTCACAACTATTTGTGTTTTAATAAATGTTTTTAATACCTTGTCTTTATATATTTGGATTGAATAAAGATCCTTCGATATTGCAGATTTTTTTGCTGAGATGAGTATTGGATATGCCATTTGCATTACAGTGTAATTCTCTTCTTGTTCTGTTTGCAGTATATATTTTTTTACATTGTGCATTGTGAGCATTGAGCACTCCTCTAATTTACTCTTATTTACTCATACGTTGTCCATCCTATTTTTTAGCCTTAAAACTTTTAAAGGAAATCTGACACCAGGTTTTTCCCATAAGAGGTAAGGCCAGTACCTTTAGGCCCTCATATACAGCAATCTGATATGCTGTATAATTTATATATGCCCCAAAGCAACCTACAAGACAAGAAAGAGAGCTTTTATTATACTCACATATGGGGTGGTCCGGTTCGATAGGCGTCGCTGTTCTGGGTGCGGCACCTCCTCTCTTCTTGAGATCACCATCCTCCTGCACTGCTTCTTGTGGATGACGTATCCTACAGCATTCACACAGAGCAGAGAAGGAGGATGGTATTGTATGAAGAGAGGTGGCATCGAATCCATGCTAGCAACCACTGCACAGGTGAGTAACGGTATAATCAAAGATTTTATTCTACTCTTGCATGCTTAATTCGGGGCATATATACTGCATGCCATTTCTTAATTACATTTTGAACTGAGGAAAGGCAACTTGAAAACGCTTTGCTATTTTCTTATAGCCTTCTCCTGCTTTGTGGGCCTCCACCATTTTCATTTTCAGAGTGCTAGGCAACAACTTGGAAGAACCCATGGCTGCCGTTTTTGGCACAAGATTAGAGGAGTCTTGGTTTTTATGAAGCTGGGAAATTCACATCATCTGGCTTTTCCTAACAGAGATAGTGAACAAGCCATAACCCTAACAGGCTAATTAAGGTCTGAAACCTTGGTTAAAGTTGTCTAAGCACACAAATCTTGAAGGGTGCCCAAACTTTTGCATCAACCCATTTTCCTTTATGTGATTTTTAAAATGAAAAAAAAAATGACAGATATATATGTTAGGGTTTGAGTTCCCGCCTCTGCACAGGGGGAATCTCGAGCCATCTCCGCTGCGGTCTCCCATTCTTCTCCTGCCGCAGTGGAGGCTGCTCAGCAGAGACGTTGGTCTCAGCGTCTCGCTCAATCTGACTCTGTGAGGAGGATTACTGCTGGTCTTCCAGCTTCTGCTATTGTAGTCAGTGCTGGGCAGCGGCGAGCAGATGCTTTTGGGACTAAGTCTTGCTTTTCTCCTTCTGAGCATGCCCAGGGTAAGATCTCTCATTGGAGATCGAGGGTCACCTGCTTGGATACTGCAGCAAGGTCCTGAAGGTGCTCAGGCTTTGCGGCAGCTTCTCATTGGTCCTTCTTGGAAGGTCCTGTTCGGGCTGCAGCAATAAAAGGCTTGCATGGCCGCACGGCCATGCGCTAGTGTCTTTCTAAATTATGTGCTTTGTGCCAGTGTGGTCATGTGTGATTGTGTTCAGGGACCCGGCTGAAATAAGCCCCTAGAATGCTGGCACCTCCGGTGAGGAGTTTGTGTGTCTGAGTGCATTCAGGGACCTGGCTGAAATAAGCCCCTAGAATGCTGGCACCTCCGGCGAGGAGTTTTGTGTGCATGCATGACCACTGACTGCTCTCTCTTGGTTAGTTAGCCTGTGTTCCTGTGAAGTAAACAGGGCGCAGAGCTTTGCTTTCACGGCTGCTCTGTGAGTTAACCGAGCTAGCCAATACCGCCATATAGTGCTGCAATTTGTCTAGCAGCAGGTTCTCCTGCACGGTGGACCCCGGGCTGCGAACGCACCAATAACAATAAAAACTATTTTCCTCGGTGTGTTCCACTAGCCCTAACAATATATTTTTGATGAAGGGGACGGATTGGCCTCAAAACACCAAATAAAAAATCTTTATCCACAACTAGATCAACATGTTAGGGCATGTTAGGCTATGGGTTGAACTAGATGGACTTAAAGTCTTCCTTCAACCTTAATAACTATGTAACTATGTAACTGGATTTCCCTCCCTTGCGGAAGCCTGAAGAATGCTGATTTTGTTTTTGTTTTTTGAAATATCATATGAGTGAGGGGCTGTGGGAGTCATCATAGTGAGTATAATTAACATTATGCAAAGTGGTCATAATTAAGAAAAAAAAGGAATACTTCTGCTGTCTAATATTGCTACATTCTATGACTAAGGGCTACAGGCAGAAATGCATTAGAATGTTGGATTCTTTTCAACCTGTCTGGACATCACCTTTCCCTTTTAATGGAATGAAATAAAAATTGAATTTTATTCATATTCAGCCTATGGATCCTTTTTCCGTTTATTTTATAAACTACTGACAACATGTCTCCAAAGTTCCAAGCAATAAATTTTGTATTTATTTTCTGAAAATGAGAAATGGTCAAAATAACAAAAAAATGCATTGCTTGCAGACCTCAAATAATGCAAAAAAAACCAAGTTCATAATCATTTAGAAACAAAAATACTAATGTTTTAACTCAGGAAGAGTTCAGAAATCAATATTTTGTGGAATAACCATGATTTTTAATCACAGCTTTCATGCGTCTTGACATGCTTTCCACCAGTCTTTCACACTGCTTTTGGGTGACCTTATGCCACTCCTGGTACAAAAATGTAAGCAGTTCTTCTTTGTTTGATGGCTTGTGACTATCCATCTTCCTCTTCATTACATTCCAGAGGTTTTCAATGGGGCTCAGGTATGGAGATTAGGCTGGCCATGACAGGGATTTGATGTGGTGGTCCTTCATCCACACCTTGATTGACCTAGCTGTGTGGCATGGCCCATTGTCCTGCTGGAAAAACCAGTCCTCAGAGTTGGGGAACATTGCCTGATCAGAAGGAATCAATTGTTTTTCCAGGATAACCTGGTATGCGGCTTGATTCATGCATCCTTCGCAAAGATTAACCTGCCCAATTCCAGCCTAGCTGTAGCATCCCCAGATCATTACCAATCCTCTACCAAATTTCACAGTGAGTGCAAGACACTGTGGCTTGTATGCCTCTCTGTTGTGAATTAGACTTTTTGGCTCCCTCTTGTGGTCACTAGTGATATGACTCTGGGATTGTCTTTCTTCAGTTTGACACTCACCTGGGTCGTTAGTCCAGGGGTGTCGCTATATAAACTTCCTGGATCCTTAGTCCAGTGCCTGGCATCGTTGTAATCAGATCCTTCTGTTGCTCCTGTCTGCTGGTCTTGGTTCTTGCAAAATTAAGCTAAGTCTTGCTTCTTTGTTTTTTGGGTTATTTGCTTTGCTTCTATTTTTGTCCAGCTTGTACTAAATGTGAGTTCTGACCTTGCTGGAAGCTCTAGGGGGCTGGTGTTCTCCCCCCGGCCGTTAGTCGGTTCGGGGGTTCTTGAATATCCAGCGTGGATATTTTAATAGGGTTTTTGCTGTCCATATAAGTCATCTTACTATATTCTGCTATTAGCTAGTGGGCCTCTCTTTGCTAAATACCTAGCTCATTCTTATGTTTGTCTTTTCCTCTTACCTCACCGTTATTATTTGTTGGGGGCTTGTATCCAACTTTTGGGGTCTTTTCTCTGGAGGCAAGAAAGGTCTTTCTTTTCCCTTCTAGGGTTAGTTAGTTCTCAGGCTGGCGCGAGACGTCTAGAACCAACGTAGGCACGTTCCCCGGCTACTGCTATTTGTGGTGCTAGGATTAGATATATGGTCAGCCCAGTTACCACTGCCCTATGAGCTGGTTTTTTGTGTTTGCAGACTTGGTATTTATTCCTGAGACCCTCTACCATTGGGGTCATAACAGTATGCCAGGCCGACATTGAATGTTTAATGCATTGCAGAAGTGGGATAATAAGAAAGGAAATTCTGAGTTTTTTTTTTTTTCCTCTCTTCCTCCCCTTTACCTCTGAGTGACTTGAGCTTGCTGCAGACATGAATGTCCAGACCTTGATTACAAGTGTGGACCAGCTTGCTGCTCGTGTGCAAAGCATACAAGATTTTGTTACCAGTAGTTCTATGTCTGAACCTAAAATACCTATTCCTGAACTGTTTTCTGGAGACTGATTTAAGTTTAGGAATTTCAGGGATAATTGTAAATTGTTTCTATCTATGAGACCCCGTTCATCTGGAGACTCAGCTCAGCAAGTTAAAATTGTTATCTCTTTTTTACGGGGCGACCCTCAGGATTGGGCTTTCTCGCTAGCGCCAGGAGATCCAGCATTGGCAAATATTGATGCGTTTTTTCTGGCGCTCGGATTGCTTTACAAGGAACCCAATCTTGAGGTTCAGGCAGAAAAAGCCTTGCTGGCTATTTCTCAGGGCCAGGATGAAGCTGAAGTGTATTGCCAAAAATTTCGGAAATGGTCCGTGCTTACTCAGTGGAATGAGTGTGCTCTGGCCGCAAATTTCAGAAATGGCCTTTCTGAAGCCATTAAGAATGTGATGGTGGGATTCTCCATTCCTACAAGTCTGAATGATTCCATGGCGCTGGCTATTCAAATTGACCGGCGTTTGCGGGAGCGCAAAACCGCTAATCCTCTGGTAGTGTTGTCTAAACAAGCACCTGATTTGATGCAATGTGATAGAATTCAGACCAGAAATGAGCAGAAAAATCATAGACGTCAGAATGGGTTGTGTTTTTACTGTGGAGATTCTACACATGTTATATCAGCATGCTCTAAACGCCTAACAAGGGTTGTTAGTCCTGTCGCCATTGGTAATTTGCAACCTAAATTTATTTTGTCTGTGACTTTAATTTGCTCATTGTCCTCTTACCCTGTTATGGCGTTTGTGGATTCAGGTGCTGCCCTGAGTCTTATGGATCTGTCATTTGCCAAGCGCTGTGGTTTTGTTCTTGAGCCGTTGGTTAATCCTATCCCTCTGAGGGGTATTGATGCTACGCCATTGGCGGAAAATAAACCGCAGTTTTGGACACAGGTAACCATGTGCATGACTCCTGAACATCGGGAGGTGATTCGTTTTCTTGTTCTGCATAAAATGCATGATTTGGTCGTTTTGGGTTTGCCATGGTTACAGACTCATAATCCAGTCTTGGATTGGAAGGCAATGTCTGTGTCAAGTTGGGGCTGTCAGGGTATTCATGGTGATTCCCCGCCGGTGTCTATTGCTTCCTCTACTCCTTCGGAAGTTCCTGAGTATTTGTCTGATTATCAGGATGTGTTCAGCGAGTCCAGGTCCAGTGCTCTGCCTCCTCATAGGGACTGTGACTGTGCCATAGATTTGATTCCAGGTAGCAAATTTCCTAAGGGAAGACTATTTAATCTGTCTGTACTTGAGCATACCGCAATGCGTTCGTATATCAAGGAATCTCTGGAGAAGGGGCATATCCGTCCTTCCTCTTCCCCTCTTGGTGCGGGATTCTTTTTTGTGGCCAAGAAGGACGGATCTTTGAGACCTTGTATTGACTATCGGCTTTTGAATAAAATCACTGTTAAATTTCAGTATCCTTTGCCTCTGTTGTCAGACTTGTTTGCCCGAATTGAAGGTGCCAAGTGGTTCACCAAGATAGATCTTCGTGGTGCGTACAACCTTGTGCGCATTAAGCGAGGAGATGAATGGAAAACCGCATTTAATACGCCTGAAGGTCATTTTGAGTACTTGATGATGCCTTTTGGGCTCTCTAATGCTCCTTCAGTGTTTCAGTCCTTTATGCATGATATTTTCCTGAAGTATCTGGATAAATTTATGATCATTTATCTGGATGATATTCTGTTTTTTTCTGATGACTGGGACTCGCATGTAGAGCAGGTCAGGATGGTGTTTCAGGTTTTGCGTGAGAATGCTTTATTTGTTAAGGGCTCAAAGTGTCTCTTTGGAGTACAGAAGGTTCCCTTTTTGGGGTTTATTTTTTCCCCTTCTGCGGTGGAGATGGACCCAGTCAAGGTCCGAGCTATTCATGATTGGACTCAACCCACGTCAGTTAAGAGTCTTCAGAAGTTCTTGGGTTTTGCTAACTTCTACCGTCGTTTTATTGCTAATTTTTCTAGCATTGTTAAACCTTTGACGGATATGACCAAGAAAGGTTCTGATGTTGCTAACTGGGCTCCTGCAGCCGTGGAGGCTTTCCAGGAGTTGAAGCGCCGGTTTACTTCGGCGCCTGTTTTGTGCCAGCCTGATGTCTCACTTCCCTTTCAGGTTGAAGTGGATGCTTCTGAGATTGGGGCAGGGGCCGTTTTGTCGCAGAGAGGCCCTGGTTGCTCTGTGATGAGACCTTGTGCCTTTTTCTCGAGGAAGTTTTCGCCTGCTGAGCGGAATTATGATGTTGGCAATCGGGAGTTGTTGGCCATGAAGTGGGCATTTGAGGAGTGGCGTCATTGGCTCGAGGGTGCTAAGCATCGTGTGGTGGTCTTGACTGATCACAAAAATTTGATGTATCTCGAGTCTGCTAAGCGCCTGAATCCTAGACAGGCCCGCTGGTCGTTGTTTTTCTCCCGTTTTGACTTTGTGGTCTCGTATTTACCAGGTTCAAAGAATGTGAAGGCTGATGCTCTTTCAAGGAGCTTTGTGCCTGACTCTCCGGGAGTCGCAGAGCCGGTTGGTATTCTTAGAGAGGGAGTTATCTTGTCAGCCATTTCTCCGGATTTGCGACGTGTGTTGCAGAGATTTCAGGCTGGTAGACCTGACTCTTGTCCACCTGACAGACTGTTTGTTCCTGATAAGTGGACCAGCAGAGTCATTTCCGAGGTTCATTCCTCGGTGTTGGCAGGGCATCTGGGAATTTTTGGCACCAGAGATCTGGTGGCTAGGTCCTTTTGGTGGCCTTCCTTGTCACGGGATGTGCGGTCGTTTGTGCAGTCCTGTGGGACTTGTGCTCGAGCTAAGCCTTGCTGTTCTCGTGCCAGCGGGTTGCTCTTGCCCTTGCCTGTCCCGAAGAGGCCTTGGACACACATTTCCATGGATTTCATTTCAGATCTCCCGGTGTCTCAGGGCATGTCTGTCATCTGGGTGGTATGTGATCGCTTTTCTAAGATGGTCCATTTGGTGCCTTTGCCTAAGCTGCCTTCCTCTTCCGATCTGGTTCCTGTGTTCTTTCAGAATGTGGTTCGTTTACACGGCATTCCTGAGAATATTGTGTCTGACAGAGGATCCCAGTTTGTTTCCAGGTTCTGGCGATCCTTTTGTGCTAGGATGGGCATTGAGTTGTCGTTTTCGTCTGCCTTTCATCCTCAGACTAATGGACAAACGGAGCGAACTAATCAGACTCTGGAGGCTTATTTGAGGTGTTTTGTTTCTGCGGATCAGGATGATTGGGTGACCTTCTTGCCGTTGGCTGAGTTTGCCCTTAATAATCGGGCTAGTTCCGCTACATTGGTTTCGCCATTTTTCTGCAACTCTGGTTTCCATCCTCGTTTTTCCTCGGGACATGTGGAGCCTTCTGACTGTCCTGGGGTAGATTCTGTGGTGGATAGGTTGCAGCAGATCTGGAATCATGTGGTGGACAACTTAAAGTTGTCACAAGAGAAGGCTCAGCATTTTGCCAACCGCCGCCGCGGTGTGGGTCCCCGACTTCGTGTTGGGGATTTGGTATGGCTGTCTTCTCGATTTGTTCCTATGAAGGTCTCCTCTCCTAAATTTAAGCCTCGCTTCATCGGTCCTTACAAGATATTGGAAATCCTTAATCCTGTGTCCTTTCGCTTGGATCTTCCGGTGTCGTTTGCCATTCACAACGTGTTCCATAGGTCTTTGTTGCGGCGGTACGTTGTACCTGTGGTTCCTTCTGTTGAGCCTCCTGCTCCGGTGTTGGTTGAGGGCGAGTTGGAGTACGTGGTGGAGAAGATCTTGGATTCTCATCTCTCCAGGCGGAGGCTTCAGTATCTGGTCAAGTGGAAGGGCTATGGTCAGGAGGATAATTCCTGGGTGGTTGCCTCTGATGTGCATGTGGCCGATTTAGTTCGTGCCTTTCACGCTGCTCATCCTGATCGTCCTGGTGGTCTTGGTGAGGGTTCGGTGACCCCTCCTTAAGGGGGGGGTACTGTTGTGAATTAGACTTTTTGGCTCCCTCTTGTGGTCACTAGTGATATGACTCTGGGATTGTCTTTCTTCAGTTTGGCACTCACCTGGGTCGTTAGTCCAGGGGTGTCGCTATATAAACTTCCTGGATCCTTAGTCCAGTGCCTGGCATCGTTGTAATCAGATCCTTCTGTTGCTCCTGTCTGCTGGTCTTGGTTCTTGCAAAATTAAGCTAAGTCTTGCTTCTTTGTTTTTTGGGTTATTTGCTTTGCTTCTATTTTTGTCCAGCTTGTACTAAATGTGAGTTCTGACCTTGCTGGAAGCTCTAGGGGGCTGGTGTTCTCCCCCCGGCCGTTAGTCGGTTCGGGGGTTCTTGAATATCCAGCGTGGATATTTTAATAGGGTTTTTGCTGTCCATATAAGTCATCTTACTATATTCTGCTATTAGCTAGTGGGCCTCTCTTTGCTAAATACCTAGCTCATTCTTATGTTTGTCTTTTCCTCTTACCTCACCGTTATTATTTGTTGGGGGCTTGTATCCAACTTTTGGGGTCTTTTCTCTGGAGGCAAGAAAGGTCTTTCTTTTCCCTTCTAGGGTTAGTTAGTTCTCAGGCTGGCGCGAGACGTCTAGAACCAACGTAGGCACGTTCCCCGGCTACTGCTATTTGTGGTGCTAGGATTAGATATATGGTCAGCCCAGTTACCACTGCCCTATGAGCTGGTTTTTTGTGTTTGCAGACTTGGTATTTATTCCTGAGACCCTCTGCCATTGGGGTCATAACACCTCTCCAGGTCTCCGTCTGACCATTAGATGACCAGGTGTTGGGTAAAGGTGAAAATTAGACTCATCAGGGAAGATTACCTTACTCCAGTCCTTTATGGTCAAATCCTTATGGTCTTTGGCAAACGTCAGTCTGGCTCTCCTTTGCTTCTCATTGATGAAAGGCTTTTGTCTAGCTTTACTAGCTTTGCTCATGCAATGTTCCCCAACTTTGAGGACTGGTTTTTCCAGAAGGACAATGCGCCATGCCACACAGCTAGGTCAATCAAGGAGTGGATGAAGGACCACCTGTCATGTCGGACGCTGTTCAGTCCAGGTCGTTCGACAGTCAGCGGTAATTCCGCTTTTGACCACTATTTGCTCATTGGCGTCGGCTAGATTTTATCTAGCTGTTCCGGGGTTAATTTACCTGATCCTCGGATTGGAAGCTGGGCCATGCCCATTGCCTTTAAATAGCTCTCCTTATCATTGGGCGTCGCCGATTATAGCTTCTGTCTTGTGCGTTGTTATCTCGGTCTGGAGTGGAGAGCTGGTTGCTGGAGAGTCGTTGCTGGTGGTGTATTTTCCTTTGTCTTATTTACTCCTTCCTTTATTTGTGTTTATTTTGCCCTGCACATTTATAGTGTATTCCTGAGTGTCTGCGGCGTGGTGTATATTTTCCTTTATCCTTGTCTGTGCTAACTGTGGGTATTGGTGAATTACATCTTCACTGGGTGGTGCGCGGAGGTTTTCAGCCTTGGGTTGAAACAGGAGACAGGGCGAGGGTCGAGGCCTGGACATGCACACCATCAGTGTAAACTCCAGGTAGAGGGTCAGTCAGGATTTCCCTAGTCTGAGGGAAATTGCAGGGGCCCGGGTTATTAGCTCTCGCTCACCTAGTCTCCCCGTGACACCACCACATCAAATCCCTGTCATGGGCAGCCCAATCTCTAGACCTGATCCCCATTGAAAACCCCTGGAATGTAATCAAGAGGCAGATGAATAGTCACAAGCCATCAAACAAAGAAGAATTGCTTAAATTTTTGTACAAGGAGTGGCATAAGGTCACCAAAAAGCAGTGTGAAAGACTGGTGGAAAGCATGCCAAGAAGCGTGAAAACCGTGATTAAAAATCCTGGTTATTCCACAAAATATTGATTTCTGAACTCTTCCTGATTTAAAACATTAGTATTGTTGTTTCTAAATGATTATGATCTTGTTTTTTTTGCATTATTTGAGGTCTGCAAGCAATGCATTTTTTTGTTTTTTTGACCATTTCTCATTTTCAGAAAATAAATACAAAATTTATTGCTTGGAACTTTGGAGACATGTTGTCAGTAGTCTATAAAATAAAAGAGCAATTTACATTTTACTCAAAAATATAGCTATAAAGAGAAAAATCAGACAATCTGAAAATTTTGCAGTGGTCTCTTAATTTTTGCCAGAGCTGTATATAGACATGCAAACACCTCTCAGGTATTACAGGAATGTTAGCTTTTGTTTAACTGAGCACTACTTAGTAATTGTGCCGCATATCCTTAATCAAATTATTTTATTATTATAATCATTTTGCTGGTTGAAAAAAGACATTAAGTTTATTAATCATCATCAGATTATAAACAAAGGGATAATTTGAAATTACTCTTCCATTTAGGCCGGTTTCACACGTCAGTGATTCCGGTACGTGAGGTGACAGTTTCCTCACGTACTGGAGACACTGACACACGTAGACCCATAAAAATCAATGCATCTGTTCAGATGTCATTGATTTTTTGCGGACCGTGTCTCCGTGTGCCAAACACGGAGACATGTCAGTGTTCGTGGGAGCGCACGTTTTACACGGACCCAATAGAGTCAATGGGTCCGCGTAAAACACGGACCTCACACGGACATTCTCCGTCTGGGGTCCGTGTGCGTTCAGGAGACAGCGCTACAGTAAGCGCTGTCCCCCCCACATGGTGCTGAAGCCGGTATTCATATCTTCCCTGCAGCAGCGTTTGCTGTAGAGAAAATATGAAGAATAGTGTTAAAAATAAAGATTTAGGTGTCCGCCGCCCCCCCACCCCCTGTGCGACCCCTGCTGGTCAGAAAATACTTACCCGCTCCCTCGCTCCTTCCTGGTCTGGCCGCGCCTCCTACTGTATGCGGTCACGTGGGGCCGATCATTTACAATCATGAATAGTTGGCTCCGCCCCTATGGGAGGTGGAGCCACATATTCATGACTGTAAATGATCGGCCCCACGTGACCGCATGCAGGAGAAGCCGCAGCCAGACCAGGAAGCAGCGAGGGAGCGGGTAAGTATTTTCTGACCAGCGGGGGGGCGCACAGGGGGTGGGGGGGCGGCGGACACATGGATCTTTATTTTAAACACTATTCTTCATATTTTCTCTGCAGCAAACGCTGCTGCAGGGAAGATATGAATCGCAGCTTCAGCACCATGCAGAGTGGGTACCACACGCTCCGTGTGGTACCCACTCGCCATACAGGCGGCACACGTGTGCCGCACGTATGGCCTCCGTGAGTTCCCAGGCACACGGACACGGATAACTCCGGTACCGATTTATTCCGGTACCGGAATTATCTGGACGTGTGGGACAGCCCTTAGTAATATTCTTTAAAAGGCCTTCCTCCTCCTTCACAGCAGCATGCTACTGGCACTTCCAGAACATTATATACTCCCATAATGGCTATTCAGTGGCTTGCAATCGGGAGTCTAAGATACGGAATCAGTAAATATGCACTTTATTATATTATTATTTGCTCTAATTTGTTCTTAAATTTCTTTATTTTTAGTGTATTTTATTCAGTTTGCAATTCCATTAAAAAGTTATCATGTGATAGCATTAGAAACGACTTCATTTCTCGGTGCTAAAAACAAATTTTTTCTTATGTGCAGATAGAACTTAAACCCCAAGGTAGAATGATAATGAATGCAAGGTATTTCCTGGAGCAATCAGGCAAGTACAATTTCTTCTTAAAACCAATTTTTTTTTATAACCATGTATTCTCACTAAATCTAGTCTAGTTCTGTTTCACAGCTTGTAAAAAATGCTATAAAAATCTTGAAAGACTCTTACTATCCATTTCTATTGCAAAACCACTTTGCTGGTGAAATGTTCAGTATTTTAAGCTGCTTTTTTTTTTACACATCATATTTTGTAAAATGCATGCTGGAGAAAATGAAAGTACATGTCATTTCTTTGAAACGGCTCGGCATAGAACATGCTCAAATCTATCCAATTAAAAGGCTGCAAAAAAAACACTTCAAGAAACGAAAAACTCCTCCAAAAACTCCTCAAAAAGGAAAATTTTTCCAAGTAGTTCCCACTAGAAAACTCATTGTTTTTGACCGGCTCAAAAAATCTGTGTGTGCACATAGCTATAGGTATATACAATGTTCTGCTAATCCAATGACAAAAATCAGTTAAAAAAATTGAGATCTGGCCTTGTAATAGTAAGGACACAATTTACACACAGGCTCTCCATGAGTGTGCTGTGACAGTGACACAGCCACGACACATGCAGCTGCGGCGTCGGACAGTTGATCAGCTATAGCTTGCCGAATAAGCAGGGACCCGATTAAATTCGCTAAACTCTAGTGATGAAGTAATAGTAAATTCTTTGCTAAAGTCTCAAACCAAAATATTGTGGGCATACATTAGCAATAACACTATTTTTGGCAAATTAATGGCTTGAATCTAGAATATTTCAGAAATCTTTCCCTCTTTATGCTCTGTCTTTAACTTTTAGTTGTCTGTGAGCTACTGGGTGGAAACTTGGTGTTTTGATGTCTCCCATACAAAGCACAAACAGTAATGTGGGAATGATGATCTGTTTCTGTGTAGCAGAAAAACCAAGAACATTTTATAGCAGTAATGAGCAGTGAATCTAAGAATGATGAATCCAGCACTGAGAAGAGATAAACACTTACTAGAAAGCTGCAGCATAGGTTTGTGAGTGTATGTGCCTCTATTTTCAACTTTATCTTTCAATCTGCATCATCGTACCTCAAGACCAAACTTAGGTGACCAGAGCAGAGTATCAGGGCAGAGTGTCAGGGAAAAATGACCAGAGCAGATGACTAGGCAAAGTGATCAGGGCAGAGTGACCAGAGCAAAGTGTCAGGCAAGAGTGTCAGGGCAGAGTGACTGTAATCCAAAAATAGGGAAAGCGCCCCTAGTGCAAATCTGTGAATCTTGTTTCAATACCAGATAGTGCACTGCTCATCTGGGGAAATTGTGCATAGCAGGCACAATAACGGAGAGGGCATGAGTCTACTAGAGAGAGCTGCAGCTCCAACCGCTGGTTCCTAGACATGAACTGCTGGAGCAGGAAGGAATGTTGGAGAATCAGAAAAAACTTGTGGGATATTCCAGGCACTGCCAGTGGATGATGGATGGCCAAAGTCAGGTAGATGAAGAATTTTTTTATTGTATTACGAGTTTCAGAGTTTATCCAACTCCTTCCTCAGGTGCATTAAAAAATAACTTTTTTTAACCTCTTTACACCAGAAGGACTTTGCGCGTTAACGACCAGGCCAATTTTTACAATTCTGACCACTGACTTTATGTGATTATAACTCTAGAACACTTCAATGGATCCCGGAGATTCTGAGAATGTTTTTTTTGCGGCATATCTTACTTCATGATAGTGGTAAAATTTCTTTGATATGACTTGGATTATTTGTGAAAAAAATGGAAATTTAGAAAATTTCTCAAATTTTCCTACTTTGAATTTTCATGCCCTTAATTTACAGAGATATGTCACACAAAATAGTTAATAAGAAACATTTTCAACATGCCTTCTTTTCATCAGCACAATTTTGGAACCAACTTTTTTTTGTTAGCATTGGAAGTTATAAGGGTTAAGGCCATGTGCACACGTTCAGTATTTTTCGCGTTTTTTTCGCGTTTTTTCGCTATAAAAACGTGATAAAAACGTGAAAAAAACGCTTACATATGCCTCCTATTATTTTAAGTGTATTCCGCATTTTTTGTGCAAATGTAGCCTTTTTTTCCGCGAAAAAATCGCATCGCGGAAAAAAAAGCAACATGTTCATTAAAATGCGGAATTGCAGGGGATTCCGCACACCTAGGGGTCCATTGATCTGCTTACTTCCCGCACGGGGCTGTGCACACCATGCGGGAAGTAAGCAGATTATGTGCGGTTGGTACCCAGGGTGGAGGAGAGGAGACTCTCCTCCACGGACTGGGCACCATATAATTGGTAAAAAAAAAAGAATTAAAATAAAAAATAGTCCTATACTCACCCTCGATGTCTTCCCGCCTCCACTGCACGCTGCCGTTCGGTTCCTGTAGCTGATGTGCGGCGAAGGACCTCGCCGATGACGTCACTGTCCTGTGATTGGTCGTGAGCGGTCATGTGACCGCTCACGTGACCGTGACGTCACGGAAGGTCCTGCGCGCACACACCAGCTATAGGAAGACGAACGGACGCCGCTGATGAGATGTCTGGGTGAGTATAAGCATTTTTTTATTTTTTTTATTTTTTTTAAACATTCTCTCTTTTACTATAGATGCTGCATAAGCTGCATCTATAGTAAAAAGTTGGTCACACTTGTCAAACAGTATGTTTGACAAGTGTGACCAACTTGTCAGTCAGTTTTCCAAGCGATGCTACAGATCGCTTGGAAAACTTTAGCATTCTGCAAGCTAATTACGCTTGCAGAATGCTAAAAAAACGCGAAAAAAAACGCAAAAAAAAAAATGCGGATTTCTTGCAGAAAATTTCCGGTTTTCTTCAGGAAATTTCTGCAAGAAATCCGCAACGTGTGCACATACCCTAAAAGTTGACCAGCGATTTCTAATTTTTACAAGAAGAATTACAAAATCATTTTTTTAGGGACTACATCACATTTGAAGTCACTTTGAGGGGTCTATATGATAAAAGATACCCAAAAGTGACACCATTCTGAAAACTGCACCCCCAAGGTGCTCAAAACCACATTCAAGAAGTTTATTAACCCTTCAGGTCCTTCACAGGAATTTTTGAAATGTAGAAAAAAAAATGAACATTTAACTTTTTTTCACCAAAAAATTTATTCAGATCCAAAGTTTTTTATTTTCACAAGGGCAACAGGAAAAAATAGACCCCAAAAATTTGTTGAGTAATTTCTCCTGAGCATGCCGATACCCCATATGAGAGGGAAAACCACTGTTTGGGTGCACGGCAGGACTCGGAAGGGACGGTGCACCATTTCACTTTTTAAATATAAAATTTCACGGAACAATTGGTGGATGCCATGTTGTGTTTGGACAGCCTCTGATGTGCCTAAACAGTGAAAATCCCCCACAAATGACACCATTTTGGAAACTAGACCTGTTGTGAATTCTGTTTGTGGGCTCCCCCGGTGGTGTTTTATGGTAGTGCCACTTATTTGCCTTCTTCTATCCTTGATCACCTGTTGACACCCATTAGGGGAGTTTCCTATTTAAGGCTGCTTGGCTGCTGGTCTGATGCCGGCCAACAATGTATCAGTAGCATTCTGTTGCATTCTCCTGCCTCAAGATCCTGTTCAGCTAAGTTGAATTTTGTTTCTAGTTTATGCTATTTTTGTCCAGCTATTTGCAATGTGACTCTCTGTAGCTGGAAGCTCTCGTGGACTGAAATTGCCACTCCAGTGGCATGAGTTGTCACTGGAGTTTTAAAGTAATTTCAGGATGGTGTTTTTGAGTAGTGTTTTGAAGTTGACCGTGAAGTGACTCTTTCCTGTACTTCTGCTATCTAGTAAGCGGACCTCACTGTGCTAAATCTGCTGTTCATCCTACGTATGTCTTTTCCTCTTGACTCACCGTCAATATCTGTGGGGGGCTGCTATCTCCTTTTGGGGTTCATCTCTGGAGGTAAGGCAGGCCTGTATATTCCTCTGATAGGGGTAGTTAGATCTCCGGCTGGCGCGTGGTGTCTAGGGCATCGTAGGAAACACTCCCCGGCTACTTCCAGTGTCGTGTCAGGTTCAGGTCACGGTCACTTTAGTTCCCATCACCCGAGAGCTAGTCCGTTGTTATTTTGATTTCCCTGCCATTGGGAAAATCATAACAGTTTGGCCGGCCCACATGTGTTAAAACTATGCACTAAAGCAGGAAAGGATATGAAAAGGTTTTTTTTCCTTCTGTGTTTGGAAAGTGCACCTTAGTGCTTATTTGTACTCCTTGCTTAAACTGCAGTCTTCAGCCTTTTTTTTTTTTTTCCTCTCCTCTTAATCTCTGAATGGCTTTGGTTACACCTGTTTGAATCATGGATCCACAGAGTTTGGTTGCAGGTCTGAATAACCTGGCTACAAAGGTCCAGAACTTACAAGATTTTGTTATACGTGCTCCAATGTCTGAACCTAAGATCCCTATGCCTGAATTTTTTACCGGAGACAGATCCCGTTTTTTGAATTTCAGAGAGAATTGTAAATTGTTTTTGTCTCTGAAATCTCACTCTGCTGGTGATCCTGCGCAACAGGTTAAAATTGTTATTTCT
Source organism: Ranitomeya variabilis (assembly GCF_051348905.1). NCBI lineage: Eukaryota > Metazoa > Chordata > Amphibia > Anura > Dendrobatidae > Ranitomeya > Ranitomeya variabilis. The sequence continues at coordinate 300,505,255 of NC_135236.1, read as the reverse complement.
CTATTGCGGGGTGACCCACAAAGTTGGGCATTTGCATTGTCGCCAGGGGATCCTGCGTTATTAAATGTAGATGCGTTTTTTCTGGCTTTGGGGTTGCTTTATGAAGAACCTAATTTAGAGATTTTGGCTGAGAAAGCCTTGATAGCTCTTTCCCAAGGGCAAGATGAAGCTGAGATATACTGCCAAAAATTTCGTAAATGGTCTGTGCTTACTAAATGGAATGAGTGCGCTCTAGCAGCTAATTTCAGAGAAGGTCTCTCTGATGCCGTGAAGGATGTCATGGTGGGGTTCCCTGTGCCTACAGGTCTGAATGATGCCATGAAATTGGCTATCCAGATTGATCGGCGTTTACGGGAGCGCAAATCTGTGCACCATATGGCGGTATCTTCTGAGCAAAAATCTGTGCACCATATGGCGGTATCTTTTGAGCAAAAACCTGTGCACCATATGGCGGTATCTTCTGAGCAAAAACCTGTGCACCATATGGCGGTATCTTCTGAGCAAAAACCTGTGCATCATTTGGCGGTGACCTCTGAAAAGGCACCAGAGCATATGCAATGCGATAGTGTATTGTCTAGAGGCGAACGACAGAATTACAGGCGCAAAAATGGGTTGTGCTTCTATTGTGGAGATCCAGCTCATGTTATATCAGCATGCTCTAAACGCATAAAGAAGGTTGATAAAAAGGTTGATAAATCTTTTTCTATGGGTACCTTGCAGTCTAAATTTCTTTTGTCCGTGACATTGATTTGTACTTTATCATCTGTTACTGTGGATGCTTATGTGGATTCTGGCGCCGCTCTGAGTCTCATGGATTGGTCCTTTGCCAAGCGTTGTGGGTTTGATTTAGAGCCTCTGGAGGTTTCTATTCCCTTAAAGGGTATTGATTCTACACCTTTGGCTAGCAATAAACCACAATATTGGACACAAGTGACTATGCATCTTTCCCCAGACCATCAGGAGATTATTCGTTTCCTTGTGTTATATAATCTACATGACGTATTAGTACTTGGATTACCATGGTTACAAATTCATAATCCAGTCTTGGACTGGAGATCAATGTCTGTGCTGAGCTGGGGATGTCAGGGGATTCATGGGGATGCACCTTTGGTTCCCATTTCTTCATCTACTCCCTCTGAGATCCCAGCATTTCTGTCAGATTTTTATGATGTCTTTCAGGAGCCTAAAACTGATTCTCTCCCCCCTTACAGAGAGTGTGACTGCGCTATTGAGTTGATTCCCGGTAGTAAATTTCCTAAGGGTCGCTTGTTTAATTTGTCTGTACCTGAACATACTGCTATGCGGGAGTATATCAGAGAATCTTTGGAAAAGGGTCATATTCGCCCCTCTTTGTCTCCACTGGGGGCAGGGTTTTTCTTTGTGGGTAAAAAGGATGGTTCATTGAGACCTTGTATCGACTATCGACTTCTGAATAAGATTACAGTTAAATACCAGTACCCGTTACCTTTACTGACTGATCTTTTTGCTCGCATAAAGGGGGCGAAGTGGTTCACTAAGATCGATCTACGTGGTGCGTATAATTTGGTGCGGATTAAGCAGGGGGATGAGTGGAAGACCGCATTTAATACGCCTGAAGGCCATTTTGAGTATTTGGTAATGCCTTTCGGTCTCGCGAATGCCCCTTCCGTTTTTCAGTCCTTTATGCACGATATTTTCCGTGAATATCTGGATAAATTTATGATTGTGTATTTGGATGATATTTTGATTTTTTCGGAGGACTGGGAATCTCATGTTCAACAGGTCAGGAGAGTTTTTCAGGTTTTACGAGCTAATTCTCTATTTGTGAAGGGCTCAAAGTGTATTTTTGGGGTTCAGAGAATTTCCTTTTTGGGATATATTTTTTCCCCTTCATCTATGGAGATGGACCCTGTTAAGGTTCAGGCTATTTGTGATTGGGTACAACCTACTTCTCTAAAGAGTCTTCAGAAATTCTTGGGATTTGCTAATTTCTATCGCCGATTCATAGCGGGTTTTTCTGCCATTGCTAAACCTTTGACTGATTTGACCAAGAAGGGTGCTGATGTTGCTAATTGGTCCTCTGCGGCTGTGGAGGCCTTTCGGGAGCTTAAGCGCCGCTTTTCTTCTGCTCCTGTGTTGCGCCAGCCTGATGTTTCGCTCCCGTTCCAGGTTGAAGTAGATGCTTCCGAGATCGGAGCAGGTGCAGTTTTGTCGCAGAAAGGTCCTGACTGCTCAGTGATGAGACCATGTGCGTTTTTCTCTCGAAAGTTTTCGCCCGCTGAGCGAAATTATGATGTTGGAAATCGGGAGCTCTTGGCCATGAAGTGGGCATTTGAGGAGTGGCGTCATTGGCTTGAGGGTGCTAGACACCAGGTGGTGGTCTTGACTGACCACAAAAATCTAATTTATCTTGAGTCAGCCAGGCGTCTGAATCCTAGACAGGCGCGCTGGTCGTTGTTTTTCTCTCGATTTAACTTTGTGGTTTCATATCTGCCTGGGTCTAAGAATGTGAGGGCGGATGCCCTCTCTAGGAGTTTTGAGCCTGACTCGCCTGGTGATTCCGAACCTACTGGCATCCTGAAGGATGGGGTGATATTGTCAGCTGTCTCCCCAGACCTGCGGCGCTCTTTGCAGGAGTTTCAGGTGGATAGGCCTGATCGCTGTCCGCCTGGTAGACTGTTTGTCCCTGATGACTGGACCAGTAGAGTTATTTCGGAGGTTCACTCTTCCGCGTTGGCAGGTCATCCTGGAATTTTTGGCACCAGGGATCTGGTGTCTAGGTCCTTCTGGTGGCCTTCCTTGTCTCGAGATGTACGTATTTTTGTGCAGTCTTGTGATGTTTGTGCTCGGGCTAAGCCCTGCTGTTCCCGGGCCAGCGGGTTGTTGTTGCCCTTGCCTATTCCTAAGAGGCCTTGGACGCACATCTCTATGGACTTTATTTCTGACCTTCCTGTTTCTCGTAGGATGTCCGTCATCTGGGTGGTGTGTGACCGTTTTTCCAAGATGGTTCACTTGGTACCTTTGCCCAAATTGCCCTCCTCCTCTGAGCTGGTCCCTCTATTTTTTTCAGAATGTTGTGCGTTTGCATGGTATTCCTGAGAATATAGTGTCTGACAGGGGTACTCAGTTTGTGTCTAGATTTTGGCGGGCGTTCTGTGCCAGGATGGGCATCGACTTGTCTTTTTCGTCTGCATTCCATCCTCAGACTAATGGCCAGACTGAGCGTACTAATCAGACCTTGGAGACTTACTTGAGGTGTTTTGTGTCCGCTGATCAGGACGATTGGCTTGATTTTTTGCCATTGGCAGAGTTTGCCCTTAACAATCGGGCCAGTTCTGCCACTTTGGTTTCTCCATTTTTTTGTAATTCAGGGTTTCACCCTCGCTTTTCGTCCGGTCAATTGGAGTCTTCGGATTGTCCTGGAGTAGATGCTGTGGTTGATAGAATGCATCAGATTTGGGGACAGGTTGTGGACAATCTGAAGTTGTCCCAGGAGAAGACTCAACAGTTCACTAATCGTCATCGGCGTGTCGGTCCTCGTCTTTGTGTTGGGGACCTGGTTTGGTTGTCTTCTCGATTTGTTCCTATGAAGGTCTCGTCTCCTAAGTTTAAGCCTCGGTTTATCGGCCCTTATAGGATTCTGGAGGTTCTCAATCCTGTGTCCTTTCGTTTGGACCTCCCAGCATCTTTTACTATTCATAATGTTTTTCATCGGTCATTGTTGCGGAGGTATGAGGTGCCGGTTGTTCCGTCTGCTGATCCTCCTGCTCCTGTGCTGGTTGAGGGTGAGTTGGAGTATGTGGTGGAAAAGATCTTGGACTCCCGTGTTTCCAGACGGAAACTTCAGTATCTGGTTAAGTGGAAAGGCTATGGTCAGGAGGATAATTCTTGGGTGACAGCATCTGATGTTCATGCTCCTGATTTGGTTCGTGCATTTCATAGTGCTCATCCAGATCGCCCTGGTGGTTCTGGTGAGGGTTCGGTGCCCCCTCCTTAAGGGGGGGGTACTGTTGTGAATTCTGTTTGTGGGCTCCCTCGGTGGTGTTTTATGGTAGTGCCACTTATTTGCCTTCTTCTATCCTTGATCACCTGTTGACACCCATTAGGGGAGTTTCCTATTTAAGGCTGCTTGGCTGCTGGTCTGATGCCGGCCAACAATGTATCAGTAGCATTCTGTTGCATTCTCCTGCCTCAAGATCCTGTTCAGCTAAGTTGAATTTTGTTTCTAGTTTATGCTATTTTTGTCCAGCTATTTGCAATGTGACTCTCTGTAGCTGGAAGCTCTCGTGGACTGAAATTGCCACTCCAGTGGCATGAGTTGTCACTGGAGTTTTAAAGTAATTTCAGGATGGTGTTTTTGAGTAGTGTTTTGAAGTTGACCGTGAAGTGACTCTTTCCTGTACTTCTGCTATCTAGTAAGCGGACCTCACTGTGCTAAATCTGCTGTTCATCCTACGTATGTCTTTTCCTCTTGACTCACCGTCAATATCTGTGGGGGGCTGCTATCTCCTTTTGGGGTTCATCTCTGGAGGTAAGGCAGGCCTGTATATTCCTCTGATAGGGGTAGTTAGATCTCCGGCTGGCGCGTGGTGTCTAGGGCATCGTAGGAAACACTCCCCGGCTACTTCCAGTGTCGTGTCAGGTTCAGGTCACGGTCACTTTAGTTCCCATCACCCGAGAGCTAGTCCGTTGTTATTTTGATTTCCCTGCCATTGGGAAAATCATAACATAGACCCATCAGAAAACTGATCTAGATGTTTGGTGAGCACATTGAACCCTAAGGTGCTTCACAAAAGTTTATAACGTTAAGCTGTAAAAATAAAAAAAATCGCATATGCCTCACAAAAATGTTACTTTAGCCCAAATTTAGCATTTTAATTAGGGTAACAGGAAAAATTGCACCTCACAATTTGTTGTGCAATTTCTCCTGACTATGCCGATACCCCATATGAGGGAGAAAACTACTGTTTGGACACACAGCAGGGCTCGGAAGGGAAGGAACTTCATTTAAATGTATCATTTTCTGGAATCATTAGCGGACATCATGTCGCATTTGAAGAGTCCCTGATGTGCCTAAACAGTGGAAACCCCCATAAGTAACTGCATTTTGGAAACAAGACCCCTCAAGGAATGTATTTAAATGTGTGGTCAGCACCTTGAACACCTAGGTGCTTCACAGAAGTGTATATCATTGAGCCGTGAAAATGATAAAATCACATTTGCCCCTCAAAAATGTTATTTTAGCCCCAAATTTGGCATTTTCATAAGGGTAACAGGAGAAATTGCACCATACAATTTGTTGTTCAATTTCTTCTGAGTACACCGATGCCCCATATGTGGGGGAATACTACATTTGAGGCACACTGCAAAGCTCAGAAGGGAAGAGGCACCATATTGGAGTTTAGATTTTGCTGGAATAGTTTGAGGGGGCCATGTGTTATGATCCTAGTGGCTTAGGATCGCAAATCAACCAGCTAAGTAGAAGATAATAGGAGGAGCTCTGGGGATGTGGTAACTGGACTAACCGCAAACCTGATCCTAACCGCACACACTATAGGCAGCCGTGGAACGTTTCCTGAAATCCTAGACGTCTCTTCACGGCCTGAGAAACTGACTACCCCTAAAGAGAAAGTAAATACCTCACTTGCCTCAGAGAAATAACCCCAGAGATATAGAAGCCCCCCACAAATAATAACGGTGAGTTAAGAGGAAAAGACAAACACAGAGATGAAACAGGATAAGCAAATGAGGCCCGCTAACGCTAGATAGCAGAAAATAGCAAGGGATCTGTGCGGTCAGTAAAAAACCCTATGCAAAAATATCCACGCAGAGAATGCGAGAACCCCCACACCAACTAACGATGTGGGGGAAGCAACTCAGCACCCCAGAGCACCAGCAAGCAGGGAAATCACATATTAGCAAGCTGGACAAAACTCATCATATACTAGGAAACATCTTGAACACAGATGAGCAAAAATAAGCAAACCAAACTTAGCTTCTCTTGGAGAGACTGATAACGGATGTAGACAGGAGCAATCAGAATAGCACTGAATACAACGACAACAGGCAAGGAATGAAGGACCAGGTGGATTAAATAGGAAACCTAACTAGCAGATGACGAGACAGCTGATCCTGCCAGAAACCTGCAAAATAACAAAAAGAGCCACCAGGGGGAGCCCAAAGAGAGAACTCACACAGTACCACTCACGACCACAGGAGGGAGCCCGGAAACAGAGTTCACAACAGTACCCCCCCCTTGAGGAGGGGTCACCGAACCCTCACCAGAACCCCCAGGGTGATCAGGGTGAGCCACATGGAAGGCACGAACCAAATCGGCCGCATGAACATCAGAGGCGACAACCCAGGAATTATCCTCCTGACCATAGCCCTTCCACTTAACCAAATACTGAAGCCTCCGTCTTGAAATACGAGAATCCAAGATCTTCTCCACCACGTATTCCAATTCTCCCTCAACCAGCACCGGAGCAGGAGGCTCAACAGAAGGAACCACAGGCACCACATACCTCCGCAAGAAAGACCTATGGAACACATTATGGATGGTAAACGATGCCGGGAGGTCCAAACGAAATGACACAGGGTTGAGGATTTCCAAAATTTTATAAGGACCGATAAAACGAGGTTTAAACTTAGGAGAAGAAACCTTCATAGGAACATAACGAGAAGACAACCACACCAAATCCCCCACACGAAGTTGGGGACCCACACAGCGACGACGGTTAGCAAAGCGCTGAGCCTTCTCTTGTGACAACATCAAATTGTCCACCACATGGTTCCAAATCTGCTGCAACCTATCCACCACAGAATCCACCCCAGGACAGTCAGAAGACTCAACCTGACCCGAGGAAAAACGAGGATGAAAACCAGAATTACAAAAAAAAGGCGAAACCAAAGTAGCCGAACTAGCCCGATTATTAAGGGCAAACTCGGCCAATGGCAAAAAAGTCACCCAATCATCCTGGTCAGCAGAAACAAAACATCTCAAATAAGTTTCCAAGGTCTGGTTAGTTCGCTCGGTTTGGCCATTCGTCTGAGGATGGAAGGCCGACGAAAAAGACAAATCAATGCCCATCTTAGCACAAAAGGACCGCCAAAATCTGGACACAAACTGGGATCCTCTGTCAGACACAATGTTTTCAGGGATGCCGTGCAGACGAACCACATTCTGAAAAAATAACGGAACCAAATCGGAGGAAGAAGGCAACTTAGGCAAGGGCACCAAATGGACCATTTTAGAAAGACGATCACAAACCACCCAGATGACAGACATTCTCTGAGAGATCGGAAGATCCGAAATAAAATCCATGGAAATATGCGTCCAAGGCCTCTTAGGAACCGGCAAAGGCAAAAGCAAACCACTGGCACGAGAACAGCAAGGCTTAGCCCGAGCACAAATCCCACAGGACTGCACAAAGGAACGCACATCCCGCGACAAGGAAGGCCACCAGAAGGATCTAGCCACCAAATCTCTGGTACCAAAAATCCCAGGATGACCCGCCAACACTGAAGAATGGACCTCGGAAATAACTCTGCTGGTCCATCTATCTGGGACAAACAGTCTCTCTGATGGACAACGGTCAGGTCTATCCGCCTGAAATTCCTGTAACACCCGTCGCAAATCTGGGGAAATGGCAGACAAAATTACCCCCTCTTTGAGGATACCAACCGGCTCAGAAACTCCGGGGGGGTCAGGCACAAAACTCCTAGAAAGAGCATCAGCCTTCACGTTCTTCGAACCAGGAAGGTACGAGACCACGAAATCGAAACGTGAGAAAAACAACGACCAACGAGCCTGTCTAGGATTCAACCGCTTGGCCGACTCAAGATAAATCAAATTTTTATGATCAGTCAAGACCACCACACGATGCTTAGCTGCCTCTAGCCAGTGTCGCCACTCCTCAAATGCCCACTTCATTGCCAACAACTCCCGATTACCAACATCATAATTTCGTTCAGCCGGCAAAAATTTTCTTGAAAAGAAGGCACATGGCTTCATCACAGAGCAATCAGAGCTTCTCTGTGACAAAACAGCCCCTGCTCCAATTTCAGAAGCATCAACCTCGACCTGGAAGGGAAGAGAGACATCTGGCTGACATAAAACTGGAGCCGAAGAAAACCGGCACTTCAGCTCCTGAAAGGCCTCAACGGCCGCAGGAGACCAGTTAGTCACATCAGAACCCTTCTTGGTCAAATCCGTCAAAGGTTTAACCACACCAGAAAAATTAGCAATGAAGCGACGGTAAAAATTAGCAAAACCCAAGAACTTCTGAAGACTCTTAACCGATGTAGGTTGAGTCCAATCATGAATAGCCTGGACCTTGACTGGGTCCATCTCAATAGAAGAAGGAGAAAAAATAAAGCCCAAAAAGGAAACTTTCTGGACTCCGAAGAGACATTTGGAACCCTTCACAAACAAGGCATTGGCACGCAGGACCTGAAATACCATCCTGACCTGCTTCACATGGGATTCCCAATCATCTGAAAAGACCAAAATATCATCCAGATACACAATCATAAATTTATCCAGATATTCTCGGAAGATATCGTGCATGAAGGACTGAAACACAGAAGGGGCATTAGAAAGTCCAAAAGGCATCACCAAGTACTCAAAATGGCCTTCGGGCGTATTAAATGCTGTTTTCCATTCATCGCCCTGTTTTATACGCACAAGATTATACGCACCGCGAAGATCTATCTTGGTGAACCAACTAGACCCCCTAATCCGAGCAAACAGATCAGACAACAATGGCAAGGGATACTGGAATTTGACCGTGATTTTATTTAGAAGGTGATAATCTATACAGGGTCTCAACGAACCATCCTTCTTGGCCACAAAAAAGAATCCCGCACCAAGAGGGGACGAGGAGGGGCGAATATGTCCCTTCTCCAAAGACTCCTTTACATAGCTCCGCATAGCGGCATGCTCTGGTACAGACAAATTAAACAGTCGTCCCTTAGGGAACTTACTACCAGGAATCAAATTTATAGCACAATCACAATCCCTATGAGGAGGTAGGGCACTGGATTTGGGCTCATCAAATACATCCTGGTAGTCCGACAAAAACTCTGGGACTTCAGAAGGAGTAGAGGAAGCAATTGATACCAAGGGAGCATCGCCATGAATTCCCTGGCAACCCCAACTCAACACAGACATAGCTTTCCAATCCAGGACTGGATTATGAGCCTGCAACCATGGCAGACCCAACACGACAACGTCATGCAAATTATATAACACAAGAAAGCGAATCACCTTCTGATGTGAAGGAGTCATACACATGGTCACTTGAGTCCAGTATTGAGGTTTATTCTTGGCCAATGGTGTAGCATCAATTCCCTTCAATGGAATAGGGAACTGTAATGGCTCAAGGATAAAACCACAGCGCTTGGCAAATGACAAATCCATCAGATTCAGGGCGGCACCTGAATCTACAAAAGCCATAACTGAGTAGGATGTCAGAGAGCAAATCAAAGTAACAGACAAAATGAATTTAGGCTGTACAGTACCAATGGTGACAGATCTAGCAAAGTTTTTTGTGCGCTTAGAGCATGCTGAGATAACATGAGCTGAATCACCACAGTAACAGCACAACCCACTCTGACGTCTATGATTTTGCCGTTCAATTCTGGTCAGAATCCTATCACATTGCATAGACTCAGGTTTCTGTTCAGAAAACACCGCCAGATGGTGTGCAGGTTTGCGCTCCCGTAAACGCCGATCAATCTGAATGGCCAAAGCCATTGACTCATTCAGACTCGCAGGCGTGGGGAACCCCACCATAACATTCTTAATGGCTTCAGAAAGACCTTCTCTGAAATTTGCAGCCAGGGCACACTCATTCCATTGAGTAAGCACCGACCATTTCCGAAATTTTTGACAATACACCTCAGCTTCATCCTGACCCTGAGAGAGAGCCAGCAAGGCCTTTTCTGCCTGGTTCTCCAGATTAGGTTCCTCATAAAGCAATCCAAGCGCCAGAAAAAAAGCATCCACATTCAGCAATGCAGGATCACCTGGCGCCAGGGAGAAGGCCCAATCTTGAGGGTCGCCACGTAACAGAGAGATAACAATTCTAACTTGCTGAGCGTAATCACCAGAGGAACGAGGTCTCAAAGAAAGAAATAATTTACAATTATTCTTAAAATTCAGAAACCTAGATCTATCTCCAGAAAAAAACCTCAGGAATAGGTACTTTTGGCTCAGACATAGGACTGTGAACAACAAAATCCTGAATGCTTTGCACCCTTGCAGCAAGATGATCCACACTAGAAGTCAGACTCTGAATATCCATGTCTGCAGCAGAACTCAAAGCCACCCAGAGATTAAGGGGAGGAGAGAAGCAGGACAGACTGCAGCAAAGGGAGAGGAAAAAAAAAATTGTACTCAGGACTTCTCTTATCCCACTTCTGCGATGCATTAAACACTTTTTGGCCTGTTGTACTGTTATGATCCTAGTGGCTTAGGATCGCAAATCAACCAGCTAAGTAGAAGATAATAGGAGGAGCTCTGGGGATGTGGTAACTGGACTAACCGCAAACCTGATCCTAACCGCACACACTATAGGCAGCCGTGGAACGTTTCCTGAAATCCTAGACGTCTCTTCACGGCCTGAGAAACTGACTACCCCTAAAGAGAAAGTAAATACCTCACTTGCCTCAGAGAAATAACCCCAGAGATATAGAAGCCCCCCACAAATAATAACGGTGAGTTAAGAAGAAAAGACAAACACAGAGATGAAACAGGATAAGCAAATGAGGCCCGCTAACGCTAGATAGCAGAAAATAGCAAGGGATCTGTGCGGTCAGTAAAAAACCCTATGCAAAAATATCCATGCAGAGAATGCGAGAACCCCCACACCAACTAACGATGTGGGGGAAGCAACTCAGCACCCCAGAGCACCAGCAAGCAGGGAAATCACATATTAGCAAGCTGGACAAAACTCATCATATACTAGGAAACATCTTGAACACAGATGAGCAAAAATAAGCAAACCAAACTTAGCTTCTCTTGGAGAGACTGATAACGGATGTAGACAGGAGCAATCAGAATAGCACTGAATACAACGACAACAGGCAAGGAATGAAGGACCAGGTGGATTAAATAGGAAACCTAACTAGCAGATGACGAGACAGCTGATCCTGCCAGAAACCTGCAAAATAACAAAAAGAGCCACCAGGGGGAGCCCAAAGAGAGAACTCACACAGTACCACTCACGACCACAGGAGGGAGCCCGGAAACAGAGTTCACAACAGCCATGTCACATTGGCAGAGCCCCTGAGGTACCAGAACAACAGAATCCCCCTATATGTGAACTCATTTTACAAACTACACTCCCCAATGAAGTTGTCTAGTGGTGCAGTGATCATATTATTATTATTATTATTTATTATTATAGCGCCATTTATTCCATGGCGCTTTACATGTGAGGAGGGGTATACATAATAAAAACAAGTACAATAATCTTGAACAATACAAGTCACAACTGGAACAGGAGGAGAGAGGACCCTGCCCGCGAGGGCTCACAATCTACAAAATCATATTGACACCACATGAGCCTCACAGAATTTTATACCACTGAGCGGTGAAAGAATAAATTACATTTTTACCACTAAAATGTTGTTTTAGCCACATGTTTTTAATTTTTCTAAGGGCTAATAGAAAACTTTTTAACAACAAACTGAGGTCCATCTTCTCCTGAGTGCACCAATACCCTACATGTAATCAGGAAATATTTTTCAGGCAAAGCTCAGAAGGCAAGTAGGGTCAGATGTGGTTTGCAAGTGCCATGACCAACTGGGAGAGCCAAGGAGGTGCCAGAACAGCAGAACCCCCCCATATGTAATCCCATTTTACAAACTACACCTCTCAATGAATTCATCTAGGGGTGCAGTGATTATATTGACACCACGGGTGTGTCACAGAATTTTATACCATTGGGCAGTGAAGAAAAAAATAACAACATTTTTACCACCAAAATTTTGTTTTAGCCCCAGATTTTCCATTTTCACACAAGAAGTGGGTAAAAATGGCACTAAAATTTGTCCCACAATTTTTTATGAATATTGCAATACCCCATATGCGGCTGTACAGTACTACTTAGCCACGTGGAGAGGCTCGGGAGGAACAAAGCGCTATTTTCCTCCTGGAGGGCAGATGTTCCTAGAACAGTTTGCGGACTCCATATGCAGAACCCCTAATTGCTAGAAGAGCAAAATTCCCCTCAAATGACCCCATTTTGCAAACTATACTCCTTGGGGAATTTATCTACAGGTGTAGTGACGATATTGATTCCATGGGTATTTTCCAGGAACAAGCAGCAATGAATGTTGCTGAGTGAAAATTGCAAACTGCCATTGTAGTGACCAGCACGCTGTAGTGACCAGTACGTTGCAGTCACCAGTACGTTATGCCCAGCCTGTACTTTTGGAGACTTGCATCTGTAAGTTAGGTGGGTTCTCATCATTTCAGAAATGCCAAACATGGATGAAATATGTGGTTTAGGTACACTGTGGGTCTCAGAAGGGATAGGGCATTTGGATTTGGGTGCACATAATTTGCTGAATTTCTTTTGGATGGTTATGGAGCCATTTTGCTTCTCCAGAGCCTTTGTGCTACCAGTAATGTGGAAGCCCCCTATATATTTCCATTAACAGATGACAGACCTGAGTGGGGACTTGCTTTTTTTGTGGATTGAGTTGAAGCTTATAGTGGGAACATTTTACATAATGTTTGGGATCACATTTTTCCGGCAGTTACTAGCATTTGTTTGCTGTGTTTGTTTTAATTGGTTAAAATAAAAGGTACCGTACATTTTAAAGGTATTAGTTTTTGGTGAGCTCCTTGTCTACTAAAACCTGACTATCAATACATATTTTTTTCTTTGTCATTGAAGAGTGTCAGAGAATAGTGACCAGAGCAGCAAGAAGGGCAATTTGACAGGGAGCAGCAACCAGAGCAGAGTGTCAGGGCAGAATGACAGGGAAGAAGTGCAGGGCCGAGTGACAGGGCAGAGTGACAGGACAGTGTCATAAACCTGCACATCTCTAAACTACCCCCTTCTGCTCCATGAGGTCCAGGCATAGGTCAGGGATCACACCATGCCAGACTACAGAAACCAGATCACCGTCCTATCTGAAGAACACAGGGAGGGGAGATTATTTCATGAATATGATGGAAGGAGCAGGACATCTACACCAGGGCTTCAGTCCTTGTGTGAAACACTGCCCTCTCCCACGAGAGAAATGATGTTGAGAGTCTTGAGCCTCCTGCCCTTCCCTTCACACAACAGGAGCACAGCAAGCAGTACTTACGCTGTGCTGAATCTAGGCAATCTGATGGAGCAGCAGTGGATAGCTATAGGTGCAGATTTTCCTCCTCCTCAGCACTGCCTTCAGACTACCCTATGCACAATGTATTTGTCTACTGATTGGCAGAACATCGTACCACAGCCCCTGCTGACTGCCGTTCCACCAATCACTGCTGAGCTTTCTTTTTTTTCACTGCCTCATCTGCAGCTCATTCTGTCTGCCCTCACCACTGCAAAAAATCAAACCCCTCTCCCCCTTAGAAAAACAGCAGAATGCCTTACAAGTCTGGAAGGTGACAAAAAAGGAAGTTTAACACTATATGTTTGTCTCAGTAACCACCTAGCACCACATCGCATCAGCGCCGATTATACCTAATTAGATGATAACCCTAATTGTTTAAAAAAAGAATTGGGTGGAGACCCCCCAAAAATAAAAACGTTCATGAAAGGGCTGAATTGTGGCAGCAATATACCGCATTACCCCTACAAAAATGTCAAATTAATATAAGAAAAGTAATTGTTTTTATACTTTGATTTTATTTTTAATTTTATTTCATATTGTTTTCCTTTTACAGATCCAAAAAGCCATTATGATCCAGACTCAGAAAGACAATTCGCCTTACATCAGCGTCGTGGAGCCATTAAACAGGCCAAGGTTCATAACATCAAGTGCCATGAGTTTATAGCTACTTTCTTCCCACAGCCAACGTTTTGCTCCGTTTGTCATGAATTCGTATGGTAAATGCAATGATTAGTGCTTTATACCTGAAAACATTAAAAGGACATTTAGTTATAGTTTGGTTTGTGTGTATATGTGTATCAAACTTTTTTGTTGTATCCTAGTTTGCAAACATAAAGTCCAATCCATCAAGACTGGCGTGTTGGAATTTGGTGTGCCTAATTCAGTAATAGGCGCACAACACTTATTAAATTAGGCCCATCTTACACATGGTATGCGCCTCCACCAGAAATGCTACAAGTTCATTTCTAGCGAAATTTACGCCTGAAAAGTGGAGTAAATGTTGATGAATTTGATGGGTGGGCTTTGCCATACTGTCTCACCATAGCCACTCTCATTTTTGCAGTGCATAAAAACGCCAAAAGTCACCTCACTTTTGCATAAACTCGAGATGCAGAAAAATGTTGTGACATTTCAAGGTGTTTGAAGCCAGTATAAGACCCTTGATGAATTGAGCCCACTGAATGCAGCATATGATCTGTTGTATTTTTCTACTTTTACCCGACTTAGCACTGCATTTACTCCTGTATTTGTCTAGTTTTGGTGAAAACCCCTGCAATCCTGAGAACAGGGTTCTGGAACCTGGTAATCAGGCTCTGCAGAGTCCCATAATGAATTGAACAGAGGTGCACATGCTCATCTATAGAACTATCACAAATAGCTAATTGTTGTGTTTATCTTTCTGCGGCAGTGCTATAGGCAATGCATGGAGCAAAGATCGAGCATCCGTACCTCCACTCCATTCACTTTAGGGCCTTATAAAGCAAGCTTCATGGATTCCAAAGCTTCGTTGGTAGGATTGCTTGGGGTCCCAACAGTTATTGGATGGGCCAGTGCTCCTCCTTGAGTTATAATTGAGGCCAGCAGTATTGCTATGCCATTGGTACATCAATGCTGATATATGATGGTGCCTTGACTCCGCAGCATTAGTAGTGCATTAAAGGTGCAGTGAGTCCAGAGACGGGTACCCAGAATTAGGAGCTACATATGCTTCTGCTATCCTCTCTGGCCTTAGCGTCTATTTTGGCAATGAGCAGTGACAATAAAAGACAAAAGAACTTGTATCTTGTTAACAAGGTAAAATTTTAAAAACTAAATTGTCTAGTTGCAAGCACTATCCAAATATTCCCGTATAAGAAGATGGGAATAACCCTTTAAGAGCAACTACGCAACTCCATCCCAGGCCCTTAGCTATGGCCTGTCACATATGGGCCCTGCTGGGATACAGCAGAGCTTGGCAGGGCATGCAGGGGAGTAGGTATGAGTTTCTTGGAAAATGGCTAATGCATGGCTCTTACTTTGTATGACTCAATTTTTATCTGTACACTTGATGAGTATGAAGCGTTTCTCTTGTTATTTTAAGGGCATTTACATTTAGTTGGCTTCTGCCTTACACAACAGTTATGTTTTATGTAATATTGTGTATCATAGGCTGTTATATCATACTAATGGCCAGAGGGGTTAGCTGAGTCATAGCTTAGATGATGAATCTTTGAAAGATTGAATGGAAATACATTAATTAATATATATCATTAATTGCATTCTATTTAACTTAACCGGTAAAAAAGCGATCATTGATATTAGTTCTCTACGTTGTCATTTTTTTAGGGGCCTCAACAAACAAGGATACCAATGCAGACGTAAGCATTTTAGATCTTACTTTAATGCTCTGGAAACCTGTTGATAATTGTCCACAATATTTATTTTTTCCATGTTTCATATTTTGCATTTAGAATGCAATGCAGCTATTCACAAGAAGTGTATTGACAAAGTTATAGCAAAGTGCACAGGATCTGCGATCAACAGCAACGAAACAGTGGTATGTTTGATATAGATATTTCGTTCCGTGTAATTCCTCTATATCGTACTTTACACAGGTAAGAACTATAGTGGGATATGTTAGGCAGTGGGACAAACATAGAATTGAGGGATTCCACAGCAAAGATCAGAATGCCTCCTCATATAGTTGTAGGTTTTTCTCTATATGGCCCACTTACAAGGTTGGCCAAACCTGCCGATATCGACGGCTTTGAATGACAGGATTTGATTTGTGTTTATTTTGCCTTTTATGCCCTTTCGATAACTTTTCTCCCTCATTTGTATTTAGATATGCCATCTAGGAAAATATAGATTTCAAGTTGGTTTCTCCAGTAAAGAAATGATAAATTATGTTACTGGTAGCTGATAAGTCATTTAATACCTTTCTGCTTGCACAACACTCCTGATTCACACATGAACACTTCAGAAACCTTCAAGTTTCCTCCATTTGAAATGTGTTTGAAGTCTAGTCCCTATACCCTTGAGACGCACTTTGTACCTTTCATCTTCACTTCATAGGCTTGGGCTGATGTAACAAAAATTATCATATACAGAATAACAAATGTAAGCAAGGCACACTTGGTAGTCCGCCGTCTCAAGATGAGGACTTCTCTGTGTCTTTTGAATCTTTTGTGGATGGAGGTTTGTAAAGTGATATGACTTTGATGCCACACTTTTTCTGACATTGTCACTATTAACAGTCAGTAGTAAGTAGGCAGAAAATGTGTGACTCACTTTAGTAAGTAATCAACAAACGTGCAGTCCGTGTCATGTTGGGTTATTTTCGAATGAACGTACTCTTTTCAAGTGCTGGCCTAAAGGTGGTTTCACACATAGCAGTGCATTCTTGTGGCTTCCTCATTGAGTTTGTGTTTTTTACAGTTCTGGTGTTTTTTTTAACAAAATCATATATATGCTGTTTTAATCAGTATTCCATAGGTTTGTGTATTAGAAAAATGCATGAATGCTTGTATAAAATAAAGCTATAAAAATTTCTAAAAGAAAGCAATGTGAATACCTTTCTGCCCAATGATGACAAAAGTATTCTAGGAGTGATACATTTTTTGGCTAACCAGAAAATGATATGTTTGCAGGCTTTAAGAGCACAGGGGCTAATTCTTCAGGCAGGATTACAAATAGATTAATAAGAAAAAAGCACAACATTTAAGGAATACTACAGTAGGACATTTGTTCAGGGGGGTGGGAGGTGTGATGCCTTCTATGGGCTCATACTCACATGCGAGAAACTCGGATGAGTCTCGCACGTCAATACCTGGCACTGCACCTGGTACTCAGATCGGAGCGTGCGGCCGCATAGCAATACATGCAGCCGCACGCTCCGCTCCTGAGTGCCGGGTGCACTGCCGGGTATTAATTGAAAGACTCATCCGAGTTTCTCGCATGTGAGTATGAGCCCTAAAGATAAGCCAAGGAAATCAAGTTAGGCATTTTCTTACAAATGGAGAGGCAGTGGGAATAATGTTCTTAGTTATCTGGAGTCCGTCTGGTGGAGGTGTGAATTGTATCCATGTAGTGACTCATAAATCCAGGTGTTAAATTGAGTCCTAGTGTCAAAGAATTGAACATCTTCATTAGTTTGAATTCCCAAATTTTTCTTTCTCTGTCATCCTTAAAATGACATTTTAGTATTAAGACTTTTAAATCTGTCGTACTGTGTCCAGGTCCAGAGAAATGTTTTACCACAGGCGCAGAAAGTAAAAAAAGCAAGAAATTAATGGCGTCTTTACAATATAAAAATAATGTAAAATTGTTGGTACAAAATCTAAAGGAGAAAGTATCATGTCACTACCAAAAAACTAATATTTGATTGGCCGGAGTCCGACCACTAGACATGCACTGGTCAATAGCTAGAACAATATGGGCAGCATGGTGGCTCAGTGGTTAGCACTATTGCTTTGCAGTTCTGCAGTCCTGGGTTCAAATCCCACCAAGGACATCTGCAGGGAGTTTGCATGTTCTGCCTGTGTTTGCTTAAGTTTCCTCCCCACAAAATCCCTCAAACTCCAAAGACATACTGGTAGGGTTCCCAGGCAGTTAATGGGTTAGTAACAGAATTCCCACTGGCCTAGGGAAGGAGAATGGTTAAAATGGCACTGTATGTTCACCAAATGTTGCGTAAGTCAATAGTATAAACGAATGTAAGAAAATTTGTAATATATCTTATCAATAGGGTATAGGGGCATATGACCCCTGGGTTGGTCCTTTAGCAAATGTTTAGGGCTGAACAGCCATCCAATACTTTAGTGGCTCTGTACCTTAAAGGGAACTTGTCACCAGGAATAACGCTGTGTTAACCTGCAGATATGGGATTAATCTGCAGATTAACAGTGTTATTATGCTGTCCGGTGCCTGCAGGCAGCCAAATGCAGTGGGAAGAAAAGGATCTTTATTCTCTGCATCTGATCACTTGTGCTATATAGAGCAATGTCACTGTAATGCTGTATATAGCAAAATTCACAGTTTCCTATTAACGCAAGCCAAGGACCGACTTTCACAGGACTACCATCATGACAAGCACAGGGGTCTCCTGAAGACCCGTGGCCATTATGGCAAACCATTGGCACCCTATGGTCAGGTCATGAGAATGCCAATAAATGCATAGAACAGCATTCCCCCCTGTTGACATGTTGTAAATGCCACTGTCACAGACAGCGGGCATTAAACAGGTTAACAGCCACAGGTGGAGCTTCACTCCACCCACAGCTGTTAGAGGCAGATGGTCGTTGATTTATCACAGCCATCATCTGCCAGCAAAGATGCAGGCTCTGCTTCCAAGCCTGTATCAAAATCAGGGACCCAGTGTATCACATAGTCTGTATATAAGTGCATTTATAATATAAAAACTGATGTCCATATGAGCATATAATATAGGTCAATGCCTAATGCAAAACAGTTGGAAATAGATGCCTCAAGATGCCACAAAGAAGATGTCATTTAAAAACAAGTGGTTATGTAGCCATGGCCACAAAGGTGTAAAGGCAGATAAGTATGTTAATGCCTGTATAATATTTAAAATGGTATCCAAGGGGTAACATTTCTTGTTGCGGAAAGTGACATGTTAAGCATGCTGAGATGAGGAGACTTAAAGCCACAATGCTCCTCTGGGAAATGTGCAAATTGTCTCTTCAGAGAGGAAGAGGACTTCAACTCTAGTGCCACCTATAGGAAGTAGCAATTCTAGAAGTTAATGTTGACTCTTTATCGAGCCTTGCCACATGACTTGAGATAAAAGTCTAAACCAGAGTATAAAAACTGACATCAGGTGAGTGTGCAAATAAATCAATGGCTGGTGCAAAAAGAGTCCGATATAAATGTCTCAGAATCTGACTGTTTTGCATTAGGCATTGACCTAGATTATTTGCTCATATAGACATTCGTCTATCTACCATATAGGTGCTTTATTATCTCTGATCTTGCTATTTGACTTAAGCTCTGTTCACTCACTGCAGTGTCTGTCTGATGTACACATGGTTTCTATTATATGTCGTATTTTGCAATTCAGTAAATTTTTCCATTTCAATTAAATAAAACTGTACATTTTGCTTATACTTTTGTTTGGCATCTCTGATTTTTTGTTTTGGTGTCATAAAATAGCAGTATTGTTTCTAAGATCAGGGAGAGTGCTCACCAATGCCATTTAATTCATCCTCCACAAACACGCTATAATATCATGGCTCAAGCAGGTCATTCCAATTCAAAAATGGGATAAACTCTAGTGAAATACTGTCACATGTCTGTCTTATTAAATAGGTAAAAATAGGGCCAAGTACCATTTCAGTTATCATTAGTATTAATCTGTACACAGCCTGCCTCCATCAGTTTTTACACACCCATTGACAGGGGAAATAGAAAAATTCAGCTGTCAATTTATTCATATGTTTACAAGAGGCATGACAGGAAAAAGACTACTTTCTCCCAAAAAAATAATGGGGGTATGTCCGATTTTTATCAGGGTCACTAATGAAAATCATCCATAAAATTCTTAGGATCTGTGATGGACCGCACCCAAATGCCATCAGTGTGGAAGTTGTGTGCTGTCTGTGATTACCATTGTAATGAATAGGAGAAGCTTTGTAATTTAGATGTTTGTCATATGTAAAAATCACTGATGGTAAAAACTGACACTGTCCAAACACTGATGAAAATTAGATCCAAAATGCTGATAACATTTTTTGTGTTTGTAAAAAAAAACCACTGGATAAGTATATGATGAGTTTTATAGCACCAGCATTTCTATAACATACAGTGTCCTCAAAAAGTGTTCATACCCCATGAACTTTTCCACATTTTTTCACTTTACACCCCAAACTTAAATCTATTTTAATGTGATTTTATGTGATATACCAACACAAAGTGGCATGTATTTGGGAATTATAAATGAAATGATACATGGATTTCTAATTTTAAAAATATTAATCTAAAAATTATGCCGAATATTTGTATTCAGTCCCCTGTAGTCTGATACCACTAAATAAATTGCCTGGAGAAGTCACATAATTAGTCAATTTAGTCAGTGTGTAATTTATTCTCCGTGTCACTACAGCTGTTCTGTGAAAGCCTCAGAGGTTTGTTTGATAATATTAGGGATCAAACAGCATCATGAAAAACAAGGACCACACTTGACAGGTCAGGGATACAGTTGTGGAGAAGAGTAAAGCAGGGTTAGAGTCAGGACCGCCATCAGGGCATTACAGCCGTTACTGCTGTATGGGGCCCGGTCAGCAGCAGTAAACAGAGGGGCCCGCAGATCCGGGGCCCCACTGTTGTGCTTCTACTGATCGGGCCCCATCGTGCACTAAAATATTGTGCACTGCGGCGCACATGTCGGCGCTGGGGCCCGGGAGCCGTTTTGGAGCTGTGCACGGCCGTCTCACCTAGTCGGCTGTGCAGCTCCTGCTCGGCTGTAGCTAGAATGTATGGGTTCCCGGCAGGTCCTGACTACAGCCCATCCATTCTAGCAATCTCAGTAGTGAATGTGCTAGAATGTAGGGGCTCCTGTCAGGTTCTCTCAGCAGCCCATACATTCTAGCTGCTGCTTCACTGCTGGAAACACTAGACGCCCTGGGAACGACTGAGGTGAGTATAAAAAACATTTTTGTTTTTTTAAATAGGTTAGGTGGGGGGAGTGCAACTGCAGATGATGATGTTTTAGGGAGTACTGCACATGATGAAATAATAGGGGGCTGCAAATGATGAAGTAAGGGGGACTGCAAATGAAGTGAAGGGGGATAGGGGACTGCAAATGATGATGTGGGGGTGATGGGAACTGCAAATGATGGGGTGATGGGACTGCAAATGATGTGGGGGGACTGCAAATGATATGGGGGGACTGCAAATGATGTGGGGGGACTGAAAATGATGTGAGGGTGATGGGGACTGCAAATGATGTGGGGGTGATGGGGACTGCAAATGATGTGGGGGGACTGCAAATAATGTGGGAGGACTGCAAATGATGATGTGGGGGTGATGGGGACTGCAAATGATGATGTGGGGGTGATGGGGACTGCAAATGATGTGGGGGTGATGGGGACTGCAAATGATGTGGGGGTGATGGGGACTGCAAATGATGTGGGGGTGATGGGGACTGCAAATGATGATGTGGGGGTGATGGGGACTGCAAATGATGATGTGGGGGTGATTGGGACTGCAAATGATGTGGGGGTGATGGGGACCACAAATGATGTGGGGGTGATGGGGACTGCAAATGATGTGGGGGTGATGGGGACTGCAAATGATGTAGGGGTGATGGGGACTGCAAATGATGATGTGGGGGTGATGGGGACTGCAAATGATGTGGGGGTGATGGGGACTGCAAATTATGTGGGGGTGATGGGGACTGCAAATGATGTGGGGGTGATGGGGACTGCAAATGATGTGGGGGTGATGGGGACTGCAAATGATGTAGGGGTGATGGGGACTGCAAATGATGATGTGGGGGTGATGGGGACTGCAAATGATGTAGGGGTGATGGGGACTGCAAATGATGATGTGGAGGTGATGGGGACTGCAAATGATGATGTGGGGGTGATGGGGACTGCAAATGATGTGGGGGTGATGGGGACCACAAATGATGTGGGGGTGATGGGGACTGCAAATGATGTGGGGGTTATGGGGACTGCAAATGATGATGTGGGGGTGATGGGGACTGCAAATGATGTGGGGGGACTGCAAATGATGATGTGGGGGTGATGGGGACTGCAAATGATGATGTGGGGGTGATAGGGACTGCAAATGATGATGTGGGGGTGATGGGGACTGCAAATGATGTGGGGGTGATGGGGACTGCAAATGATGATGTGGGGGTGATGGGGACTGCAAATGATGATGTGGGGGTGATGGGGACGGGAAATGATGTGGGAGTGATAGGGACTGCAGATGATGTGTGTTTGAGGGGGTTCTGCACATGATGAAATGATAGGGGGCTGCAAATGATTATGTAAGGGGGACTGCAGATGAAGTGACGGGGGGATAGGGGACTAAATGATGATAGGGGACTAAATGATGAAGTGGGGTGATGGGGACTGCACATGAAGTGAGTGTGAGGGACGTGGACAGCAATTGAATTAAAGGTGGGGGTGGGAAGAGCAAATGGTGTATTGAAGGTGGGGAGAGCAAATAATTAATTTTGAGGGTGGGGGAAGAGCAATTGATAATGAATAGAGGGTGGGAGAGAGAGAAGACATGACAATGAATTGAGGCAGAAGGGGCATGTAACTATAATGAATTGGGGTAAGGGTTAGAGCGGGAAGTACATAGTGGGGGTCGTTGAGGATAAAGTGACTGGTAATAAATTGGGAGAAAGAATACAGGTGCTAATTAATTTATATATTACATGGGGAAAGTGACTATATACAGATAGTGGCGAATTATAATTTATATTTGGAATGGTGGGCTGCATAATAACCAATTATATATTAATGGTGGGTGAACTTCTGTAGTCAGATGTGTAGTGTAGAAGAAAGGGAAAAAATGGGGAATGTGCTCTGGAAGCGGTGCTCTAGATAACTGTGTTATTTTATGCAGAGACGAGTCCTGGCTGAAAGAAGCGATGGCGGTCTGCGCTGGATTAAAAAGAAACGCAAAGATGAAGGACTTTAGCTAGAGACGTCACTGGTGAGTATGTTACCTGTACACTGACACCATACACTGTATACTGTATACAGAGCTCCTGTGTATAATGTTACTGGTGATCACTATATTATCTGTACACTATACACTATATACAGAGCTCCTGTGTATAATGTCACTAGTGATCGCTGTATTACATGTACACTGTACCCTATATACAGAGCTCCTGTGTATAATGTCACTGGTGATCCCTGTATTACCTGTACACTGACACTATATAAAGAGCTCCTGTGTATAATGGCATCGGTGACCACTGTATTACCTGTATACACACTGCATACTAAGTACAGATCTCCTGTGTATAATGGCACTTATGGTGATAGTATTTTTTTTAAATTAATGATCAGTATTGTAGTATTCAGTCACAATGTGGTGGTAATGTGTTGTCCAGCCATGGTGTAGCGGTATTTGTTCCTTGTATGTGCTATTATTCGGTCACTGTGTGGTGGTAATATGTGGTCTGTTCATGTTGTGTTGGTATTTGTTCCTTGTATGTAGTTGGTCACCATGTGATGTTAATATGTGGTCTGGACATGCTGCGGTGGTATTTGTCCCTTGTATGTGATATTGTTCAGTCACTGTGGTGGTAATATGTGGTCTGCACATGGTGTGGCGGTATTTGTTCCTTGTAGATAGTATTATAGGTCACTATGTGGTGATAATATGGTGTCTGGTCATGGTGTTGTGGTATTTGTCCCTTGTATGTGGTATTATTGGTCATTTGAAAAATTGAAAAATAAATAAAAATACATCTAAATTGTATTGCATATTTTAACAAATGTTTAATAGGTTAGAGTAGAGTAGGGCCCGGCCAAAAGAGTCTACCTTGTTGTCGTCTCAGATTAAAAAAAACCTTTTGGCCACAACAAAAGCTGCTGGCTATGTGTTTGATCTGGTGATGGGAACTGTTAATGTGTGATTTGTGAGAAGTGGAGTTTTGCCAAGAGACAGCGGTGGGACTGTGGACAGTTTGAGGGGTGGAGGCGGGGCTGATGTGGAGCCTGGGCGGAGTCTTAAGGGGGCCCTGAAAATTTTGCCAGTATGGGGCCCTGAAATTCCTAGTGGCAGCCCTGGTTAGAGTATACAACAATAGCCCAAGCTCTGATCATTTCACAGAGCACTGTTCAATTCATCAACCAATAATGGAACAAGTATGGCACAACTGCAAACCTACCAAGACATGGTTATCCACCTAAACTGACATCCCAAGAAAGGAGAGCACTAGTTGGAAAATCAGCCAAGAGGCTCATGGTCAGGCTGGTGGATTTGCAGAGATCCATAGCTCAGGTTGGAGAATTTGACCACAGGACAATGAATAGTTGTATACTCCAAAAATCTGGTCTTTATGGAAGAATGGCAAGGCATTTTTGAAACTAAGCCATGAGAAGTTCTTTTGCCGTTTTCAAAGAGGAATCTATGGAAGAAGGTGCTCTGGTCAGATGACACCAAAGTAGAACGGTTTGGGGTAAATGCAAAACGCTATGTGTGGTGGAACACTAACACTGCACATCACCCTGAAAACACCATCTCCAGCATCAAACATTGTGATGGCAGCACCATGCTGCGGGGATGCTTTTCTTCATCAGGGACAGGGAAGCTCGTCAGAGCTGATGAGAAGATGTAGTTAGGTAAATACAGGGCAAGCCTGGAGGAAAACCTGTTAGAGGCTTCAAAGGATGAGACTGGGTCATAGGTTTATCTTCTAGCAGGACAAGAACCTTAAACATACTGCCAGAGCCACAATGGAATGGTTTAGATCAAAGTATACTCATGTGTTTGATTGGCACAGTCACAGTCCAGACCTAAATCCCATTGAGAATCTGTGGAAAAACTTGAAAATTGCTGTTCACAGATGCCTCCATCCAATCTCACTGAGCAAAGGCTAATTTGTAAAGAAGAATGGACAACAATCTCAGCCTCTAGATGTGCAAAGCTGGAAGAGACGTACACCAAAAGGTTGCAGCAGTAATTGCAGTGAAGGGTGATCCTATAAATCTTAGGGGGGGCTGAATACAAACGCAAGTCACAATATTCAGATTTACATTTTTTAAATATTTAGAAAACGATGTATCATTGTATCATTTCCTTTGAATACTTGCTACTTTGTGTTATTAATCCCTTCTTGATCCCAGCTTTTTTCGGTTTTGCGTGTTCGTTTTTCGCTCCCCTCCTTCCCTGAGCCATACCTTTTTTATTTTTCTGTCAATATAGCCATGTGAGGGCTTATTTTTAGCGGGACAAGTTGTACTCTTGAATGACATCATTGATTTTAGCATGTCGTGTACTAGAAAACGGGAAAAAAATTCCAAGTGCAGTGAAATTGCAAAAAAAAATCTCCAGGTCATTAAGAGTTCATAGACACCAAACATTTCTAGGTTCTTTTTTATCTACGCAGTAAAAAAAATTCCAAACTTTGCTAAAAAATAAAAATGCGCAATTTTCCGATACCAGTAGCTTCTCCATTTTTCGTGATCTGTTGTCGGGTGAGGGCTTATTTTTTGCGTGCAGAGCTGATGTTTCTAATGATACCATTTTGGTGCAGATACGTTCTTTTGATCGCCCGTTATTGCATTGTAATGCAGTGTCACGGTGACCAAAAAAACGTAATTCTGGCATTTCAAATTTCTTTCTCACTACGCCGTTTAGCGATCAGGTTAATCATTTTTTTATTGATAGATTGGGTGATTCTGAACGCGGCGATACCAAATATGTGTTGATTTTTTGTTGTTTTATTTTGAATGGGGCGAAAGGAGGGTGATTTAAACTTTTATATTTTTTTATTTTTTCATATTTTTTAAAACTTTTTTTTTCTTTTGCCATGCTTCAATAGCCTCCATGGGAGGCTAGAAGCTAGCATAGGCTGATCGGCTCTGCTACATATGAGCCATGCTCAGATCGCTCCTATGTAGTAGATTTACTGCATTGCTATGAGCGCCGACCACAGAATGACGCTCACAGCAATCCAGCATCAACAACCATAGAGGTCTTCAATAAACCTCTGGTTGTCATGCTGACACATCGCTGACCCCGGATCACGTGACGGGGTCAACGATGCGCTCATTTCCGGCCCGATGGCCGGAAGCGCTAGTTAAATGCCACGGTCAGCGTTTGACAGCGGCATTTAGCTAGTTAATAGCAGCGGGTGGAATCGTGATCCACCAGCCGCTATTTCAGGCACATGTCAGCTGTACAAAACAGCTGACTTGTCCCGGCTTTGATGCGGGCTCACCGCTGGAGCCCGCATCAAAGCTGGGGTTCTTACCTCGGACGTACTATCCCATCCGAGGTCAGAAAGGGGTTAAATCACTTAAAATACAGCTCTGGCAAAAATAAGAGAGCACCATATCAAAACCCTGTCATGGGCAGCCCAATCTCCAGACCTGAACCCCATTGAAAACCTCTGGAATGTAATCAAGAGGATGATGGATGGTCACAAGCCATCAACCAACGAAGAACTGCTTACATTTTTGCACCAGAAGCAGTGTGAAAGACTGGTGGAATGCATGTAAGAGGGTGGTGCTGTTATGGACAGTAACACGCTGCCACTTTAAGAGACAGCACCCCCTTGTCTGGTGTGATGGAATGTCCTGCTTCCCCCTGCTATAGGCTGTGAAGATGAATTGCCCTGGAAATTAGGGGAGGAGTTGAGCCTGAACTGTGTGTGTGAGCTGAAGCTGCTAGAGAGAACTGTGTGCTGTTTTCTACAAGAAAGGTCCCACAGCCTGGGGACGGAGTGTACTTGTGAAATTTGCAAGACTTTTCCGGGTACAGCAAAGGTGGCTGTTCTGTGCTAGTTTGTGAAGCCACGAAGATACTGAGAAAGGGACTTACAGTTTCCAGGAGCATCCCTAGGACCCAGAAGCAAGGAGAAGACCACGTTTCACAGAGCTGACAGAGGGCCGTGAGCACCGCCATATTGGACTGCTGGGGGCCCCCCTGGGACTGGACCTGAGTCCCCAACATCACCGTGATTCTGTTCCTGTTTGGTGCACCTTTTAGGGCCTAGTGTAGGCTTCAATAGTCAGTACACGGGAGCCGTGTGGCCTGCTTAGTAAAGGCCAGCGAGGTTATATGTAGAGTAGCGTCGTTATTTGTTTATTGTTTAAATTTGCTTGTGAGACATATTTTGAGACTGTAATAGCTGGAGCACCATGCTATTTTACGGACAAGATAAAGTTTATAACTCTTATATAGTGTCTCTTGCCATTGCATACCCCTGTTTGCATCTTGCTCACCCACTTCATTCCTTGCCTCCCAATAAATCTACCCTTTGTTGTTTGCACCTCATCTTGTGTACAGTAGTCTTCCTGCACTGTGGTGGTCCCCAGGCCATCGCTTCATGCATGCCAAGATGCATGAAAGCTGTGATTAAAAATCATGGTTATTCCACAAAATATTGATTTCTGAACTCTTCCTGAGTTAAAACATTAGTATTGTTGTTTCTAAATGATTATGAACTTGTTTTCTTTGCATTATTTGAGGTCTGAAAGAACTGTTTTTTTTTATGTTGACCATTTCTCTTTTTCAGAAAACAAATACAAAATGTATTGCTTGGAAATTCGGAGACATGTTGTCAGAAGTTTATAGAATAAAAGAACAATTTACATTTTACTCAAAAATATACCTATAAAGAGAAAAATCAGACAAACTGAACATTTTGCAGTGGTCTCTTAAATTTTGCCAGAGCTGTATATTTAATTTTTTGGGTGTAAAGTAAAAATATTGAGAAGTTCACAGGGCATGAATACTTTTTCAAGGCACTGTATGTTAAAAATATTTTAATAATACCTGGAACGTGACCCATTGCACTGCTGTCACATCAATGAACATATCCCGCAAGCACCTCTCCGTGCATATAATACATATCACATTTTACCTGCATATCACAATGATAATAATGACTGTAATGAATGCTGCACTCCCAGAATATTATATCTGAGTCTCAGAACTTGTATCATGTCTTTTTGTAAAATGTCAGATTCCAATGCTCAGTAGATTCCAATGACCTATCTTTTCACAGCTCCACAAGGAGAGATTTAAGATAGACATGCCACACAGATTTAAATCATACAATTATAAAAGTCCAACCTTCTGTGAACACTGCGGGACTCTTCTGTGGGGCCTGGCAAAGCAAGGATTAAAGTGTGCAGGTAAGTCTAGGAGTCTTCTTATTGACAGCAGTATAGAAGAGCAATGATTCTATCTATAGCACCAACGCTATTTTACGCTGCCTGAGAAACACCACCTGTGGTTTCAGCTATTCGGAAGATTTTATTGGCAATTCAAGAAACAATTACTTACCCTATGAGATAGTATCTACTGCTTATTTCCATCATCAGACACTGTCTAGATTTACCACGAAGGCGTATTTAAAGCTTTAACTTACTAAATTGGAAGCAGTTTCTTTTTACTATGTGCTATACATGGAATTTAATTAAGTATATAATGTATATGCAACAGTCATAAAATAAAAAGAGCCACAATATGGTTTTGTAAACCCCCATTCACTTCTGTTGTACTGTACTGAATTATGCCCATAGACGCTATTTGGCTCCACCTGTAAATTTTAGTAGGACGCTCCTTTGTTCCCGCAAAGGGATAAGTTATTGTTAAAGACGTCTGATGGAAACTCATTCCCAATTCATTTTTAAGAACACATTATTAGGTTCTGTTATTTCCAACGTTGAAAAATATCATCCACACACAGTAAGGAGGTCAGCCCACCGGGACTCCCATCAATCCCAAGGATGGCATTCTAGAATGCCCCTCTAAAATGGAGCATGCGTACCACCATTTTATTAATTGTTTATGGAACTGCCAGAGAAACCGAGTGCTGCACTTTGGTCACTTTGCTCCATTCATTGTCCATGAGACTGCCAGACGCGAGCACACTCAGACACAACTCCATTCCGAAAGGGCTTTAATTGCATATTTTCTTGCTTATGAAGATCCAGTCAATAGGATCTCGGCTGATCAGAAAGTTATCAAATAGCCTAAAGTTTCATTGTTTGGAATGACCCTTTAATAAATATGCCAAAGACAGCTAGTAAGTTGATGAAAATTGCCATATGGCAACAGATTTTTTTTTCAGTACTAGTGATTTATTCAAGAAATTATAATCATTGTTTTTTATCCTTTTTGTTATAAAGAATGCGGTATGAATGTTCATCACAAGTGTGAAAGTAAAGTAGCAAACCTATGTGGGGTTAATCAGAAGCTGATGGCAGAAGCACTGGCAATGATTGAGAGCACACAACAGGTAATTAGTGATCACGCCTGGAAGCATTAACATTTACATTCTCATGTAGTGAAATGAAATGTGCACTGATACAGTGTCTATTTATACTTATTATTTATATACTCTATTTTTATTACTGACCTACATACTACATTCCCTTCTTTCTAAGTTCATAAAGCCAAATATGATCTGAACCAAATTTACTACTGCGCATTCTAGATCCTGACGTTTTCCACAAAAAAGCATTTTCTAGAAGAGTAAAGGAGAAACATCCAGAAGGAAAGTTTAGTATAGACAACTTAGAGTGGCACAATAAAAAACAGAACCTGGGAAATGGCTTCTAAGTATGAGCTGAACGTGAAAACCTTCAGATTCCCATTTATTGCTATTTCTCACTTTCTAAAACTGAAACTGATGTCATCACATTTATCACAAATTACATAGGAAGTGTACACACTGGTATCATGTCTTCCATTTATAATGCAGGCTAAATTAAACATTTCATTACTTTCACAGTTTTTGATATGTCTGATTAGATACCTGCCCTGCCTTATTTCTGGAAATAAGAAACAAAGAAAATCCTAACAGCAAATGGAAAGAAACTAGTCACCACTTGTATCCCATTGTGGATATCTATTCGATCTCATTGGTGGTGCTTTGAAGAAAGAGAATCTTTATAGTACATTGAACATTTCTTAGGCATTTAAAGGGAACCTGTCACCATGTTTCCCCGTATATACAACCCCTGGCAAAAATTATGGAATCACCGGCCTTGGAGGATGTTCATTCAGTTGTTTAATTTTGTAGAAAAAAAGCAGATCACAGACATGGAACAAAACTAAAGTAATTTCAAATGGCAACTTTCTGGCTTTAAGAAACACTAAAAGAAATCAAGAACAAAAAATGCGGTAGTCAGTAATGGTTACTTTTTTTAACCAAGCATAGGGGAAAAATTATGGAATCACTCAATTCTGAGGAAAAAATTATGGAATCACCCTGTAAATTTTCATACCCAAGAATAACACCTGTATCAAATTAGATCTGCTCGTTAGTGTGCATCTAAAAAGGAGTGATCACACCTTGGAGAGCTGTTGCACCAAGTGGACTGACATGAATCATGGCTCTAACACGAGAGATGTCACTTGAAACAAAGGAGAGGATTATCAAACTCTTAAAAGAGGGTAAATCATCACCCAGTGTTGCAAAAGATGTTGGTTGTTCACAGTCAGCTGTATCTAAAATCTGGACCAAATACAAACAACAAGGAAAGGTTGTTAAAGGCAAACATACTGGTAGACCAAGGAAGACATCAAAGTGTCAAGACCGGAAACTTAAAACAATATGTCTCCAAAACAGGAAATGCACAACAAAACAAATGAGGAACAAATGGGTGGAAACTGGAGTCAATGTCTGTGACCGAACTGTAAGAAACCGCCTAAAGGAAATGGGATTTACATACAGAAA
This sequence comes from Ranitomeya variabilis, assembly GCF_051348905.1. Classification (NCBI taxonomy): domain Eukaryota; kingdom Metazoa; phylum Chordata; class Amphibia; order Anura; family Dendrobatidae; genus Ranitomeya; species Ranitomeya variabilis. The sequence continues at coordinate 300,474,546 of NC_135236.1, read as the reverse complement.
AGCTAAATGAAAGCCATCATTACCACCTAAACAGAAAAAAACAATGGGCTAAGGAAAAGCAATTGTGGACGGTGGATGACTGGATGAAAGTCATATTCAGTGATGAATCACAAATCTGCATTCGCAAAGGTGATGATGCTGGAACTTTAGTTTGGTGCCGTTCCAATGAGATTTATAAAGATGACTGCCTGAAGAGAACATGCAAACTTCCACAGTCATTGATTATATGGGGCTGCATGTCAGGTAAAGGCACTGGGGAGATGGCTGTCAGTACATCTTCAATAAATGCACAAGTTTATGTTGATATTTTGGACACTTTTCTTATCCCATCAAGTGAAAGGATGTTTGGGGATGATTAAATAATTTTTCAAGATGATAATGCATACTACCATGGAGCAAAAACTGTGAAAACATTGCTTGAAATAAGACACAAGGTCAATGTCATGGCCTGCAAATAGTCCGGATCTCAATCCAACTGAAAATCTTTGGTGGAAGTTGAAGAAAATGGTCCATGACAAGGCTCCAACCTGCAAAGCTGATCTGGCAACAGCAATCAGAGAAAGTTGGAGCCAGATTGATGAAGAGAACTGTTTGACACTCATTAAGTCCATGCCTCAGAGACTGCAAGCTGTTATAAAAGCCAGAGGTGGTGCAACAAAATACTAGTGATGTTTTGGAGTGTTTTTTTGTTTGTTTGTTTTTCATGATTCCATAATTTTTCCCTATGCTTGGTTAAAAAAGTAACCATTACTGACTACCACATTTTTCGTTCTTGATTTCTTTTAGTGTTTCTTAAAGCCAGAAAGTTGTCAATTGAAATGACTTTAGTTTTGTGCCATGTCTGTGATCCGCTTTTTTTCTACAAAATTTAACAACTGAATGAACATCTTCCAAGGCTGGTGATTCCATAATTTTTGCCAGGTGTTGTAATAGGGCCAGGACCTGTAAGCCCTATGTGACAGCATTCTACAATGCTGTATGTATGACCCCAATGTTCTCTACATAACACAAAAATGAGCTTTTATTATACTCACCTATAGCGCGGTCCGGTCTGATGTGTGTCGCTGATCTTGATTCAGTGCCTCTTCTCTTGTAATCGCCATCCTCCATCTTGCTTCAGGCAGATGATGCGTCCTATGTCATCCACACAGTATCCTTCATCGCACTCCTGCGCAGGCGCACTTCTCTGCCTACTAAGGGCAGAGCTAAGTACTGTTCTGCACATGTGCGAGGAAAGACCAAATGGCGCATGCGCACTACAGCACTTTGCTTTGCCCTCGGCAGGCAGAGAAGTGCGCCTATGCAGGAGTGCGATGGAGGACACTGTGTGGATGACAAAGGGCACATCATCTACATGGAGATGTAGGATGGCGATTACAAGAAGAGAAGAGATGCTGGATCAAGACCAGCGACACCCATTGGACCGGATCGCCATATAGGTGAGTATAGTAAAAGCTAATTTTTGTGTTATCCAGAGAACATATGGGACATATATACAGCATTCTGACATATAGCTGCTGGTCATACTTTATATGGGAAAATCCTGATAAGGTTCCCTTTAATTATTTTTTAACAACACGATTCATGATTATATGCAGGTAGGAGTTTACATCAGAAACATTCCCAATTCAAGCTTTGTAACACGACTTCCTCTTATTTGGAGCCATATTTAATACCGGTGTCTTCTTATGTAGTAGTGGGCCAGATAACATAGGTTGTCCAATTTTAGTTTGTGAGACAATCAATTTAACATTCTTGGGATCTTCTTTACAAATCTGTGTTGCCTTTATAATCATATGAAAGGAATTTGCCATTTGTCACCAGCGTTTTGCTACCCCATCTGAGAGCAGCTTGTAGGAGCAGAGACCCTGATTGTCAGCTTTTTGTGTAGACTGTGCATAGGCAGAAAGCTGCAAATCAGAGGTGGGAGCGAAGTTATACATTGGTCATGAATATGGAAGATTAATTGGAAGCAGATTTACTCTACTGATAATCTCCTGCTTATAAAACATTGATTTTATTAAAACTACAGCAAGCAGCCTGGTAAGTGACACATCGCAACAATCAGAGTCTCTGTCTTTTTTTAATCTCAAATTAGGTGGCAAAGACCTGGTGAGAGTTTCTCTTTAAAGAGCGGTTACCTAATTATGAATATTTTGTTATAATTTTGTTCCAAATTTAGGGTAGGCGACAGAGAGAATCTGAACATATCTACAGAGAGAGGCCTATAGAAGTTGGTGACAGGAGTGCGCTTCAGGATCAAGCTGTGGTGTTGTCTGTGAAGAAAGGTACAAGGCATGGTGATGCACAAGCCACATACAGTGCGATTAGCAATTTGACTCCTTCCATTATGCTTGTATTGGAATGAAATGTGCACTGATACAATGTCTATTTTATACTTATTATTGATATGCTCTATTTTCATTATTGACCTACATTCTACATTTTCTTCTCTTTAAATCTGTATATACCAGAGTCTCAAGGCATTTCTTGGGAGTCACCAGTAGAAAAGCCTAAATATGCAGAAAACACAGTTGGGCCGGCACTGAGGATAGAGGAGCCATGCAGTCACATTAAAGTGACATTTGATGACTTTGTATTGCACAAAATGCTCGGAAAGGGAAGCTTTGGAAAGGTAACACTTCATAGATCATTAACCCTTTATAAGCTCATGGGGCGGCGGGGTTGTGACTTTTCAAATGATGGCATATCCTTAGGAAAGGTAATCAATTTGATTAGTGGGTGTCTGAGTCCCATCAGCAAAAGGTAGGGGGCGCAGCTCTTAAAGTATCAAGTTTGATACTATTATTTGGTTAGCAGGTGTATTCTTCAGTCTCTGAAGTTTTTAGGCATTTTAAATACAATCTTGTTCTGGAACATCAATATTGATATGGCAAATTACATTAAAGAAGCATTCTCATGAACATTTTATACTCTTACTATATTGCAGTCATCATATTATACAGCACTGTGTCCTTACAATTGCTCATTTTGCCTTTCTACCCTGTTAATTCTTCTGTTATACGTCTATAATATCAAATGATTAAAAACAGACTAGCTGAATCCTTGTAAGCTCTATGTAGAAACAGGAACTCACTTTTTCCTGCCTGAGTCATCATTAAAACTTTAGTTCTACATCACTGCAAAGTCATTGACAAGGGGGAGGAGCGAAGCATTGGGTCAGGAGTTGAAGAGGGGGTGGAGCAGGGCAGCCAGGGATATGGCAGTGATGTAGAATTGTAGTTACAGTGGTGACTCATGCAGGGAGAAGAGACCTCCTGTTTCTGCGTAGAGCTTAGGAAGATTCAGCTAGTCAGTTTTTAATGATATTATAGACCCAATGGAAAAGAGAAGAATTAACTGGGTAGATGGGCAAAATGAGCAATTGTAAGTACATAGTGCCATATAATATGATTGCAATATATTAAGAGGAGAAAAACTTTCATGGAAGTGCTTCTTTAATATTGCAGTAAGAATTATATTGGCTACTAAGAGAATAAAGTAAAGTGACTGATGCAATACAAGCAATATGCACTTTTAAAAGCTTCAATGGATTTCTTAAAGTAACACAATATCGGTATTCTGTATTACTTCAGGCAAAAATAAACCGAGATAAATTTCAATAAAAAATTTTTTTTTGTTTTTGACTTTTCCATTGCATTAAAAAGCTCTGGGTATATTTGTTCTTTCATGATACACATCTGAGGGAAAAAATGCATATTTGTTCAACAGAAGTATCAGCCAGTCCAAGGGATCATAGGCCGTATTCATACAGGGAAAGGAAGAGTAAGATACCTTGAAGTGTGGATAAAGTATTGATCACAGGCAACCTTCTTGGCATAGCAGATACAGCACATGGAAAACAGTATTAAGAAATAAGAAGAACACAAAGAAGAAGAAATTCAAGCCAATACGAATCTTAATCATTACCAAAAAGAAGAATTCACAAGGATTTCAATCGCCTCCTTTCCATAAACTAGCACAGCACGCACAAGTCACATTATTGTAGGTTTAGTCTATATGTAATTTGCTTGGTTTGAAATGGGTTAGTGAAATGAATCCCCTTATTTCTGTATATCTTCAATTTCTTTAGGTTTTCCTCACAGAACTGAAGCAGACCAACCAGTTCTTTGCAATGAAAGTATTGAAGAAAGATGTGGTTCTCATGGATGATGATGTTGAATGCACAATGGTAGAGAAAAGAGTCCTTTCTCTTGCATGGGAACACCCTTTCCTGACACACCTATACTGTACATTTCAGACAAAGGTACCAGCACTTTAATAATCCAGTATGACAAGGTTCTTCTTTGTCAATGTCACCTGTGCACATCATCCTCGTAAAAGACACATTGAAGTTAACGTAATGTTTTGGTTGAGCGGTGCACAAATAGAATTTACTATCTGAGGTGTCCATGGTCAGTTACCATCTTTATGGAACACCTTCTATTACTTTCCTAAGGTCTTCACCAGTATTCTTATTCTGAAGGCTTATTGAAGATAGTAATGTACTAAAGTGTAGGGTAAGATTCTTTTAAAAATGTAATTACATATGGTCATGTAGCTGCACTGCCAGATTTATATTTTTAGGAGCCTTTTGGGACAGAATTTCTACCCACCAAGTAGTTCACAATGTATCTTACATGTGCTTTTACCATTTTTGCCTGTTCTGGAAAAAAACTAGGCAGAAATTCCTAAATTTGCCATATCTAAACTAAAATCCTCACTTTCATGAATACACAGCTGGATTAGCTTGTTACAAGTGTAGCGCCCCCACTGTCGCAGGGCCGAGGGGTACCCGGTACCGGGCCTCTGAGTCTCTGCTCTGGGGTTGTCACGGTGGCTAGACCCGGTCCGTGACCCTGCTGAGGGGCATACAGTAATAGATGTAGATGATGGTAGTGGTGGTGGTGGTGCGGTGCAGTAAATAACGAGGACACCAGGTTGCAGTCTCTTTACCTCTTTACTGAAGATCTCTGGGTCCTCAGTCCGGAATACGGTTCACCAGGCTGTGCAAGTCCGGCCGGTCCAATGGCACCTCCAGAGTTCTCTTTGCAGGTGGAAATCTGTGCCTTCCTGCTAGCGCTATGTGTTGTGGTCCTCCCCTGCTGTGCTTACGGGATAGTCCCCACAACTGTTGCGTCTGTTTCTTGTGTTCCCTCACAACTCGATTAGATGATGTTCTGCTAATCCTCCGTCCCTCCCGGTGTTATGGTTGGGATGCACCCGTATGACGGGTAGGCTCAGAGCTCTTCCGGGTCCCTAGAGTCGCCCCTCTCCACAGGTTGCCCCCTATGTCTTCTTAGGTGATTTAGGTGAGACAGCCAGCCTATGACTGACTGTCCTGCCATTGGTTTGAAGTATTGCTTGAAGCTATTTGTATAGAAATACTTCCTCGGCGTTCCGGCCGCCGGCTTTGCGCCTCAGTAGGATGTCGCCTCGATCTTACAGCACGACTCCTACTGGTATTCTCCTTCTTGCTTTGATCTCGTTTCTCACTCAGCACAATATATCTCGCTTCTGATCCTTTCTTAGGGCACCGCCGCTATGCTGAGCAGGCACGGTCCCGTAGCTTTCTCTCTGTTTGCCAGGCCTCTGTCAGGATCCCATCCCTGACAGGGACCCTACCGAATCTTCCCCTACAACACCCTCTGCCATAGGGTGTTGCCTGGTTCCAACCCAGTCAGCATTCTTCCTCACTTCCTGCCTGACCCCCAGTTTTACCAGTATGTGAGGAGTGGCCTAATGAATAGTACCCTTAGCTCCCCCTTAGTGGCGGAGCCACAGTACTGCAACGACCAGGACTCTGGGGTGCTGCACTCCCCCCCGGTTAAATCCAGTACTCCGGGACTGGGAAGAAAACAACAATACATGTCAGCAAAAAGACATACAATTTTTGTGAGTGCAATAACAATAAGCATATTTGAACAGAGCTTCCCTTTATGGGAGGTGAGGACACTTGAACGTTACAAACATGGTTAAATACTTTTAAATAACTTTACTATAAATAACTTTTCTTACCCAACCAGATATTTTACTAAGTGCAAAATTCTTGAACAATAATTTAACATTGCCTTTAAGGATGTACACTCTGAATCCACTAAAGACCTTCTTATAACACATTATAAGGCTTAAGCAACTGTGCTACATTCTCCTACTTTATTTCTGCAGGACCGCCTGTCCTAACCGCTCCAGACCTACTGCCTCTCCTTTCTATTACAGGACAGCTCCTTTCCGCCCGAGCCTACTGTCCTTCCACTACTATACACAGTATAGAACATATCATTTTTCGTTCAGTTTAGGATCACCGAGCCATCTCTATATGGCTCCTAGGAGGACTCACTACTAACCCCTACGGGTTCACTTCCTGTCCTCATTCTTCTGTCAACATCATTAAACATTTCTTACAATTAACTCGTTGGTTACATATAACTTCTTCACATTAGCATCATTACTTTCTCTTTTAAGACATTATCACCATCTAACTGTCTTAAGGCAATACTTTTCTTAATTGCAACATGCGAACATCCCCTTTAAGAGGGGACCAAGTCTCTATGAGGTAGTGCAACTTTTCAAGCTGCAAGTCCGTACGCAGCAAGGACTCCAGTGCAGGTTCCAAGAACCATATCTTCGCAAAGAGTCCGTCTTTTATATAAAACCAGTAGGGAGCACCTTTAAGAAGGTGCAAACTATATACAAGGAGTTTGTATCATGCATTGTTCATGATTCAGCAGTTCTTTGATAACTTGACAAAAGTAGAAAACAAACAAAAAGCAATAGGGATCCCGGGTCAACAAAGGGATCCCTTTAAGAGTAACCCTAATCGGGTTTAAAGCAGCAAAAAGCAGGGAAACAAGCAGTTAACTATTTACATATCCATGGCATCGAGGTTTACTCTCGCTCTGGCGGCTGTAGCTCCGCATAGACCTCGCTCGGGAAGGTGATCGGTGAGATCGGGGCCTTTAAGAAGTGCTCCATACCCGGGGCCCGATCCCAGGGTGTAAGGCACTGGAGTCTATAGGTCCCAGGGAGAGGGGGTGCCGCGACGGGGCCTATCAGCAGGTCCTCTGCTGGCGGGGCAGGGTTGTTCTTCATACCTGCTTCAGATGCGGTCCCTCCGGTGCCGATCTGCTCTGTCTCCGCTGGGATCTGGAGCGCTGGTTGCAGGGCCTTGCGCTGCGGCGTTGTCATCTCCATTTGCAGCATCTCGCTTTCTGGCAGGGCCTTGCTTTCTGGCTTTGGAGCGCTGGAACTTCTTTCCTGCTCCGGACCAGACGAGGCTGCCGACAGACGTCTGGTGAGGCTCCCGATGAAGGTCTTCTTCCACCCGGCCTCAGTGCTCAGCTGCGTCTGCCGGAGTTGGTCGCCGATCTCATCCACTCCGGCCTGCAGGAAGTCAATATCAGCGGTGGAGGCCTGGTTGCGGTGCCCCTCCGGGTAGCTGGGGGAGCCCTCTGCTCCTACCCCACTCTCCGACTCCGGGTGGCTCGCCATGGCATCCTCCATATCGCTGACTCCTTCTTCCTGGTCCTTTTCCCGCTCTCTCCTTCGTGGGCGGTTTCGCTTTCGTTGTCTCCGCCCCCCATTGAGGATCAGTAGGCGGATCTCGGCTGCTGACGGACACGTCCTCAAGGGGCAGAAATATTTAGACTGGGCGGCCATTGTCTTTCGCACTCTTCAGCTTGTCTACGCCCACTCCACGCCCTTGTTCTTCTCCTGCGCTCTCCTTAGCGCTGTAATGGCGGCGGTTTTGGCGGGAACTTCTGGCGGCAAGCGGCAACACACAGTCTTTGCAATAAGTCACAGTCCAAGCACAATAAATCACAATTCCAAGGCACACATGACCTGATTCTTCAGGCTTAAGTAGATCCTGTTCGTGACGCCAAGTGTAGCGCCCCCACTGTCGCAGGGCCGAGGGGTACCCGGTACCGGGCCTCTGAGTCTCTGCTCTGGGGTTGTCACGGTGGCTAGACCCGGTCCGTGACCCTGCTGAGGGGCGTACAGTAATAGATGTAGATGATGGTAGTGGTGGTGGTGGTGCGGTGCAGTAAATAACGAGGACACCAGGTTGCAGTCTCTTTACCTCTTTACTGAAGATCTCTGGGTCCTCAGTCCGGAATACGGTTCACCAGGCTGCGCAAGTCCGGCCGGTCCAATGGCACCTCCAGAGTTCTCTTTGCAGGTGGAAATCTGTGCCTTCCTGCTAGCGCTATGTGTTGTGGTCCTCCCCTGCTGTGCTTACGGGATAGTCCCCACAACTGTTGTGTCTGTTTCTCGTGTTCCCTCACAACTCGATTAGATGATGTTCTGCTAATCCTCCGTCCCTCCCGGTGTTATGGTTGGGACGCACCCGTATGACGGGTAGGCTCGGAGCTCTTCCGGGACCCTAGAGTCGCCCCTCTCCACAGGTTGCCCCCTATGTCTTCTTAGGTGATTTAGGTGAGACAGCCCGCCTATGACTGACTGTCCTGCCGTTGGTTTGAAGTATTGCCTGAAGCTATTTGTATAGAAATACTTCCTCGGCGTTCCGGCCGCCGGCTTTGCGCCTCAGTAGGATGTTGCCTCGATCTTACAGCACGACGCCTACTGGTATTCTCCTTCTTGCTTTGATCTCGTTTCTCACTCAGCACAATATATCTCGCTTCTGATCCTTTCTTAGGGCACCGCCGCTATGCTGAGCAGGCACGGTCCCGTAGCTTTCTCTCTGTTTGCCAGGCCTCTGTCAGGATCCCACCCCTGACAGGGACCCTACCGAATCTTCCCCTACAACACCCTCTGCCACAGGGTATTGCCTGGTTCCAACCCAGTCAGCATTCTTCCTCACTTCCTGCCTGACCCCCAGTTTTACCAGTATGTGAGGAGTGGCCTAATGAATAGTACCCTTAGCTCCCCCTTAGTGGCGGAGCCACAGTACTGCAACGACCAGGACTCTGGGGCGCTGCACTAGTATTGTCAGATTTCATGTTCCTCAATATTTCTGTGCTCCACTGTATCCTCCATGGACTATAGAAACATACATGCATCACTAGAATAAGTCATTGTTATAATCAAACACTATAAATATTTAGTTGTAGTTATAGAGCAGTGCTTGCTTGGTAAAAACTACTTTAAATGGAATCTGTCCATAGGATACACCCTTCTAAGCCATCTATATGGGCATGCAGGTTATAAGGAGCTGAATAAAATGATACCTTGATATTTGCAATCTGATGTTTTATTCAAGAAAAATACACGTTATTCTTATATGTAAATGAACTGTTAAGATCTACACTGGCTTGCAAAAGTATTCACCCCCTTGGCATTTTTTGTGCTTTGCTACCTCACAGTCCGGAATTTCACTGGGTTTTTTTCTTTAAAGGTTTCTATCAGATCATGTAAAGATCATGCTTATAATTGTGAACATTTGGTTTTCTTTTTGCTGTGAAGAAAACAACAAATAGGGCAAAATAACTGAAAACTTCAGAGTGCATAACTATTCACCCCACTCTACTTAGTAGAGCCTCTTTTTGCCACAATTATAGCTGTAAGTTGCTTTGGATAAGTCTCTTTGAGCTTTCCACATCTTGACACTGGGATTTTTGCCCATTCCTCAAGGCAAAACTGTTCCAGCTCCCTCAAGTTAAATGGTTTCCTTTGGTGAAAAGCATTCTTCAAGTCTGACCACAGATTCTCATTTGCATTAAGGTCTGGGCTTTGACTAGGCCACTCCAAAACATTTACATATTTAAACTACTCAAGTGTTGCTTTAGTAGTATGCTTTGGGTCATTGTCTTGCTGAAGGTGAGCCTCTACCCTAGGCTCAAATCACTGACATACTGAAATAGGTTTTGCTCAAGAATATCCCTGAATTTTGCACCATTCATCTTCCCCTCGACTTGGACCATTTCTTCTGTCCTGCTGCCGAAAACACACAGCATGATACTGCCACCATGTTTTACTGTGGGGATGGTGTTCTCGGGGTAAGGAGCTGTGTTGGTTTGCCGCCTGACATGGCAATTACCTTGGTGGCCAAAAAGTTCAGTTTTGGGCTCATCTGACCACAGCACCATTCTCTATACATTTGAGGATTCTCCCACATGTCTTTTCGCAAACTCAAAACGAGCCTTACAAATCTGTGTGTAAGTAAAGATTTTCTGAAAACTCTTCTATAAAGGCCACCTCTATGGAGTTTATGGCTTATTGTGGTCATATGGATATATACTCCAGTCTTTGCTTGGGAACTCTGCAGCTTCTTCAGCGTTACCTTTGGTCTCTGTGCTGCCTCTCTGATTAATGCCCTCTTTGCCCAGGTTGAGAGTTTTTTTGGGTGGCCCTCACTTGTCAGGTTTGTTGTGGTACCATGTTCTTTCCAATTAATGATAATGGATTTGATGGTGCTTCAGGGGATCATCAGAGATTGGTATATTTTTTTATAATCCAACCTAACTTGTACTTTTCAACAACTTTGTCCCTGATTTGTTGGGAGATCTCCTATGTCTTCATTAGGGTTGAGCGACCTTAGCTTTTTTAGGATCGAGGTGGGTTTTGTGAAACCCGACCTTCTCGGATGTCGGATCGTATGGAATCGGCCGATTCTACTGTAAAGTCAGGTTCCGGACCCGGAACACGAAACCCAATGTATGTCAATGAAATTATTTTTTTTATTCTTTCTCTCTCTCTCTCTCTCTCTCTCTCTCTCTCTCTCTCTCTCTCTCTCTCTCTCTCTCTCTCTCTCTCTCTCTCTCTCTCTCTCTCTCTCTCTCTCTCTCTCTCTCTCTCCCTCCTCCGTGCAAGGCATATGTTATTTTTTGACTCCGGAAATTACTACGTCCGAAAACGTAACATAGCACTATGATGCCGCAGGAGCCGGAACCTATGTCATCACGCTGCCCACAATTAATTGGCTCAAAAAAATGGCGGGGAAGGCGTCATTCGAAACGCGACTTTGGCGCCAAGTTCGCGTTCCACGTGGCCGACCCACACTGGGATCGGATCGGGTTTCATGAGACGCCGACTTTGCCAAAAGTCGGCGACTTATGAAAATGAACGACCCGTTTCGCTCAACCCTAGTCTTCATGGTGTTGTTTGGTTAGTGGTGCCTAGTGATGCAGCCTCTGTGACCTTTCAGAAAAGCTGTGTATATACTGACAGACTATGTGACACTTAGATAGCACACAGGTGCACTAACTTTCACTAAGCATGTGACTTATGAAGGTAATTGCTTGCACCAGAAATTTTTAGGGGCTTCATACCAAAAGGGGTGAATACATATACACATTTTTTAGTTGATAGTTATGATCCCATAAATTTAATTTATGACAGAACACATTGTCATTGTGCTTATCACACAGTGCACATCGCAAAGGGACTAGCACAGGCCCTGAAAGAGCATCACTGATGACAAAGTGTCATTAAAAGAAATTAGAAAAAAAAGAGAAAAGCAATCAGATAGTGTAATTAGGGAAAGATATGGAATTTTTCATTCAAGTATAGTTTAGATTATGGCAACAAATAAATAGGGATTAAAGATGAAAATTCATTTAAATTTCAGACCACCCCTCTTATGAACAGATGTTAAAGTGAAGCTAATGACTTAAGAGTTATAACTAAAAAGGGGAAAACTGATATTAAATTGATTGGGAACTACTTTTAGTAAGGATTTATTTTTCTTTTGAAATGTAGCTGCTCAGATAGTTTTTGCCTTACTGTCCATAAATCACGCAGTTAGGTCTGTGGAGGATTGAACGTAACTATGTAATAGCAATTTTCAACAAATTAGCACACATTGTTTATGGGTTGATCAAAAGACTGATATATCACCATTAATCGAAGAACTGCAATTATAGAGGTTATCTCAGTTTGCTTTGTGGCCAATGTTGTAGTGAAATACTGAATTACACTGTAAAATTGCCATTGTATATAAGTGGAAAGGATTGCAACTTGTTTTCACTTTTAACAACTCTACAAAAATGACTAGCTGTCACTCAGACTGTACATGTTTATGTGGATTGATAAAGATCTCTGGCTTCCTCTAGTGTAAGTTCACCTGCATTCATAAACAGGTGGTGCCTAATGCCTTCCTCTAAAGTGACAAATATTGTTAGCTCCATCAATTCTGTGTGTGCCCTTGAAAAAGCTCTTGTGTCGATTGTGTAAGTAAATAAGAAGAAAAGAGGTGCCCATTTTTGTACCAAGCACTACTACTTTCTTTCACAAGTACCCAGCTATCAGTTTAGGCATATGCAGAAATATAAAGTATCTGTAACAGGGGCATCAGTTTATTTATTACTGATCTCTGTGTCCATTGAGCCCCATGTTCAGGGTCAGACTAGCCCACTGGAGAACCGGAGGATTCTCCAGTGGGCTCATGCACTGACACCTACTGGCATACAGGGCCAGCAGCTGCCTATGGCTCCCACTGCTCCAGGGACCCACAGCCAGTGAAATGTCGCTAATAGCAGCACATAATGCAGCTGCTATGGGGCCCGTGAGTCAGGTGGGCCCCCCAGTGCCAGCGGAGCACCAGCAGGTGACAGGAGGCAGAAGCTGGCTGCTGCGGCTAAAGCCTGTCCCCGCTGCTAAAGAAAAATGATTATTCACTCTTCTCCATGCCCTCATGGCCAGAAGCTTGTGCTATGTGTAGGCCACGAACTGGAGCAGCTCTGCATGGTCAGACACAGCCATTACACAGTACATAGCAGGGAAACATTTATCAGATTATCTCAGCACATGAACATTTTTTAACACATCCGATTGTGAAATAATAATAATAATCTTTATATAGCGCTAACATATTCCCCAGCGCTTTACAGTTTGCACACATTATCAGCACTGTCCCCAATGGGGCTCACAATCTAAATTCCCTATCAGTATGTCTTTGGAATGTGGGAGGAAACCGGAGAACCCAGAGGAAACTCACACAAACACAGGGAGAACATAGAAACTCCTTGCAGATGTTGTCCTTGGTGGGATTTGAACCCAGGACTCCAGCGCTGCAAGGCTGCAGGGTTAACCATTGAGCCACCGTGCTGCCCACTTATTATTTCAAAATCTTTTAATTAAAATGTACTTTGTAAGTGGGACAACACCTTTAAAGTATAGTTTGTGTCAAGTTTGGAAATAATCATCTATCCATAAAATTACTGCCAAGGGGATATCTTCTATGACCAATGGAACCTCCACAGATGCCAAGAATGGGGCTCTGAAGAAGCATTCTTGACCTCTACTTCATTCACATTCTATGGATCAGTGGTGGTCCCAATGCTCAATTCTTCAGCAATTTACGAAGCCTTTGCCCTAACTTATGGATAGGAAATAGCTTCTGAACTTTAAGCTTAGGTGAGTACAATACATTATTAGTTCAGATATCAATTGGTACTTGCAACCATTTTAATTGTATGATTTTATTGATTGGTAAAGGTGCTTCAGCCTGGCCATAAGATAATAATTCCCCCTGAACACATAGCATAAATGATAGCACAATCCATAAAATAATATCATCTCTTGAGGGCACAGATAAATGATGTTGAGTATAAATGATGTTACAGTACTAAAGATATCAGTGCCTCCTTAGAACACAATGTGCTCTATACAACTCACGTTTAGTAGAATGATGTCTTTCTTCACTTTAGACAAACTCATTTCTCAATCCAGAGAAACCACCGCAGCAAAGGCTGAATAAATCACTGTGCACTTTGGGCTTCATTTAACAGCCAATTACTGCTCTGTCCTTTTACAATACCACACAATTCAATCAAAGATGGTGTTTAAAAGTCAAATGGAAAATGCAGAGAATAGAGCGAGGTGCAGACGGTGTAAAGATTTTTCTGCTACCTTTTAATTCCAGTATCGTGCTGGCTCAGAATTGATTTCTGGATGTCTGACCTTTTTCCCAGCTTGATGGTCACTCGACACATGAAAGGCTTTCACAAGAAGTGAGATTCTGCCAGTCAATAGGGCTTTTATACTTTGAAGAGTGGGACCATGTCTACCATGTAGCATCACACATAGGCGTATTTGTGATGAGAGCAGCTGGAATACCTAGCAGGACAATGCTTAAAACTTTAGAAATATGTATTTCTGAAACAACTTCAGATAATATTTTTAGCCATGAAAACATCTGACGACAGAATAAACTTTATTTTCAGTAGAAAATTATGTGTAAATCCAATATAATTTGTTTGCGGAACTTAAAAATACATCATGTCATTCAATACTCCATTATACAATTTAGTCACACTGATTCATTTACTAATATATTGCTTTTTAGATCAGGGCTTGGTTTCCTTTTTTCTTTTCTTTTTGTATTTATTCAGTTTTGGAAACACATCATATTCAAATGTATAAAAACCACACATATAACATCTGTATTTAAACTTCTACAATCTTCCCACCCACCCCAACCTGGATCAGTAGTAGTAATAATAATGGAAGGGTGGGCAAGGCTCTTCAGTTCCCTCTCTCAACTATTCACCCCGCCACGTGAGTCAAATTTTTTTCCCAATTTTACCCCTTTCTTTATACCAAATTTGATCATAGTCTTTTAATTTATTCACCAACTATTCCCATTTCCGTATCATCTGTATCATCACAGACTCATAAAAGCAACTTCAAAATCCCCAACTAATGATTATCAGAGAGATTTCGATCAAATGAACAACCCAAGATCTTCACTGATAATATCGTAGGGAGTAGAAAAATAAAATTTTCTATATATAGTCTAGAACTAGAACACCTCATAGTAAAAACTTCTAATGATTGGCAAATGATGTGAGAGAAGTCTGAATCGAGATAGGTAAGAGAGACTTGAGTAACTGTAAGGGAACACCACCATCTGATGGACCAAACTGAAAGTGAAAGTAAAAAAGAAAGAATTGTGCTGGGAGATTTGTAGGGGAGTGAATTCGACTGCTGAACTGGATCAGGTGACATAACAGACTGAGTGGGCAGCTTTACCATCTGAGAAAATAAAGAACCTCATCCACAACTAACACAAAAGACTTCAAGCTATCATTGATGTTAAAGGGGGCAATACACAGTATTAAGAAATGGGGTATGTGTTTGACAATAAATGGCTTCACCCAACCACTAACCATGAGTGGAGAAAAAGTTTTGGTGTTATTCATATTCTCTGAAAAAAAAGGCCAAGAAAGTAAAAATTCATTCAGTTGAACAATACACAATGCACTTTAGATGCTTGTTAACCAAAATTAGATCCTAGAACAAAAGACATATGATTTATTATTCTTTATTTAATCCCAGCTTCACCTGTAAAAACCATCGAAAAACAGCACCAAAACCTAAAAGTGTGAACAAGGCTTTTGATTTATTTGTGAGCTTGGTGTATTTCTGCAAATTTATCTTTTTATGTTCAGTCATGTTTTTTTTTATGATGATTCTTGTAAAAATGAACTGGCCATGACAGATTTGATGAAGACAGATGATACAGTTTATCAGTCTGGCTACCATGAACTGAATATTACCTCTTGACAGATACGTAGTGAATTATAATTAGTTAATTAACCAGCTGTAGCTGTATTAAGGAATATTCGGTGATTGCGGGATGTGCAGTTTTCAGTTTTTTGGTATCTTCTATTCATCATCTTACCCATACTTTGCAATAACCTCGTCTCAGGGTTTTTTGCCTTGCTGTGGTGTAGGTTTCGCCAGGAAGCTGACTCATCATCAGTCAGTACATTTATACCACAGTCATATCTGCACCCAGGTGACTAATAATGTTGGGACTTCTGCCTGTTCTAGTAATGACATAGGAGGTCACAGTGCAAGGCGGTGAATAGATTATTGTGTAAATGGACGAAAAATTGTTATGAATGTAGATCACATTGTAGAGGTTTTGTTTTGTCCCTTCATACACACAATTTATTTACATCAGTGTTTCTTGAACAGGAGAACCTATTTTTTGTCATGGAATATCTCAACGGAGGAGACCTCATGTTCCATATACAAAGCTGCCATAAGTTTGATCTTGCCAGAGCTACGTATGTTTCCTTTATATTTTATTAACATTTCTTTATCAACGTTTCTAAAACTATTGTTTACCAAATCTATTATGTAGAACTGCGTAACTAATATATATGAATAATCCGTAGGAAACGCGTACATGTTGTTTCAGTGGGGTACCCAAACCTGAAATCCCCACATGTCCAAAGACCTCTGTTCTAAGAATGGTGACCAAAAGTGGCACATAGGGTATATTTACACAGCCATTTTTACGTCGTATTTTTCTGTATGAATAACAAAGGTGTAGGCAAAGAACTGAGTATATTACATGTGCTTTTCATACTTATTAAAATTTATTTTTTGTTGCTTTTTTTAGGTGTTTATTATTGCATTTTTTAAGAAAATTTTAGGTGCATTTTTCACCAATACATTTGAATGGGTGAAAAATGCTGCAGCTATTCACATGCTGGGTTTTGGCAAATACACTGCCCTGCACCAAATATGTGCAAAAAAAAAAGAAAGCAGCGAGTGATTGAGATTTCAGAAAGCTCTTTTTTTTTTGCTAGTACTGTAAAGTGCTGCATGTTTTGTGCACCAAATCCACCATATGAAAAATGCAGCAAGAACGCTGGAATTACACCATGTGGGAAAATACCCTTACTGGAAAGCAGAATCAAGAGGTGGCCCTCAAATATTTGATTTATCCCTTTCTGTAAATCTTTTAGGCCTCCTTCATATATACGTGTCTCTGGTCTGTGTAGCATCCGTTTTTACACATACCGGAGGTATGTATTCACATGTACCCATTATAAACTACGGGCACATGTCGTGTCCATATTTTCACACAGAGCATGTGTCCGTGTGACCCACACATAGACATGTCTGTTTTTTCTGGCAGCACGGAAGACAAGGGCCAATACAAGTCAATGGGTCCGTGTAGATACATACATCACATGGATGATATCCTTGTGCCGTCTGTGTGACACGTACTGGAATAGAATGAAGAATATAAATTACAGTATTTTTTATGTGTTAAGATGTGGAAAGAAGATAGATAGGTAGATAGATATCCGTGAGATTAATAATTTATGCCTTGCATGTATAGCTTACTGTACATCTTTTAACCTAATAAATAAATGAAAAAATTACACGGGGTCCCCCCTATTTTTGGTAACCAGCAAAGGTAAAACAGACAGCTGAGAGTTGATATTATTAGACTGGAAAGGTCCCTGATAACTGGGCCATTCCCAGCCTAAAAATACCAGCTCTCAGCTTCCCCAGAAGTGGAGCATCACATGAAATGCTCCAATTTTGGCGCTCGCTTCTCATTTGCTCTTTCCGATGGTCTGGTGGCAATCGGAATAATGGGGATTGGGGTCGAAGTCAGTTGTGAATTGTCCAAAAACACAGCTGACATAAGTCCTGGTGTTAGTAATGGAGAGGTGTTTATCAGACACCACCCCCTACTAAACCAGGGAACAATAATAATAACACACAAAAATGAGTTATTTAAACTAACACCCCCTGACACTTTCCCTAGTTCAACATTTTACTTAAAAACAAAATTCCCATGCAGGTCTGACGAAGTTTAGCGAATTTGACATAGTCCAGTTAATGGAATCCTAAAAAGAAATACATATATTGCAGACACTTCAAATAGCAGCCGATTAATGGGGGTCAGAGTGTCAAGACTCCCATCAATTGAACAACATATAAGTGCCCAGCTCTATTCTTCAGAGTGTGGTTTTGTGTGATTTCTGAGGGTCTCGGGAGCCAGACCCCCACGGATTGACAGCTATTTCAATTTCTGTAATAAAAACAATCTTTAACAACAGTTATACTTTAAATAAAAATTTACATATATGAACCAAATATATGAAATGATTATTCCCATCTTCATAAATTTATATTTTTGATAGTGCCTGTAAATATATGCAATTTTGCAATGAATTGCCTCTAGAAATGTTATTCTATTCTTGAGGTATTATCACTTTTCCTTTCACCACTGCTAGATATCAGAACATGTAAAGTGCTTACAAGCTCTATTAAACTTGTAAGCGCTGTTATAAAACTGGCCAGAATTAGTTACTTCCTTATTCCTGCCAGCTTCAGCACATTGCTTGCAAGCTACATAACAGCAGTGGTCGGACTCCTAGTCAAAAACCTGAAAATGGGTACAACATTTAATATATTGGGTCCACATATGTACAGTGGTATGGTTTGTGGCTTGACCATTGGCATGTCATATTTGCCCAACTGCTTAGTGCCACCTGTATGTAGAAAGAAGTAAACCATAGCTCGGTATATATCACTTTACTGTGGTATCTTCTATTCAACTTAACATTTCCTCATTTTATTTTGTAGTTTCTATGCTGCTGAAATTGTATGTGGTCTCCAGTTCCTCCATTCAAAAGGAGTAGTATACAGGTAATAGCCGTGTTACTTATTACACTACTGTTTGGAAGCCATTGATCTGTAGATTATATGAAGACATATTGTTTCATGCAAATATGACCATCCATAAGAAACATCAGTACATGTCCAAAATACAAATAAAAATGGTTTTTCCTATTATGTGTTTGTGTAACGTGGTGCGGGGTGGTAGCCGTGGGCGAGATACTCGTCTTCCGCGCTCCGGACTTTACATGAAAATGGGGGTACTAGCTGGGTGTATGGACTTTAACTCTTAGGAACCTATTGTTCTGGCAGGCCGTATAATGCTGGTGAATTCAGCTGGCCAGGACCAATGTTGTAAAGATTAATGAAGGAGACCGCCACCCAAAAATAAGCAGTCTGTTACTTAACTGTAACTTGGTGGGTATGTGCAATAGATAGCGGGTGCATAAATTCATGAATGATTCTTTCACAATACGCAGCATCTTCACACTCAGCCTCTCTATCTCTTCAAGTGTACTTGTTCCTGTCTCACATTTCTCTGTCTTCACCACACCCAGTACATTATTACGGTCCAGTTAGTAAGAGTCCTATTCTCAACCGGCATCCTCTTCCCTCTTAAGGGAAATAGTTTGTCATACATTACATAGCTTCTCTGCTTGCTGATGCCTTGGAAGTCCCGCCCAGGGCACTGTCTTCATTTCACATTCTCTGTCCCGTCCTGGCTCATTTCCTTTCTGATTTATAACCTCTGGGCCGTATTGCTAGGCGTCGTGTCCCAAGACTCATCTCTGGCAAATCACTCTGTCCGTCTATTGCTTTTCCTTTCTCTGCTCAGGATCACGCTATCCATTGCCTCGGACTCCACTCACTTTGGGGACACCCTACTCATGCGGCTCTTCTGAGTACTCAGACCAAAGGTCTGCTCTAGCTGCAAACTATGTCCTGTCTGATTTTGCTACATAGCCCCTCCCTCGCTGGGCTAGTCCCAACTCTTAACTCTATCCATACCTACACACTCTATGTTGCTGGGCAGAACACAACTCTATCACTAATAACACGTCACAATGCACATTACACATCAAGATACATTATCTTAAAGGTGGAAAACGCCAACCATACTCTCTTCGCCACACCTTCACTTTGTTTACATGCTCCTGACTCTCCAGTTTAGTCCTAATTCTTTATTTTAAATTTAGATTCGACAACCTCCCCTTGGGCTCCTTTTTACCTCTACTCCTTCCCGTCATTTACATTAGCCCCTCCCCTTGTACTCCACCCAGCTAAATGTTTGGTTATTTTTTATCACTGCAATGTTTGTTATTTGAATAATTCTTTAATAAAAATTTATTTTTGAAAAAAAGATACATTATGTTAATACACTTATCTTCAAGGATATCCGAGTGATGTGCATTGTCTCACTCCCACCCATAGGCTTATATGGGTGCGAGTGCGCCGAGACTCGGCCTAGCGTCGGTGACAATGGCAGCATGCTGTGATTTCACTCACACGTAGAATACGGCCGAGCAAAAAAACAGTGATGGGAGCTGCCCCATAGATGAATACTGGTCCGAGTGCTATGTGATGTTTTATCACTTAGCTCTCATCCGTATTCATCGCTAGTGTGACCCCGGCCTAAGAATGATTGTTATATATGTGCTTCTTTTTGTAGCATTTTTTTGCATTAATTTTTAGACAGCAGTGAATGCAATAGAGATACTGTAGATAATTATAATCTATAATTAATAATCAGTGTCAATATGAATCAAATGCTCCCAGGGTGTCCCTGGGGCACATTCATATGGTTGGTAACTATTCTCCTGCATTATTTACAGGTGTAATTAAACATATTATGGTTATATATGGTTCTTATCTTATTTTGCACCTTGGTCTGTTCATTTGTTTGCACTTGCTAAGGCTACGTTCACATTTGCGTTGTGCGGCGCAGCGTCGGCAATGCAACGCACAACGCATACAAAACGCATGCACAACGCAGCGTTTCGTGACGCATGCGTTCATTTTTTGCATGATTTTTGGCGCAGAAAAAACTGCATCATGCAGCGTCCTCTGCGCCCTGACAGTTGCGCCAAAATGACGCATGCGTCACAAAACGCAAGAAAAGGCATGTCCATGCGCCCCCATGTTAAATATAGGGGCGCATGATGCATGCGCCGCCGCGGCTGCGCCCGACGCTGCGCCGCACAACGCTAATGTGAACGTAGCCTTACTTGTCCCTTTGTCATACTCCCATACTGTTACACAGTGGAGCATTATTTACACACTTGTTTACCTTTTGTTTTAATACATCTGTTTGGGAGGAAAATGGGGGCTGCGTCTTATGGTGTGAACGCAGGCTTACTGTGGGGGTTGTGGCAGCAGAATCGGTGGCGGCAGAGGTGTGGCAATGCTGCGGCGGTGGGCGGTGCAGAGTGCACCAGAGCAGGGTCCCTTCCTCAGGATGCAGGAGGCAGAAATGTGCCCACGCCGCAGCCCCGTGTCCACGCTGCTGTCCAGTGTCCACACCACTGTTCATGCCGCAGCCCAGTGTCCATGGCGAATACATCAGCGATTTCACTGTGGCCATCTTCCTGAAGCTTCAGGAAAATGGACATCAGACAGCAGCGTGGACACCGGACAGCAGCGTGGACACCAGACAGCAGCGTGGACACATTTCTGTAGCCTCATCCTGAGGAAGGGACCTTGCCTCCTGTGACCCCGCTGTACCAACACCGGCCCTCAGGTAAGATACCTTAAATTCGGACAATAAGACGGACCCCCATCTCATAAAAATCTTTTTTCTGCTATGTTCCACCCCAAAAATTGGGGTGTGCGTCTTATGGTCCGAAAAAAATATGGTATATAGTGCATTTTTGCCACTGCATTTTCCTGCCAAAATATTCAGTGTGTGCACATACCCTAAAAGGTTGGTCATAGACTAAAAATGGCCATAAGACTTGTGTTGATAGAGGTGATTTGGGGATGGCTATTGCTATCAGTCGCTTTTTTATAGTTCTTGATGGCTCATGTCAATGAGAAAGAAAGATCAGAAGGTTTGAATTTGAGCCTGTCCCATCATTTATACCCCTTGGAGATATGTGGTATGGTCATTGATTATACCCAATATTGGGTCCTTAATGAAGGAACACCATTTAGCATTAAATACTATGAGGAATTATGCCTTCCTTTGATGGCATAACTGATTGATTGTTCTATACAATATAATCTAGCTTCACATTTCTTTGTCATATTTCAGGGACCTGAAGTTAGATAATGTACTCTTGGACATGGAAGGACATATAAAGATAGCAGACTTTGGAATGTGTAAGGAGAATATGTTCGGAGATGCCAAAACAAGTACATTCTGTGGGACACCTGATTATATTGCTCCAGAGGCATGTATAATTCTATTATTACCTTTTATGTTCCTTTAAGTTTAGAGATAAGTAAATCCTTAACACCTTCACAACATTTGATGTACCTATATGTCATGGTCAGAGAGGGGCCACCCCGTCCGATGTTTATATATGTAAGTCATGGCGTTCATGCGTGGCACAGGAGCTGTTTCAGTGCTATTGCCACCAGGAGCTCGGCTTATGTGGTAGCCGAGTTCCAGCTGTCACAGCCAGGAGCAGTCCCCAGCTGTTTAACCCCCTAAATGTCACAATCAATTTCGATCACAACATTTAGGAGGCTAGGAAAGGGAAGGGGCTCCCACTCCCTTCCGACCGGGGCCCCCATGACGTCATTGTGAGGACCTGATGGTCATCATGGCAACTCAAAGTCGTAATTACAACCTCCAAGTCTATCAACGATGGTGGCCTGCTTCAACCATGCCAGGAGCATGGTCTAAGAGGCTTCTGTTAGTGTAAAACTGACATGTATTATGCATTGCAACACTGGTATATTGCAGTGCATTATACCAGTGACCAGAGCAATGAATGTTAAAGTCCAATAAAGGCACTAAGTAAAAAAGTTTTTAAAAAGTTTTTAAAATAGTATAAAAATATTGTAAAGTAATTATAAAATAATTAAAAAATGAAAAAATATTATACCCATAAATACGTATGTTTCTGTAAAAAAACAATGAAAAAAATACACATTTGATATTGTCGCGTCCATAATGACCTGATCTTTAAAACTGTCACACTAGTTAACCCCTTCAGGTAACACCGTAAAAAAATAAACCTGGAAAAAACTATCAAACTGCCGAACAAAAAGTCGGAATAGAAAGTGATAAAAAAAATTTATGTTCTTAAAAATGGCACCAATAAAAACTTCAACTCTTCCCACAAAAAAAGAAGAGAAGCTCTCACATTAATCTGTCTGCAGAAATATTGAAAAATTATAGCTCTCAAAATATGGCGATGCAGAAATTTTTGCAAATCAAATAGCGTCTTTTAGTGTATTATAGCAGCCAAACATTAAAAACATATATATATATATATATATATATATATATAAACCTGTTATTGCAGTAATTGCACCAACCCAACTAATAAAGTCTTCTAAACACTTATATGAAATGGTGTGAAAAATTAATTAAAACCAATTCTTGATCTGCTGTTGATTTGTTCATTCTTCCTCCAAAGATCGCAGTAAGGCTCAGCTAACATTTAACCTGCGCTCTGCGTTGAGCGCTTACATTGGGATTTCCATGTAAATATCTGAAATACATGATTCAGAAGGAACCCTGGCAGAACCGTCCCTGTAATGAGACAGATGGAGGCACTATGGACACCATCTGGCCTGTGATTCAAGGTGTCGATCTTTTAAAGTGTGCATAAAAGCACGGTCCACTACAGTTTTGTGCACTTCTGAAAACAAGGACACCATTGAACAGAGGCCAGACCGAGTATAGAGTAATTCTACTGCCTCATTATAGTGAGTGGATCCCTCATCTTAATTACGTAATTCGAAGATTTAGATGGAATCCCTAATGTAAGTTCTCAGCATAGTGCGCATGATAAATGTGATCCAAAATGTTAAATAAAATGTTCCAATAAAAACTTCAACTCAATCCATAAAAAAATCAAGTCCCCACTCAGGTCAGTTATCTATCAATGGAAGTATGGGGGGCTTCCTTGTTACTGCTAGCCCTAAGGCTCTGGAAAAGCACTATAGTTCCTCACCCCCCCCAAAAAAAAGAAATCCATCAAATTTTGCGTTCCAAAATGCCCTCCTCCCTTCTAAGTCTGAGTGTGCCTAAACCACATTTAGCGTCCACATATTTGGCATTTCTGTAGCGATGAGAACCTGCCTAATTTACAGGTGCATGTCTCCAGAAGCATAAGCTGGTCACTGCAATGTACAGGCACTACAATGGCAGATTTGCAATTTATACTTTGCAACATTCATGGCTGCTCAACACCAATGGAGTCAGAATCATCACTACACCTGTAGATACATTCCCAGAGGGGTGTAACTTCCAAAATGTGGTACTTGAGGGGGAATTCTGCTCTTCTGGCACTCTGGGGCTCTGTATATAGAGTCCACAAACTATTGTAGAAAAATCTGTGCTCCAAGAATCAGATAGCGCTCCGTCTCTCTCAAGTCACGATATATGGCTAAGCAGTACTATACAGCCACATTTGGGATGGCAAATTTGGGGGCCATTTTTACTCATTTCCCCATGTGAAGATGTAAAATCTACACTAAAACAAAATTTTGTGGCAAAATTGTAATTATTTTCTCTACACGGTTTCTGTGATATATCTGTGATGTCAATATGATCACTGAACCCTTACATGAATTCATTAAGTGGTGTAGTTTGTAAAATCTGCCTTTGCAGCATCAATAGTAAAAAGATATAATGTTAAAAATAATTAAAAAAAAATAAAAATGTGCTATTCTCACCTTCCGCTGTCCACCGAAGCTGTCCCGATGCTGCCGCCAGCTTCCGTTCCCAGTGATGCATTGCGAAATTACCCATATGACTTAGCGGTCGCGAGACTGCTAAGTCATCTGGGTAATTTCGCAATGCATCACTGGGAATGGAAGCTGGCGGCAGCATCGCGCGCATCGGGACAGCTTCGACGGACGTCGGAGGGTGAGTATATAACTATTTTTTATTTAAAATTTTTTTTAACAGGGATAAGGTGCCCACACTGCTATATACTACGTGGGCTGTGTTATATACTGCATGGGCTGTGTTATATACTACGTGGGCTGTGTTATATACTACGTGGCTGCTATATACTATATGGCTGCTATATACTACATGGCTGTGCTATATACTACGTGGCTGTCTGTGTTACGTGGGCTGTGCTATATACTATGTGGCTGCTATATACTATGTGGCTGCTATATACTACGTGGCTGTGCTATATACTACGTGGCTGTGCTATATACTACATGCCTGTGCTATATACTATGTGGCTCTCTGTGTTATATACTACGTGGCTGTGTTATATACTACGTGGCTGTGCTATATACTACGTGGCTGTGCTATATAAAACGTGGCTGTGCTAAGCGCGGCGTACATACATACATGCATATTCTAGAATACCCAATGCGTTAGAATTGGGCCACCATCTAGTTAGTAATAATCAACTAGCAACAGAGTGGTGTCAGAATACCAGGCATGCAGGAGACTGGCGTTGTCCCTGCTGTTTACGTCACTGGTCTCCTGCATGCCAGGTATTCTGACACCGCTCTGTTGCTGGCTGATTATTACCGGTCTGAGCCAATAACAAAGCGGACAATGTCACTGTGCATATCGCACAGTACACAGCTCGCAGGGAGGGACACAGCAAGGATTAGCTCTGCCCATGAAACAAGCATCACTGATGATGCTTTGTTTCAGAGAGGGGGCAAGTGCTGTGACAGTGACCTCTGCCTCTGCGCCCTGATCTGATTATGCTTCCTTTGATGCAATGAGATTCTCAAACAAAGCGTAATAATCACACAGGAAGTAGGGAAAAAATAGAATAGCAGTTAGATAGTAGTTAGGGAGCAGTAAGGAATTTTTAGTTTGATCCCTTGCTGATTTTGTAAGTTTGCCCACTGACAAAGACATGAACAGTCTATAATTTTAAGGGTAGGTTAATTTTAACATTGCGAAATAGAATATTAAAAAGTAAAAATCCAGAAACCACACTGTATAAATTATATAAATTGAATTTGCATTTTGCAGTGAGAAATGAGTATTTGATCCCCTACCAACCATTAAGATTTCTGGCTCCTACAGACCAGTTAGATGCTCCTAATCAACTCGTTACCTGCATTAAAGACAGTGGACAAACTTACAAAATCAGCAAGGGATCAAATAATTATTCCCTTCACTGTATATTAGAAAATAGCTTAGATTACAGTACTAAATAGATAGCGATTTAGAATGAACTTTAATTTGCCTTTGGACCACCCCAGTAATATTATTGTTACATTAATTTTCCAATATATGAATTTTGTTGATTCAGAAAATCAGGAAATATGTGAATGATAATGTTCGCACTCAATTCACATTACCTCTGGACTTTGTATATTTTGGTGCAACCTCCTAAAGTATGACCTGAATCTGAAGCCTAGAATGGAACACAATGCCAAATAGTTGCAAACATCACCCATAAGTTCTCATGATAAAAGTGTACACTGTGCATTAACTTTTTTATTATAGTTAAAAAAAATATAATATGACAAGAAGAATTTGATTTTGAATTTTCATCTCAATATCAAAGTACCAAAGGCTGTAGACATGCAGCAATCTCTGAAGAGACTTTCAAGAATGCTCCTATGTACTTCCATCAACCACAGAAACTGATGACAACTAATCATTGTTAATGTTGGATGTGGGACCCACTTCGAACTGGTATTGATGATCTATCACAGGAATATGCCATCAGTTTCATAGTCCTGGACAATCCTTTTACGTCTTTGCACTGGCACAAGTTCTCAACAGTTACATATTGATATTTGTATCTTTCTGGCCATAGTTTGTTCTGCTAGCTCGTAATAGGTATAAAGTGTGTAGACTTTGATGTAGCATAAATTACACATGTATCTAATGCCAGATTGTTATGCAGTTACCACCATTAATAACATTGTGTCAGAGCCCTATAAAGAGATTGTCAGTAAGACAATGATAAAGCTGTGCTGTCTCTGAATAATAATTAGCTTTTTTACTGGCATGTGTTGTAGATTTTGCTGGGACAGAAATACAGCTACTCAGTTGATTGGTGGTCATTTGGAGTGTTGGTGTACGAAATGTTAATTGGCCAATCTCCATTCCATGGTATTGATGAAGAACAGTTATTCCAGTCTATAAGAATGGATGACCCATTGTATCCCCGTTTTATCAGTAAAGAGGCAAAAGATATTCTGGTTATGGTAAGATAATGTGCAGAATGGTATAGCTATTTTTGTCACATAACTGATTTTATGTACCTTTATCTACTAAGACTCTGTTGTGAGAATAGGAATTTATGTTTTACCCCTCATCATTACTTTTGCTCAAAAAATTCATTTATGTTTCACTCATAAGCTTTTCTTAAATCTCTGAAATGTTGATGTTGATGATGAAATAGCACATTTTGAAGAATATCAACATCCAATCAAAGGCAAATTGTGATTTCTCAGATCACAGGCTTCTTAGAAGTAATCCACGGTCAACTCCAGCTCTTCTTTTACTATGCATTTAAAGGAAATCTATTAGCAGGTTTTTGCTATTTACTGTGAGAGCTGCATGAGAGACCTTGATTCCAGCGATATCACTTACTTGGCTGCTTACTGCCATTTCAATAAAATCAATGTTTCAGAAGATTACTTAAAGAAAAGATTTTATTTCTGATTAGTTGCCCTTATGATTTTTCAACTCTTCCTTCATCACAGGCTTCTATAGACCATTTTGAGAAGACATAAAATACTGTTATTTCATGTATACTCAAGCACTAGAAAATGTGTTAACTAAATGCTTCTTTTTTTAAATTCTCAGGCTTTGGTTACCACTTGCATGGAGATTTATAGTAATTTGGTCATCTCTTTCAGAATAGGCAAGGACCTTTATATGATAGTCAGTATCTTCTGATTTGTCAATGATGGTCATTAATCACTAAGCATGAATATGAAATGTGTGTTGGATCACAGCTGTAGTACAATGAAAATGTGGATTACCAGCATTGACAACTAAAACAATTCAAATTTCCTGTTCAGAGAGAAAGAGAAGTAGGACTTTAGTGTAACCTATATGGATAGCAATCCTAAAAGTCATTATTGACCCGTTACTTTTAGGATTGCTACCCCAGTTGGTTGCACTAGAGTCCCAGCCCTTTTCCTCTCTGAAGAGGATATTTGCAAGGGAGCATTGCATGGCCTATAAGTCTACTTACGCTGGTTTGGCACTCTCCAAAAGGAGAAACTTCCCCTTATACCCAAACTAAAGAAAGGAAAAACAACTGGATCACCAGGTATTCACCAGGTGAAGGACATTGCACAATAAAACTAGACCTTATTTTAATTTATTTCAAGTGAATATCTTGCAAGGTTTCTGCGCAAATTAGTTCTGTTGTAAGACAACAGATCCACAAAGGATGGGCATGCTCTGCTGGGATTTATATTATTGCATCATACAGCAAATATCAGGAAATGCACATAATCAATGCATCCTTTTATATAAAAAACACAGAATAAACTGTTTACTTTTTAGCACCAGACATGGAAGCATTGACATATAATACAGAAAATATCTTATTTTGCATGAAATAGAGCCCTGATATGTTTGCTGCCTAGTATGCTCCTTAGACCTTTTGACATCATTGTGTTTGGTAGGTAGAAGGACAAGCTAAGTTATTATTACCACTTTACAAAGTGCTAGTGTGACCACAATTTGAATATACAGTTCAGTTCTGGTCACCGGTTCATAGAAAAGATGCACTAGCACATTCAGGTTCGTGTTCGGATTGCCGAGCATTTTTCCTGAAAGTCGGCAAAATGTGTTCACAGTTCGGTAAATTTCCATTAATGCTTTTGGTAGGACTTTGGCTAGGATAGTGGTTCTGTATTATGAAGGGGGGATGTGTTTTATGAGGGGGGGCGTGCATAGGTCAGAGGAGCGTCAGATTGTAACTTTTTTTTTTTAAGTTAACTTAATGTGAACATTCGGGCAGTCAATGTGCAGAAAGCATCCACAACTTCCAGACACAAGGGCTTCTGTCATTGGCTGCCAGAGTCACATGTCCCTCTCCATACAAAAAGTGGACATGTTGTTTTGCTGGCACCATTTTGTCAGTGCAACAGCACAGAGGCTAATCCTCCTGCTGCAAGTTGTCATATAGTTAGATTGAATCATCTACTGTGTGAAATTGATCTTTCAGCATCCAACTAATATGTGCTATTAGTATTGTGCATGCAGGAGTCCACATTTCCTACTCAAAATTGTTTGGGCTAATTGTAAAAATTATAGGGGATAACTCAGGAAACTCTTTGCGTGGAACAAGACAACTACAGGACACAGTTTTATAAGTGGTAAAGTCTATATTATCACATGGTGATTCAAACAGGTGCAGAGAGAAACTCAAGTCCACAACACTTGGAGTAAATATTAAATGCAGCTTAGCAGTCTATAGGAAACTTCAGTGGAAAATGCAATCACGCAGAAAGTCTATGAAGCACAATTATTCTGGAGGATACTTGACACGAGTAAGTCCTTGCTTAGTCCAAAACACAGATAGATATGCTTAAAAGGCAGTTCAAATAATATCTTAGCTTAACCAGGGAGGTCTGGGTAATAGTCTCAGGTTCTTGCAGAGCAGCAACAGCTTACATGTCCAGCAAATGCAGATGGAAGTAAACACAAGCAGCAGATGAAGGAGGATTACTGGAACTGGTGTATGCAGCAGGAACTCAGAGCAGAGTAGCAGGATAACCCCACAGGTTCACAGGAGCAGGTTTATAGCCAGGGAGTCACCAGAGGTCAGGAGCTGGATGCAAGGCAGAATACTCTAGCACAGACTGAAGGCTGGGGTGGAGTTTTATAGCAGGAAGACACAGTGCACATGAGACCAAAGACGCCATCTTGGAAAAGGGCAGTAATGCACAAAAGATAATAAAAAATGTTCAGAGTCCTGACATTACTCCCTCCTTAGAAGCGGCCTCAGGATGATCCTGGACCTGGTTTCTCAGGGAATCTCTGATGAAAACGAGAAATGTTCTGTTGGGCATTGATGTTTTCCACAGGTTCTCAAGAGTCTTCCTCAGGGGGATATCCCTGCCATCTTATCAGATATTGGAGCCGATTCCTGCAAATCCTGGAATCAACAATTTCCAACACCACAAATTGTTCTTGCCCATCAATTACCACAGGCTGCGGAGCTGGCACAACACGTCCCTGGAAGGTATTAGGAGATACAGGCTTTAGTAAAGATACATGAAAAACTGGGTGTACCTTCATAGTCCTAGTAAATAATCAAACACATAACAAGAAAAAGCATAGCAAAAAAATAATTCTTGTAAATACAGTGATCTGAAAAAAGCCCTATGCTGAGGATACAATGCAAGAAAAGAGGACTAATAGATCAGGATTAGTCGCTATGACATATAGAACAAGAGAGCTATGGGTCAAAAAGACCCAGAAAAACGACCCAAAGAAATACAAATTGTAATATAAATATAAAAATATAAACTTTATTATTACACAATTATTATTGTAGAAACATCACAACTGGGAAACAGGTAAGGCAAAGTACCGCAGGGTGTGCACAGACACCACTAAAGAAGCATACAAAGGACGCACGGAGCCGGGATCAAAACATATACCCATAAATATAAATAGTGGGCTAAAAAGCCCATACTGTTGTGCTAAAAAGTACTAACCCAAACATTCACATTATCAGACCAAAGGCCCGAGTACCAATAATATAGTGAATGTATGCACATTACCTCAAATGGGACAGCCGGGTAGAATGGATCCAGGGTCCGTGCGCCCTCCCCGACGCACGTTTCGGTGATTAAACCTTCCTCAGGGGGAATATGAAGGGAGATAAAATGTGCCGATTTATATCTACCTAAAACAGGAAGTGACCGGGCCGCAACCGGAAGTGAATAACGGTTGCTAGGGAAACCTATAAGCGTATCTCACTGTCTAACCAGATATACAAAAGAGCGTCAATATCCCAGTGTACAAGACATCCACAAATGCGCCGCACATCACCACACGCCGAGTCGGCACATGGCCCTGTGACTCCCGGCGGTGAGCGTGTAGCGGCGCAGACTCAGTGTAATCGCACAACAAGGAAAAAAGCCGCGCATGAGCATAAGGCATGCTAAAAAGGGAGACACCATTTTGGAATAGGGAAAACCACAGTCACATGCTGGAACAACAAGGGTATAAGTAGGTGACATGGCAAGTATGACACGAACATAGATATATGCATGGGCAATATATGGCAAACTAGATATCAAAAAGAAACAGGCATCAGATCGAATAACACAAATAAGGCCATATACAGTAAACAATAAATAAATACATAGATAGCGCAGAGAGCACAGGGAATCATGGCCACAACCTGATAACAATATTATATATTAGCTAAAAACAGCTTGTTATCCTATAATAGGTCAGGGTATTCAGCCCCTAGTGTCCTCCACTCCAGGTAGAAATTATTAATGTATAACGCCCATGCAGATTCCGTAAAAATGGCCATCAGCACATGGAAGATACGATTTGTCCAAGGCGTAAACTTGCCCATAAGTCCACATCAACGTACCACGACATCAATAGGAGAAGAACAGCACAACTAAAGCAAAAATATGAATATACATACACACATTAATAACAGATAAATAAAGACAACAAAAAATTAAAAGAAATATAAAAACAACAAAACTAAACTAAAGCAGTGTCCTGCACCGACGTGCAGCAGAAGGGAATCACAGGAAAGACGAGAAATTAAAGTGCTCGTTAAGACCCCGTGGATGGACTG
Source organism: Ranitomeya variabilis (assembly GCF_051348905.1). Classification (NCBI taxonomy): domain Eukaryota; kingdom Metazoa; phylum Chordata; class Amphibia; order Anura; family Dendrobatidae; genus Ranitomeya; species Ranitomeya variabilis. The sequence goes on along the minus strand of NC_135236.1, from coordinate 300,443,305 downwards.
TACTAAGTGTCCAGATCCATCGAGATTCCAGTTGGGAGAGGCGCTGAGAGATATTACCCCCCCCGAATACCCAAGTCGATGGAATCAATGCCCTTTACGCATAGTCCCTTGCTATTGCACTTATGATGAATCTTGAAGTGTTTAGGTATTGTTTTCAGGAGGGATGTATCCTCCTGTTCGCTGGCCGCCTCAATGCCACGCACGTGCTCCCTGACCCGCACCTTCAGTTGGCGTGTTGTAAGGCCAACATAAATCAGGGAGCACGGACACGTGGCATAGTAGATGACATTCCTCGACTCGCAGGTTATTGATTTTTCAATTTGAAATCTATTATGCCCAGACGAGTCGACAAATGAGTCACTACACTCGATGTTTCTACAGGCGACACAGCGTCCACAAGGCCTACAACCCCTCCTGATAGGGACGTCATCGAGAAATGTTCGAGGGGGCATACTCTCATAGTGACTACGTACCAGCCGATCCCGCAGGTTTTTTGCACGACAAAAAGTGATAGCGGGCTTTTTAGGAATGATTTTAGCGATGGTGTTATCGGTCATCAAGATGGGCCAAGCTTTTGTAAGGGCAGCACGTATCGACTCGGATTGAGTGCTGAAGTTAGTGACGAACCTCATCACATTACCATCATTTGTGTCAGAGCGGGTCCGATACAATAAGGAATCCCTATTTGACCACTTAGCCCTATGATAGGCCCTCTTTATGGCCCTACGGCTATATCCTCTTTCCAAAAACCGTTGACTCAATTTCTGCGCCTCCACCTCGAACAATGCTTGTGTGGAACAAATACGCCGTAGGCTCAAAAATTGACCCACGGGTACAGCGCGGACCATGTGGCCAGGGTGCGAGGAGGAGGCATGTAGCAGCATGTTGGTGGAAGTGGGCTTGCGATATATATTAGTGCCGATTTTACCATCGGACTCTCTACACAAAGACACATCGAGGAATTCAATTTTCTCCCGATGTTGATTAACGGTAAGGCGAATGTTCAGATCATTATTGTTAACTCCCTCAAAAAATAAATCCAGAGACGAAGAGGAACCCTGCCAGATGAGAAAGACGTCGTCGATGTACCGCGCCCAGAGCAGGATGCAGTCCACCGACGACGGCCGCTCATCTGACAGGAAGAGGTCCCTCTCCCACAGCCCCAGGAACAAGTTGGCGTATGAGGGGGCAAAAGCCGCCCCATAGCAGTGCCCTGGAGCTGGAGGTAGAGGGACCCCTTAAAGGTGAAGAAGTTATGAGTAAGAGTAATCTCTAACAACTCTAAAACGAGAGCCCTGAACCTGGAGGAGTAGTCCGATGTATCCAAAAAGAATTTAACGGCCCGTAATCCGTCATGATGCCGAATGTTCGTGTATAAGGATTCGACATCAGCTGTGGCTAAAAGGGTGTCTGGATCAAGAGAAAGCCCATCAACCATACGAAGCAGCTGTGTCGTATCCTTGAGGAAGGAAGGCAGACCCACCACCAGTGGCTGTAAAATGGAATCAATCCAATTATAAATATTCTCCAGGAAATTCCCCCGTCCTGACACAATTGGGCGCCAAGGGGGAACACTGATGTTTTTGTGCACTTTAGGGAGGAGATAAAACGTAGAAATAGTGGGCTCTTTGACCACCAATGCTGCGGCCAGCTCTTTCGTAATTACTTCACCATCGACAGCAGCAGACAGGATGGTGGAAAGCTGTGCACAATAGGCGGACAAGGGGTTAAACGTAAGCTTCTTGTAACAAACTAAATTTTTTAGCTGATGGAAGGCCTCACGTTCGTACATAGTAGTGGGCCAAATAACAATGTTACCCCCCTTGTCCGCCGGTTTGAACACAACTCCTGGAAGCTGCTGCAGATGGCGTAGACGTTGTCTCTCCTCCCTAGTTAAATTATCCCCCCGGATGTGCTGGGGAATTTTCTTAAAGTCATTAGTGACTACCTGCACAAACAGATCAATCGCGTTACAACTGGAAAGGGGGGGGAATTTCCTGGAGCGAGGTCTAATGGATGGGGGTATCCTACCTCCCTCAGTGGACTTATGCAGACTTATGCTCATCCGACAACTCCTCCAGGATCCTCAGGGCTGTTTGCTCTTCGTCTGTGGGAAAAAGAGTGTGTAAATCATTATCAAAGAAATGTCTTTTAAAAAGTAGAGACCGAGCAAAAAGATGTAAATCCTTGATAATAGAAAACGTATCAAGGCCTGCTGCAGGTGAAAAAGATAGGCCTCTATTAAGTAAAGACAGATCAGAAGGAGTCAATTTATACTCGCTAAGGTTAATTACCTTATTACCATTCGGTTCTTTGTCTGGAGAACGACCGCCCTGGCTTCTATAAGGATGAAAATTATGTTTACGGGGTCTCTTATAACCCATGCCAGACCGGGTCACCATAGAGGATGCAGAGGTGTCCGAGGTGTCACCGGCCGAGGAAACCGATGAAAATGAACTAAATCGACTCCTCACGTAGGGTTGTGGTGCCTTTTTAACCCAACGATACACAGTTTTAAGTTGATAGTCCTTGGTATCCCAGTTGAATTTATTAGTTTGATTTTCATGGATTTTTTTCAATATTTGGTCGAGGGTTTTCTCCAGGTTCAATTCAAAACTATGGATTTTATCATCGGTGCCCATAGAACGAAGATCCACCTGTGCTGCATCAATGGATTTATCCAAATCCTCTATTGATTTAGTATTTAGCTTGATAAGTAGTTGCATAAAAATTTTGGAACAGCTGCTACATGCCTCCTCCCACTCGCCAACAAAGGCCACATCATCAACTGGGTACGCAGGGGCGACTCTCACTCTTAGGCCTCTGGGGATCATGGAGCGTGACACATACTTTTCGAGGAACGCACGGTTCCACCATAATTTAGTGCGCCTAATCAATAGGGTCTGGACAGTGCCACATTTCTCATCCCACACGCGATCACCCGCCTGCTGCACCCCGGCAGCACCTTCCCCAAAAACCTGTTCCTTTTGTCCGAGCCAAACGCGTTCTCTGGCTCTGTAGTCCATTTTGTTATGTACAAAGCCTGTGCAAAACACAGCAGAAATATAGTAAATAATCAAACACATAACAAGAAAAAGCATAGCAAAATTCCTTAGGGATTCCTTATTGTATCGGACCCGCTGTGACACAAATGATGGTAATGTGATGAGGTTCGTCACTAACTTCAGCACTCAATCCGAGTCGGTACGTGCTGCCCTTACAAAAGCTTGGCCCATCTTGATGACCGATAACACCATCGCTAAAATCATTCCTAAAAAGCCCGCTATCACTTTTCGTCGTGCAAAAAACCTGCGGGATCGGCTGGTACGTAGTCACTATGAGAGTATGCCCCCTCGAACATTTCTCGATGATGTCCCTATCAGGAGGGGTTGTAGGCCTTGTGGACGCTGTGTCGCCTGTAGAAACATCGAGTGTAGTGACTCATTTGTCGACTCGTCTGGGTATAATAGATTTCAAATTGAAAAATCAATAACCTGCGAGTCGAGGAATGTCATCTACTATGCCACGTGTCCGTGCTCCCTGATTTATGTTGGCCTTACAACACGCCAACTGAAGGTGCGGGTCAGGGAGCACGTGCGTGGCATTGAGGCGGCCAGCGAACAGGAGGATACATCCCTCCTGAAAACAATACCTAAACACTTCAAGATTCATCATAAGTGCAATAGCAAGGGACTACGCGTAAAGGGCATTGATTCCATCGACTTGGGTATTCGGGGGGGTAATATCTCTCAGCGCCTCTCCCAACTGGAATCTCGATGGATCTGGACACTTAGTACAGTCCATCCACGGGGTCTTAACGAGCACTTTAATTTCTCGTCTTTCCTGTGATTCCCTTCTGCTGCACGTCGGTGCAGGACACTGCTTTAGTTTAGTTTTGTTGTTTTTATATTTCTTTTATTTTTTTGTTGTCTTTATTTATCTGTTATTAATGTGTGTATGTATATTCATATTGTTGCTTTAGTTGTGCTGTTCTTCTCCTATTGATGTCGTGGTACGTTGATGTGGACTTATGGACAAGTTTACGCCTTGGACAAATCGTATCTTCCATGTGCTGATGGCCATTTTTACGGAATCTGCATGGGCGTTATACATTAATAATTTCTACCTGGAGTGGAGGACACTAGGGGCTGAATACCCTGACCTATTATAGGATAACAAGCTGTTTTTAGCTAATATATAATATTGTTATCAGGTTGTGGCCATGATTCCCTGTGCTCTCTGCGCTATCTATGTATTTATATATTGTTTACTGTATATGGCCTTATTTGTGTTATTCGATCTGATGCCTGTTTCTTTTTGATATCTAGTTTGCCATATATTGCCCATGCATATATCTATGTTCGTGTCATACTTGCCATGTCACCTACTTATACCCTTGTTGTTCCAGAATGTGACTGTGGTTTTCCCTATTCCAAAATGGTGTCTCCCTTTTTAGCATGCCTTATGCGCATGCTGTTGTGAATTTGGATTCTGGGCTCCCCCGGTGGCTACTGGTGGAATTGAACTTGTGACATCATCTTCCCTGTTCACCTGTTCTGATTAGATCTGGGTGTCGCTATATAACCTGGCTTCTCTGTTAGATGCTTGCCGGTCAACAATGTTATCAGAAGCCTCTCTGTGCTTGTTCCTGCTCCCAGACATCTACTAGATAAGTTGGACATTCGTCCATGTTTTGTTTTTGTATTTTGGTTCCAGTTCACAGCTGCAGTTTCGTTACTGTGTCTGGAAAGCTCTTGTTGATCAGGAATTGCCACTCTGGTATTATGAGTTAATGCCAGAGTCCTAAAGTAATTTCTGGATGTGTTTTGTTAGGGTTTTCTACTGACCATGAAAGTATGCTTTCTGTCTTCTGCTATCTAGAAAGCGGACCTCAAATTTGCTAAAACTATTTTCCTGCTGCGTTTGTTGTTTCATCTCATATCACCGCCAATATATGTGGGGGGCCTCTGTCTCCTTTTTGGGCATTTCTCTAGAGGTGAGTCAGGTCTTATATTTCCCTCTGCTAGCATTATTTAGTTCTCCGGCCGGCGCTGGGCATATAGGGATAAAAAGTAGGACATGCTACCTGGCTACTTCTAGATGATGCGGTAGGTTTAGTTCATGGTCAGTATAGTTACATCTTCCAAGAGCTTGTTCCTATTGAGGCTTATGCTAGTTCTCTGGCCATGGAGATCATGACAGTTTGACCGGCCCACTAAAGGGTTAAAATCCTTGGCTGAGAAAGGAGAGAAATAAGAAGTCTGCTGAAAATTTTTTTTTTTTTTTTTTTTTTTTTTCTCTAGTAGTTAGTGTGCTCTTAATTGGATCACTTGCCAGTCTGTCTATGCTGCAGTCTTTCTTTTTTTTTCTCTCTCCTTCTAATCTTTGAATGGCTCTATGTTCACCTGTCTATAATGGATCTACAGAGTGTAACTGCAGGTTTGAATAATCTCGCCACGAAAGTACAAAGTTTGCAAGATTTTGTTGTTCATGCTCCGGTATCAGAGCCGAGAATTCCTTTGCCGGAATTCTTCTCAGGGAATAGATCTAGCTTTCAGAATTTTAGAAATAATTGTAAGTTATTTTTGTCCCTGAAATCTCGTTCTGCTGGAGACCCTGCACAGCAGGTTGGGATTGTGATTTCCTTGCTCCGCGGCGACCCTCAAGATTGGGCTTTTGCATTGGCACCAGGGGATCCTGCGTTGCGCAATGTGGATGCGTTTTTTCTGGCCTTGGGCTTGCTGTATGAGGAACCTCATTTGGAACTTCAGGCAGAAAAAACTTTGATGTCCCTATCGCAGGGGCAAGATGAAGCTGAAATTTACTGCCAAAAATTCCGTAAATGGTCTGTGCTTACTCAGTGGAATGAGTGTGCCTTGGCGGCTACTTTCAGAGAGGGTCTTTCTGATGCCATTAAGGATGTTATGGTGGGGTTCCCTGTGCCTGCAAGTCTGAATGAGTCCATGACAATGGCCATTCAGATCGATAGGCGTCTGCGGGAGCGCAAACCAGTGCACCATCTGGCGGTGTCCACTGAGAAGACGCCAGAAAACATGCAGTGTGATAGAATTCTGTCCAGAAGCGAGCGGCAGAATTTTAGACGGAAAAATGGGTTGTGTTTCTATTGTGGGGATTCTACTCATGTTATATCAGCATGCTTTAAGCGTACTAAAAAGCTTGATAAATCCGTTCCCATTGGCACTTTACAGTCTAAATTTATTTTGTCTGTGACCCTGATTTGCTCTTTGTCATCTATTACTACGGACGCCTATATCGACTCTGGCGCCGCTTTGAGTCTTATGGATTGGTCCTTTGCCAATCGTTGTGGGTATGATTTAGAGCCTTTGGAGACTCTTATTCCTCTGAAGGGGATTGACTCCACCCCATTGGCTAATAATAAACCACAATACTGGACACAAGTGACTATGTGTATTAATCCGGATCACCAGGAGACTATTCGTTTTCTGGTGCTGTATAATCTACATGATGATTTGGTGCTGGGATTGCCATGGCTGCAGTCTCACAACCCAGTCCTTGACTGGAGAGCTATGTCTGTGTTGAGCTGGGGATGTAAGGGGACTCATGGGGACGTACCTTTGGTGTCCATTTCATCATCTATTCCCTCTGAAATCCCTGAGTTCCTGTCTGATTATCGTGACGTCTTTGAAGAACCCAAGCTGGGTTCACTACCTCCGCACCGTGAGTGCGATTGTGCTATAGATTTAATTCCGGGTAGTAAATACCCAAAGGGTCGTTTATTTAATCTGTCTGTGCCTGAACATACTGCTATGCGAGAATATATAAAGGAGTCCTTGGAAAAGGGACATATTCGTCCATCGTCATCTCCCTTAGGAGCCGGTTTTTTCTTTGTGTCAAAAAAAGACGGCTCTTTGAGACCATGTATTGATTATCGGCTTTTGAATAAAATCACGGTTAAATATCAATACCCATTGCCGTTGCTACTGATTTGTTTGCTCGCATAAAGGGGGCCAAGTGGTTCTCTAAGATTGATCTCCGTGGGGCGTATAATTTGGTGCGGATCAGGCAGGGGGATGAGTGGAAAACCGCATTTAATACGCCCGAGGGCCACTTTGAGTATTTGGTGATGCCTTTTGGTCTTTCTAATGCCCCTTCAGTCTTCCAGTCCTTTATGCATGATATTTTCCGCGATTTTTTGGATAAATTTATGATAGTGTATCTGGATGATATTCTGATTTTTTCGGATGATTGGGACTCTCATGTCCGGCAAGTTAAGAGGGTTTTTCAGGTTTTGCGGTCTAATTCTCTGTGTGTCAAGGGTTCTAAGTGCGTTTTTGGGGTTCAGAGAATTTCCTTTTTGGGATATATTTTTTCTCCCTCTTCCATTGAGATGGATCCTGTCAAGGTTCAAGCTATTTGTGATTGGACGCAGCCCTCTTCTCTTAAAAGTCTTCAGAAATTTTTGGGCTTTGCCAACTTTTATCGTCGATTTATTTCTGGTTTTTCGGATGTCGTTAAGCCATTGACCGATTTGACTAGACAGGGTGCTGATGTTGCTAATTGGTCCCCTGATGCTGTGGAGGCCTTTCAGGAGCTTAAGCGCCGTTTTTCTTCTGCCCCTGTGTTGCGTCAGCCTGATGTGACTCTTCCTTTTCAGGTTGAGGTCGACGCTTCTGAGATCGGGGCTGGGGCAGTGTTGTCGCAGAAAAGTTCTGACTGCGCCGTGATGAGGCCTTGTGCCTTCTTTTCCCGTAAATTTTCGCCCGCTGAGCGGAATTATGATGTTGGGAATCGGGAGCTTTTGGCCATGAGGTGGGCGTTTGAGGAGTGGCGCCATTGGCTCGAGGGGGCCAGACATCAGGTGGTGGTATTGACTGACCACAAAAATTTGATCTATCTTGAGACCGCCAGGCGCCTGAATCCTAGACAGGCGCGCTGGTCATTATTTTTCTCTCGGTTTAATTTTGTGGTATCGTACCTACCGGGTTCTAAGAATGTTAAGGCGGATGCCCTTTCTAGGAGTTTTGAGCCTGATTCACCCGGCAACTCTGACCCCACAGGTATTCTTAAGGAGGGAGTTATCTTGTCAGCCGTTTCTCCAGACCTGCGGCGGGCCTTGCAGGAGTTTCAGGCGGATAGACCGGATCGTTGTCCGCCTGATAGGTTGTTTGTTCCTGATGATTGGACCAGTAGAGTCATCTCTGAGGTACATTCTTCTGCATTGGCAGGTCATCCTGGAATTTTTGGTACCAGGGATTTGGTGGCAAGATCCTTCTGGTGGCCTTCCCTGTCACGAGATGTGCGAGGCTTTGTGCAGTCTTGTGACGTTTGTGCTCGGGCCAAGCCTTGTTGTTCTCGGGCTAGTGGATTATTGTTGCCCTTGCCTATTCCTAAGAGGCCTTGGACACACATCTCGATGGATTTTATTTCAGATCTGCCTGTTTCTCAGAAGATGTCTGTCATCTGGGTGGTGTGTGACCGTTTTTCTAAGATGGTCCATTTGGTTCCCCTGCCCAAATTGCCTTCTTCTTCCGAGTTGGTGCCCCTGTTTTTTCAAAATGTTGTTTGTTTGCATGGTATTCCTGAGAATATCGTTTCTGACAGAGGAACCCAATTTGTGTCTAGATTTTGGCGGGCATTCTGTGCTAGGATGGGCATAGATTTGTCTTTTTCGTCTGCTTTTCACCCTCAGACTAATGGCCAGACCGAGCGGACTAGTCAGACCCTGGAGACATATCTGAGGTGTTTTGTGTCTGCTGACCAGGATGATTGGGTTGCTTTTTTGCCATTGGCGGAGTTCGCCCTCAATAATCGGGCCAGCTCTGCCACTTTGGTGTCCCCGTTTTTCTGTAATTCGGGGTTCCACCCTCGATTTTCCTCCGGTCAGATGGAATCCTCGGATTGTCCTGGAGTGGATGCGGTGGTGGAGAGATTGCATCATATCTGGGGGCAGGTGATGGACAATTTAAAGTTGTCCCAGGAGAAGACTCAGCTTTTTGCCAACCGTCACCGTCGTGTTGGTCCTCGGCTTTGTGTTGGAGATTTGGTGTGGTTGTCTTCTCGTTTTGTCCCTATGAGGGTCTCATCTCCTAAGTTTAAGCCTCGGTTCATCGGTCCGTATAAAATATTGGAGATTCTTAACCCTGTTTCCTTCCGTTTGGACCTCCCTGCATCCTTTTCTATTCATAACGTTTTTCATCGGTCGTTATTGCGCAGGTATGAGGCACCGATTGTGCCTTCCGTTGAGCCTCCTGCTCCGGTGTTGGTTGAGGGTGAGTTGGAGTACGTTGTGGAAAAAATCCTAGACTCCCGTGTTTCCAGACGGAGACTCCAGTATCTGGTCAAGTGGAAGGGATACGGCCAGGAGGACAATTCTTGGGTCACTGCATCTGATGTTCATGCCTCTGATCTGGTTCGTGCCTTTCATAGGGCCCATCCTGATCGCCCTGGTGGTTCTGGTGAGGGTTCGGTGCCCCCTCCTTGAGGGGGGGGTACTGTTGTGAATTTGGATTCTGGGCTCCCCCGGTGGCTACTGGTGGAATTGAACTTGTGACATCATCTTCCCTGTTCACCTGTTCTGATTAGATCTGGGTGTCGCTATATAACCTGGCTTCTCTGTTAGATGCTTGCCGGTCAACAATGTTATCAGAAGCCTCTCTGTGCTTGTTCCTGCTCCCAGACATCTACTAGATAAGTTGGACATTCGTCCATGTTTTGTTTTTGTATTTTGGTTCCAGTTCACAGCTGCAGTTTCGTTACTGTGTCTGGAAAGCTCTTGTTGATCAGGAATTGCCACTCTGGTATTATGAGTTAATGCCAGAGTCCTAAAGTAATTTCTGGATGTGTTTTGTTAGGGTTTTCTACTGACCATGAAAGTATGCTTTCTGTCTTCTGCTATCTAGAAAGCGGACCTCAAATTTGCTAAAACTATTTTCCTGCTGCGTTTGTTGTTTCATCTCATATCACCGCCAATATATGTGGGGGGCCTCTGTCTCCTTTTTGGGCATTTCTCTAGAGGTGAGTCAGGTCTTATATTTCCCTCTGCTAGCATTATTTAGTTCTCCGGCCGGCGCTGGGCATATAGGGATAAAAAGTAGGACATGCTACCTGGCTACTTCTAGATGATGCGGTAGGTTTAGTTCATGGTCAGTATAGTTACATCTTCCAAGAGCTTGTTCCTATTGAGGCTTATGCTAGTTCTCTGGCCATGGAGATCATGACAGCATGCGCGGCTTTTTTCCTTGTTGTGCGATTACACTGAGTCTGCGCCGCTACACGCTCACCGCCGGGAGTCACAGGGCCCTGTGCCGACTCGGCGTGTGGTGATGTGCGGCGCATTTGTGGATGTCTTGTACACTGGGATATTGCCGCTCTTTTGTATATCTGGTTAGACAGTGAGATACGCTTATAGGTTTCCCTAGCAACCGTTATTCACTTCCGGTTGCGGCCCGGTCACTTCCTGTTTTAGGTAGATATAAATCGGCACATTTTATCTCCCTTCATATTCCCCCTGAGGAAGGTTTAATCACCGAAACGTGCGTCGGGGAGGGTGCACGGACCCTAGATCCATTCTACCCGGCTGTCCCATTTGAGGTAATGTGCATACATTCACTATATTATTGGTACTCGGGCCTTTGGTCTGATAATGTGAATGTTTGGGTTAGTACTTTTTAGCACAACAGTATGGGCTTTTTAGCCCACTATTTATATTTATGGGTATATGTTTTGATCCCGGCTCCGTGCGTCCTTTGTATGCTTCTTTAGTGGTGTCTGTGCACACCCTGCGGTACTTTGCCTTACCTGTTTCCCAGTTGTGATGTTTCTACAATAATAATTGTGTAATAATAAAGTTTATATTTTTATATTTATATTACAATTTGGATTTCTTTGGGTCGTTTTTCTGGGTCTTTTTGACCCATAGCTCTCTTCTTCATAGTCCTAGGCAGCTGCAGCCGGCAGGCCACAGACCTCACAATACCGTTGACCTTAAAAGGGCCAATGAATTTCTGTCCAAGTTTTTGTGAAGGAACGTTTAACTTCAGATTCTTAGTTGCTAACCACACGGAATCTCTTACCTTGAACATGGGTGCAGGTTTACGGAATCTATCAGCCGATCTCTTATAACGTTCTTGAGCTGTGATCAGGGATTCCTTCAGAACCTCCAGATTTTGCCTCATCGCAGTCAGCCTTTCCTCCACTGCCGAAACCGGAGAATTAATTGGAGACCTAGGTAAGATACACAAATGATAACCCAGATTGGCAAAGAAAGGTGTAAATTTAGTGGAGGCGCTCTGAGAATTGTTATATGAAAATTCGGCTAACGGCAGCAACTCCAGCCAATCATCCTGGAGATGGCTGACATAGCATGGGTCTGTACCACAGGACTGGCGTATAGCAAATGTGGTGCCAATATTCAAAAAAGGAGAAAAAACTGAACTCGGTAATTATAGGCCAGTAAGTTTAACCTCTACTGTGGGTAAAATCCTGGAGGGCATTCTAAGGGATGCTATGCTGGAGTATCTGAAGAGGAATAACCTCATGACCCAGTATCAGCACGGGTTTACTAGGGACCGTTCATGTCAGACTAATTTGATCAGCTTCTATGAAGAGGTAAGTTCCGGACTGGACCAAGGGAACCCAGTGGACGTAGTATATATGGACTTTTCCAAAGCTTTTGATACGGTGCCACACAAAAGGTTGTTACATAAAATGAGAGTAATGGGGATAGGGGAAAATATGTGTAAGTGGGTTGAGAGCTGGCTCAGGGATAGGAAACAAAGGGTGGTTATTAATGGAGCACACTCGGACTGGGTCACGGTTAGCAGTGGGGTACCACAGGGGTCAGTATTGGGCCCTCTTCTTTTTAACATATTTATTAATGACCTTGTAGGGGGCATTCAGAGTAAAATTTCAATATTTGCAGATGACACTAAACTCTGCAGGGTAATCAATACAGGGGAGGACAATTTTATATTACAGGATGATTTATGTAAACTAGAAGCTTGGGCTGATAAATGGCAAATGAGCTTTAATGGGGATAAATGTAAGGTCATGCACTTGGGTAGAAGTAATAAGATGTATAACTATGTGCTTAATTCTAAAACTCTGGGCAAAACCGTCAATGAAAAAGACCTGGGTGTATGGGTGGATGACAAACTCATATTCAGTGGCCAGTGTCAGGCAGCTGCTACAAAGGCAAATAAAATAATGGGATGTATTAAAAGAGGCATAGATGCTCATGAGGAGAACATAATTTTACCTCTATACAAGTCACTAGTTCGACCACACTTAGAATACTGTGCACAGTTCTGGTCTCCGGTGTATAAGAAAGACATAGCTGAACTGGAGCGGGTGCAGAGAAGAGCGACCAAGGTTATTAGAGGACTGAGGGGTCTGCAATACCAAGATAGGTTATTACACTTGGGGCTATTTAGTTTGGAAAAACGAAGACTAAGGGGTGATCTTATGTTAATGTATAAATATATGAGGGGACAGTACAAAGACCTTTCTGATGATCTTTTTAATCATAGACCTGAGACAAGGACAAGGGGGCATCCTCTACGTCTGGAGGAAAGAAGGTTTAAGCATAATAACAGACGTGGATTCTTTACTGTAAGAGCAGTGAGACTATGGAACTCTCTGCCGTATGATGTTGTAATGAGTGATTCATTAATTAAATTTAAGAGGGGACTGGATACCTTTCTGGAAAAGTATAATGTTACAGGGTATATACACTAGATTCCTTGATAAGGCGTTGATCCAGGGAACTAGTCTGATTGCCGTATGTGGAGTCGGGAAGGAATTTTTTTCCTCATGGTGGAGTTACTCTTTGCCACATGGGGTTTTTTTGCCTTCCCCTGGATCAACATGTTAGGGCATGTTAGGTTAGGCTATGGGTTGAACTAGATGGACTTACAGTCTTCCTTCAACCTTAATAACTATGTAACTATGTAACTATGTAACTATATATTGTTCCAGCATCTGGTTGTTACGCTCAGTCTGACCATTTGTCTGGGGATGGTAAGCCGAAGAGAGACAGACATTAATATTGAGTGCAGAGCAAAACCCCTTCCAGAATCTTGAAGTGAACTGCACTCCACGGTCAGAGATGATCTCATCCAGAACCCCATGCAACCGAAAGACATTCTGTATAACCAAGTTCACTGTATCTTTAGCTGAGGGGAGGCCGGTGGACAGAACAAAATGAGCAGCTTTAGTCAGGCGATCAACTACCACCATGATTGTATTCATGCCCCCGGTGTAGGCAGCTCCACAATAAAGTCCATTGATATAGACCCCCAAGGGCGGGACAGAACAGGTAATGGTTGTAGAAGACCCGTAGGTGCCACATGAGGAGTCTTGTAATGAGCACATACCTCGCAAGAGAGAACATAGTCCTTGGTATCCTTCAGGCAAGTTGGCCACCAGAAGAATCGGCTCAGGAACTCTTGTGTCTTCTGTACCCCCCTGTGACCAGCCAACTTGGAGTCATGTACCAACTTGAGGATCTACAGACGGATGACCTCAGGGACATAGATACGTCGATCTCTGAATGACATGCCACCCTTAAAGACAAGATTAATATCCACAGGTGGGTTGGCCAGAAATACATCACCGTCATAGGCCTCCCTGCACTCCTTCCACAAGTCCTGATCGTGGATAACTCCGATAAAATTGGCATCAGATAGAATGTTCTTGGACTGGGCTCCAGGTACGGAATCCGCAGCATGGATTCGGGATAAAGCATCAGCCTTCCCATTACGAGAACCTGGACAGTACGAGATAACAAAGTTAAATTGATTTAAAAATAAGTTCCAACGAGCCTGATGAGGAGAAATACATCTAGCGGATCTAAGGAACTCTAAATTGCGATGGTCAGTTAGAACTATGATCTGTTGTGCAGCTCCTTGCAGATGATGCCTCCATTCTTTGAAAGCCGCAATAATAGCCAGCAATTCATTGTCTCCCACGTCATAATTCTTCTCTGCTGAGGTTAGACTATGGGAAAAGAAAGCACAAGGATGTAGCAGACCCTTCTCTCCAGTTCTTTGGGAGAGAATAGCCCCCAAAGCATTATCAGAAGCGTCCACCTCCACAATGAAAGAAAGTGTTGGATCTGAGTGTATCAACAGCGGTGCTGATGTGAAACAGATCTTCAGCCGATCAAAAGCTTCTTGAGCCTGTGATGACCACTTAAAGGGCTTTTCCTTCTTTGTCAAGGAAGTAATGGGACGGACAATATCAGAAAAATTTTGAATGAAGCGTCTGTAGAAATTTGCAAAACCAATAAAACGTTGGACCTCCTTAACGTTCTTGGGTACCGGCCAGTCAAGGATAGCCTGAATCTTACCAGATTCCATGTTTAGCCCTTGGGGAGAGATGATATAACCTAAGAACTGTATCTCATAACGATGGAACGCGCATTTCTCTGGCTTAATATACAGATGGTTCTCTTGCAGACGTCTTAAAACAGTTTTGACATGTTCTTCATGTTCCTGTAGAGAGTCAGAAAAGATTATTATAACATCCAAATAGATCACTACAAACTGGTCCAACAAATCTCTGAAAATGTCATTAGCAAGGTGTTGAAACGTTGCAGGGGCGTTACAAAGCCCAAATGGCATCACAAGAGATTCAAAGTGTCCATACCGGCATTTGAATGCTGTCTTCCACTCATCCCCTGGACGAATACGCACCAAATTATAAGCCCCACGAAGATCCAGTTTAGAGAACACCTTAGCATGGCGGACTCTTTCCAGTAATTCGGAAATCAGAGGCAAAGGGTATCGGTTTCGTACGGTTACCTTATTGAGTTCCCGATAGTCAACACAGGGTCTCAGGGTCCCATCCTTCTTCTTTACAAAAAAGATAGGTGCCCCTGCTGGTGAGGAAGAAGGATGTATGAAGCCTTTGGCCATATTTTCATCAATATACTCCTTTAAGGCTTGAAGCTCAGGTGCCGCCAAAGGCTATACGTTACCAAAAGGAATAGCTGCCCCAGGAAGCAACTCAATGGGACAGTCATAATGCCTGTGTGGAGGAAGCTGATCTGCATTCTTCTTGTCACAGATGTCAGAGAACTCTTTATATGCTTGAGGTAAAGAAAATACCTGTACATGTGGTTCCGTAGCCGTGGACACAGGGACAGCTTCTGTTAACGCTGAGTTGCTCCTTGATGGAAAGATAATCTCCTTGGTCTCCCAGTTGATAATTGGGTTCTGAGAATGCAACCAAGGAATGCCTAAAATCATAGGAAAATGAGGAGAAGAAATTAGCAAGAAAGAAAGTTGCTCCTGATGATTAGGCTCCAACAAAATTTCAAGTGGTACGGTCTCCTGATCCACAGGCCCAGAGATTAAAGGTGACCCATCCACTGTTTGCATGGTAATTGGAGAGGCTCTTTGCTGAATTTCAATACCATGTTCCTTGGCAGATGCGATATCCATGAAATTGCCACCTGCACCAGAGTCAATCATAGCTGCACTGGAAATTCACTGTCCTGAACACAGGATCTTAATAGGGAGAAAACAGTGAGAGTTCTTTTCCTTAAGCTCCTTGGGGGGTGAAGTCATAGAAAGTGAATGGAATACAGCATTTAAAGGCAGGCTACATTCAGAGATGTCAGATTCATCATCACAGTTGTCATACTCCCCTACTGCTGCTAGCACCTTGTTTGGCCGTCTAGGACACTTAGGACAATTGATCAAGAAGTGGTCAGACTGGCCGCAGTAGAAACATAGACTTTCATGAAAGCGATGGTCCCGGCGCTCATTGATCTCGTGCCTCTGAACGGAATCAATTTGCATGGGCACCTCCTCCACCTCCCGAGATGTTTTACCTGCAGGCTCTTTGGAAGGAAGGGAAAAGTTAGAAATACGGTTATATGCAGCAAACTTCTCCTGCCTACGCTCAGTAAGGCGAATGTCAATGCGCACACAATGCTGTATAAATGTCTCTAGCTCTTGTGGTGAGTCAGAGTGAGCTATTTCATCTTTTACAATACTAGACAGACCCCTTTTAAAAATAGGCAATTGTGCATAACTGTCCCAATTGGTATCTACCGCTAATCTCCTGAATTCAGTAGCATACTCAATAACAGAACGTTTTGCCTGGCGTAAAGATAATAAAGCAGATTCAGCGGTTGCACAGCGATTAGGATCATCAAACATTAATGCCATAGCGGCCAAGAAATCATCCAAGTTATTTAACCGTGGGTCACGAGACTCAATAATCGGATTCGCCCAGGCGAGTGCTCGTGTGGTCAGCAGCATTATTACACACAATACTTTAGATCTATCATTAGGAAAACGGTCAGCATGCACATCAAAATATAGCATACATTGATTCACAAAGCCATGAAATTTGTCACGATCACCATTAAATCTGAATGGGGGCAACTTAGGTGGGCTAGCTGGTGGCGGTTGCCCAGAGGGAAAAGTCGCTTGTGAAGCTATTTGCGTGCTTATGTCCTGAAAAGCCCATCCATACTGGGACTCTATGCCAGCAAGTTTGTTTTCCTGGGCTGCCATGCAGGTGCTTAAGTCCTGCAAAGTCTGCCCAAACACTTGTTGATTGTGTTCAAAGCTTCCAAACTTCTTTTGCAGACCTCCCACATCTTTCTGCAGTGATCTAATTATGGAAAACACCTGCTCTAGTCTGCTTTCTGCAGTCATTGTTCCAGCAGTCTCCTTTTTATTTTTAGGCTAAAGTATCCTGTAATAATTATAGGGGATTACTCAGGAGACTCTTTGCGTGGAACAAGACAACTACAGGACACAGTTTTATAAGTGGTAACGTCTATATTATCACATGGTGATTCAAACAGGTGCAGATAGAAACTCAAGTCCACAACACTTGGAGTAAATATTAAATGCAGCTTAGCAGTCTATAGGAAACTTCAGAGGAAAATGCAATCCCGCAGAAAGTCTATGAAGCACAATTATTCTTGAGGATACTTGACACGAATAAGTCCTTGCTTAGTCCAAAACACAGATATGCTTATAAGGCAGTTCAAATAATATCTTAGCTTAACCAGGGAGGCCTGGGTAATAGTCTCAGGTTCTTGCAGAGCAGCAACAGCTTACATGTCCAGCAAATGCAGATGGAAGTAAATGCGAACAGCAGATGAAGGAGGATTACTGGAACTGGTGTATGCAGCAGGAACTCAGAGCAGAGTAGCAGGATAACCCCACAGGTTCACAGGAGCAGGTATATAGCCAGGCAGTAACCAGAGGTCAGGAGCTGGATGCAAGGCAGAATACTCTAGCACAGACTGAAGGCTGGGGTGGAGTTTTATAGCAGGAAGACACAGTGCACATGAGACCAAAGATGCCATCTTGGAAAAGGGCAGTAATGCACAAAAGGTAATAAAAAATGTTCAGAGTCCTGACACTAATACTGTGCTGCTGTGAGGACTCAGGAGGTCACATTTGCTAACCAAAATCATTTGAGCTAAAATTGTCATGCAGGCACCAGGCCCCATTTCCTAATCAAAATCGTTAGGGCTAATATTGGGGTGAAGACAGGAGGCCCCATTTCCTAATCAAAATCATTTGGGCTAATATTGGAGTGCAGGCAAGAGGTCACATTTACTAATCAAAATCATTTGGTCTAATATTGGGGTGCAGGCACCAAACCCCATTTCCTAATTCATATCGTTTGGGCTAAACGAACCACAGATGGGCGAGTCTGCAGAGCTGTTCACACATTCTATTGGCATCAGAGGTTTGCTCCAAAGATTCACAGAATCCAGAGGAGAGAAGCATTTGAACCAAAGCCCCAAATATTTTCCTGTTGGATCCAGGGAAAGATAAAGTAGGGTCCGAACAGAATCCAGACCCTCATCACCCGACGCCAACCCCCGGGGGTGGATGTGATCCTGATGCTAAGTAGGTCACCAGAAAAAGTCATGGAGGAGGTTACATTGCAGCTTTCCACACAGAAATGGAGTTATGCAACCATGATAAGCACTGCATCCATGGCCACAACTGTGGCTGTGGCCAGCACCTGTCACGAAAATGCAGTTCGCAGGGGCAGCAAGAGTTGCCTAACCTGGGCCTTTTTTGAGACCGCAAAGGATGACCCAACTCACGTTATCTGTCTTCTCTGCAAAGAATGACTCAGTAGAGGCAAAAATTACAATAGTTTGACTACTACATGCATGAATCGGCACATGCGTGATCAACATGCCTTGGGAATCACACTGCGCTACAATGTGGACTAGCGGGCCTCGCCTACCATCGGCCGTCCTATTAATCACATCAGCAGCTTCTTCCCCCTCCATCACAATTGCAAGTGTTCTCTCATAGATCTCCGTCCACAGAACTTCCACTTGTTTACCCTACAGTCAAGGTGAGTGAAAGCCCGTCAGCTGTTGCAGAAGTGGAGATGCCAGATGTTTTTGTTTCACTGAGCACACCACATCTTTCTCAATCCACTATAAAATCTCAGCCTGCACCTCATTTACAGTCCAGCAGTTTGTCTTGTTCACCCTACTCAACTCTCTCTCAGTACAGCAGCCAGCCTTCAGTCCCGCAGTTGCAGTAACGTAAAAGAATGTTTCCTCCTACACATGCCAAAGCTAAGAGCTTGAACTCCACCATCTCCAATCTGGTGGCCACAGAAATGCCGCCTTTCCACCTGGTGGGTACAGATGGTTTCCAAAAGCTGATGGCTATTGCATTCTCTGTCGCAGTTGCCATTACTTCTCTAAGAAAGCCAAACCTGCACTGCACCAGCATGTTGCAGGCAACATCACCTGTTCCCTGAAAAACTTTATGTCTGCCAGGGTGCATTTCACCACTAGCACCTGGATGAGCAAACATGGGCAGTGGCATTAAATTTAACTGACAGGACACTGGGTGACTCTGGTGGCTGTGGGGGCAGGTGGGCAAGGTGCTGCTCCACAAGTCTCGGAATCACCAAAGCTGGTGGAGCAAACCTCTGTATCTAACACTTCCTCCACTGCTTATGCCTCCTCTACTTCCTGTAGGGCTTCCACCTGTGCCCTCAACCCCTGCCTTAATGAGACACCCATTCCATCTGTGCAGAGAGAATCTCACCTCCATACGTCGCAGCGAGGGCTTACCGCAGTCAGGCAGCGTTTACATTAATATGCTTTGGAGATCGAAGTCTCAAGAGTTGTGGACAGCTATCCAGGCTGAGTTTGAGCAATGGCTGTCTCCACTGAACCTGGTGGCAGCCCTATGCCGGTGCAACCTCACAAATTTACCTTACATGGCTCACATCTTCAATCTGCTGGTACACTAATTTCTTCACCACTATCCAGATCTGGATGCGCTGCTGCAGATAGCACAATCGCTGTGAGCTCACTTCTGCCTTTCACACCCCACGGGTCATTGACCTACAGAGGTCTTTTGGGCTACCAGTTAACTGTTTGATTTGCAATGTGCTGACATGGTGGAATTCCACTCTGCACATGTTGCAGTGACTGTGTAAGCAGCATTGAGTCTTGGTGCAGTATGTCCTTTTTCATAGCCTGGTACAGACATGGTGCAAATCATGCTTGCATAATGGGCAGAGATAACAGACCTCTGCATCCTTCTGCACAGTTTCAAAATGGCTACTAAGATGGTTAGCACTGATGATGCCATCATCAGATTCACTATTCTGGTCATCTACATACTGTAGCACACTTTGAATAGTTTCCGGGAGGAGGTGGTGGTCCCAGAGGAAGAGGTGGAAGCAGACAAGCATGTGGAAGGGATAGCAATATTTCAAATATCCAGCCTGTTGTCACATAGGCGGGTTGCTTTGAGAGGAAGGATTACAGTGATCGAGAGGGGCTCATGGTACCAGACGAACTGTTACTGAAGGTGCAGGAGCCGAGGAGCAAATAGAGGAGGACGAGGACGAAGAGGTGATAGGCACGCAACAGTCAGTAGATGAAGAGGATTATGATCCCCTCTCCATTGTCAGTGGTTGGCGGGAGGGGACGGAGGAAGCAGGCTTGAGTATTACCCCGCCAGCAACACACCATGAACTTGGACTTCATGGAAGCACCAGACACATAAGCACCTTCTTGCTGCAACATGATGCCCATACTGTTAGGAATAGAAATAGTGCTAGCTACTGGGTTGCCACTGTGTTAGATCCACGGTACAAGAGTAAATTTTGCCAGATGAAAAGGGAAACGCACATGCTGGAGTATCAAAACATGCTTGTAGACAATCTTAAGAGTGGTTTTCACCAAGAGAACAGTGAGGCACACGGTGTGCTTCGCAGTTGTACACTTCCAACCCCGGGAACATTGAGATGGCAATGCAAAAACATTAGCAGCAGCAGTGTAAGTGGCATAAGTAATTCCTATGAGTCATTTCACACTTTTTTTAGACTAGCCCATGCACCAGCAGAACAGAGTTCAAGTCTGATACATTGTGAACGGCTGGAGAGGATTATGCAGGAGTATCTCTTAGCTCAATATCAGTAGCAACCAGAGGGGTGGACCATTTAGCATTTTGGTCTTCAAAAATAAGAGTGTGGTGGGAGCTTGCCTGTCACATCTTGGAGGTTTTGCCATGACCACAGCCAGCGTTCTCTCAAAACGTGTCTTCAGCGCTGCTAGTGGTGTCATGACGGATAAGCACATCCAGCAGTCCCTTGAAAGTTTAGACAGCTTAACTTTCGTCAAGATGAACAAGTTATGGATCTCCAATGACTTTTACATGCTAATACCAGACTGGGCAGACTAGGTGATGGTGTAGTTTTTAGTGTGCTGCATTGCTCTTGCGTTATCGCAGTCTGTGACACCTTTGTTGTGGCTTCTGTGCCTGCTGTTGTCACTGCTGCTGATATTACAAACAATTTGGATCTCCATCTGGTGAGCTGCCTTAGTGGAAGGGGTGTCAGAGGCCCATTATACCACTTTAGTGGTGTGTGGCAATAATTTTTTGAAATGCAGAGACTTCAAGTTGGATCTCCATCTGGTGGGTTGACTGTAGTGGAAGGGGTGTCAGAGGCCCATTATACTATTTCTACTATGGGGAAAGTGATGCCACTTTAGTGGTGTGTGGCAATACTTATTTTTAAATGTTTGCAATCCAAGTTGGGTCTCCTTCATGTGTTTTGCCTATAGGAGTAGGGCCCCCAGAGCAGCAGGCCTACACTTACTTTTAGTCAACTACCAGTATTAGTAACCTTAAATTTGTATAACATTTGTTATCTATGAAGCTAATATTTGTTCCACCTGTGTGTGGCTGAGCAAAAAAGCAGTTTGAGCTGTTGCATGAGGTATCAGGGCTCCCAGCAAAGCAGTCTTACACCGCTCCCTCACCCACCTCGTCTTAATTTAAATTTAAATTAAAATGATTAATGCTGGCCCAGACCCTGATACCTCTTGCATGGTCCATGGCTGACTGCTGCTGTACCATTCTAAAATTTCTACTGTGGGGGAATTGATCAGTCAACTATCTGTGGTCTACTAAGGTAGTGGCCTACCAAGGTCATATTTGTGTCACCTGAGTGTGGCTGAGCAAAAATCCATTTGAGCTGTTGCATGAGGTATCAGGGCTACCAGCATAATAGGCTTACATCGCTCCCTCACCCACCTCGTCTTAATTGAAACTTGAATTCAAAGCTCATGCATGGTCCGTGACTAACTGCTGCTGTGCCATTCTAAAATATCTACTGTGGGTGAATTATCATCAGTCAACTACCTGTGTTACTATCCTTAAATTTTTCTAACAATAGTAGTCTACAAAACTGATGTTTGTGGCACCTGACTGTGACTGAGCAGAAATCCAGATTGAGCTTTTGCATGAGGAATCAGGACTTCCAGCAAAGCAGGCTGACACTAGTCCCTCACCCACCTCATCTAATTTAAACTTAAATTAATGCATGCATTAATTAAATGAATGCATGCATGCCCTATGGCTGACTGCTGCTGTGCCATTCTAAAATTTCTACTGTGGGTGAATTAATCAGTCAACTACTTGTGTTACTATCCTTTAATTTTTATAACATTTGTGGTCTACCAAGCTGATATTTGTGGCACCTCAGTGTGACTGAGCAAAAAAGCAGATTAAGCTGTTGCAGGCTTACACCACTCCCTCACCCAACTCAACTTAATTGAAACTTCAATTTAAAGCTCTAAATGCTGGCCCAGACCCCGATACCCCTTGCATGGACCATGGCTGACTGCTTCTGTGCCATTCTAAAATTTCTACTGTGGGTCAATTAATGACACTTTTCCTCAGGTCTGCCCCTAATTTTTGGAAATGTTTGAACTCCAAGTTGGGTCTCGTTCATGTGTGTTGCTTGAATTTGGTAGACCTCTCAGAACACAAGGCCTATGCCTGTCACTCATCCACCTGTTACTGATCAATGTTTCAGCTAGAAATGCAGGTCAAAACCAGGTCACAGGCCCTATCCCATGCATCCGTGCTGGGAAATTATACTATTTGCACTCTGGGTCAACTGATACAACTTTTCCTGGGGTCTACTCAACTTTTCCTGGGGTCCACTCAAAAGACATGGGTTCATCCATAGATGACAAAGCTTCTTTACCATGAAAACTATTAACCCATTATCTACCAATGTCCTTTTTTTGGGACGCCTAATCTTTAGCTTCTAGCAACTAAGATTTTATAATTTTTATAATTAGGTCCAATTTTTTGTGTTGTGTTTGTAAAATGAATGTTTTCAAAATAGGAAATCATGTCATTGTCATTTTTAATTGAATATTGGGACGCCCTTTTCTGAAAAATCCGTACTTGTAAAAATTTAAATTTGGCAAGTAACGGGTTAATCTGTGGGATAACCTACTTCAGGAGCTGGTCACACCAGGATCTACGTATGGAAAGGCTCATATGCTTTCTTGGAAGAAAATAAAATTAATACTTTTGTAAATGATAAAAATCATTTTTATGAATGTTGAACCAGTTGATCAACAATCAAGACCAGGAGGGAAAAACTTTATCTTTAGGGCAGACTGGATCATGCATTAGGGATGAACCATAATACGATTATTTTATCATTTGCCACCCTTGTTTGAACTTAATGGACATACAGTATGTCTTTTTCAACCATACTATGTGAGGTGCATTTGACTCTCTGGAAAATACAGTTGTGACCAGATTTTACAGTGACTATTGCTTTACAATCCTACAGAGGGATAATATCTGCTTATGTGCTACCAAGATTACTACAAAAGTGCCTTCAAGATATGAAACAGACCCTCTTTCTGCTACATGGGACAGTTCATTTAGTTAAAAGAAAGATGAGAATTGGAAAATGCATTAATTTAGCAGAACATATTGCCTTTGAAACCACTGAAATGCATATTAGTCCTGACAGGTTTATAATTAATTGACAGTGAATATATTCCAAGCAGCCCCAGGCAGCTAATTAAAAGCCACTATTCATTTACTATACTAAGAGGGATAGAAAATAATAGGGTTTAGGCAACGAATGTTTGACTCAAGTATGTCTGTGACATCTTAGAAGCCTTTTCCTCCAGCTTGCTGTTCAGAAATGCAAAATACACTTTTGAGGTGAGACATAAATGTTTCCTCCTGACAAACTATAAAACAGAATATAATACTACGGTGATCTGCTACCTGGCACTTACTAAAATATTTATTAGCTCATGCATATTAGCGAAGCCTCTTTTAAGACTTAAATTAAAGTTCTGTGAGTATTAGATATAAATACATGAAACTTTGGACATTATTACATTAGGAAAAAGTGCTTCTTCACATTCCGCAGCATGCAACCCACTTTTTCCTATTTCCAGTAGTTTTGCCAATGATCATAAACATCTTCAGTCACCAAAACAGTTGTCTGAGTTAAAACAGTCAATTCACAGGGAGGAGGAGGACGCAACTGCAGTGTATGTGTGTTTATGTGTGTGCCTGTGCACGCATGTGTGTAATGTATGTGTGCGCATGTGTGTCCTTAAATTGTTTCACTAGGGAAAATAATATCATAAATAAGGTAGATTTGTTCATTTAAAAGCCACTATCTTAAAGAGGTTGTAGTTTTTTAGAAAACTTTGTCATATGCTGTCACTAAACTTAGTGATTGGCTGCAGTGTTGTCAAGATGATGTCACCACTGCAGCCAAACAATACAGACTGGAGCAGTGGCAGAAAGCTGGTGTTGGACCCAGTGAGGGTAAGTAGTGCTATTTGGGTTTTTTTAGAACTAGCAGCATATGGAGTAAAGTTTTCCAGTATTACCTGTGAATACTCTTGCCATACATATATTGATCTTATTTCCAATCTTCAGCTCTTTGTCAGAGAACCAGAAAGAAGACTTGGAATCAAAGGCAACATTCGTCAGCACTGCTTCTTCCAACTGATAGACTGGGAAAGACTGGAAAAGAGGGAAATTGAGCCTCCATTTAAACCTAAAGTGGTAATGAAGAGACTACTTTTACCATAGTGTATTGATCCTGTACCTCACTAGATGAGGTCAATAATCGTAGCGCTAATGATCACTAAAATGTATAGTGATCGGTCACTATTTTCTTCTTCATCTTTAGTAATTTTTATTTAGAATGAATAATTAGATGGAATGTGGCATCAGAAAATTACCTATTTTTTAAATCATTTTTTTTTTCATTAATTTTCTGCATAACAATCCATATAATAAAATGAGCTTTTGCGATTTTCAGACTGGTCAATAAGCCTAATTTTAGACACACACTTCGTGTCCTTTACAGAAGGCTTTTCAGAAGTCTTATTATCATCACAGACAATGGAATGAAACACTTCTTAAGACAGCAGATAACACAAAAATCCAACATTTACAATGCCATCCCCCTCCTCCCAGTATAATTGATAAACATGTAACTCACTCATACACTGGAAATGAGAATAATAAAGCTTACAACACAGGGAAGCTGCACTCACACCCTACTGGTCCCTGTACAGATTAGAAAATCCATAGCTGCACAACTGAAATCACCACCTCAGACCTGGGTCCCTGAAAGGCCGTCGAGGGGTTTCTTGTGAATTCTAAGGAACCAGAAAGGAGGCTGCTGTGCACAGCTAATCAGGAGAGGAAAAGTGTGCAGAGGGATATGAGGACCCAGGGTAAGGAAACTTATGGCACATGCACAAAGGGGAAATAAGGAGGACTAGGAAGAAAAATAGATGAAACAAGAATAATCTACCACCAACCTAACTGAGGTGAAAGGAAAGGAGTTGGGAAGGCAGACAAGCAAATGCACAGCAGAAATACAAATGGTGTTTGCCTATCAGGAAAAATCCCTTCGCTGAAGAGCTGGAACTCCTTAGCACTAATGCATTTAGAAGTATAGCCAGCAAGGAAATGTAGTGAAGGGAAAATATATATAGCCCGACCCAAAATTTGATGAAGAGGAGCAAACTTAAAAAGTAAAAATAAAGCCAATAGGAACCATCAGCACAAGGACATGGAAGAAAAGGGTAATAGCTCGGTAGACAAAATAACCGACCACGGACAAGGTTACTGGATCGATTCCCTAAACCAAGTCATGACAACAATGAACTGTGCCTTAATCAGAATAGGCACATTACATTCTTCAATAAAACCAGGTAGGGTATTAGTCAGTCTGTTACTGCTAATATATACACTGGGGCAAAAAAGTATTTAGTCAGTCAGCAATAGTGCAAGTTCCACCACTTAAAAAGATGAGAGGCGTCTGTAATTTACATCATAGGTAGACCTCAACTATGGGAGACAAACTGAGAAAAAAAAATACAGAAAATCACATTGTCTGTTTTTTTATCATTTTATTTGCATATTCTGGTGGAAAATATGTATTTGGTCAGAAACAAACAATCAAGATTTCTGGCTCTCACAGACCTGTAACTTCTTCTTTAAGAGTCTCCTCTTTCCTCCACTCATTACCTGTAGTAATGGCACCTGTTTAAACTTGTTATCAGTATAAAAAGACACCTGTGCACACCCTCAAACAGTCTGACTCCAAACTCCACTATGGTGAAGACCAAAGAGCTGTCAAAGGACACCAGAAACAAAATTGTAGCCCTGCACCAGGCTGGGAAGACTGAATCTGCAATAACCAACCAGCTTGGAGTGAAGAAATCAACAGTGGGAGCAATAATTAGAAAATGGAAGACATTCAAGACCACTGATAATCTCCCTCGATCTGGGGCTCCACGCAAAATCCCACCCCGTGGGGTCAGAATGATCACAAGAAGGGTGAGCAAAAATCCCAGAACCACGCGGGGGGACCTAGTGAATGAACTGCAGAGAGCTGGGACCAATGTAACAAGGCCTACCATAAGTAACACACTACGCCACCATGGACTCAGATCCTGCAGTGCCAGACGTGTCCCACTGCTTAAGCCAGTACATGTCCGGGCCCGTCTGAAGTTTGCTAGAGAGCATTTGGATGATCCAGAGGAGTTTTGGGAGAATGTCCTATGGTCTGATGAAACCAAACTGGAACTGTTTGGTAGAAACACAACTTGTCGTGTTTGGAGGAAAAAGAATACTGAGTTGCATCCATCAAACACCATACCTACTATAAAGCATGGTGGTGGAAACATCATGCTTTGGGGCTGTTTCTCTGCAAAGGGGCCAGGACGACTGATCCGGGTACATGAAAGAATGAATGGGGCCATGTATCGTGAGATTTTGAGTGCAAACCTCCTTCCATCAGCAAGGGCATTGAAGATGAAACGTGGCTGGGTCTTTCAACATGACAATGATCCAAAGCACACCGCCAGGGCAACGAAGGAGTGGCTTCGTAAGAAGCATTTCAAGGTCCTGGAGTGGCCTAGCCAGTCTCCAGATCTCAACCCTATAGAAAACCTTTGGAGGGAGTTGAAAGTCCGTGTTGCCAAGCAAAAAGCCAAAAACATCACTGCTCTAGAGGAGATCTGCATGGAGGAATGGGCCAACATACCAACAACAGTGTGTGGCAACCTTGTGAAGACTTACAGAAAATGTTTGACCTCTGTCATTGCCAACAAAGGATGTATTACAAAGTATTGAGATTAATTTTTGTTTCTGACCAAATACTTATTTTCCACCAGAATATACAAATAAAATGATAAAAAAACAGACAATGTGATTTTCTGGATTTTTTTTTCTCAGTTTGTCTCCCATAGTTGAGGTCTACCTATGATGTAAATTACAAACGCCTCTCATCTTTTTAAGTGGTGGAACTTGCACTATTGCTGACTGACTAAATACTTTTTTGCCCCACTGTATGTGGCTTTTCTGGAAGAAATAGAAATGAGTGCAGATTTAGGTCTAGTGGCTAAGTGTGAAAATTGCAAGATTCAGGAATTGTTTACCAAAATTTAAAAAAAAATATGCATTTATTAGAAAAACCTAATTTAAACAGGTAATTTTCTAATGTCATATTCTCTTTAAAGGATAAATGATAAAATCATTTCCTCATAATGTTTTCTTGCCCCCTCCAGAAATCAGCGAATGATTGCAGCAACTTCGACAAAGAATTTTTAAACGAGAAAGTCAGAATATCAAGTACAGACAGGACACTGATTAACAGCATGGACCAGAACATGTTCAATAACTTTTCATTTGTGAATCCAAAAATGGAGTCAATTGTCTGCTAAGATGATGTCTTTATTAGCCAAAAAAAACAGATTTCATATTAATTTGCATGAAACATTTCTGGCCTGTAAATTATGAACTGACAATGCCTACATTCTATTTTCATCATCAGTTTACCATTGGTGGAAAGACAGTGTATGACATAACGTTATTATCAACCTCTGATAAGAAATCCCAATACATATGTGAAAGGCTAGTAGACAACTATTAAGTAGTCAGAAAAGAAGCTGTATTTATTGTATGCTGATGACCGGGGACATTTAAGAGTTTGAATTTTAACATTGAAGGGATGCATGTAAATAGTTAGCAATATGCTATTTCTAAATGTCATTTTTAATGTAAATATATTTGTAAATTATTGGAATTCTACTATAAAAGTCTGTGCAAGAAGGTGTGTATATAACATAGACTTGATATACCGTAACCTCACAGTTACTAATACGTTGGAATGTATTTAATCTATAATGTTAGTTTACGGCTGACATATATGATTTCTAATACCTGAGCATATAATGGCCAATATAAGTAGCAGCAAATGTCTTAAAATGTGTAATATTTTAGAATAGCAGACAAATATGTACATTGAAATATTTGAAATGTATTTTCCTTTCGTAGATGATATTGATGCATACAATACAAAGTGTTGGCACCCTTATTGCAATTCCAAATGATTTGGTATACACATGTTTATTTATTTTCCTTTCCTTACCAACACAAAAAAAAACAAGAAAAAAAAGGCTGTGGTAAGTAACAGGTGTGGGCATTATGAAAATCACACCAGAAACCAGATAAAAAGTGGAGAAGTAGACTCAATCTTTGCATAATGTGTCACACTAAGCATGGAGAACAGAAAGAGAAGACAACTGTCTGAGGACTTGAGAACCAAAATTGTTGAAAAATATAACAATCTCAAGGTTACAAAGTCCATCTCCAGATACCTTGATGTTCCTTTGTCCACAGTGCACAACATAATCAAGAAGTTTAGAATGCATGGCATCTAATCACCCTGGATGTGGACCGCAGAGAAAAATGAGAGATGGGCGCGGCCATCTTTCCTGTGGCTGCGTGTGCGCAGATGGAGCGCTCTGCTGCCCGGGGCTTCAGGAAAATGGCCGCGGGATTCCGCGCGTGCGCAGATGGAGATCGCGGCGGCCATTTTCCTGAAGCCCCGGGCAGCAGAGCGCTCCATCTGCGCATGCGCGGCCACAGGAAAGATGGCCGCACCCACCGGTAAACGGCTGAATAGCGCAGATCGCGCTGTTTTTCATCACCTGGGCAGTGGATTTGCCTTTTGGACATGCGCACATCACTACGCCACCAACGTAATGATGAGCAGGATTCTGGGGGAGAAACAGTGCTGTCACCACGCCCATAGGACCAGACCAGCGTGAGTGACAGCAGAAAACGGCGACTTTACAAAGGTATTTCGGCAGCATAGGTGGGTAATAAAGGCACACAAAGACACTAATGTAACGCCCAGCTCTGCCCCTATTTAACGCTATTTTTAGCTCATCTTCAAAAAACGGGGTGACAGGTTCCCTTTAAGTGCAAATGCATAAGTCAGCTAGCACATTGATACCTCCCAAAATACAGGACACTTATTATAAATGGATATTGTTTGGTTACAATAAAGTACAAATGCATAGATCAATAAACATAAATATTTCCCAAGCACAGGGCACGCAAACATTTCTAATAGGTAGAAATGATCACATATAGTTACCAGCTTGAACCCTCTGTACGTTTCACTTACTGCCTCATCAGAAAGTCTGGATGGTGCATACGCAGCCCCAATCAAGTTCTAAAGAAATTCAAGCTGTCTTGTAGGCTCAAGGTGCATCAGTGTCAGCACTAACTATCCATCGACATTTGAATTAAATGAAACTCCATAGCAGGAGACCTAGGAGGACCCCACTGCTGACATGGAGATATAAAAAAAGCTAGACTGCAGTTTGCCAAAGTGTACGTGAGTAAGACAAAATCTTTCTGGGAAAGAGTCTTGTAGACAGATGGTAACGCACATCATTCTTCTGTTTAACCAAAACAGAAAAAGTCCTACAAAGAAAAGAGCAGAGTACCTACAGTCAAATATGGTGGAGGTTCAAAGATGTTTTGGGTTGTTTTGCTGCCTCTGGCACTGGGTGACTTGACTCTGTGCAAGGCATCATGAAATCTGAAGATTACCAACTGATTTTGGGTTGCAATGTAGTGCCCAGTGTCAGAAAGCTTGGTTTGTGCCCTAGGTCATGGGTCTTCCAGCAGAACAATCACCACAAACATACCCAAATATCAAAAGCACCCATACATGGATGGAAACAAAGTGCTGGAGAGTTCTGAAGTGGCCAGCAAAGATTTGGGATTTAAATCCCATTGATCACCTGTGGAGGGAGCTTAAAATTGCTGATGGGAGAGGGCACCCTTCACATATGAGAGCCCTGGAGCAGTTTGCAAAAGAAAATTGGTTTAAAATTCCAGTTGAGAGGTGTAAGAAGCATGTAGATTTCTATTGGAAGCGATTGCAGTTATTTACTCCAAAGGGTGTGTTAGGGCTAGCGGAACGCACCGAGTAAATAGATGAAGTTATTGGTGCGTTCGCAGCTTGGGGTCCACCGTGCAGGAGGAACCTGCTGCTAGCAAATGGCACTATATGGTGGTATAAGCGAACTCTGTTACTTCACAGAGTTGCCGACAAAAGAAAGCACTGTGCCCTGTTAGACTCACAGGAGTACACAGCTAACTGCTGAGCTGATAGCAGTCAGTGGTCTTGCACACACACAAACTCCTCACCGGAGGTGCCGGTATACTAGGGCCTTATTTCAGCCGGGGCCCTAAATACATACGCACAAGAGCACACTGGCGCAAAGCACAAAACATAGATTGATACTAGCGCATGGCCGTGCGGTCATGCGAACCTTTCATTGCTGCAGCAACTTCAGGACCTTCTCAGAGGGACCAATGGGAGGCTGCCACAGAATTTGAGCAACTTCAGGACCTTTCTAGAGGACCAATGGGAGTTCCTGCAGTACCTGAGCATGTGACCCTTGATCTCCAACGAGAGATCTTACCCTGGGCATGCTCAGAAGGTGAAAAGTAGGACTTAGACCCAAAGACATCTGCTCGTCGCTGACCAGTACTGGCTACAATGGCAGAAGCTGGAAAGGTAGCAGTAACCCCTTGCATAGTATCAGACTGAGCGAGATGCTGGGACCGACGCCTCCGCTAAGCAGGCTCCACTGCAGCAGAAGAATGGGAGACCGCAGTGGAGATGGCATGAGATTCCCCCTGTGCAGAGGCGGGAACTCGACCCCTAACATTACCCCCCCTCCTAGGGCCCCCCCTCCCTGGACCTCGCTACTCTCAAAGGCAGCAATGAGCTGCAGAGCCTGAGTGTGCTCAGCAGGCTCCCAGGACCTGTCCTCAGGACCATAACCCTTCCAGTCCACCAAATAAAATTTTTTGCCACATACCACCCTGCACCCCAAAATAGCATTCACCTGTCCCGGCAGATGACTCGGTAAACCGGGACATGTATACGGGCTTCAAGAGTGACACATGAAAGGTGTCGGTGTCGGGCATGGCGGAAGGGTCAGACAGTAGACCACAGGGTTATCCTGTTCGAGGACCTTGAAGGGGCCCAAGTAGCGAGGTGCAAACTTAGTGGACTCAACTCGCAGCCTGATGTTACGGGCGGAGAGCCACACTAAGTCACCAGGAACAAAGGTCGGAGCGGGGCGCCTATGTGCATCGGCGGAGGACCTCATTCTCTCCTTGGAGGCCCGAATGGCATCCTGAGTGCGGTCCCAACTGTCCCATGCCTCCACAGCCCAGTCTGCCACCCTGGAGTCGGCGGAAGACACGGGCATAGGCACAGGAACTCACGGATGCTGACCATAGTTAAGGAAGAATAGGGTCTGTCCAGTGGAATCAGCTACGGCGTTGTTCAGCGCATACTCCGCCCACAATAGCAAGGATGCCCAGTCATCCTGCCTGGCTGAAACAAAATGTCGCAGATATGTGACCAAGGTCTGGTTGGCCCTTTCTACCAATCCATTCATCTCGGGATGATATGCAGAAGAGAGATGCAACTCAATGCTGAGAAGACGACAAAGCTCTCTCCAGAACCGAGATGCAAACTGGGAACCCCGGTCACTGACAATTTTGTCCGGCATACCGTGTAGGTGGAAGATGTGTTTTATAAACAACGCTGCCAAGGCCCGTGCAGAAGGTAGCCGTAGAAGCGGTACCAAGTGCACCATTTCAGAAAAATGGTCGGTGATAACCCAAATGATGGTGCAGCCACGAGACTTGAGTAAGCCCACCACAAAGTCCATCCCGACCATCTCCCAGGGCCTGTCTGCCACCGGCAAGGGATAAAGTAACCTAGCTGGCCGTTGTCGAAGAGACTTATTTTTGGCGCAGGAGACACATGCCCGAATATAATCTCCGACGTTACGAACCATATGGGGCCACCAGTACATCCTCACCAGCAGTTCAGATGTCCTCTTTGTCCCAAAATGTCCACCAACCCTGAACGAATGAGACAAGAGAGAACCTCCGGTCGCAAATTAGTAGGTACAAAAGTCTTGCCCGGAGGCACTGACTCTAGCGAAACTGGAGCTACGGTTCTCAGGCTCTTAGAAGGGACAATAAGCCGAGGCTCCCCTTCCTCCTCCCCAGAAGACACAACGGAGCGAGAGAGAGCATCAGCACGAATGTTCTTCTCCCCAGAGAGATAATGGAGGGTGAAGTGGAACCAGGAGAAGAACAAGGACCATCTTTGCTGATGAGAATTTATCCGCTGGGCTGTTTGTAAGTACACCTCATTTTTGTGGTCAGTGAAGACTTGGAAGGGAAAGCGAGCACCCTCCAAAAGATGTCTCCACTCCGAGAAGGCCAACTTCATTGCTAGCAACTCCCTGTCCCCGATGGAATAATTCCTCTCCGCTGGTGTGAAGGTCTTGGAGAAGAAGAAGCAAGGATGCTTCCGACCTTGAGCATCCTTTTGGAAGAGGACTGCTCCAGCACCAACGGATGAGGCATCCACCTCCAATATAAACGGCTTATCAACATCGGGACGATGTAGGATGGGAGTGCTGGCAAAATGAGACTTAATAGAAGTGAAAGCCTTGGAGACCTCTTCAGACCACAATTTGGGATTTGCTCCCTTTTTGGAGAGGGCTACCAAGGGAGCTACCAAAGTTGAGAAGTGGGGGAGGAACTGGCGATAGTAATTAATGAACCCCATAAAGCACTGCACCGCTTTAAGGGAATGGGGTTCTTGCCAGTCCATCACAGCTTGTAGTTTGGCAGGATCCATAGCCAATTCCTGGGCGAAGATGATATAGCCCAGGAAAGGTAAAGACTCCTGCTTAAACGCACATTTCTCCAACTTTGCATAGCAGGAATTTGCCC
The DNA here is from genome assembly GCF_051348905.1 of Ranitomeya variabilis. Classification (NCBI taxonomy): domain Eukaryota; kingdom Metazoa; phylum Chordata; class Amphibia; order Anura; family Dendrobatidae; genus Ranitomeya; species Ranitomeya variabilis. The sequence goes on along the minus strand of NC_135236.1, from coordinate 300,410,363 downwards.
GTAAGAGGTCGACGACTCTGCAAACATCTCTCCGGTGGGAGTCAATATCTGGAGAGAAGATGAGAATATCATCCAGATAGACTACGACCGAGGTGGAGAGCATATCCCAGAAGATATCTTTAGCAAAGTCTTGGAAAATGGCTGGGGCATTCCTGAGCCTGAAGGGCATCATCAGATATTCATAGTGCCCATCTCTGTTATTAAAAGCCGCCTTCCATTCGTCCCCCTCACGAATGCGAATCAGGTTAAAGGCACCCCGCAGATCTAATTTAGTAAATACCCTTGCTCCCAGTAGCCTATCAAAGAGCTCAGAAATTAGGGGCAACGGGTACTTATTCTTAACGGTGATGGCATTAAGACCCCTGTAATCTATGCATGGACATAATTCTCCGTTCTTCTTCTGCATGAAGAAGAACCCCACCCCTGAAGGTGACACTGACTTCCTAATGAATCCTCTTGCCAAATTGGATGTATTGGGATATAGCCTCTGTTTCCGGGAGAGAGAGGGGATAGACCCGTCCCCAAGGAGGTTCTGCTCCAGGCATGAGATCAATAGGACAGTCATAGGGGCGGTTAGGCGGAAGGGTCTCCGCAGCCTTTTTGGAGAACATGTCTGCATGGGACCAATAGCATGTATGTGTGTATAAGTGTGTGCCGTGTACATGTATGTATGTATGTGTGTATAAGTGTGTGCCGTGTACATGTATGTATGTGTGTATAAGTGTGTGCCGTGTACATGTATGTATGTGTGTATAAGTGTGTGCCGTGTACATGTATGTATGTGTGTATAAGTGTGTGCCGTGTACATGTGTGTATGTATGTGTGTATAAGTGTGTGCCGTGTACATGTGTGTATGTATGTGTGTATAAGTGTGTGCCGTGTACATGTATGTATGTGAGTATAAGCATGTGCCGTGTGTGTGTATGTATGTATGTGTGTATAAGTGTGTGCCATCTACGTGCCGTGTGTGTGTATGTATGTATGTGTGTATAAGCATGTGCCGTGTGTGTATGTGTGTATAAGCATGTGCCATGTACGTGTGTGTATGTATATATATAAATTTTTTGCATTATTCTAACTTGAATATATGTTATTAGTATATGTAGCTGGCTGGGTATAGACACACAGTGATAGTGTGTGTGTCATGCACATTTTTAAATATTGACTGAAGAACAGACGAGAGTTCATATATATATAAACACTAGATTGTGGCCCGATTCTAACGCATCGGGTATTCTAGAATATGCATGTCCCCGTAGTATATGGACAATGATGATTCCAGAATTCGCGGAAGACTGTGCCAGTCGCTGATTGGTCGAGGCAACCTTTATGACATCATCGTCGCCATGGCAACCATTATGACATCTACGTCGATACTGTGCCCGTCGCTGATTGGTCGAGGCGAATTCGCGGCAGACTGTGCCCGTCGCTGATTGGTCGAGGCAACCTTTATGACATCATCGTCGCCATGGCAACCATTATGACATCTACGTCGATACTGTGCCCGTCGCTGATTGGTCGAGGCGAATTCGCGGCAGACTGTGCCCGTCGCTGATTGGTCGAGGCAACCTTTATGACATCATCGTCGCCATGGCAACCATTATGACATCTACGTCGATACTGTGCCCGTCGCTGAGACGCGGGATTTCCAGGACAAACAGACAGAAAGACAGACAGACGGAAAAACCCTTAGACAATTATATATATAGATGTTGGCAATCGTTCAACAAATAAGCAAAATGCTCATTTATAGGACAGTTCATAACTCTCCCACATTATTATGAAAAAATTACAGCACATCCTGCACCCAATGTATTATATACTGTATTTAAGGAGTCAGAGTCTGTGTATTTGATACCAACTTCACCAAAATGGACACTGACTCCGACTCGCCAGCTCTGCTGCTTATAACATGATACTATATGGGGACAGAGTGATCTACTAGTGTTCTGTCCCCATCATTCTTCATTAGCCGGTGGGCCGAGGCCGAGAAACAAGAGCCGAATGACTTCAATATTGTAGATCACACGCATTGAACGGCCTGAACTCAGTGCATGTAAATACAACCAAAATGTTTGAGAGTCATAGTGCAATATGTGAGCATTTGGGGCCTCATTTTAAACTTTTGCCTAGGGCCCCACATTGTCTAAAACCAGCCCTGAGTATAGGTCAATAATATCAGATCGGTAGCTGATTTTTTTTTCCAGTCTTGATAAAGGGGTGTGTAAGAGACAGATGTTCCATTTCATTAGGCAGCACAGGCCTCCATGCACCACACTAAATGTCTTACTCCCATCACTATATGAACAAGGGAAAAAATTATGCACATAAAATTTGAGTTTTACACAAGTATTGAAAATCATTAGGGAAAACAAAAGACAATAGTCATAACCGTGTTCACACCTACATTTGAAACTAGAAGTTTACATACACTATATAAAAAGACACATATGCATGTTTTTCTCAATATCTGACATGAAGTCAGAATAAACCTTTCACGTTTTAGGTCAATTAGGATTACCATAATTATTAATATTTGCCAAATGCCAGACTAATGAGAGACAGAATGTTTTACGGCGTTTTTATTACATACTGCAAAGTCAAAACTTTCCATACATTTCAATAGCATTTGGTACCATTGTCCTTAAACTTTATGACTTGGGTCAAATGTTTGGGATATTCTTCCACAAGCTTCTAACAATAGTTGGTCAGAATTTGAGAACATTCCTCCTGACAAAACTGGTGTAACTGATCCAGGTTTGTAGGTCACCTTGCTCGCACCTGCCTTTTCTGCTTTGCAGAATAGGATAGGATTGAGATCAGGGCTTTGTGATGACCACTCCAAAACATTGACTTTGTTATCCTTGAGCTACTTTGTTACCATTTTGGCAGTATGCTTTGGGTCATTGTCCATTTGGAAGACCCATTTCCACCCAAGCTTTAACTTCCTGGCTGATGTCTTGAGATGTTGCTTCAGTATGGCCACATAATCTTCTTTTCTCATGATGCCATCTATCTTGTGAAGTACACCAGTCCTTCCTACAGAAAAACAGCCCCACAACATGATGCTGCCACCCCCGTGTTTCACAGCTGGGATGGTGTTCTTAGGCTTCCAAACTTCTGCCTTTTTACTCCAAATGTAACGATGGTCATTATGCCCAAAAAGGTAAATTTTAGTTTCATCAGACCACAGGACAAATCTCCAAAAATTAAGGTCTTTGTTCCTGTGTGAATTTGCAAACATTAATCTGGCTTTTTTTATGTTTCTTTTGGAGTAATGGCTTCTTCCTGGCAGCGTGAACTTTCAGCCCATGTTGATATAGTACTCATTTCACTGTGGATATTGACACAACCTTACCAGCTTCCGCCATCATTTTCACAAGGCCTTTTGCTTTTGTCCTTGGGATGATATGCATATGTCGGACCAAAGCACACAAAGAAGCAGTGTGTTTCAGGTGTGCATTAAAATACATCCACAGGTGTGTCTCTAATTAACTCAGAAGCATCCAAACACATGACATCATCATATGGGCAGTCCAGAATTGTTAAAAGGCATAGTAATCTTAGTGTATGTAAACTTTTGACTTTGCAGTAAGTAATAAAAATGCCTTAAAACACACACTCTCTCTCTCATTATTCTGGCAAACCCCTACACCAATGAATAAAACTCATATTGTATGTAAAAATTTACACTGTGTCACATACAGCATTAACCCCGTAGTGATGGAGCCAATTTGCAACTTAACCCCTTCATGACCTTGGGATTTTCCATTTTTCCGTGTTCGTTTTATCGCTCCCCTCCTTCCCAGAGCCATAACTTTGTTATTTTTCCATCAATATGGCCATTTGATGGCTTATTTTTTGCGGAACGAGTTGTGCTTTTGAAAGACATCATTGGTTTTACCATGTTGTTTTCTAGAAAACAGGAAAAAAATTCCAAGTGCGGTGAAATTGCAAAAAAAGTGCAATCCCACACTTGTTTTTTGTTTGGCCTTTTTGCTAGGTTCACTAAATGCTAAAACTGACCTGATATTATGATTCTCCAGGTCATTATGAGTTCATAGACACCAAACATGTCTAGGTTCTCTTTTATGTAAGTGGCGAAAAAAATTCCAAAAAATGCGCCATTTTCCGATACCCGTAGCATCTCCTTTTTCATGATCTGGGGTCGGTTGAGGGCTTATTTTTTGCGTTCCAAGCTGATGTTTTTATTGATACCACTTTTGTGCAGATACGTTCTTTTTATCGCCCGTTATTGCACTTTAATGCAATGTCGCGGCAACCAAAAAAACGTAATTCTGGCGTTTTGAATTTTTTTCTCGCTACGCTGATTAGCGATCAGGTTAATGCTTTTTTTTGTTCATAGATCGGGCGATTCTGAATGCGGTGGTACCAAATATGTGTAGGTTTGATTTTTTTTTATTGTTTTATTTTGAATGGGGCGAAAGGGGGGTGATTTAAACTTTTATATTTTTTAATTTTTTTCACATTTTTTTACTTTTTTCAACTTTTGCCATGCTTCAATAGCGTCCATGGGAGGCTAGAAGCTGGCACAACTCGATCAGCTCTGCTACATAGCGGCGATCATCAGATCGCTGCTATGTAGCTGAATTGCAGGCTTGCTATGAGCACCGACCACAGGGTGGCACTCACAGCAAACCGGCATCAGTAACCATAGAGGTCTCAAGGACCTCTATGGTTACTATGCAGAAGCATCGCTGACCCCCGATCATGTGACGGGGGTCGGCGATGCGCTCATTTTTGGCCCGATGGCCGGAAGCGCCGGTTAAATGCCGCTGTCTGCGTTTGACAGCGGCATTTAACTAGTTAATAGCGGCGGGTGAATCACGATTTCACCCGCCGCTATTGCGGGCACATGTCAGCTGTTTTTTATTTTCCCAAGGGTAAGGGTATGTGCACACGTTCAGGAATTTTCGCATTTTTTTCGCTTTTTTTGCTATAAAAACGCATTAAAAAAACGCATACATATGCATCCTATCATTTAGAATGCACTCCGCAATTTTTTTGCACATGATGTGTTTTTTTCCGCTTAAAAAACGCATCACGGTAAAAAAACCATCATGTTCATTAATTTTGCGGATTTTTCGCGTTTTTCCCGCTATTTAATGCATTGGGAAAAAACCGCGAAAAAACACGTAAAAACCGCACAAAAAATTGCGAAAAAAAGCATGCAGATTTCTGGCAGAAATGTCTGGTTTTTGTCAGGAAATTTCTGCAAGAAATCCTGACGTGTGCACATAGCCTAACAGGAGAAACTGGACCCCCAAAGTTGTTGTCCAATTTGTTCTGAGTACGCTGATGCTCCATATGTGGGGGTAAACCACTGTTTGGGTGCACGGCAGTGCTCAGAAGGGAGGGATCACCATTTGACCTTTTTGAACGCAAAATTGAATCAATATACCCAAAAGAGATGGAGTACAAATCCATATTCATTAAAAAAGTATACATTTTATTAGACAATACTTCACAAATAGAAAATGTAAATATTGAAATAAAAAATCAATAGGTACAGACTATTTCAGCAAGGGAAACAAGAGTAGCACAGAATACACAATGTGAACATCTGATGATACCATAAACAAATAACAATAAAGTGCATAGTGCATACTGGGTAGGAATGTACTGGAGCAGGGTAGTAGGTATAACTAGTATCTAAGCCCTTATTTAAGGATCCAGAATCAAGTGTTCCATATTTTAACGATCATCCCCACCCCTAAACTTCTTACCCATTGCATGGCATCAGAAGGGTCCACACAGTAGCCCCAATGCGCGTTTCGCGTCGGCTTCGTCGCCCTCAGACTCCATCTCTTTTGGGCATATTGATTCAGGTTTTCGGAGTGTCCAAATAGCATTTTTGTGTGGTCTCTCTGCTATAAGCTCTCTCACTTGGTTAAGAGCATGTGTGAGAGATCCATTTGTATATTCTCCATTTTGGGCTGTATTTACTATTTTGAAAGCAAAATTGGCTGGAATCAATGGTGGAGCCATGTCATGTTTGGAGACTCCCTGATGTACCTAAACAGTGGAAACCCCCCAATTCTAACTCCAACCCTAACCCCAACACACCCCTAACCCTAATCCAAACCCTAACCATATCCCTAATCACAACCCTAACCCCAACACACCCCATCCCTAATCCCAACCCTAACCATACCCCTAATCACAACCCTAACCCCAACACACCCCTAATCCCAACCATAACCCTAATCAAAATCCTAACCCCAACACACCCCTAACCATATCCCTAATCACAACCCGAACCCCAACACACCCCTAACCCTAATCCCAACCCTACCCATAACCCTAATCACAACCCTAACCCCAACACACCCCTAACCCTAATTCCAACCATAACTATAGCCCTAATCAAAACCCTAACCCCAACACACCCCTAACCCAACCCTAACCATAAACCTAATCACAAACCTAACCCAAACACACCACTAACCCTAATCCCAACCCTAACCATAACCCTAATCAAAGCCCTAACCCCAACACACCCTTAACCCTAATCCCATCCCTAACCATAACCATAATCACAACCCTAAACCCAACCCTAAACCCAACACACCTCTAACCCTAATCCCAACACTAACCATAATCCTAATCACAACCCTAACCCCAACACACCCCTAACCCTAATCCCAACCCTAACCATAACCCTAACCACAAACCTAACCCTAATCCCAACACACCCCTAACCCTAATCCCAACTCTAACCCTAACTTTAGCCCCAATCCTAACCATAACTTTAGCCCAAGTCACTTTAGCCCAACTGTAACCCTAAATAGAAGATGGAAATAAATAAATTTTCTTTATTATATTTTTCTAACTAAGGGGGTGATAAAGGGGGTTTTATTTACTATTTTTTTTATTTTGATCACTGTGACAAGGTCTATCACACTGACCAAAATGAACCAATAGGAATAATCTTCCTATTGTTGCCGGATGCCGGCCGGCAGATCTCAGTGGGTGCACTGCGCATGCACCCGCCATTTTCTTCCCGTAAAAAATGCTGGCTCCCATGGAGGGAAGCAGGAGGGCCGAGGAGTATTGGGAGGTACCAGGGGGGGATCGGGCACCCTATTTCTCTCTCCTCTGTTGTGCGATCACATCAGAGGAGAGAGAAATTAAATGCCACATCGGTCTTTTTCTTTTGCAGCCGCCGTTACACGGTTAGTAACGGCGATTGCAAAACAGGAATCAGTAAAAACTGACCTGAATCATGTTCTTTGGGGTCTCGGCTACCGTCGGCAGCCGAGACCCTGAGATCTGCCGGGTGGCAGATCCCGGCGGGCACACTGCGCATGCGCCCACAATTTTCTTCCCGGGAGAAGATGGCGGTGCCCATGGGGGAAGCACTAGGAGGACCGGGGTACTGGGGAGGGATCGGAGACCCTATTTCTCTCTTCTCTGATGTGTGATCACATCAGAGGACAGAGAAATTAAATGGACTTTTTTTTTGCGGCCGCCGTTACACGGCTAGTAAAGGCGATCGCAAAACCGGAGTCGGTAAAAACGACTCAAATCATGTTCTCTGGGGTCTCGGCTACCCCGGCAACCGAGACCCTGGAGAAAATCCGACTCTGGGGGGGCGCTATACACTTTAACGGCGCTGTGGTTTAAGTACCCTTAACTACTGCCGTTAAAGGCATATTGGCGTTCGTTAAGGGGTTACGGGGTGACCCACCACCACTGCGCAAAAAAAACCCAAATCTAAACACACTTATATGAGGCTCAGGTTACATTTTGTTGTAGCTTCCATCTCATAGTTCATCAGATCCAAGACATGTAGCATTATTCTTTCTGTCAAATTGGGTGTAGGTGCTGTTCCTTGTATGACGCATCCAGATACAGACAAAGACCATGACATGGATGTGAACTAAGCCTAACATGCTGGATGCTGGTGTGATGGCAGTGTAACATACCCGGCTAGTCACAGTCCCTGAATATCGGCAGATGGTACTTTTCACAGTCTCGTTTCTTCATACAAAGTATTCTACGTACATGCATTATGTGGCTTTAAGTGGGGTTAACCCTTATCTTAGCAGTAAATTTGTGCTGTTTTTCTCTTTTCAATGTGTCTTCTCTGTCCCCAATGCTGTTGATTTCCTAAAAGGGCAAGTAACGCGTTTTGGCTCCAGCGCACACAGGTTCAGCCAACTGCAAACTTTACTCATCATTAGGGAACATGTTTCTTTTCGCGACTGGGCACTAGGGAAAGAAGCCAGAAGAAAGTTAGCTATCAGTTAGTATGGCTGAAACATAGGAGTAATGAGATAAACTCCTAAATATAATAGTTCTGCAGATTTTTAATTGCAGTTTGTCTTGTTTAATGTGAAAAGTGGGTCAGTACCAGGGACTGCCTATAATTGTGCAATCCAGACTCTGAGCACCTGGGACAAGTATACAGAGATTTCATATTTGCTACCTTAGGCTACTTTCACACTAGCATTATCAGGCGGACGTCACAATGCGTCGTTTTGGAGAAAAAAAGCATCCTGCAAAGTTGCCCGCAGGATGCATTTTTTTCCCCATAGGCTTGCATTAGCAATGCATTGCGACGGATTGCCACACGTCGCATCCTTCAGGCGATGGATGCGTCGTGTTTTGGCAGACCGTCGGCACAAAAAAAGTTACATGTAACTTTTTTTGTGCGTCGCGTCCGCTATTTTCGACCGCGCATGCGCAGCCGAAACTCTGCGTTGAAAAACTGCATCCGCTGCCCCCGTTGTACATTTATTTCACAGCATGCGTCGGTACGTCGGGCCGACGCATGGCGACGGCCCCGTACCGACGCCAGGGTGAAAGTAGCCTTATCGATTGTAAGTACTGTACTCGCATATATTTTATTAGAAGTGTAAAGTTTTATCAATAAATAAAATGTTCAGCAAACGTGCATTACTTACATAGGTTGAAAAAAGACTTAGGTCCATCAAATTCAACTTTTCTCCTGCAATTGCACATTTTGTCACTAAATTAACTATAATCCACAATGTTATGTGTACAGAGGAAATCATCCAGCCCTTTTTTTTTTTTTTTAAAGCGGTTAGGCTGGTTTCACACTTGCGTTTTTGTCTGCAGCGGTTTTTGCACAAAAAACGTATGCGTTTTTTTCCCTATATTTAACATTGAAAACGCATGCGGGTTTTTCTTACGCGTTTGGTCGCGTTTTCAAACGCATGCGTTTTTTTCTGCATGCGTTCATTTTCAAAAATGCAACCTGTAGTATTTTTTTGCGCGTTTTTTTTGCCGCGAAAAAACGCATGCGTTTTTTCGCGGCAAAAAAATGCATTGCTGTCTATGTAAACGCATGCGTTTTTAAGCACATGCGTTTGTTTGCGTTAAAAACGCATGCGTTTTTATAGAAAAAAACCAGAAAACACACTGAAAAGTCACCCACCACCATCAAGGTGATAAAGGGATCCAAACCCTAACCCTAACCCTACCACTAACCTCACCCCTAACCGTTTAATGAACATTTTCTGACAGTCATAGTGCCACGTATTTCAGTGCCACGTATTTCAGTGCCACGTCTTTCAGTGCCACGTCTTTCAGTGCCACGTCTTTCAGTGCCACGTATTTCAGTGCCACGTACTATAAATACTATAACTATGTGGTTATACGTGGCACTTAAATACGTGGCACTTAAATACGTGGCACTTAAATACGTGGCACTTAAATACGTGGCACTTAAATACGTGGCCACTGATTAGGGTTAGGGGTAGGGTTAGGGTTAGGGGCAGGGTTAGGGGTAGGGTTAGGGGTAGGGTTAGGGTTTTTTGTTTTTTCTTGTTTTCTTGTGTTTTTCTATAAAAACGCATGCGTCTAAAAAACGCATGCGTTTTACCGCGTTTACATGCGTTTTTTCACACATGCGTTTTTTTTTAAAAACGCATGCAGATAAAAACGCAAGCGTGAAACCAGCCTTACAGTGTCTGCCATTACCTCTTGTGGTGGGACATTCCACAGACTGACTGCTCTAACTGTAAAGAACCCTTTCCTATTTAGCTGCTTCAATCACCTTTCTTTCACCTGTAATGAGCGCCCATGGTGCTTAATATGGTCTTCGGAAGGAATAAGTCATTCCCCAGTGTGATGAATGTGAAGGATCCACACTCACCACCCCACCTGATGTCAATATTACGTCAGCGGGATCATGTGATAAGGTCTACTGTCATGATCTCTGCAGGCAGAGATCATAGCAAGCCTATAGAGGGACAAGCTCTCGGAAGATGGAACTATACTGACCATGAACTAAGCCTGCCGCGCAACTAGAAATAGCCAGGTAGCATTTCCTATTTATCGCTAGATGCCCAGCTCTGGCCTAAGACCTAAATAGCTAGCAGAGGGAAATATAAGACCTGGCTCACCTCTAGAGAAATATTCCAAAGAAGACAGTAGCCCCCCACATATAATGACGGTGAGTTCAGATGAAACAACAAACGCAGCAGGAAAATAGTCGTAGCAAATTTGAGGTCCGCTTACTAGATAGCAGAAGACAGATAGTATACTTTCATGGTCAGCAGAAAAACACTAACAAAACACCATCCAGAGATTACCTTAAACTCTGGCATTAACTCATAACGCCAGAGTAGCAATCCCTGATCAACGAGAGCTTTCCAGACACAGTAACAAAACTTCAGCTGTGAACTGGAACAAATAGGCAAAACAAACATGGACAAAAGTCCAACTTATCTAGTAGTTGTCTAGAAGCAGGAACAAGCACTGAGAGGCATCAGATAACATTGTTGACCGGCAAGAAACCACCAGAGAAATGAGCTTAAATAGCGACACCCACTACTGATGGAACCAGGTGAAACAGGAAAGAGGATGACAAGTCCAATTCCACAAGCGGCCACCGGGGGAGCCCAGAATCCAAATTCACAACAGTACCCCCCCCTCAAGGAGGGGGCACCGAACCCTCACCAGATCCACCAGGGCGACCAGGATGAGCCCTATGGAAGGCACGAACAAGATCAGAAGCATGAACATCAGATGCATTGACCCAAGAATTATCCTCCTGGCCGTAACCCTTCCAGTTGACCAGATACTGGAGTCTCCGTCTGGAAACACGAGAGTCCAAAATTTTCTCCACAACGTACTCCAACTCACCCTCAACCAACACCGGAGCAGGAGGCTCAACTGAAGGTACAACAGGTACCTCATACCTGCGCAATAACGACCGATGAAAAACGTTATGAATGGAAAAGGACGCAGGGAGGTCCAAACGGAAAGAAACAGGATTAAGAATCTCCAATATTCTATAAGGGCCGATGAACCGAGGTTTAAACTTAGGAGAAGAGACCCTCATAGGGACAAAACGAGAAGACAACCACACCAAATCTCCAACACAAAGCCGAGAACCAACACGACGATGACGGTTGGCAAAACGCTGAGTCTTCTCCTGGGACAACTTCAAATTGTCCATAACCTGCCCCCAGATGTGATGCAATCTCTCCACCACCGCATCCACTCCAGGACAATCCGAGGATTCCACCTGACCGGAGGAAAATCGAGGGTGAAACCCCGAATTACAGAAAAACGGGGACACCAAGGTGGAAGAGCTGGCCCGATTATTGAGGGCGAACTCTGCCAATGGCAAAAAAGCAACCCAATCATCCTGGTCAGCAGAGACAAAACACCTCAGATATGTCTCCAGGGTCTGATTAGTCCGCTCGGTCTGGCCATTAGTCTGAGGGTGAAAAGCAGATGAAAAAGACAAATCTATGCCCATCCTAGCACAGAATGCCCGCCAAAATCTAGACACAAATTGGGTACCTCTGTCAGAAACAATATTCTCAGGAATACCGTGCAATCGGACAACATTCTGAAAAAACAGAGGAACCAACTCAGAAGAAGAAGGCAACTTGGGCAGAGGAACCAAATGGACCATTTTAGAGAAACGGTCACAGACCACCCAGATGACAGACATCTTCTGGGAAACAGGCAGATCTGAAATAAAATCCATCGAGATGTGTGTCCAAGGCCTCTTAGGAATAGGCAAGGGCAACAGCAGTCCGCTAGCCCGAGAACTACAAGACTTGGCCCGAGCACAAACGTCACATGACTGCACAAAGACTCGCACATCTCGTGACAGGGAAGGCCACCAGAAGGATCTTGCCACCAAATCCCTGGTACCAAAAATTCCGGGATGACCTGCCAATGCAGAAGAATGTACCTCAGAGATGACTCTGCTGGTCCAATCATCCGGAACAAACAGTCTATCAGGCGGACAACGATCCGGTCTATCCGCCTGAAACTCTTGCAAGGACCGCCGCAGATCAGGAGAAACGGCCGACAAAATTACTCCCTCCCTAAGGATACCTGTGGGTTCAGAATTACCAGGAGAGTCCGGGTCAAAACTCCTAGAAAGGGCATCTGCCTTAACATTCTTAGAACCCGGTAGGTATGACACCACAAAATTAAAGCGAGAAAAAAATAAAGACCAGCGCGCCTGTCTAGGATTCAGGCGTCTGGCAGTCTCAAGATAAATCAAATTTTTGTGGTCAGTCAATACCACCACCTGATGCCTAGCCCCCTCGAGCCAATGGCGCCACTCCTCAAACGCCCACTTCATGGCCAAAAGCTCCCGATTCCCAACATCATAATTCCGCTCTGCGGGCGAAAATTTGCGAGAAAAGAAGGCACAAGGCCTAATGACGGAGCAGTCGGAACCTTTCTGCGACAACACTGCCCCAGCTCCGATCTCCGAAGCGTCAACCTCAACCTGAAAAGGCAGATTCACATCAGGCTGACGCAACACAGGGGCAGAGGCAAAACGGCGCTTAAGCTCCTGAAAGGCCTCTACAGCATGAGGGGACCAATTAGCAACATCAGCGCCTTGTCTGGTCAAATCAGTCAGTGGTTTAACGACATCCGAAAAACCAGCAATAAATCGGCGGTAAAAGTTGGCAAAGCCCAAAAATCTCTGAAGACCCTTAAGAGAGGAGGGCTGAGTCCAGTCACAAATAGCTTGCACCTTGACGGGATCCATCTCAATGGAAGAGGGAGAAAAAATATACCCCAAAAAGGAAATTTTCTGGACCCCAAAAACGCACTTAGACCCCTTCACACATAAAGAATTAGACCGCAGAACCTGAAAAACTCTCCTGACCTGCTGGACATGAGAGTCCCAGTCATCAGAAAAAATCAGAATATCATCCAGATATATTATCATAAATTTATCCAGAAAATCGCGGAAAATATCATGCATAAAAGACTGGAAAACTGAAGGGGCATTAGAAAGACCAAAAGGCATGACCAAATACTCAAAGTGGCCCTCGGGCGTATTAAATGCGGTCTTCCACTCATCCCCCTGCCTGATCCGCACCAAATTATACGCCCCACGAAGATCAATTTTAGAGAACCACTTAGCACCCTCTATACGAGCAAACAAATCAGTAAGCAATGGCAATGGGTATTGATACTTAACAGTGATCTTATTCAGAAGCCGATAATCAATACATGGTCTCAAAGAGCCGTCTTTTTTTGAGACAAAGAAAAACCCAGCTCCCAAGGGAGAAGAAGATGGACGAATATGTCCCTTTTCCAAAGACTCCTTTATATATTCCCGCATAGCAGCATGTTCCGGCACAGACAGATTAAACAAACGACCCTTTGGATATTTACAACCCGGTATCAAATCTATGGCACAATCGCACTCACGGTGCGGAGGTAACGACCCAAGCTTGGGTTCGTCAAAGACGTCTTGATAATCAGAGAGGAACTCAGGGACTTCAGAGGGAATGGACGACGAAATAGAAACCAAAGGTAAGTCCCCATGAATACCCTTACATCCCCAGCTCAACACAGACATTGCTCTCCAGTCCAAGACTGGGTTGTGAGACTGCAACCATGGCAATCCCAGTACCAAATCGTCATGTAAATTATACAGCACCAGGAAACGAATAATCTCCTGGTGATCCGGATTGATACGCATGGTTACTTGTGTCCAGTATTGTGGTTTATTATTAGCCAATGGGGTGGAGTCAATCCCCTTCAGAGGAATAAGAGTCTCCAAAGGCTCTAAATCAAAACCACAACGATTGGCAAAGGACCAATCCATAAGACTCAGAGCGGCGCCAGAGTCAACATAGGCGTCCGTGGCAATGGATGACAAAGAGCAAATCAGGGTTACAGACAAAATAAACTTAGACTGAATGGTGCCAATGGAAACAGACTTATCAAGCTTCTTTGTACGCCTAGAGCATGCTGATATAACATGAGTAGAATCCCCACAATAGAAACACAATCCATTCTTCCGTCTAAAATTCTGTCGCTCGCTCCTGGACAGAATTCTATCACACTGCATACTTTCTGGCGTCTTTTCCATAGACACCGCCAGATGGTGCACCGGTTTGCGCTCCCGCAGACGCCTATCAATCTGAATAGCCATTGTCATGGACTCATTCAGACCTGCAGGCACAGGGAACCCCACCATAACATCCTTAACGGCATCAGAGAGACCTTCTCTGAAAGTTGCCGCCAAGGCGCACTCATTCCACTGAGTAAGCACAGACCATTTACGGAATTTTTGGCAGAAAACTTCAGCTTCGTCTTGCCCCTGAGATAGTGCCATCAAAGTTTTTTCTGCCTGAATTTCCAAATGAGGTTCCTCATAAAGCAAGCCCAAGGCCAGAAAAAACGCATCCACATCGCGTAACGCAGGATCCCCTGCTGGCAATGAGAAGGCCCAATCTTGAGGGTCACCCCTGAGCAAGGAAATCACAATCCTAACCTGCTGAGCAGGGTCTCCAGCTGAACGAGACTTCAGGGACAAATAAAGCTTACAATTATTTCGGAAATTCTGGAAGCTAGCTCTATTCCCTGTGAAGAACTCCGGCAAAGGAATTCTCGGCTCAGATACCGGAGCATGTACCACAAAATCTTGTAAATTTTGTACTTTCGTGATGAGATTATTCAAACCCGCAGTTACACTCTGGAGATCCATTATTGTCAGGTGCACACAGAGCCATACAGAGATTAGGAGGAGAGAGAAAAAAGACTGCAGCAAGGCAGACTGGAGGAAAAAAAAAAAAAAAATTCCAGCAGACTTCTTATAACTCTCCTTTCTCAACCTGGGTCTTTAACACTTTACTGGCCGGTCAAACTGTCATGATCTCTGCAGGCAGAGATCATAGCAAGCCTATAGAGGGACAAGCTCTCGGAAGATGGAACTATACTGACCATGAACTAAGCCTGCCGCGCAACTAGAAATAGCCAGGTAGCATTTCCTATTTATCGCTAGATGCCCAGCTCTGGCCTAAGACCTAAATAGCTAGCAGAGGGAAATATAAGACCTGGCTCACCTCTAGAGAAATATTCCAAAGAAGACAGTAGCCCCCCACATATAATGACGGTGAGTTCAGATGAAACAACAAACGCAGCAGGAAAATAGTCGTAGCAAATTTGAGGTCCGCTTACTAGATAGCAGAAGACAGATAGTATACTTTCATGGTCAGCAGAAAAACACTAACAAAACACCATCCAGAGATTACCTTAAACTCTGGCATTAACTCATAACGCCAGAGTAGCAATCCCTGATCAACGAGAGCTTTCCAGACACAGTAACAAAACTTCAGCTGTGAACTGGAACAAATAGGCAAAACAAACATGGACAAAAGTCCAACTTATCTAGTAGTTGTCTAGAAGCAGGAACAAGCACTGAGAGGCATCAGATAACATTGTTGACCGGCAAGAAACCACCAGAGAAATGAGCTTAAATAGCGACACCCACTACTGATGGAACCAGGTGAAACAGGAAAGAGGATGACAAGTCCAATTCCACAAGCGGCCACCGGGGGAGCCCAGAATCCAAATTCACAACAGTCTACCCCTGTACAAACATGACGTTTTGCACCCCCTAGGGACAAGTAAGGTCAGCTTGGCGCAGTTTTACATGGACACCTCCCTGTCCTCAAAGGCCCAGGAAGGCACGGTGAGTGAGACAAGGTGGCCCATGCAGTCACTGACAAGGCACCACACTTGCCGACAACTCTGACAGGCTGAGAGGCCTCTTTCACTAGCACCAGTAAAACAGATCCTATCAGTCCGATAGGACTGCCACCAGTTCCTTGTTCGTATATGCCCGGTCCGTTAACAGGGTTATATCGGGCCAGGATCCAACCCCCACTAGCATGTGAGATTAGGCCGAGAAACGGACATATGGATACGTGGATTGAGATAAAAGAGTAGCCAAAGGTTGAATTATATATTTAAACGCCTTAAGGGCGCACTAGACAATACACTATATAGACACAATTTTTATACACATATAATCTCCTTTCTGTGCAAAACTAGGGCAGCGGTTCTGGCACCATCGGATCCGACTGGGCCCCTGCTATTCATAGAGACTAAACATAATTTTGCTACCTAGCTGCTAGTGGTTGTTCTATGTATCTTCCTTGCCATGCATGTTAGAATTACTTGAGACCTAGGCAGGCGCTTGCCCTATTTTGGGGATCTCAAAAATATATGTAACACCCCTTTAGGGCTACCACGGTACACTGGGTGTTATGGGGGGTCTCACCTCTCCAGGGCGCAGTGCCTCCAAACGAATCTTGATTGGAGCTCTCTCTGGGACTGCAGAAGGACTATTATCTTCTCCCAGGGGCTGACTCGGGAAGCCCCTGCCACACTCAGTACACACTCACAGGGATCAGGAGTAAAACAGTTTAACAGGTTTATTGCTATTTAGCATAAATGAGATGGATTTAAAAGAATAACATGCAATACACATAACTGTGCTCTGTCAAAGTCATATACACATCACACTCTAATTCTACTTCAACCCTGCAAGTATAACGTAGCAGGGTTTTTTTTTGTTTCTTCCGGTTTAACTCAGTCCAAACGTTGGGGCCCAGTTGCCGCGGATGTTGGCGCACAAATTAGAACAGTTGGTGCACTTAGACGAATATTAATGGCAATAGTCTGGGCTGTAATGTACTCATTGTAAATAGCACTGGTAGGACCACAAGTCTCAGAAGGGCACTCACTGCGCGGCTCCAACGGTCGGATGGTTCTCTGGATGCCAGCTGGGTGCGGACGGATTCAGTCCTTTATACGGTGGGAGTGCTGGCAGAACTCTCCAAGTTCTTGATGCAACTTGCTCCAGAGGGTAAAACAAAGCCGCGCTCTCTCCAGCAGCGCGGGTATATCAGAGGGGACAGCAACCCTGCAGCGTGGTGCGATGCAAATCCACCGTGCTCAGTCTCTCCCAGCAAGATGCCACGCTCTTTTCTTTCTCTGAATTCTTGCTTTCACTTTCTGCCCAGCTCCTCCCTCCAAGTCCTTCCTCAGGCTGTGTCATCTGACTGAAACAAGCATCCCTGGGAATTGTAGTCCAAGGGTCCTTGGGAATTATAGTCCACTGCAGCTCAGAGGAAAATCTGCTAATGTCTGTAGGTCCCCGTTTAACAGCAACTGCAAAGCTCTTCTTAGTGTCTGTAAAACCCAGTATACCAGTAGCTGCCCTGACAGTTCCCAGTGCAGGTGTTACATTCTCCCCCTGGTGAGTCATTGAAAGTGACCCATCATGACATGAGGACTCACCACCTGAAACATGAATGGGGGTTAAAGCATCCTGACTAACACCAAATTTACATGCACACAAACCACCTCCTGGACACATGGGAGATACTGGGAAATAAGGCCAAACAGAATTTGAATTAAAGTGTATCAGCCTGGGGATCTCAGTGGTATGTCCCATTCTATCATAGGTCAGCATCATGGGTGGCCTAGTGTCCCGTTTGGGACGAGTGTGTACTGAGGGGGCCCCTCCTCAGCCCCCGATTCTTGTCTGTCAAGAACGGGCTCCTCCAGGTGGATCTCTTCATTTAATAATTGTCCCTCTTCTGAACTCTCCCCCAATGGTGGGCAGAGCGCACTCGCCTCCTGACAAATGTCCCTTTTTTATGCTTCCACTTCAGGAGTCTGGTTTTCAGGGCCTCCGCCTATGGGGCATGGGTCCTCAGTCCACCTGTAGCTCCATTGACCGTCGGGTCCCCATTCATCCCCGGACTCGCTGTCACTTCCTCCTGAAGCAACTCCAGGCTGGGGTGGTTGTTGACACCTACGACTTCTCCTATTGCATGGAAGGGTTGTATGACCTTCTTGGGTTGGCAATGGCGGTAATGGGATGTTTTTTTCCCATAGGCAACAAATGGTGTTGATGATAGGTTTTGACAGCTCCACCCCCTTTCTCGAGCTTCACTCTGTAGGCCGGGACACCAAGCAGCTTCTCAATCACCACATAAGGGTCAGGACACCACCGATTAGCAAGCTTGTGCTTCCCAGGAAGACCTAGAAGTTGGATAAGGACTCTATCTCCAGGCAGTAAAACTTGTTCCCGAACTCTACAGTCGTAGCGAGTCTTATTGCGCTTCCCTGATCGACCAGAGGCCTTCTCTGCCAATCTGTAAGCTTTTTTCAAATCTTCTTCTAGCTGGGACACATATTTTAAGTAGGTCTTCCCATTACAATTGTCAAAGGATGTCCCAAAACTAATATCCACTGGTAGCCGGGCTTTTCTTCCAAACATGAGAAAATAAGGCGAGAATCCCGTTGACTCATTTGTGGTGCAATTGTAGGCATGAACCAACTGACCCACATGCCTGCTCCATTGTCTCTTCTACCTGGGATCCAAAGTGCCTAACATGTTCAGAAGGGTACGGTTGAACCTCTCAGGTTGAGGGTCCCCTTGGGGGTGATACGGGGTGGTTCTGGATTTCTTGATCCCACAGATGGCGCATAGCTCCTTGATTAGTCTACTTTCGAAATCTCTTCCTTGATCGGTATGGATGCGGGCAGGCAGCCCATAATGCACGAAGAACTTCTCCCATAGTGTTTTTGCTACAGTAGTTGCCCTTTGATCTTTGGTGGGGTAGGCTTGGGCATATCGGGTGAAATGGTCAGTGACCACTAACACATTACTGACATTGCTTTCATCAGGCTCGATGGAGAGGAAATCAATGCACACTAGCTCAAGTGGGCCATCACTGGTAATGTTCCCAAGGGGGGCTGTTCTCAATGGCAAGGTTTTTATCAACACACACCGGGAGCATGATTTGCAGTATTCTTCAATATCCGCCTCCATCCGAGGCCAGTAAAATCGGTTAGCCACAAGACTCGTGGTCTTTTCGATGCCAAGATGTCCATGGTCATCATGCAGGGACTTCATGACCATCCTCTGAAATTGGGTGGGTAACACCAGCTGTCGGCGGACTCCTCCCTTCTGGCACTTTGCCTCCCGGTATAGTAGTCCATTTCTTATTACCAGAGACTCTAGCTGCCGAGTCAGCAGGACAGATTCCTCTGTTCGTAATGCATTCTTTTCGGGCCTCCAGCCCCTCTTAACCCACCATCGGACGACCCCCACTGATCGATCCTCCTGCTGTGCCTTTTGGACTTGATTACGAGTCAGTTGAGGGAGAAAGTCTGGGGTTACATTTGTCACTCGGCAGTACAACGGGAGCGCTTCACTGGATACTCCTATGAATTCAGCACAACCCTGCATAGGGAGAGCATTTGTTTGATGTCTATGGCACAGAGTCTTGACCTCAGGGGCAGGGACCTCTATCCATCCTCCTTCTTCTTCCTCATTTAAGGGTTCCCTAGGCAGGCAAGAGAGTGTGTCTGCATCAATATTACTGATCCCCGGTCGATACTTTAAGCTGAAATCGTACAGAGAGTGCGGTAAGCCACCGGTACCCCGTGGCATCCAGTTTTGCCGTTGTTCTCACGTAGGTTAATGGATTGTTGCTGGTATGAACCACAAAGGGTACCCCATAGAGGTAGTCATGCAGCGTGTCCACTACAGCCCATTTCAAAGCCAGAAACTCCAGTTTGTGAGCTGGTTAGTTGCGTTCACTGGGAGTCAATCCTCGACTAATGTAGTAGACGGGACCAGACAGCCTTCATGGTCTTGATAGAGAATCCCTCCTAGTCCGTCAAGAGAAGCATCTACATGTAACACATATGGTTTACTGTGGTCTGCATAGGCCAACACTGGGGTTTGGGTCAAGCATGACTTCAGTTTCTCGAATGCCTCGTTGCATGCCGGTGTCCATCTATCCCCAAAAAGTTTATTAACTTTGAAGTAGACCCTCTTTCCTGACCTTGAGGAGTGGGCTGTCCTCCCAGAAGGGGGATACCCCTGAGTAAGGGCAGTTAACGGCTTCGCAATCCGAGAGTACTGGGGTACAAATCTTCGGTAGTATCTGCAAAATCCTAAAAAGGACCTAAGCTCCTTCAGTTTGGTGGGTTTAGGCCAGTTTACAACAGCCTCCACTTTGGCGGGGTCGGTGGAAATTCCTTCTCTGCTGACTATTTGCCCCACATATTTCACAGTCGTCTGGCAAATCCGGCACTTGTCAAGGGACAACTTCAACCCAGCCTCCTTCAACCGATCCAGCACCTTGAACAACCGCTGGTTGTGTTCTTCCAGAGTCTTCCCAAAAACAATTAAATCATCTAGATAAACCAGGACCTCACGTAAGTGCATGTCCCCCACTACTTTGTCCATACATCTCTGAAGAGTGGCTGGAGCACCTGTCAGTCCTTGAGGCAGTCTCTGAAACTCGAAGAACCCAATGGGGCAGACAAAAGCGGTCTTCTCTTGATCTTCTTTTGACATGGGTATCTGATAGTAGCCACTCCGGAGATCTAACACAGAAAACCATTGGCTCCCTTGCAGGCAATCCAAAGCTTCATCGATTCGGGGCACAGTGTACTGGTCGGGGTTCGTACGTTTATTCAAGGTATGATAATCCACACACATCCGAATAGCCCCATTTTTCTTTCGAGCTATCACGATGGGGGAAGCTTAGGGGCTACTATCACCATTACACACTGAACGGGAAACCACTGGGTAAATCTGACAGGGAGAAGGACTTGGGGATCCTAGTTAATGATAAACTTACCTGGAGCAGCCAGTGCCAGGCAGCAGCTGCCAAGGCAAACAGGATCATGGGGTGCATTAAAAGAGGTCTGGATACACATGATGAGAGCATTATACTGCCTCTGTACAAATCCCTAGTTAGACCGCACATGGAGTACTGTGTCCAGTTTTGGGCACCGGTGCTCAGGAAGGATATAATGGAACTAGAGAGAGTACAAAGGAGGGCAACAAAATTAATAAAGGGGATGGGAGAACTACAATACCCAGATAGATTAGCGAAATTAGGATTATTTAGTCTAGAAAAAAGACGACTGAGGGGCGATCTAATAACCATGTATAAGTATATAAGGGGACAATACAAATATCTCGCTGAGGATCTGTTTATACCAAGGAAGGTGACGGGCACAAGGGGGCATTCTTTGCGTCTTGAGGAGAGAAGGTTTTTCCACCAACATAGAAGAGGATTCTTTACTGTTAGGGCAGTGAGAATCTGGAATTGCTTGCCTGAGGAGGTGGTGATGGCGAACTCAGTCGAGGGGTTCAAGAGAGGCCTGGATGTCTTCCTGGAGCAGAACAATATTGTATCATACAATTATTAGGTTCTGTAGAAGGACGTAGATCTAGGGATTTATTATGATGGAATATAGGCTGAACTGGATGGACAAATGTCTTTTTTCGGCCTTACTAACTATGTTACTATGTTACTAGACTCTATGATGACTCCTGTGTCTAACATACCGCGTAGATGCTGCCTGACATCTTCGATATCCGCCGGGGCCAATCTTCGGGATCTCTCTCGAAAAGGCTTTTGATCCTTCAACCGAATGCGATGCTCCACTCCTTGGGCGAGGCCCATGTCCCATTCACCTAGAGAAAAAAACTGCACCTCGCATCATCAGGCCATCAATGACCGACCCCCTCTCTTCTCCTTTTAGCTCGCTTCCTTCAAAACAAGGGTCAAAGATTTCAGGCCGTAGTTCCCTCTTCTCCTCCTCCATTCTCACATAGGCCTCCAGGCAGACTGGGTGGATGGATAGGATCTGCGAGTAATTTTCTCCCCCAACTTCCCGACACCACTGAGCTAACGTACGGAAGATGTTGGCATTTGTTCCCACTATGACAGGTGTTAATCTCTCATCTGCCTCGGCCTCTGGGCAGATTAGCGCTATGATGGGTATCTCTTTATCCACTCCAACAACAGACTTTGAGAATCGTAGCGTCACGGACACGTATCCTCTGTAGGGGTAGCTGTGCTCACTCAGTCCCCACACCACGAGTCCAGACAACGGTTTCAGAGGCACATTGGATAAATATCTCTTATACCATCCTTCAAAGATGATGGATACTTGAGACCCGCTATCCAGTAATACTGTGCAAGGTTGACCATTGATATATGCGGGGACATGTGGGGATGTGTTATGACCCCAATGGCAGAGGGTCTCAGGAATCAATACCAAGTCTGCAAACACAAAAAAACAGCTCATAGGGCAGTGGTAACTGGGCTGACCATATATCTAATCCTAGCACCACAAATAGAAGTAGCCGGGGAACGTGCCTACGTTGGTTCTAGACGTCTCGCGCCAGCCGGAGAACTAACTAACCCTAGAAGGGAAAAGAAAGACCTTTCTTGCCTCCAGAGAAAAGACCCCAAAAGTTGGATACAAGCCCCCAACAAATAATAACGGTGAGGTAAGAGGAAAAGACAAACATAAGAATGAGCTAGGTATTTAGCAAAGAGAGGCCCACTAGCTAATAGCAGAATATAGTAAGATGACTTATATGGTCAGCAAAAACCCTATTAAAATATCCACGCTGGATATTCAAGAACCCCCGAACCGTCTAACGGCCGGGGGGAGAACACCAGCCCCCTAGAGCTTCCAGCAAGGTCAGAAATCACATTTAGTACAAGCTGGACAAAAATAGTAGCAAAGCAAGTAACTCAAAAAACAAAGAAGCAAGACTTAGCTTAATTTTGCAAGAGCCAGGACCAGCAGACAGGAGCAACAGAAGGATCTGATTACAACGATGCCAGGCACTGGACTAAGGATCCAGGAAGTTAATAAAGCGACACCCCTGGACTAACGACCCAGGTGAGTGCCAAACAGAAAAAAGACAATCCCAGATTCATACCACTAGTGACCACAAGAGGGAGCCAAAAAGTCTAATTCACAACAGGGATGGTCCCACTAAACCTTCAGGCAGGGTTTTCGATGATGCACTATTGGATGGGGCGGTAGAGTAGGTCTTAGTTGCTGATGGGGGCTCAGTATGGGGTTCTACTGGCCCCCTTTCCCGTTTCCCGACTGCCTCTGAGGGTGATAGGGAAGATGTGAAGAGTTCTTTGGGCTCCACCTCTTCGGACACTGATGAGCTATATGGCCTGGACTCCCACAGACAAAGCACCCTTCTGGTTTCCTACTCTCTAGTCTACCGAGGTCATCATTCTCTCTTCCTGAAACCAGGGTTTGCTTCTCGGCTACCTCCGTAGCACTTTGTAGCCGCTGTATTGTCTTGGCCTGAGCACTTAACAGTTGTTTAATCTGCTCCCCCTGTTTCTCGATGACTTTCAACAGTTCTATCTCTCGGCAGTCGGCTGCTGGCTTCAAGGCAACAGTAGTCACCCGAGGGGATGTCTTCTCTCTTGCGGCCAAAATAACCTCCTCCTTCCGAACTTCCTTAAGCAACTCATGAAAAGAACCAGGAATCTTCTCTCTATCACAAGACCTCATCCGCTGGGCAATTGGATCATGAGTGAGAGCTCCTCTGAGTACTTGTTCCAGGTGACACTGATCAACTTCTTTAGGGCTGATGCCACCTTTAGATACTATTCTATGAACCAGCTTATCTAGTCGGTATAGATAGTCGGACATCTTCTCATCTGGCTGTTGGTAGGTGGTACGGAGTTTATAGAGTAGATCAGTAGCATCTTCAGGGGATCCAAAAGCATCTTCTAAAGCACTCATATAATCTTGATAAGTTGCCAGAGGCTTGCTCCGCCAAGCAGCCTGCACCACCTCCATAGCAGTACCCTTCAAGCTCTCTACCATTCTCTGCTTATTTACAGCATCAGTGCACTGCCACTCTTCTAGGCACTGTAAAGTGACATCCGTCCAAGTATCATATCCTTCTTCTCCAGTAGGAGACGGTAGTTCCCTTCTGGCTGCATCTTGGCAAACTGACTGACTAACTTTTCCATAGCTGTCATAAGCACATCAGCAGGGGCCGCTGTCTCTTCAGGACAGAAGCTAGGTGGAGTAGAGGGTGGATATATACTAGTCTTTCTAGGCTGAGTGGTTGATTCCTGTTGCCGGGTCTCAACTTCGGACTCAGTAGGCCAAGTGATCTGCCATTGTCGACCATACTCTGAAGACACGACTGTCATGATCTCTGCAGGCAGAGATCATAGCAAGCCTATAGAGGGACAAGCTCTCGGAAGATGGAACTATACTGACCATGAACTAAGCCTGCCGCGCAACTAGAAATAGCCAGGTAGCATTTCCTATTTATCGCTAGATGCCCAGCTCTGGCCTAAGACCTAAATAGCTAGCAGAGGGAAATATAAGACCTGGCTCACCTCTAGAGAAATATTCCAAAGAAGACAGTAGCCCCCCACATATAATGACGGTGAGTTCAGATGAAACAACAAACGCAGCAGGAAAATAGTCTTAGCAAATTTGAGGTCCGCTTACTAGATAGCAGAAGACAGATAGTATACTTTCATGGTCAGCAGAAAAACACTAACAAAACACCATCCAGAGATTACCTTAAACTCTGGCATTAACTCATAACGCCAGAGTAGCAATCCCTAATCAACGAGAGCTTTCCAGACACAGTAACAAAACTTCAGCTGTGAACTGGAACAAATAGGCAAAACAAAACATGGACAAAAGTCCAACTTATCTAGTAGTTGTCTAGAAGCAGGAACAAGCACTGAGAGGCATCAGATAACATTGTTGACCGGCAAGAAACCACCAGAGAAATGAGCTTAAATAGCGACACCCACTACTGATGGAACCAGGTGAAACAGGAAAGAGGATGACAAGTCCAATTCCACAAGCGGCCACCGGGGGAGCCCAGAATCCAAATTCACAACAGTACCCCCCCCTCAAGGAGGGGGCACCGAACCCTCACCAGATCCACCAGGGCGACCAGGATGAGCCCTATGGAAGGCACGAACAAGATCAGAAGCATGAACATCAGATGCATTGACCCAAGAATTATCCTCCTGGCCGTAACCCTTCCAGTTGACCAGATACTGGAGTCTCCGTCTGGAAACACGAGAGTCCAAAATTTTCTCCACAACGTACTCCAACTCACCCTCAACCAACACCGGAGCAGGAGGCTCAACTGAAGGTACAACAGGTACCTCATACCTGCGCAATAACGACCGATGAAAAACGTTATGAATGGAAAAGGACGCAGGGAGGTCCAAACGGAAAGAAACAGGATTAAGAATCTCCAATATTCTATAAGGGCCGATGAACCGAGGTTTAAACTTAGGAGAAGAGACCCTCATAGGGACAAAACGAGAAGACAACCACACCAAATCTCCAACACAAAGCCGAGAACCAACACGACGATGACGGTTGGCAAAACGCTGAGTCCTCTCCTGGGACAACTTCAAATTGTCCATAACCTGCCCCCAGATGTGATGCAATCTCTCCACCACCGCATCCACTCCAGGACAATCCGAGGATTCCACCTGACCGGAGGAAAATCGAGGGTGAAACCCCGAATTACAGAAAAACGGGGACACCAAGGTGGAAGAGCTGGCCCGATTATTGAGGGCAAACTCTGCCAATGGCAAAAAAGCAACCCAATCATCCTGGTCAGCAGAGACAAAACACCTCAGATATGTCTCAAGGGTCTGATTAGTCCGCTCGGTCTGGCCATTAGTCTGAGGGTGAAAAGCAGATGAAAAAGACAAATCTATGCCCATCCTAGCACAGAATGCCCGCCAAAATCTAGACACAAATTGGGTACCTCTGTCAGAAACAATATTCTCAGGAATACCGTGCAATCGGACAACATTCTGAAAAAACAGAGGAACCAACTCAGAAGAAGAAGGCAACTTGGGCAGAGGAACCAAATGGACCATTTTAGAGAAACGGTCACAGACCACCCAGATGACAGACATCTTCTGGGAAACAGGCAGATCTGAAATAAAATCCATCGAGATGTGTGTCCAAGGCCTCTTAGGAATAGGCAAGGGCAACAGCAGTCCGCTAGCCCGAGAACTACAAGACTTGGCCCGAGCACAAACGTCACATGACTGCACAAAGACTCGCACATCTCGTGACAGGGAAGGCCACCAGAAGGATCTTGCCACCAAATCCCTGGTACCAAAAATTCCGGGATGACCTGCCAATGCAGAAGAATGTACCTCAGAGATGACTCTGCTGGTCCAATCATCCGGAACAAACAGTCTATCAGGCGGACAACGATCCGGTCTATCCGCCTGAAACTCTTGCAAGGACCGCCGCAGATCAGGAGAAACGGCCGACAAAATTACTCCCTCCCTAAGGATACCTGTGGGTTCAGAATTACCAGGAGAGTCCGGGTCAAAACTCCTAGAAAGGGCATCTGCCTTAACATTCTTAGAACCCGGTAGGTATGACACCACAAAATTAAAGCGAGAAAAAAATAAAGACCAGCGCGCCTGTCTAGGATTCAGGCGTCTGGCAGTCTCAAGATAAATCAAATTTTTGTGGTCAGTCAATACCACCACCTGATGCCTAGCCCCCTCGAGCCAATGGCGCCACTCCTCAAACGCCCACTTCATGGCCAAAAGCTCCCGATTCCCAACATCATAATTCCGCTCTGCGGGCGAAAATTTGCGAGAAAAGGAGGCACAAGGCCTAATGACGGAGCAGTCGGAACCTTTCTGCGACAACACTGCCCCAGCTCCGATCTCCGAAGCGTCAACCTCAACCTGAAAAGGCAGATTCACATCAGGCTGACGCAACACAGGGGCAGAGGCAAAACGGCGCTTAAGCTCCTGAAAGGCCTCTACAGCATGAGGGGACCAATTAGCAACATCAGCGCCTTGTCTGGTCAAATCAGTCAGTGGTTTAACGACATCCGAAAAACCAGCAATAAATCGGCGGTAAAAGTTGGCAAAGCCCAAAAATCTCTGAAGACCCTTAAGAGAGGAGGGCTGAGTCCAGTCACAAATAGCTTGCACCTTGACGGGATCCATCTCAATGGAAGAGGGAGAAAAAATATACCCCAAAAAGGAAATTTTCTGGACCCCAAAAACGCACTTAGACCCCTTCACACATAAAGAATTAGACCGCAGAACCTGAAAAACTCTCCTGACCTGCTGGACATGAGAGTCCCAGTCATCAGAAAAAATCAGAATATCATCCAGATATATTATCATAAATTTATCCAGAAAATCGCGGAAAATATCATGCATAAAAGACTGGAAAACTGAAGGGGCATTAGAAAGACCAAAAGGCATGACCAAATACTCAAAGTGGCCCTCGGGCGTATTAAATGCGGTCTTCCACTCATCCCCCTGCCTGATCCGCACCAAATTATACGCCCCACGAAGATCAATTTTAGAGAACCACTTAGCACCCTCTATACGAGCAAACAAATCAGTAAGCAATGGCAATGGGTATTGATACTTAACAGTGATCTTATTCAGAAGCCGATAATCAATACATGGTCTCAAAGAGCCGTCTTTTTTTGAGACAAAGAAAAACCCAGCTCCCAAGGGAGAAGAAGATGAACGAATATGTCCCTTTTCCAAAGACTCCTTTATATATTCCCGCATAGCAGCATGTTCCGGCACAGACAGATTAAACAAACGACCCTTTGGATATTTACAACCCGGTATCAAATCTATGGCACAATCGCACTCACGGTGCGGAGGTAACGACCCAAGCTTGGGTTCGTCAAAGACGTCTTGATAATCAGAGAGGAACTCAGGGACTTCAGAGGGAATGGACGACGAAATAGAAACCAAAGGTAAGTCCCCATGAATACCCTTACATCCCCAGCTCAACACAGACATTGCTCTCCAGTCCAAGACTGGGTTGTGAGACTGCAACCATGGCAATCCCAGTACCAAATCGTCATGTAAATTATACAGCACCAGGAAACGAATAATCTCCTGGTGATCCGGATTGATACGCATGGTTACTTGTGTCCAGTATTGTGGTTTATTATTAGCCAATGGGGTGGAGTCAATCCCCTTCAGAGGAATAAGAGTCTCCAAAGGCTCTAAATCAAAACCACAACGATTGGCAAAGGACCAATCCATAAGACTCAGAGCGGCGCCAGAGTCAACATAGGCGTCCGTGGCAATGGATGACAAAGAGCAAATCAGGGTTACAGACAAAATAAACTTAGACTGAATGGTGCCAATGGGAACAGACTTATCAAGCTTCTTTGTACGCCTAGAGCATGCTGATATAACATGAGTAGAATCCCCACAATAGAAACACAATCCATTCTTCCGTCTAAAATTCTGTCGCTCGCTCCTGGACAGAATTCTATCACACTGCATACTTTCTGGCGTCTTTTCCATAGACACCGCCAGATGGTGCACCGGTTTGCGCTCCCGCAGACGCCTATCAATCTGAATAGCCATTGTCATGGACTCATTCAGACCTGCAGGCACAGGGAACCCCACCATAACATCCTTAACGGCATCAGAGAGACCTTCTCTGAAAGTTGCCGCCAAGGCGCACTCATTCCACTGAGTAAGCACAGACCATTTACGGAATTTTTGGCAGAAAACTTCAGCTTCGTCTTGCCCCTGAGATAGTGCCATCAAAGTTTTTTCTGCCTGAAGTTCCAAATGAGGTTCCTCATAAAGCAAGCCCAAGGCCAGAAAAAACGCATCCACATCGCGTAACGCAGGATCCCCTGCTGGCAATGAGAAGGCCCAATCTTGAGGGTCACCCCTGAGCAAGGAAATCACAATCCTAACCTGCTGAGCAGGGTCTCCAGCTGAACGAGACTTCAGGGACAAATAAAGCTTACAATTATTTCGGAAATTCTGGAAGCTAGCTCTATTCCCTGTGAAGAACTCCGGCAAAGGAATTCTCGGCTCAGATACCGGAGCATGTACCACAAAATCTTGTAAATTTTGTACTTTCATGATGAGATTATTCAAACCCGCAGTTACACTCTGGAGATCCATTATTGTCAGGTGCACACAGAGCCATACAGAGATTAGGAGGAGAGAGAGAAAAAAGACTGCAGCAAGGCAGACTGGAGGAAAAAAAAAAAAAAAAAAAAAAAAATTCCAGCAGACTTCTTATAACTCTCCTTTCTCAACCTGGGTCTTTAACACTTTATGGGCCGGTCAAACTGTCATGATCTCTGCAGGCAGAGATCATAGCAAGCCTATAGAGGGACAAGCTCTCGGAAGATGGAACTATACTGACCATGAACTAAGCCTGCCGCGCAACTAGAAATAGCCAGGTAGCATTTCCTATTTATCGCTAGATGCCCAGCTCTGGCCTAAGACCTAAATAGCTAGCAGAGGGAAATATAAGACCTGGCTCACCTCTAGAGAAATATTCCAAAGAAGACAGTAGCCCCCCACATATAATGACGGTGAGTTCAGATGAAACAACAAACGCAGCAGGAAAATAGTCTTAGCAAATTTGAGGTCCGCTTACTAGATAGCAGAAGACAGATAGTATACTTTCATGGTCAGCAGAAAAACACTAACAAAACACCATCCAGAGATTACCTTAAACTCTGGCATTAACTCATAACGCCAGAGTAGCAATCCCTAATCAACGAGAGCTTTCCAGACACAGTAACAAAACTTCAGCTGTGAACTGGAACAAATAGGCAAAACAAAACATGGACAAAAGTCCAACTTATCTAGTAGTTGTCTAGAAGCAGGAACAAGCACTGAGAGGCATCAGATAACATTGTTGACCGGCAAGAAACCACCAGAGAAATGAGCTTAAATAGCGACACCCACTACTGATGGAACCAGGTGAAACAGGAAAGAGGATGACAAGTCCAATTCCACAAGCGGCCACCGGGGGAGCCCAGAATCCAAATTCACAACACACGACTACCATGGATGGGAAGTATTCTTTTCTCAAGATCTGCCCGGTTGAAATCAGGGCTGTGGGTAACTGTCCCCCCTTTTCCTTCCGGCGGTCGACTACTTTAGGGTGGGCAAGTTCAGTGAGTCGGTTAACTATTTTCAGTATCTCTTCGTCAGACGCATCACAGAGCTCACCACTCACTGCAAAGCTTTGTTTGGCGGGAACATCCATCTCTTCACACCACAAATACACTTCTCGGTCTGTTAAAGTCTCCATAGTAAATACTCCTGTGTTAGTTCTGTATCTCAGCAGTGCCTCCACTGTAACACCCCTTTAGGGCTACCACGGTACACTCGGTGTTATGGGGGGGTCTCACCTCTCCAGGGCACAGTGCCTCCACCCGAATCTTGATTGGAGCTCTCTCTGGGACTGCAGAAGGACTATTATCTTCTGCCAGGGGCTGACTCGGGAAGCCCCTGCCACACTCAGTACACACACACAGGGATCAGGAGTAAAACAGTTTAACAGGTTTATTGCTATGCAGCATAAATGAGATGGATTTAAAAGAATAACATGCAATACAAGTAACTGTGCTCTGTCAAAGTCATATACACATCACACTCTAATTCTACTTCAACCCTGCAAGTATAACGTAGCAGGTTTTTTTTTGTTTCTTCCGGTTTAACTCAGTCCAAACGTTGGAGCCCAGTTGCCGCGGATGTTGGCGCGCAAATTAGAACAGTTGGTGCACTTAGACGAATATTAATGGCAATAGTCTGGGCTGTAATGTACTCACTGTAAATAGCGCTGGTAGGACCACAAGTCTCAGAAGGGCACTCACTGCACGTCTCCAACGGTCGGATAGTTCTCTGGATGCCAGCTGGGGGTGGCCGGATTCAGTCCTTTATACGGTGGGAGTGCTGACAGAACTCTCCAAGTTCTTGATGCAACTTGCTCCAGAGGGTAAAACAAAGCTGCGCTCTCTCCAGCAGTGCGGGTATATCCGAGGGGACAGCAACCCTGCAGCGTGGTGCGATGCAAATTCACCATGCTCAGTCTCTCCCAGCAAGATGCCACGCTCTTTTCTTTCTCTGAATTCTTGCTTTCACTTTCTGCCCAGCTCCTCCCTCCAAGTTCCTCCTCATCCAACCCAGGCTGTGTCATCTGACTGAAACAAGGATCCCTGGGAATTGTGCTGCAGCTCAGAGGAAAATCTGCTAATGTCTGTAGGTCCCCGTTTAACAGCAACTGCAAAGCTCTTCTTAGTGTCTGTAAAACCCAGTATACCAGTAGCTGCCCTGACAGTTCCCAGTGCAGGTGTTACATATATAAGATGTACAGCTAGGATGTATAGTATTTCCATAACTCCTTTATGAATATCTAGCTGGCTGAACAAAGGACTGTTCCACTTTTTTGACGATAGGTAGATAGATAGATAGATAGATAGATAGATAGATACATAGTTAGATAGATAACATTTCCTGATTCCTTTAAGATGTGCGGGCAAAAATTGGATGCCATACAAATGGTCCCTGCGCCTTCCGTTTTTTTTCTTGCACCCATTTACTTGCATTAGCAAGTCTCGTCCGATATACATGGATAGTCTCAGCAGACTATAATTTTTTTCTCGTGCTGATTCCAGCTGAGAAAAAAATTGCAGATTAGCACTGACTGATTGATTAACATTGGTACAAGTGCAATCTGATTTTTTTATCCAATTGCACTCTCGTGATGTGTACTCAAGTGAGTAGGGTGAGGAGGACCACCAGTAGACACCAGATACCACTCCAGAAAAGTCCCCAGGACTGCAGCAGCTGACCGGAGGGTCAGAGACTAGAGTAGGAGGTACAGGTGAGTGTGACAAAAACACACTCCAACAGTCTAAGGTCAGGATAGGCAAGACAGGTTCAGAGTTAAGGTACCGTCACACTAAACGATATCGCTAGCGATCCGTGACGTTGCAGCGTCATCGCTAGCGATATCGTTTAGTTTGACACGCAGCAGCGATCAGGATCCTGCTGTGATGTCGCTGGTCGCTGAATAAAGTCCAGAACTTTATTTGGTCGTCCGATCGCCGTGTATCGTTGTGTTTGACACCAAAAGCAACGATACCAGCGATGTTTTACACTGGTAACCAGGGTAAACATCGGGTTACTAAGCGCAGGGCCGCGCTTAGTAACCCGATGTTTACCCTGGTTACCAGCGTAAAAGTAAAAAAAACAAACAGTACATGCTCACCTGCGCGTCTCCCAGCGTCTGCTTCCTGCTCTGACTGAGATCCGGCCCTAAAGTGAAAGTGAAAGCACAGCGGTGACGTCACTTTCACTGTTAGGGCCGGAGCTCAGTCAGTGTCAGGAAGCAGACGCTGGGGGACGCGCAGGTGAGTATGTACTGTTTGTTTTTTTTACTTTTACGCTGGTAACCAGGGTAAACATCGGGTTACTAAGCGCGGCTCTGCGCTTAGCAACCCGATGTGTACCCTGGTTACCCGGGGACCTCGGCATCGTTGGTCGCTGGAGAGCGGTCTGTGTGACAGCTCTCCAGCGATCAAACAGCGACGCTGCAGCGATCGACATCGTTGTCGCTATCGCTGCAGCGTCGCTTAATGTGACGGTACCCTTAGTAGCCGAGGTCAGGAGCGGAGATATCTGGATAAATGAGAAGGCAAGCCGAGTCGAAAGCTGATGGGCAAACAGGAATAAGTCAATACAGGAACTAGAGACAGAGTTTCTGAGAAACTAAGTTCAGGCAAGGAATGGCGGGTGGAGTCACCTGATATATCCCCTGCTAGCAGGAAATTGGCTGGGGAAGCAGATCTCTACAGGACAGAATGGATACAAATACCTGCAGAGTTTGTCTGTGCCTCCCTATGACTCACAAACAGCAGAGCTGGAAGAGAGGCACCAGAAAGCTCAGAGCAATGGTCAGGTACTGGCTGAAGCAGAACGAAACACACAGTGAGTAGGGAGGCGCCTAGGAGGTGTGCGAATGGCCAGCATAGCCGTATCCCACCTTTTTGGCCAGAAAT
Organism: Ranitomeya variabilis; assembly: GCF_051348905.1. Lineage (NCBI taxonomy): Eukaryota > Metazoa > Chordata > Amphibia > Anura > Dendrobatidae > Ranitomeya > Ranitomeya variabilis. The sequence goes on along the minus strand of NC_135236.1, from coordinate 300,377,389 downwards.
CTCTCAAGGGTGTAAGAGGCACAGATGTTCTCCTTGGGCTCCTAAAATCTCTCTTCCATGTGTCCATTCTGCACAGATAAAAACCTGATAATCTTGGGCCACTTGCAAAATCTATGCTAGCACTCCACCTACCATTGATACTATTCATAGCTTCATATGTGACAGTGGGGCAGCAAACATCAGATCCCAAGTGTGATGACAGACTTAGCCATCCATATGCACCCCCGAATTAAAAAAATAATGTAGCATAATTATACAGAGCAATGGATATCTCTTTAGATTCGACATATAGATTTTATCTTTAGGAATAATTGGCCACTGAATGGACTTTATGGTGACATGCGAGTCTGAATCTGCAGCTGTTATCAGGATCATTGTAAATGATGGAATCAGTGTACTATGAAGATGATAAGAAATCCACAGATTGTGTGGGAAGTGACCAAGAAAAGACAAAACAAGAAAAGTGCTATGTATGCAGGCATCATCTTAAAGGGAACCTGTCACACCGTTTTTTGAAGATGAGCTAAAAATAGCGTTAAATAGGGGCAGAGCTGGGCGTTACATTAGTGTCTTTTTTGTGCCTTTATTACCCACCTATGCTGCTGAAATACCTTTGTAAAGTCGCCGTTTTCTGCTGTCACTCACGCTGGTCTGGTCCTATGGGCGTGGTGACAGCGCTGTTTCTCCCCCAGATCAGGCTCATCATTCCGTTGGTGGCGTAGTGGTGTGCGCATGTCCAACAGAGAATATCCACTGTCCAGGAGATGAAAAAGAGCGCGATCTGCGCTATTCAGCCGTTTACCGGTGGGCGCGGCCATCCTTCTGTGGCCGCGCGTGCGCAGATGGAGCGCTCTGCTGCCCGGGGCTTAAGGAAAATGGCCGCCGCGATCTCCATCTGCGCACGCGTGGAATCCCGCGGCCATTTTCCTGAAGCCCCGGGCAGCAGAGCGCTCCATCTGCGCACGCGCGGCCACAGGAAAGATGGCCGCGCCCACCGGTAAACGGCTGAATAGCGCAGATCGCGCTCTTTTTCATCTCCTGGGCAGATGATATTCTCTGTTGGACATGCGCACACCACTACGCCACCAACGTAATGATGAGCCTGATCTGGGGGAGAAACAGCGCTGTGACCACGCCCATAGGACCAGACCAGCGTGAGTGACAACAGAAAACAGCGACTTTACAAAGGTATTTCAGCAGCATAGGTGGGTAATAAAGGCACACAAAGACACTAATGTAACGCCCAGCTCTGCCCCTATTTAACGCTATTTTTAGCTCATCTTCAAAAAACGGTGTGACAGGTTCCCTTTAAGTTTGTTGAAAACTGTCATCTGCTTCCCAAACCTGCTTCCCAAGTCTCTTATACTCTTCTAAACCCTTGATATCAGCACAGTATATTCTACGTATTATTAAAGAATCCATGAGCCATGAAGGAACTGATTATATTATAGTATTTTAATTACCTTCTTCTTGAACAGGTTGGTTTTCTTAATTTTCCATCTTTTTATTACACAACAGATGGTATTTATCATACAGGATAATTTGTGTAATTTAAGTTTATGAATATTTTATTTTTCTAAGTCCTTTAATGTAATTTATGTTATAGTGTGCTAAATGGCAATGCATTACTGTGACCACTAGATGGCTCTGGTGCCACTAAGATTTATAACACATTACCAGCACCCAGTACTGCGCTGTGTTGTATTTAGGGCTCATACCCAGGGCCGGACTGGAACTAAAATTCAGCCCTGGCATTTGAAGTCACACAGGCCCACTTGTCACATGGTGACTGTATAATATCTTTGTACACTTGTAGGTTACAAGAAGTGAGGGGAGTGTAACACGACTATATAACATATAATCACAGCTGTATCCAGCATTACAGCACAGCCCCATAGAATGTAATACAGCACAGCCCCCATAGAATGTAATACAGCCAGCCCCCATAGAATGTAATGCAGCCAGCCCCCATAGAATATAATACAGCCAGCCCCCATAGAATGTAATACAGCACAGCTCTCATAGAATGTAATACAGCCAGCCCCCATAGAATGTAATGCAGCACAGCCCCCATAGAATGTAATACAGCCAGCCCCCATAGAATGTAATACAGCACAGCTCCCATAGAATGTAATGCAGCACAGCCCCCATAGAGTGTAATACAGCCAGCCCCCATAGAATGTAATGCAGCACAGCCCCCATAGAGTGTAATACAGCCAGCCCCCATAGAATGTAATACAGCCAGCCCCCATAGAATGTAATACAGCACAGCCCCCATAGAATGTAATACAGCACAGCCCCCATAGAGTGTAATACAGCCAGCCCCCATAGAATGTAATGCAGCACAGCCCCCATAGAATGTAATGTAGCACAGCCCCCATAGAATGTAATACAGCCAGCCCCATAGAATGTCATGCAGCACAGCCCCCATAGAATGTAATACAGCCAGCCCCCATAGAATGTAATACAACACAGCCCCCATAGAGTGTAATACAGCCAGCCCCCATAGAATGTAATACAGCCAGCCCCATAGAATGTAATACAGCACAGCCCCCATAGAATGTATGCAGCTAGCCCCCATAGAATGTAATACAGCCAGCCCCATAGAATGTAAAGCAGCCAGCCCACGTAGAATGTAATGCAGCACAGCCCCCATAGAATGTAATACAGCCAGCCCCCATAGAATGTAATGCAGCACAGCCCCCATAGAATGTAATACAGCCAGTCCCCATAGAATGTAATACAACACAGCCCCCATAGAGTGTAATACAGCCAGCCCCCATAGAATGTAATGCAGCACAGCCCCCATAGAATGTATGCAGCTAGCCCCCCCCCCAATAGCCCCACAATCCAGTTATCACTCATTGATATATAATAATAATTAAAAAAAAAATCTACTCACCTCTCCTCGTGCCCCGCGCTGCTCCTAGCTCCGGTCTCAGCAGCTGCAGTCTGCCTGCCCGGTCACACAGCAGGTGCGCGATGATATGACGTCATCGCGCACCCGCAGTGTCAGCGGCAGGCAGTGCGGGGAATGATGGGAGAGTGAGCTTCAGCAGACGCTCTCTCCTCCATCATTGCATTCAACTGTACCGGCGTCTATAGTTGAATGCGGGGCCAGGAGTGCGCCGACAGCGGGGGGAGTTTGCCGTCAGCGGCACACTCGAGCGGCCCACTACTGCCACCAGCCCTTCTGGCATTTGCCAGAACTGCCCGATGGCCACTCCGGCCCTGCTCATACCCATCACCGTGAAGAAAAAACTTTCCGATTTCAGTCCACAAAATAAAACAATAGAAAAATAATAGATACACAGATTTGGTATCGCTGCATTCAGAAACACCCAATATATAAAAATATTTTAAAAAATAATCAGTTTGATAAACGGCGTAACAAGAAAAGACAATCAAAACACCAGAATTATGTTTTTTCGGCCGCCATAATACTGCAATAAAATTTAATAACAGGTGATCAAAATATTGTATCTGTCCCAAAATGGTATCAATAAAAACGTGAGCTTGGCGCGCACAAAAATAAGCCTTTTCTAGCCCCAGATAAAAAATGGAGATCTTGAAACGGGTCTCAGAAAATGGCATTTTTATTTCTTTTATTTATTTATTTTTTTTACAAACTTGGTATTTTTTTTACCACTTAATAAAAAAATAATGCATGCTAGTTTGATATCTATCTACAAACTTATATTGACCTAGAGAATCACAGTAGCAGGTCAGTTTTAGCATTTAGTGAACATGGTAACAAAAAAAAAACCATTGTGGAATTGCCCTTTTCTTTTCTTTGCAATTTCACCGCACTTTGATTTTTTTTCCTGTTTTCCAGTACACAATATGGTAAAATCAATGGTGTTGTTCAAAAGTACAACTCGTCCCACAAAAAAACAAGCCTTCATATGGCCATATTGATGGAAAAATAAAAAAGTTATGACTTTTGGATGAAGGGGAGCAAAAAATGAAAATGCAAAAATCCAAGGTAGTCAAGGAGTTAATATTACAAAATGGAGTCATAATACAGCTTGGTGTATGAGGACAAACTGCTGTTATCTGTTCTCGTTGCCAACAGTTCTGCATACAAGCTAGCCAACAGGGGCACAGGAATGTTCACAAGCTCCATCTCACAGTTTTGGGCTGTAATTAACGGAGTTTTCTAAGAATTATATTTTATACTGATAAAGTTGAAAAACCAAACTGATCTTTACTAACTTACTGCTGCTCCCGTGACTCTACCGCTGCCCCTCTCTTTGACAGGCTGAAGCAGTCACATGTGCTGTAGATGTGCCATCGCAACAGCATACTTGTGAACAACGCCCGGGGCAGCAGTGGAAAGCCAGAAGTGGTCGGAGAGTATAGTTCAGCTTGTTGTATTTAGCATTGCTAAGTCTCATCAAGGAAAAAATAATGCAACCATTCCCAACATATGAGTGGTGTGTTATAAAGCTTGGTCACTAGATGTCACTATAGGACTTTAGAAAAAAAATACAGCAGCTGCAGCTAGGGTTGAGCGAAACGGGTCGATCATTTTCAAAAGTCGCCGACTTTTGGCTAAGTCGGCGTCTCATGAAACCCGATCCGACCCCTGTGCTTGTCGGCCATGCGGTACGCGACTTTCGCGCCAAAGTCGCGTTTCAATGACGCGAAAAGCGCCATTTCTCAGCCAATGAAGGTGAACGCAGAGTGTGGGCAGCGTGATGACATAGATCCTGGTCCCCACCATCTTAGAGAAGGGCATTGCAGTGATTGGCTTGCTGTCTGCGGCGTCACAGGGGCTATAAAGGGGCGTTCCCGCCGACCGCCATCTTACTGCTGCTGATCTGAGCTTAGGGAGAGGTTGCTGCCGCTTCGTCAGAAGCAGGGAGAGCGTTAGGCAGGGTCCACTAACCACCAAACCGCTTGTGCTGCAGCGATTTCCACTGTCCAACACCACCTTCGGTGTGCAGGGACTGTGGAAGCTATTTTTTTTTTTTTTTCCCCTCAGCGCTGTAGCTCATTGGGCTGCCCTAGAAGGCTCCGTGATAGCTGTATTGCTGTGTGTACGCCACTGTGGAAACCAACTGCTTTTTTCAAAGCACATATCCTCTTGTTCCTTCCTTTCTGCACAGCTATCTTTTTTGTTTGTCCACACTTTTTATTTAATTTGTGCATCAGTCCACTCCTATTGCTGCCTGCCATACCTGGCTTACATTACTGCAGGGAGATAGTAATTGTAGGACAGTTTTTTTTTTTTTTTTTTTTTTTTTTTGTGGGAGATTAAGATTGGCATTTCTGCTACAGTGCCATCCCTGTGTGTGCCATCTCTCACTGAGTGGGCCATAGAAAGCCTATTTATTTTTTCCGTGATTTGTGTTCTAAAATCTACCTCAACACAAAAACACTACATCAATCAGTGGGAGAAAAATATTGGCCTCAGTCAGGGCTTGTGTGCCACTGCTGTGTGTGCTATCTCTCATTCAGTGGGCTATAGCAAGCCTATTTTTTTTTTTTTTTTTTAATATTATTTGGTTTCTAAAGTCTCCCTGAAAAAAAAAAAAAACCTAAAAAAACAGTGGGAGAGTAATATTGCCCTTTCAGCTTGTGTGCCAGTCTTGACTCCTGGGTGTGCCACCTCTCTCCCTCTCATTCAGTGGGCCATAGAAAGCCTATTTATTTTTTTTAAAAAATATTATTGGGTTTCTAAAGTCTCCCTGAAAAAACAAAAAATACATAAAAAAACAGTGGGAGAGTAATATTGCCCTTTCAGCTTGTGTGCCAGTCTTGACTCCTGGGTGTGCCACCTCTCTCCCTTTCATTCAGTGGGCCATAGAAAGCCTATTTATTTTTTCCGTGATTTGTGTTCTAAATTCTACCTCAACACAAAAACACTACATCAATCAGTGGGAGAAAAATATTGGCCTCAGTCAGGGCTTGTGTGCCACTGCTGTGTGTGCTATCTCTCATTCAGTGGGCTATAGCAAGCCTATTTTTTTTTTTTTTTTTTTTTTTTTTAATATTATTTGGTTTCTAAAGTCTCCCTGAAAAAAAAAAAAAAACCTAAAAAAACAGTGGGAGAGTAATATTGCCCTTTCAGCTTGTGTGCCAGTCTTGACTCCTGGGTGTGCCACCTCTCTCCCTCTCATTCAGTGGGCCATAGAAAGCCTATTTATTTTTTTTTTTTAATATTATTTGGTTTCTAATTCTCCCTGAAAAAAAAAAAAAAACCTAAAAAAACAGTGGGAGAATAATATTGCCCTTTCAGCTTGTGTGCCAGTCTTGACTCCTGGGTGTGCCACCTCTCTCCCTCTCATTCAGCGGGCCATAGAAAGCCTATTTATTTTTTTTTTTTAATATTATTTGGTTTCTAATTCTCCCTGAAAAAAAAAAAAAAACCTAAAAAAACAGTGGGAGAATAATATTGCCCTTTCAGCTTGTGTGCCAGTCTTGACTCCTGGGTGTGCCACCTCTCTCCCTCTCATTCAGCGGGCCATAGAAAGCCTATTTATTTTTTTTAAAAAATATTATTGGGTTTCTAAAGTCTCCCTGAAAAAACAAAAAATACATAAAAAAACAGTGGGAGAGTAATATTGCCCTTTCAGCTTGTGTGCCAGTCTTGACTCCTGGGTGTGCCACCTCTCTCCCTCTCATTCAGCGGGCCATAGAAAGCCTATTTATTTTTTTTTTTTAATATTATTTGGTTTCTAATTCTCCCTGAAAAAAAAAAAAAAACCTAAAAAAACAGTGGGAGAATAATATTGCCCTTTCAGCTTGTGTGCCAGTCTTGACTCCTGGGTGTGCCACCTCTCTCCCTCTCATTCAGCGGGCCATAGAAAGCCTATTTATTTTTTTTTAAAAATATTATTGGGTTTCTAAAGTCTCCCTGAAAAAACAAAAAATACATAAAAAAACAGTGGGAGAGTAATATTGCCCTTTCAGCTTGTGTGCCAGTCTTGACTCCTGGGTGTGCCACCTCTCTCCCTTTCATTCAGTGGGCCATAGAAAGCCTATTTATTTTTTTTTTTAAATATTATTGGGTTTCTAAAGTCTCCCTGAAAAAAAAAAAAAAACCTAAAAAAACAGTGGGAGAGTAATATTGCCCTTTCAGCTTGTGTGCCAGTCTTGACTCCTGGGTGTGCCACCTCTCTCCCTCTCATTCAGTGGGCCATAGAAAGCCTATTTATTTTTTTTTTTAAATATTATTGGGTTTCTAAAGTCTCCCTGAAAAAAAAAAAAAAAACCTAAAAAAACAGTGGGAGAGTAATATTGCCCTTTCAGCTTGTGTGCCAGTCTTGACTCCTGGGTGTGCCACCTCTCTCCCTCTCATTCAGTGGGCCATAGAAAGCCTATTTATTTTTTTTTTTAAATATTATTGGGTTTCTAAAGTCTCCCTGAAAAAACAAAAAATACATAAAAAAACAGTGGGAGAGTAATATTGCCCTTTCAGCTTGTGTGCCAGTCTTGACTCCTGGGTGTGCCACCTCTCTCCCTTTCATTCAGTGGGCCATAGAAAGCCTATTTATTTTTTCCGTGATTTGTGTTCTAAATTCTACCTCAACACAAAAACACTACATCAATCAGTGGGAGAAAAATATTGGCCTCAGTCAGGGCTTGTGTGCCACTGCTGTGTGTGCTATCTCTCATTCAGTGGGCTATAGCAAGCCTATTTTTTTTTTTTTTTTTTTTTTATATTATTTGGTTTCTAAAGTCTCCCTGAAAAAAAAAAAAAAACCTAAAAAAACAGTGGGAGAGTAATATTGCCCTTTCAGCTTGTGTGCCAGTCTTGACTCCTGGGTGTGCCACCTCTCTCCCTCTCATTCAGTGGGCCATAGAAAGCCTATTTATTTTTTTTTTTAAATATTATTGGGTTTCTAAAGTCTCCCTGAAAAAACAAAAAATACATAAAAAAACAGTGGGAGAGTAATATTGCCCTTTCAGCTTGTGTGCCAGTCTTGACTCCTGGGTGTGCCACCTCTCTCCCTTTCATTCAGTGGGCCATAGAAAGCCTATTTATTTTTTTTTTAAAATATTATTGGGTTTCTAAAGTCTCCCTGAAAAAAAAAAAAAAACCTAAAAAAACAGTGGGAGAGTAATATTGCCCTTTCAGCTTGTGTGCCAGTCTTGACTCCTGGGTGTGCCACCTCTCTCCCTCTCATTCAGTGGGCCATAGAAAGCCTATTTATTTTTTTTTTTAAATATTATTGGGTTTCTAAAGTCTCCCTGAAAAAACAAAAAATACATAAAAAAACAGTGGGAGAGTAATATTGCCCTCTCAGCTTGTGTGCCAGTCTTGACTCCTGGGTGTGCCACCTCTCTCTCTCTAATTGTGGGCCATAGAAAGCCTTTTTTTTTTTTTTTTTTAATATTATTTGGTTTCTAAAGTCTCCCTGAGAAAAAAAAAAAAATAAATTAGGTGGGAGATTAATATTGACATTAGTGCTTGAGTGACAGTCCTGCGTGTGTGTCATCTCTGTGATTTTGTGCCACAGAAAACAGAGTGTGTAACATTGTGCCTGATTTTCCTTGTGGTCTCACCAACCTGTTAAGGGATATTGAAATCATACTGAAGTTATAGCTCACCGTGTAAGTTGTTTGACAGCAACAAATAAAGTTACTTTGGTTAAGATTTTAAAACAATGAGGAAGTCTGGTGCAAGAGGTCGTCGTGGGCGTTCATTGTCAGCTGGTAATGATGGTAGTGGTAGAGGAGCATCAGGTGGTCGTGGGGATAAAAATATTCCACCTAAGTCTGGAGCTGTGGAGCCAGTTTCGTCGTCAGGCTACACAAGGCCTCGAACGCTCTCTTTTCTGGGAGTAGGAAAACCGCTTTTAAAGGCGGAGCAGCAACAGCAAGTTTTGGCTTACATTGCAGACTCAGCCTCTAGCTCTTTTGCCTCCTCTTCCGAAACTGGTAAATGTAAAAGCAGCGCGTCGCTTGTGGATGTTCACGGTCAGGGACAAGTCGCTTCCTTGTCCTCCTCAGCAAAAACTACAACAAGAGAGAAGGATGCAGCAGGCGACACAACGGGTCACTCCATGGAGCTCTTTACACATACCGTCCCTGGCTTAGAAAGTGAAACATTTAACAGGCCATGCCCATTACAAGTATATTCTGACATGGAGTGCACTGATGCACAGCCACAGCCAGAGTACTATGCTGCTCCTTTGACTCAGACCACCACATTGCCCTCTCAGGGTACAGATCCACAATCAGACCCTGATGAGACTATGTTGCCCCGCCACGAACGCTATACCACCGACCGACACAGTGACACAGACGAAGTTGCACACGAGCTCGAAGAGGAGGTAATAGATGACCCAGTTATTGACCCCGATTGGCAGCCATTGGGGGAACAGGGTGCAGGCGGCAGTAGTTCAGAAGCGGAGGTGGAGGAGGGGCCACAGCAGGCATCAACATCGCAACAGGTTACATCTGCCGGGCCCGTATCTGGCCCAAAACGCGTGTCAAAGCCAAAACCTGTTGGAGCACAGCGTTGCCATCCGGTTAAAGCTCAGTCTGCAATCCCTGAAAAGGGATCCGAGTCTAGGAAGAGTGCAGTCTGGCATTTTTTTAAACAACATCCAACTGATCAGCGCAAAGTCATCTGTCAAAAATGTTCAACTAGCTTAAGCAGAGGTCAGAATCTGAAAAGTCTAAATACTAGTTGCATGCATAGACACTTAACCACCATGCATTTTCAAGCCTGGACTAACTACCAAACGTCCCTCAAGGTTGTAGCACCCTCGGCCAATGAAGCTAGTCAGCAACGCAACATCCCTTCCGTCACTGTAAGGCCACCATTTTCCGCACCACAGGCAGTATCTGTGCAGGTTTCTTTGCCAGCCAAAAGCAGTCAGGGTCAGGGAATCACCAGTTTTGTAGGAGGAAATATTGCATCTAGGGCACCGGCGGAAACAATACCGTCTCCAACCGTCTCTCAGTCTGCCATGTACACCGGCACACCCGAAAGTTCCACGATCTCCAGCTCTCCAGTCCAGCTCACCCTACATGAGACTCTGGTTAGAAAAAGGAAGTACTTATCCTCGCATCCGCGTACACAGGGTTTTAACGCCCACATAGCTAGACTAATCTCGTTAGAGATGATGCCCTACCGGTTAGTTGAAAGCGAAGCTTTCAAAGCCCTGATGGAGTACGCTGAACCACGATACGAGCTACCCAGTCGACACTTTTTTTCCAGAAAAGCCATCCCAGCCCTGCACCAGCATGTTAAACAGCGCATCGTCCATGCACTCAGGCAATCTGTGAGTACAAAGGTGCACCTGACTACAGATGCATGGACCAGTAGGCATGGCCAGGGACGTTATGTGTCCATCACGGCACACTGGGTGAATGTGGTGGATGCAGGGTCCACAGGCGACATCAATTTAGGGACAGTTGTGCCTAGCCCACGGTCTAGGAAACAGTTGGCTGTAGGCGTTCGCACCCCCTCCTCCTCCTCCTCCTCGTCCTCCTGCAGAAGCTACAGCTCTTCCACAGAACGCAGTCTGCCAACCACTCCATCGGCAGATGACACTGTTGCACACCAGTTGTCCCATTATGGGCCAGCTACTGCCAAGCGTCAGCAGGCTGTATTGGCTATGAAGTGCTTGGGCGACAATAGACACACCGCGGAAGTTCTGTCCGAGTTCTTGCAACAAGAAACGCAGTCGTGGCTGGGCACAGTAGATCTTGAGGCAGGCAAGGTAGTGAGTGATAACGGAAGGAATTTCATGGCTGCCATCTCCCTTTCCCAACTGAAACACATTCCTTGCCTGGCTCACACCTTAAACCTGGTGGTGCAGTGCTTATTGAAAACTTATCCTGGGTTCTCCGACCTGCTCCTCAAAGTGCGTGCACTTTGCTCACATATCCGACGTTCGCCTGTACACGCCAGCCGTATGCAGACCTATCAGCGGTCTTTGAACCTTCCCCAGCATCGCCTAATCATAGACGTTGCAACAAGGTGGAACTCAACACTGCACATGCTTCAGAGACTGTGCGAACAGAGGCGTGCTGTTATTTATTTGTGGGAGGATACACGGGCAGGCAGTAGGATGGCAGACATGGAGTTGTCAGGTGTGCAGTGGTCTAAGATACAAGACATGTGTCAAGTCCTTCAGTGCTTTGAGGAATGCACACGGCTGGTTAGTGCAGACAACGCCGTAATAAGCATGAGCATCCCCCTAATGCGTCTGCTGATGCAAAGTTTGACGCACATAAAGGAGCAGGCGTCTGCACCAGAGGAAGAGGAAAGCCTTGATGACAGTCAGCCATTGTCTGGTCAGGGCAGTGTACAGGACGAGGTAGCGGGCGAAGAGGAGGTGGAGGACGAGGAGGATGATGGGGATGAGTATATTTTTAATGCCGAACCTTTCCCGGGGGCACAGGAATTTGGTTGCGTGTCACGGCCGGGTTCTGGTTTTTTGAGGGACACAAGTGACGTAGATTTGCCTGCAACTGCCCCTCAACCAATCACAACCGGAGATTTGACAACTGGAACTTTGGCCCACATGGCGGATTATGCCTTACGTATCCTAAAAAGGGACACACGCATTACGAAAATGATGAACGATGACGATTACTGGTTGGCCTGCCTCCTTGATCCACGCTATAAAGGCAAATTGCAAAATATTATGCCACATGAGAACTTGGAACTAATATTAGCAACCAAACAATCAACTCTTGTTGACCGTTTGCTTCAGGCATTCCCAGCACACAGCGCACGTGATCGTTCTCACACGAGCTCCAGGGGGCAGCAGACTAGGAGTGTTAGGGGTGCACACATCAGAAGTGGCATTGGACAGAGGGGTTTTCTGACCAGGTTGTGGAGTGATTTTGCTATGACCGCAGACAGGACAGGTACTGCTGCATCAATTGAAAGTGACAGGAGACAACATTTGTCCAGTATGGTTACTAACTATTTTTCATCCCTTATCGATGTTCTCCCTCAACCGTCATTCCCATTTGATTACTGGGCCTCCAAATTAGACACCTGGCCAGAATTGGCAGAATATGCATTGCAGGAGCTTGCTTGCCCGGCAGCAAGTGTCCTATCAGAAAGAGTATTCAGTGCTGCAGGTTCAATATTAACCGAAAAAAGGACTCGTCTGGCTACCCAAAATGTTGACGATCTAACATTCATTAAAATGAACCACAACTGGATTTCGAAATCTTTTGCCCCACCTTGCCCGGCCGACACCTAGCTTTCCTATGAAAAGCTCTTGCCTGTGAATTACTTTTCTAATGTCTAATTTGCTGCAGCTGATTGTACAGCATACGACATGTTTACACCTCCCTAAATGGCAAAACTCCCCACACGGGGCCGTGGTATCGCGACTTGGCGCAAGCACCCGTGAGACTGCTGTTTGTCTGAAGAGGTGGGTGTGCTCGCTTTTGGTTGACGGCATTGCTACTGGGTCCCTCATAGTACAATGTAGTGTCTCTGGCGGTGGTGGTGCGCACCCAACGTCAGACACACCGTTGTAACATGAGGGGCCCTGGGGCGGTCCCGCCGGCCTCAAGAGAGTTCCCCCCTACCCCAGCTCAAAATGTGCTCTACCACGTGCAAAATTATGTCGCACAGCTCCACCAATCTTTAGTCTATTCGCTGACATCATTCAATGTCTGGCACTGACAATACAAATTTGTAGACATCTATGATGCAACTTAAAGTAGTCTGTGTCTGTGTCCTATATTGGCACCATTAAATAGTTACTGCCAAATTACTATGTCAGAAACTCAGTAGATGAGCCCACCCCTGTACCTAAGTATGCCACCTTTTTTTTTTGTTTTGGTTGTTTTGCGAGACATTAACATCTATTTATATTTTGGGAGTACTGGGACAGACACTCCTTGCACTACTCCTCCACTCACCACCAAGCTGCCTGTGTATCCATGTAACCGCTGTAAAACTGCCATGAGCCTATTGTTTGTTATTTTAGGCCTTTGATAGCCTGTCTGCGGCCCCTACTTGCAATACTCCTCCACTGACCACCAAGCTGCCTGCCCGTGTATCCATGTAACCGCTGTGAAACTGCCATGAGCCTATTGTTTGTTATTTTAGGCCTTTGATAGCCTGTCTGCGGTCCCTACTTTAAATACTCCTCCACTGACCAGACCACTGCTGCCCGTGTACCCCTGGAACCAATTATAAAGTGCCTACAGCCAGCCCATTTTTTTATGTTAGGCCTTTGAAGCCTGTCTGCGGTCCCTACTTGCAATACTCCTCCACTGACCACAATGCTGCCTGGAGTGCCTGCCTGTGTATCCATGTAACCGATGTAAAACTGCCATGACTGCCTACTGTTTGTTATTTTAGGCCTTTGATAGCCTGTCTGCAGCCCCTACTTGCAATACTCCTCCACTGACCACCAAGCTGCCTGCCCGTGTATCCATGTAACCGCTGTGAAACTGCCATGAGCCTATTGTTTGTTATGTTAGGCCTTTGATAGCCTGTCTGCGGTCCCTACTTTAAATACTCCTCCACTGACCAGACCACTGCTGCCCGTGTACCCCTGGAACCAATTATAAAGTGCCTACAGCCAGCCCATTTTCTTATGTTAGGCCTTTGAAGCCTGTCTGCGGTCCCTACTTTAAATACTCCTCCACTGACCACCAAGCTGCCTGCCCGTGTATCCATGTAACCGCTGTAAAACTGCCATGAGCCTATTGTTTGTTATTTTAGGCCTTTGATAGCCTGTCTGCGGCCCCTACTTGCAATACTCCTCCACTGACCACAATGCTGCCTGGAGTGCCTGCCTGTGTATCCATGTAACCGATGTAAAACTGCCATGACTGCCTACTGTTTGTTATTTTAGGCCTTTGATAGCCTGTCTGCAGCCCCTACTTGCAATACTCCTCCACTGACCACCAAGCTGCCTGCCCGTGTATCCATGTAACCGCTGTGAAACTGCCATGAGCCTATTGTTTGTTATGTTAGGCCTTTGATAGCCTGTCTGCGGTCCCTACTTTAAATACTCCTCCACTGACCAGACCACTGCTGCCCGTGTACCCCTGGAACCAATTATAAAGTGCCTACAGCCAGCCCATTTTCTTATGTTAGGCCTTTGAAGCCTGTCTGCGGTCCCTACTTTAAATACTCCTCCACTGACCACCAAGCTGCCTGCCCGTGTATCCATGTAACCGCTGTAAAACTGCCATGAGCCTATTGTTTGTTATTTTAGGCCTTTGATAGCCTGTCTGCGGCCCCTACTTGCAATACTCCTCCACTGACCACACCAATGCTGCCCGTGTACCCCTGGAACCTATTTAAAAGTTCATAGAGCCTAGTTATATATTTTATTTACTATTAATAAGGCCATGATGGACTACGCTGTACCACGCTACAAGCTAACCAGTCGACACTTCTTTTGCGAGAAAAGCCATCCCAACCCTCCACCAGCATGTAGAAGACCGCATTGTCCATGCACTCTGGCAATCTGTGAGTACAAAGGTGCACCTGACAACAGACGCATGGACCTGTAGGCATGGCCACGGAAGATTACGTGTCCATTACGGCGCAATGGGTTAATGTGGTGGATGCATGGTCCACAGGGGACAGCCTACTAAGTCTGTCTGCAGTCCCTAATTCAAATTGTCCTCCACTGTCTAAATCGGAACTTCCACCTTCTGGCTTTCGGCCTATAGTATCAGAAATTAAACTGCATTTGGCCTTCAACTTTGGTTAGGGCCTACTAACGGCTTCTGCCCCTCCCTGGTGTTGCCCTCAACTAAATAAAGCTGAGCTTCAACCTTCCGGCTCTCATTATGTGGTTTAAAAAAAAAAAATGGTGGTTAGGGCCTACTAACGGCTTCTGCCCCTCCCTGGTGTTGCCCTCAACTAAATAAAGCTGAGCTTCAACCTTCCGGCTCTCATTATGTGGTTTAAAAAAAAAAAATGGTGGTTAGGGCCTACTAACGGCTTCTGCCCCTCCCTGGTGTTGCCCTCAACTAAATAAAGCTGAGCTTCAACCTTCTGCTCCAAATTACCATTTTAAAAAATGCAATAGGCTTTTCAGGCCTACTAAAGGTGTCTGTCTGTGTGCCCCTCCCTGGTGTTGTCCTCAACTAAATAAAGCTGAGCTTCAACCTTCCGGCTCTCATTATGTGGTTTTAAAAAAAAAAATGGTGGTTAGGGCCTACTAACGGCTTCTGCCCCTCCCTGGTGTTGTCCTCAACTAAATAAAGCTGAGCTTCAACCTTCCGGCTCTCATTATGTGGTTTTAAAAAAAAAAATGGTGGTTAGGGCCTACTAACGGCTTCTGCCCCTCCCTGGTGTTGTCCTCAACTAAATAAAGCTGAGCTTCAACCTTCCGGCTCTCATTATGTGGTTTTAAAAAAAAAATGGTGGTTAGGGCCTACTAACGGCTTCTGCCCCTCCCTGGTGTTGCCCTCAACTAAATAAAGCTGAGCTTCAACCTTCTGCTCCAAATTACCATTTTGAAAAATGCAATAGGCTTTTCAGGCCTACAAAAGGTGTCTGTCTGTGTGCCCCTCCCTGGTGTTGTCCTCAACTAAATAAAGCTGAGCTTCAACCTTCCGGCTCTCATTATGTGGTTTTAAAAAAAAAAATGGTGGTTAGGGCCTACTAACGGCTTCTGCCCCTCCCTGGTGTTGTCCTCAACTAAATAAAGCTGAGCTTCAACCTTCCGGCTCTCATTATGTGGTTTTAAAAAAAAAAATGGTGGTTAGGGCCTACTAACGGCTTCTGCCCCTCCCTGGTGTTGTCCTCAACTAAATAAAGCTGAGCTTCAACCTTCCGGCTCTCATTATGTGGTTTTAAAAAAAAAATGGTGGTTAGGGCCTACTAACGGCTTCTGCCCCTCCCTGGTGTTGCCCTCAACTAAATAAAGCTGAGCTTCAACCTTCTGCTCCAAATTACCATTTTGAAAAATGCAATAGGCTTTTCAGGCCTACTAAAGGTGTCTGTCTGTGTGCCCCTCCCTGGTGTTGTCCTCAACTAAATAAAGCTGAGCTTCAACCTTCCGGCTCTCATTATGTGGTTTAAAAAAAAAAAATGGTGGTTAGGGCCTACTAACGGCTTCTGCCCCTCCCTGGTGTTGTCCTCAACTAAATAAAGCTGAGCTTCAACCTTCCGGCTCTCATTATGTGGTTTTAAAAAAAAAATGGTGGTTAGGGCCTACTAACGGCTTCTGCCCCTCCCTGGTGTTGCCCTCAACTAAATAAAGCTGAGCTTCAACCTTCTGCTCCAAATTACCATTTTGAAAAATGCAATAGGCTTTTCAGGCCTACTAAAGGTGTCTGTCTGTGTGCCCCTCCCTGGTGTTGTCCTCAACTAAATAAAGCTGAGCTTCAACCTTCCGGCTCTCATTATGTGGTTTAAAAAAAAAAAATGGTGGTTAGGGCCTACTAACGGCTTCTGCCCCTCCCTGGTGTTGCCCTCAAGTAAATAAAGCTGAGCTTCAACCTTCTGCTCCAAATTACCATTTTAAAAAATGCAATAGGCTTTTCCGGCCTACTAAAGGTGTCTGCCCCTCCCTGGTGTTGTCCTCAACTGAACAAAGCTGAGCTTCCACATTCTGGCTTTCGCCCTATACTATCAGATATTAAACTGCATTTGGCCTACTAGTGTGGTTAGGCCCTTGAAACAGTGTCTGCTGCTCTTGGGTTTGCTACTCCACTGAACAAAGCAATGCCGCCTGTTTAGTCCTGTTACCAATTTTGAACTGCATGTAGCCTACTTTATTCTTTGGCCCTATATCTGTTTCCTCCTCATCCTGCCCATTGCCCAGCCACTGCTAAATGAGTCTGCTGGTACATTGACCTAGACCACTACATTCCCCTTGTACTCTACACAGCCAGAATCTGTCCCTGCTGAAAGTAAGGTTCCCCTTCCCGCATGTTATACCACCTTACACAGGGACAAAGAGGAAGGTGCAGATGAAAGTGCAGGTTCCTTCATCAGGTGGGGGGGCATACTCGTTGGCGACGTCACTGGCACAGGGCCCCTCAGAGTACGCAAAAGTGTCGCTGCTGGTGGGAGGCGCCCCCGCCATGCAAACACACCGCCGTACTTTGAGGGGCCCTGTGCCAGTGGCAATGCGAACGAGTGGGCCCCCCCCCTGCTTGCTCAGGATCACAGCACTTGCAACTTTTAAATACTTACCTTTCCCTGCAACACCGCCGTGACGTAGTCCGCATTTCCTGGGCCCACGAAAAACTTGAGCCAGCCCTACTCCCCCCACAACTTTCACCCAATTCCCTATGCCCAACTATTATTATACAGTTAATTAAGATTGGCAAGCTTCAGAAACAAGAATGGATGTTTTTGGCATTAAAATGGGCACTGTAGGTGTTTTCCTGGCCTCCACTCACTGCCGACTATGCTTCCCCATTGACTTGCATTGGGTTTCGTGTTTCGGTCGATCCCCGACTTTTAGCGATAATCGGCCGACTGCACTCGACTCGACTCTGGACAAAATCGGGTTTCCCAAAACCCTACTCGATCTTAAAAAAATGAAAGTCGCTCAACCCTAGCTGCAGCTGATCTCTAATGATAATATTTTGTTTGTAGTCAATAAAAAAGTTTCCAAATAATTTCTATAAGAGTTTTCATAATTTTTTTTTTTTTTTTTTTTTTGGGGGGGGGCTGGTGAGTCTATTATATACCTCACCAATGTGTCTATTCCAATGACAAACATTGGTAGTGTGGTATTTGTATTACTTATTAGTAAACTTTAGAATGGTGAAAACAACAAATGAAGAAATGCTGACTTTACCAAGTGGCGTGTAAGATAGATTTATCCTATGTTACATCACTGAGTTCCAATTGGCTTGTGAAATATCATCAGCACAAGAAGTGGTGGAGCTTCATGACATGGTTTGCATAAGCCTAAAATCACATTGTGCAACGCCAAGCATCAGCTGGAATGGTGTAAAGTGTAGTGCCAGTGGAGTCCGGAGCTGGGCAAATGCATTCTCTTTAAATGTCTATAAAATGTCCAAGATAAAATGTAACCTGTGTGGGGAAACATTAAATGAACTGCTCCCTAATGCGATGGCTGGAGCTGCTTCTCCTTGGTGCGGTTGTGGTGTTAGTAGGTATGGATGATGTTACTGCTCTCAGCTGTTTTTGCAGGCTTTCACGGTCCACTCCTTGTCAGTTTGTGAAAGAGCTCACGGCAGTAAGTTGTTATAAACACATATGTATATTTCAATGTATCTCTGGTCAGGTAACGTTTATAGAACGTATACTCAGACATATACTCACCTCTGGTGCCAGTGCCGTCCCAGCGGTGTCGGCACTCACTATCCCAGGGCACACGTGAGGTTGTTATGTCAGGGGAGCCCTGCACCCAGTTAGTTACTTATTCATTTTAAGGTGAGGATAGTGAAGCCAAACAACATATTACACTGCAAAGGCCCATATAGTGTTCTTGCACAGGGGCCTCTGTCTGTGTCTGCTCCTGATTTTTTGTCGTTTATAGATTTATCAACTATAATTATCAATGCAGTTGGATGAAAGGTATGCCGATGAATATACCAGCCAAAGATGACAAAGGGATGCATTTTTGGTTGGGCCTAGCCAGCAGAACTATGCAGATCTTACATGTACCCAACAACAATGTGTCCCAAAATAAAACATGGTGTAAAGCGAGAATTAAACTGTAACTGTAATTAAAAGTAAAGCCACAGAAACATTCTCCCCAATATTCATGAATTAACACAACGAAAAGGGGAAGCAGTACTTACCTGCCCAGGTCTCAGAACTAATGCACTCTCAGGATACGCAAACCCATGTAATAAAATGGTGGCAACATAGGTGAAAAACACTGATGAGACAACCACTCGTAAATACCAATTCATGGAGGGGGTAATTGCTTAGTATTAAAATTGCACACAAAAAAAGTCTTCTATAGGACGTTGATCACAGCCATGTGGTGCCCAGTGCCTGGCTTACAACCTATTAGTAATGCCCAGACTATTAGATTATACAGGCTGCCCAGCTATATAAGTGCACCCCATTAGAACAGACTCTGTGCATGTAGGGTGTACTTAGATAGTACTTAGATAGTGCTGGACAGCCCTCCTAATCTAATAGTATGGGCGTCACTAATAGGCTGTAAGCCAGACCCTACGTGTGTGATCACCGCTCTATGCAAACCTTTCTTGCATGCAATTTTAATAAAATACATTTTAAGTTTCTGAATTTTGGAAAAGTTCCAACATGTTGACATTGCATCTGTTATACACAGAAGCCTCAACACCACTGTGACCACAGCTTAAAAAGAACCAGAGGCGACATAAATCTCAGCCTGGCTGTGCTATTCCAGGTATGTCCTGCTCTGCAACACTAACATTTCAGGGAAAACATGGCTGCTCCTGGCACCCTTCCAGTGATTAGCAGGCTTCTCGCTATGTATGTGCTGTAATGTTTCAGAGTATAACACACCTTGCTGAAATCGCAGAGCCATCCTCTGATTCCTGCTGCCTATGGTTTGGGCAGCATGAATTTATTGACAAGTTCCCTTTAATAAAGACCCAAATAAAATTTCTACTCCAAATTTGTTTTTTTAATACTACCAAATATTACCACATAAAATGTGTGCTTTGGGGTACCACAAAAGTCACACACCACCACCAAGCGTAAAGTCCAAGAGAGTTAATTTAGGAGGAATTCCTATATACATCATATTGTATGTCTGGTGTTGTGACTTTTGTGGTATCCTAAAGCACAGCGTTTATGTAGTGGTAGTCATTGTTTTCTAAGTGTCCATTTTATCTGGATCAGTGGGTATTCCTTACTTGACGAGGTGCCAGTGTATTTGTACTATTACCAAATATTGTTTCTCAACACATACTAATAAACTAACAGCAATAGACATAAATCTACTACAGCTACTGTGATTATTCACATTTACTCCATGCAAGTAATACACAGCAGATACAGTGTCCAAAAACATCTATTTTTGTTTTTAGTATTTTTTCAGGCTCTAGTCCTAGAGTAGAAACATATTGATTCCCGCACAGTGAAAGAGCAGCTCATCAGATCATTACCCATGTCACGAGATACAAAGTGGGTCATACAAATTAGGGCATGTATATCCCGTCACTGGCAGCACAGGCTCTGCAAAATGTCTTTCTTGCATAAGAAGTTAATAAACGTAAGCGGCATGCAGCACACAATGTTCTAATCTTCATGCGGTACGTCTGATTACATGTATTATACATTCATCTCACACATGATTGTTCTTCTTGCTGATCCATGAGCTACATATGTACTACGTATAATGTATGTGTCATAGATAATGAGCCCCGACTTTCCTGCAGACATTGGATAATTGTGCATTTATAATGAATGCTTACATTTATGCTATAATCCATTCAGTCTGAGTTTTTCTAACATTTTCCATTGGTGTTGATTTAGGAGGTGGTAAAGTAAGAACTACCATAGTTCTGTAGCAAGGTCAGCCCCTTCTTAATTTTTCTGGAACGCTTCTTCAGTGTTCCTCAGGGATTATCTAATGTCATTTATCATAACCAACATCATGTCAGAATAACTGAGTGCAAACTCTTTGGAATAACAAATCCCCCAATGAGCAAAATTTATATCTAAATTATTCAAAAATACTTTACCATGGAAATGATGAATTGAGGATTCCTATGAAAACCCAAAGTAATATTGAGGAGGAACGTTTAAAAGGAAGATTTTTTTTAGAGAGAGTTACTTTCTTAAGAAATTTTATGAAAAAAAATCCTGAAAGATTCTCTGGAAAAATTTAGTTTTATGGAGTTGCTGGAGACAAATATGGAAGATGTAGTATAAGAGACACTTGAATTTTAAAATTTGAAATACAGCTTTCAGGCCAACCCCTGACATCTTCCCCAGGCAAAATTCCCTAGAAAAAGAAAACAAGGTACATGTATTCTGTCACATCACCATAAGAGAGCTCACAGAGAACGCGGCAAGACGGAGCAGAGTTCAGTCCAGCCGGTGTTTCTGAAGAGAGCCAGTAGGAGAATGTTAAAGGGCCACTGTCACCCCCTCCAGCCGTTATACACTAAAAGAGCCACCTTGTGCAGCAGTAATGCTGCAGTCTAACAAGGTGGCTCTTTTAGTTTTTGATTCAGTTATTCCCTCAATAAAGCGTTTTAAAATTTGTACAAAATAACCTGTCCTTAGACCTGGAGGCGGTCCGAAGCTTCCTCTGTGAATCTCCCAACGGCCGTCACTCTTCTCTTCTGGGGATGTGGTCGCCGCCCCCTGCGCGCTGTTTCTTCTTAAATCCGGCACCTGCGCTGTGCGTGCCTGGGACAGGCGCAGTCTTCATTGTCCGTCATAGGTCAGATGCAGGGTGCCTGACTGCGCCTGTGTGGGCAGTGCGGCCGCCCTGTTGCTGAATCCCCGCCCCGCACTGTGTTATTCATTATGCACAGTGCGGGGCTGGGGTTCCTGGGCATGCGCACTGCGCTGTTCAGACGCTCCCCCGGTCCCCCGCCTTCCAGCGTTGCCGTAATATACAGGTTTCCTTGCCAGCGTTTGGAATGAAGCAGCCGTAAATTACAACGCTGGAAGGCGGGGGACCGGGGGAGCGTCTGAACAGCGCAGTGCGCATGCCCAGGAATACCAGCCCCGCACTGTGCTTAATAACACAATAACACAGTGTGGGGCGGGGATTCAGCAACAGGGTTGCCGCACTGCCAGCACACGCGCAGTCAGGCACCCTGGATCTGAGCAATGAAGGACAATGAAGACTGCGCCTGCCCCAGGCAGGCACGCACAGCGCAGGCGCCGGATTTAAGAAGAAACAGCGCGCAGGGGGCGGCGACCACATCCCCAGAAGAGAAGAGTGACGGCCGTTGGGAGATTCACAGAGGAAGCTTCGGACCGCCTCCTGGTCTAAGGACAGGTTATTTTGTACAAATTTTAAAACGCTTTATTGAGGGAATAACTGAATCAAAAACTAAAAGAGCCACCTTGTTAGACTGCAGCATTACTGCTGCACAAGGTGGCTCTTTTAGTTTATAACGGCTGGAGGGGGTGACAGTGGCCCTTTAAAGCATTGCTACACTACTGACAGTCAGCTTTGTGGATGCTAGGGGCGCAATACATATGTCCTTCACAGACGTGGTTTACAACGATTCGACTCTGCATCACCATAGTTTTATAATAAGGAAATTTTACACATTTCACATTTTTAGATTCAAAATGACAATTAAAACTATTACTAATACTTAGAGATCCTTTTTGTAGAACAAATAGGAAATGATTCTATGAACGCATTTGCAATCCTTTTGCATGGTAATAAAAATGACTCAATCTTGCAAAACGTTTTGACTAAAGGGATCCTGTCGGGAATGGAGCCGTAGGGTATGTTCACACAACCTTTTTTTTATGGTGGGTAAAAATGATGAGTTTTTCAAGTTAAAACTGCTGCAAGAAATGCTGGCACTTTTTTAATCCTGAACCATTTTGTTAACGTTTCCTGAAGCATTTTCTTAGAAAATGTTCACAATGAGTTTCAACACCATCAAATCTACCTGGAATTATATGAAGAAACAGCAGAATTTATGGAAACCTACATCCACAGAAGATCTGTGGTGGTTAGTTCTCCAAGATGGCTGGAACAAACTCCCTGCAGCATTCCTGCAAAACTGCAAAAACTGCGTGCAAGTGTATGAGAAAAATTGGTGCGGTTTTAAAGGGAAATGAAAATCACAGCAAATATTGATTTGATTGACATTTCTTTTTTGTTCACACACTATAGTCTTAATTTATAAAAATAAAACTATTAACGCTACTATCTTGCTTTGCAGCGTATTTTCCACACAGTCTAAGACTTTTGCATAGTCCTGTACTTCTTGTATTTGGTCCCAGAGCCTGCTTGTTACTTGGAGAGATGTACCTCTGGTTTTCTGCCACTCTTAGGTGCATGCTGTACTGTGATACCTATCTTGGTGTCTCCGTGATGCATGCACGCTTTCCTGCTGTTCTTAGCTACCGATGACGTCAATGTTCAATCTTTCAAGAGTTGTAACCTCATGAGTTGTTATCATATCTGATTTGAACCTTCAGCAATATTAGTCATCATCATTCTTGAGCTTTGTATCAAATGTATGCCAAAGTCGACTATTGAAGCACTGTCCATTTAAGCTGTCCATAAACATAAGACTATGATGGCTAATATGAAGCGATGGCCGGGGGACGGGGGTGGGGGTGTTTTTGGCATATTGGATTGAGGTTGTGGGTTCTTACGTGTCCAGTTCCTCCTCTCCTTCCCCCACTCGCAGGTCCTATACGTACCATCACTGAGACACTCATATGTATATATATGTCTGATTATTTTTTCAAATATTGAAGTGTCTCATTCACTATTGGTACGCCCTTGTAAACATTTTTTACATTGGGCATAAGCTCTGACCATTTTGTCATTTTCTGCACAATCGTTATGCATCTTATCAGGGGAATGTATGGTATTGCAATATTTATCTGTGTGCCATTTCTCTCTGTGTAGTCAGGCTATTGTAGTCATTCCATTTTGGGAAGTTCATGTTTTGTGGGTTGTCATTTTCCCCACCCTGGGATATGACATGTATACACATATTTGGGCAGTGTTTTTGCATAATTGCATCTTTTAAGTGTTTTTAATCATTATGTTGTGTTTTCTTGTGTGCACATGTGTGCGTATTTTGTAGGTCTTTTTGCCAATTCAATAAAAATTACAATTTTATATCATCATAGAGGTGTTCCTGTCTATGTGGGCATGATCTTTCCTTTCTTTTGGCCGGGGGACCACCACGGTGCAGGAAGACTACTGTACACAAGATAAGGTGCAAACAACAAAGGGTAGATTTATTGGAAGGCAAGGGATGAAGTGAATGAGGAAGATGCAAACAGGGGTATACAGTGGCAAAAGACAATTTACAAGAGTTATAAACGTTATCTTTCCCTTAAAATAGCACGGTGCTCCAACTATTACAGACTCAAAATATGTCTAACCAGCAAATGTAAACAATAAACAAGTGATGATGCTACTCTACGTATAACCTCCCTGGCCTTTACTAAGCAGGCCACACGGCTCCCGTGTACTGACTATTGAAGCCTACACTAGGCCCTGACAGGTGCACCAAACAGGAACAAACTAACGGTGATGTTGGAGAATCAGCTCCAGTCCCAGGGGGGCCCCCCAGCAGTCTAATATGGTGGTGCGCATGGCTTTCTGTCAGCTCTGTGAAGCGTGGTCTTCTCCTTGCTTCCGGATCCTAGGGATGCTCCTGGAAACTGTAAATCCCTTTCTCTGTATCTTCGTGGCTCTCTTGCAGCTTTATCAGGACACAGTTCCTCTCTTTTTCAGCTATCAGCACAAAAAGTGCTCTCTGCAGCAGCCTCAGCTCACACGCACTGCTCCAGCTCCACACCTGCACTCTGCCAGACTAGTTCATCACACCGACTATTGCAGGAGAGAAGCAGAACATTCCATCACGCCAGACAAGGGGGTGCAGCCTCTTAAAGTGACAGCGTGTTCCTTACTGTCCATAACAGCACCACCCTCTTACAAATATATGATTTCACTGTGCAAGCAATCCCATGAGCAACATGTCAGACTAAAGTAGCATACTTAATTTAACCCCTAAATGACCACCAATACACCTTTTTATGGTTCTGAGAATTAAAAGGTCTCTTTCTACTTCACAATTTTCATATTTATATTTTTAAAATGTTTAGAAAATCATGTATAATTTCCCTTACAAGTCATAAAATACTTGCTACTTTGTGTTGGTATGTCACATAAAATCCAAATAAAAAACTAAAGTTTGTGGGTGTAAAATGCTACCTTACAAATTGCGCACAAGTAGAATCACGTCTGGAAATGAGACTACGGTAACTGCTTGGTGTGCACTTTTGTGACGCCCCAGGGTCCTGGTCATCACAATGGCATTGCTTTCCTCATGGGGAGAGTGATGTTATGCTCGGAAGCGTTGAAGGATATCTTTCACCAGGTAATCACTACATACAACACGTTCACACTCCAGGCCAGAAGGGGGAGCTCTATACCCAGATTATCTGGTGCCCTGGACTGCGGTTGCCTGAAGCCTACAGTAAACCAGGTAAAGACATTGCAAACCTGTGTCCTTGTTCTTCATTGCACCACCCACCATCTTCACTATACACTGGGAGCCCTGGGGACCCACTTCACCTGTGGGAAGTTATACCATCTAGCTGCCATATCATCACCCCAGAGGACCCCTTAAAGCAGCGTCGGTCCCCACTGACTGAATGCCACAGGTGGCATCACGAACATAAACTTTATTCAATTATCCCTTT
Organism: Ranitomeya variabilis; assembly: GCF_051348905.1. Classification (NCBI taxonomy): domain Eukaryota; kingdom Metazoa; phylum Chordata; class Amphibia; order Anura; family Dendrobatidae; genus Ranitomeya; species Ranitomeya variabilis. Next base: position 300,352,125 of record NC_135236.1, on the reverse strand, counting down.
TACATGGGCGCATAAGGTTATGGACCCCTAAAAGACTGTTCCTTTAATTGGGTGCCCAGGGCCACGGACCGGGTCGCAGCCACAATGACATCCTCTTTAAGTACTGGACACAGTACTGAGTACCCCACGGTCCTGGCGGCCGTTCCATTTTGGAGTCACGAGCAGGATGGACCGACCCATTGAAGTGGGTCATGTGAGCCTTAGAAACTGTGTTTAACTGTGTGACTATTGGACTGTAAATTGCGCCAAAACCACCACCATTATAGCACCATGTGGCATGCAGGAGGAAATGGGCGTGGAGCGCCCCCACTGACGCAGGGCCGAGGGGTACCCGGTACCGGGCCTCTGTGTCTCGGTTCCGGGGTTGTCACAGTGGCTAGACCCGGTCCGTGACCCTGCTGAGGGGCGTCCAGTGAAAGTGTAGAGTGATGATGGTGTGGTGCAGATCGCAATGAATAACGAGGACACCAGGTTGCAGTCTCTTTACCTCTTTACTGAAGGCTTCAGGATACTCAGTCCGGAATACGGTCAACCGGGCTCCCTGAGTCCGGCCGGTCCGATGGCAACTCCAGAGTTCCCTTTGCAGGTGGAAATCTGTGCCTACCTTCTAGCGCTTGTGTGTTGCAGTCCTTCCCTGCTGTGCTTACGGGATAGTCCTCACAACTGTTGTGTCTGTTTCTGAAGTTCCCTCACAACTCGATTATGATGTTCTTCTTCGTCCCCCAGATGCTATGGCTAGGATGCACCCATATGACGGGTAGGCTCAGAGGTCTTCCGGGACCCTAGAGTCGCCCCTCTCCAAATGTTGCCCCCTGTGTCTGCTTAGGTGATGTTGGGTGAGACAGCCCGCTTATAACTGACTGTCCTGCCGTAGGTTCGAAGTAAGGCCTGGAGCTCAATACTTCCTCGGCGTTTCCGGCCACCGGCTGCGCGCCTCAGTAGGATGTTGCCTCGTCTTACAGCACGACTCCTACTGGTGTTTCTCCTTGTTGCGTTGATCTCGTTTCTCACTCAGCACAATAAACCTCGCTTCTTGTCCTTTCTTAGGGTACCGCTGCAATGACGTGCAGGCGCGGTCCCGTAACGTTCTTTCTGTTCGCTAGGCCTCTGTCAGGATCCCACCCCTTACAGGGACCCCCTGAATATTCCCCTGCAACACCCTCTGCCACAGGATGTTGCCTGGTTCCAACCCAGTCAGCTTCTGTCTAACTTCCTATCTAACCCCCAGTTTTACCAGACTGTGAGGAGTGGCCTAATACATAGCACCCTTAGCTCCCCCTGGAGGCCAGACTGTGAAGTGTATTGGTGTCTGTGATACCTGGTCAGGTGAACTCCTTCAGTGCCATCAGACGTACCATAGCCCCCCTTAGCGGCGGAGCATCAGTACTGCAACGACCAGGACTCTGGGGCGCTGCACTCCCCGCCGGTTAAATCCAGTACTCCTGGACTGGGAAGAAAACAACAATACATGTCAGCAAAAAGACATACAATTTTTGAAATGCAATAACAAGTAAACTTTAACAAGGCTTCCCTTTATGGGAGGTGAGGACACTTGAACGTTACAAACATGGTTAAATATTTTAAATAACATACTATAATTAACTTCTCTTACCCAACCGGGTATTCTACTTAGTGCAATTTCTGAACAATAATTTAACATTGCCTTTAAGGACGTACACGCTGAATCCACTAAAGACCTTCTTATAAAACGCTATAAGGCTAATCAACTTTTCTTCATTTTCCATCTTTACATCTGCAGGACTGCCTGTCTATCTGCCCCAGGCCTACTGCCTCTCGCTCTGTTGCAGGACCGCCCCATCTCTCATCCGGGCCTACTGCCTTTCTGCTACTATACACAGTATAGAACTTATCATCCTTCTCTCAGTTCAAGATCGCTGAGCCATCTCTGTATGGCTCCTAGGAGGACTCACCGACTAACCCCTAATCGGGTTGTAGCAGTAAGAAGAAAAAGATAAACAATCAACTATATACATTTCCGTGGTATTGAGGTTTATCCCTCTAAGTCTGGGGGTGGCTTCCGTGGGTACTGCCCACCACCGGCTACCACATAGAGGGCATCCGCACCCTTAATGGGGGTCTGTTACGATCCGGTGACCTAGGAGCCGCATGAGAGACCTTCTCTGGAGTAAGTGGTATCTGTACTGACCGCAAACCCTAAACTGACACCACAACTAGAAGTAGCCGTGGGGTGTGCCTGACCCGTCCTAGACACCTCGACACAGCCGGAGGACTAAATACCCCTATAGGTGGAAATGGGAATTCTATCTTGCCTCAGAGCAGAGCCCCAAAGGATAGACAGCCCCCCACAAATATTGACTGTGAGTATAAGAGGAAAGACACGCAGGCAGAAAACAGAATTTAGCAAAAGAGGCACTTCTAGCTAAATAGAAAAGGATAGGACAGAATTCTAAGCGGTCAGTATTAAAATCCTAAAAATATCCACAGCAGAAAATACAAATATACTACATCTAACTAAAGACATAGCAAGTATATCTGCAACTCCTGAGAATCCAGCATGACTGAAAAATCCAAACAAAGTCTAAGCTGGACAAAAACACAAATGAATTGCACTGAATTACAAGCACACTGCATGTGTGCACAGAGACAAAAAAACAGACACTTATCTTAGCTGAATTGGCAGCAGAGCATGAGGAACCAGAGAGAGAAGCAATCCCTCCAAGAACAATGGACAACTGGCACTGACTAATGAATCCGGCAGCCCTAAATACCCCAGTCAGGCCTGCAATCAGCAGGGACACCTGACCACGATTGCAAGCCAGGGACAGCTGCAATACCACCAGCAACCACCGGAGGGAACCCAAGAGCAGAATTCACAACAGGGGTCTGTGTACTCACGGTTCTCCTCGGGGTGATGGTCCGCAGGCATTTGGCACACAAGGAGATTGGAGCAATGACCGCCGGTCCCGGGGAATCAAAGGAAGGTGGCACAGTCACTTCTGGCTTGTACTTGCGCACATGCAAAGCATACCACCCCTTGTCTCCCCAGTGGCGGGTGTACCGAACGCGGTCCCCCGGGTAAAGATCCCGGCCTGGGTGTCCCTCGATGAGGTGCGCCTCCACATCCCGCCGGTTCACGAATACCTCCAAGGCGAGACCGGGTTTCTTAATGAAGCCCCATCCTCCCTGCATCCGGAAAGTGCTGATGACTCCATAGCGCTGCGGGCCCCAGTCCTCCTCAGCTGCCCGCCTAACCTGGATTTTGGCTTGGAGGTCCTTTTCCCGCTCGGCCCATCGGCGGAGTTCCTTCTTACGGGCCCACTCTTCCTCCTGTTGGCGTAGCTGCTGACGATATTCCCGTTGGTGGATAACCTCGATGCTCTCCCCCTCGGGCTGAGCCTCTCCTGGGAACCGGATCAAGTTAGTGGTAGCGCGGGTCCACTTGAAGGTCATCCACTCACCCTGGAGGTTCACGGGCTGTGCAGTGGGCCGTAAGGGGACATCGGCGGTCTTTAGCGTCTCCCACGGCCGCTCGCATTCAAGGTGGCAACACACCCGTCCGGGTGGTCTGGGTGGAGGGGAGTCTATGTCCACAAGCAGGGGCTCTTCGGCCGCCTGGTCCGGGTTAATGGCGCCATCCGCCTCCGCGGTATCCCCGGCGTCAGCCCTCTTCTCTTCAGCTTGCGGTGCCAGCGCTTGAGGGTGGCGCGGCTCCTCACTGGTAGCGGCTTTTCACCGACACAGACTCCAAAGTTGACGGCATAGCTCCTCCACTTCCGCCCCGAGAATTTCTCGGTCCTCGCAGCCTGGTGAAAGTTTGCTCAGCTCCCATTGGCTGGGACTGGTGCGGGCCTTCTCCCCTTCTTCTGGGCGAACTTCGCTCGTCATCTTGCCAATCTGGCTCTGCCACGCGTCGTCCAGGGCTTCCGGCCTTCCCCCATCCGGAGGGCGGTTCCTCTTCCCGCCACCATCCCAAACTAGGAGGCGGACCTCCCTCGTTGAAGGGCATATCTCCCGAACATAGTAGTACTTGTGGGGGGCTGGCTCAACGTTCGCGCCATTCTTCCAAGCTACTCCCACGACGACACGCCCCGCTCTCCCGGCACGCCACATAGTGCCGCAATGGTGGCGGTTTTGGCGGGAACTTTTGGCGGCAAGTGGCAATGCACAATCTTTGCAATAAGTCACAGTCTAAGTATAACAAATCACAGTTCCAAGGCACACATGACCTGATTCTTCAGGCTTAAGTAGATCCTGTTCGTGACGCCAAGTTGGAGCGCCCCCACTGCCGCAGGGCCGAGGGGTACCCGGTACCGGGCCTCTGTGTCTCGGTTCCAGGATTGTCACGGTGGCTAGACCCGGTCCGTGACCCTGCTGAGGGGCGTCCAGTGAAAGTGTAGAGTGATGATGGTGTGGTGCAGATCGCGATGAATAACGAGGACACCAGGTTGCAGTCTCTTTACTGAAGGCTTCAGGATCCTCAGTCCGGAATATGGTCAACCGGGCTCCCTGAGTCCGGCCGGTCCGATGGCACCTCCAGAGTTCCCTTTGCAGGTGGAAATCTGTGCCTACCTTCCGGCGCTTGTGTGTTGCAGTCCTTCCCTGCTGTGCTTACGGGATAGTCCTCACAACTGTTGTGTCTGTTTCTGAAGTTCCCTCACAACTCGATTATGATGTTCTTCTTCGTCCCCCAGATGCTATGGCTAGGATGCACCCATATGACGGGTAGGCTCAGAGGTCTTCCGGGACCCTAGAGTCGCCCCTCTCCAAATGTTGCCCCCTGTGTCTGCTTAGGTGATGTTGGGTGAGACAGCCCGCTTATAACTGACTGTCCTGCCGTAGGTTCGAAGTAAGGCCTGGAGCTCAATACTTCCTCGGCGTTTCCGGCCACCGGCTGCGCGCCTCAGTAGGATGTTGCCTCGTCTTACAGCACGACTCCTACTGGTGTTTCTCCTTGTTGCGTTGATCTCGTTTCTCACTCAGCACAATAAACCTCGCTTCTTGTCCTTTCTTAGGGTACCGCTGCAATGACGTGCAGGCGCGGTCCCGTAACGTTCTTTCTGTTCGCTAGGCCTCTGTCAGGATCCCACCCCTTACAGGGACCCCCTGAATATTCCCCTGCAACACCCTCTGCCACAGGATGTTGCCTGGTTCCAACCCAGTCAGCTTCTGTCTAACTTCCTATCTAACCCCCAGTTTTACCAGACTGTGAGGAGTGGCCTAATACATAGCACCCTTAGCTCCCCCTGGAGGCCAGACTGTGAAGTGTATTGGTGTCTGTGATACCTGGTCAGGTGAACTCCTTCAGTGCCATCAGACGTACCATAGCCCCCCTTAGCGGCGGAGCATCAGTACTGCAACGACCAGGACTCTGGGGCGCTGCACTCCCCGCCGGTTAAATCCAGTACTCCTGGACTGGGAAGAAAACAACAATACATGTCAGCAAAAAGACATACAATTTTTGAAATGCAATAACAAGTAAACTTTAACAAGGCTTCCCTTTATGGGAGGTGAGGACACTTGAACGTTACAAACATGGTTAAATATTTTAAATAACATACTATAATTAACTTCTCTTACCCAACCGGGTATTCTACTTAGTGCAATTTCTGAACAATAATTTAACATTGCCTTTAAGGACGTACACGCTGAATCCACTAAAGACCTTCTTATAAAACGCTATAAGGCTAATCAACTTTTCTTCATTTTCCATCTTTACATCTGCAGGACTGCCTGTCTATCTGCCCCAGGCCTACTGCCTCTCGCTCTGTTGCAGGACCGCCCCATCTCTCATCCGGGCCTACTGCCTTTCTGCTACTATACACAGTATAGAACTTATCATCCTTCTCTCAGTTCAAGATCGCTGAGCCATCTCTGTATGGCTCCTAGGAGGACTCACCGACTAACCCCTAATCGGGTTGTAGCAGTAAGAAGAAAAAGATAAACAATCAACTATATACATTTCCGTGGTATTGAGGTTTATCCCTCTAAGTCTGGGGGTGGCTTCCGTGGGTACTGCCCACCACCGGCTACCACATAGAGGGCATCCGCACCCTTAATGGGGGTCTGTTACGATCCGGTGACCTAGGAGCCGCATGAGAGACCTTCTCTGGAGTAAGTGGTATCTGTACTGACCGCAAACCCTAAACTGACACCACAACTAGAAGTAGCCGTGGGGTGTGCCTGACCCGTCCTAGACACCTCGACACAGCCGGAGGACTAAATACCCCTATAGGTGGAAATGGGAATTCTATCTTGCCTCAGAGCAGAGCCCCAAAGGATAGACAGCCCCCCACAAATATTGACTGTGAGTATAAGAGGAAAGACACGCAGGCAGAAAACAGAATTTAGCAAAAGAGGCACTTCTAGCTAAATAGAAAAGGATAGGACAGAATTCTAAGCGGTCAGTATTAAAATCCTAAAAATATCCACAGCAGAAAATACAAATATACTACATCTAACTAAAGACATAGCAAGTATATCTGCAACTCCTGAGAATCCAGCATGACTGAAAAATCCAAACAAAGTCTAAGCTGGACAAAAACACAAATGAATTGCACTGAATTACAAGCACACTGCATGTGTGCACAGAGACAAAAAAACAGACACTTATCTTAGCTGAATTGGCAGCAGAGCATGAGGAACCAGAGAGAGAAGCAATCCCTCCAAGAACAATGGACAACTGGCACTGACTAATGAATCCGGCAGCCCTAAATACCCCAGTCAGGCCTGCAATCAGCAGGGACACCTGACCACGATTGCAAGCCAGGGACAGCTGCAATACCACCAGCAACCACCGGAGGGAACCCAAGAGCAGAATTCACAACAGGGGTCTGTGTACTCACGGTTCTCCTCGGGGTGATGGTCCGCAGGCATTTGGCACACAAGGAGATTGGAGCAATGACCGCCGGTCCCGGGGAATCAAAGGAAGGTGGCACAGTCACTTCTGGCTTGTACTTGCGCACATGCAAAGCATACCACCCCTTGTCTCCCCAGTGGCGGGTGTACCGAACGCGGTCCCCCGGGTAAAGATCCCGGCCTGGGTGTCCCTCGATGAGGTGCGCCTCCACATCCCGCCGGTTCACGAATACCTCCAAGGCGAGACCGGGTTTCTTAATGAAGCCCCATCCTCCCTGCATCCGGAAAGTGCTGATGACTCCATAGCGCTGCGGGCCCCAGTCCTCCTCAGCTGCCCGCCTAACCTGGATTTTGGCTTGGAGGTCCTTTTCCCGCTCGGCCCATCGGCGGAGTTCCTTCTTACGGGCCCACTCTTCCTCCTGTTGGCGTAGCTGCTGACGATATTCCCGTTGGTGGATAACCTCGATGCTCTCCCCCTCGGGCTGAGCCTCTCCTGGGAACCGGATCAAGTTAGTGGTAGCGCGGGTCCACTTGAAGGTCATCCACTCACCCTGGAGGTTCACGGGCTGTGCAGTGGGCCGTAAGGGGACATCGGCGGTCTTTAGCGTCTCCCACGGCCGCTCGCATTCAAGGTGGCAACACACCCGTCCGGGTGGTCTGGGTGGAGGGGAGTCTATGTCCACAAGCAGGGGCTCTTCGGCCGCCTGGTCCGGGTTAATGGCGCCATCCGCCTCCGCGGTATCCCCGGCGTCAGCCCTCTTCTCTTCAGCTTGCGGTGCCAGCGCTTGAGGGTGGCGCGGCTCCTCACTGGTAGCGGCTTTTCACCGACACAGACTCCAAAGTTGACGGCATAGCTCCTCCACTTCCGCCCCGAGAATTTCTCGGTCCTCGCAGCCTGGTGAAAGTTTGCTCAGCTCCCATTGGCTGGGACTGGTGCGGGCCTTCTCCCCTTCTTCTGGGCGAACTTCGCTCGTCATCTTGCCAATCTGGCTCTGCCACGCGTCGTCCAGGGCTTCCGGCCTTCCCCCATCCGGAGGGCGGTTCCTCTTCCCGCCACCATCCCAAACTAGGAGGCGGACCTCCCTCGTTGAAGGGCATATCTCCCGAACATAGTAGTACTTGTGGGGGGCTGGCTCAACGTTCGCGCCATTCTTCCAAGCTACTCCCACGACGACACGCCCCGCTCTCCCGGCACGCCACATAGTGCCGCAATGGTGGCGGTTTTGGCGGGAACTTTTGGCGGCAAGTGGCAATGCACAATCTTTGCAATAAGTCACAGTCCAAGTATAACAAATCACAGTTCCAAGGCACACATGACCTGATTCTTCAGGCTTAAGTAGATCCTGTTCGTGACGCCAAGTTGGAGCACCCCCACTGCCGCAGGGCCGAGGGGTACCCGGTACCGGGCCTCTGTGTCTCGGTTCCAGGATTGTCACGGTGGCTAGACCCGGTCCGTGACCCTGCTGAGGGGCGTCCAGTGAAAGTGTAGAGTGATGATGGTGTGGTGCAGATCGCGATGAATAACGAGGACACCAGGTTGCAGTCTCTTTACTGAAGGCTTCAGGATCCTCAGTCCGGAATATGGTCAACCGGGCTCCCTGAGTCCGGCCGGTCCGATGGCACCTCCAGAGTTCCCTTTGCAGGTGGAAATCTGTGCCTACCTTCCGGCGCTTGTGTGTTGCAGTCCTTCCCTGCTGTGCTTACGGGATAGTCCTCACAACTGTTGTGTCTGTTTCTGAAGTTCCCTCACAACTCGATTATGATGTTCTTCTTCGGCCCCCAGATGCTATGGCTAGGATGCACCCGTATGACGGGTAGGCTCGGAGGTCTTCCGGGACCCTAGAGTCGCCCCTCTCCAAATCTTGCCCCCTGTGTCTGCTTAGGTGATGTTGGGTGAGACAGCCCGCTTATAACTGACTGTCCTGCCATAGGTTCGAAGTAAGGCCTGGAGCTCAATACTTCCTCGGCGTTTCCGGCCACCGGCTGCGCGCCTCAGTAGGATGTTGCCTCGTCTTACAGCACGACTCCTACTGGTGTTTCTCCTTGTTGCGTTGATCTCGTTTCTCACTCAGCACAATAAACTTCGCTTCTTGTCCTTTCTTGGGGTACCGCCGCGCGTGCAGGCGCGGTCCCGTAAAGTTCTTTCTGTTCGCTAGGCCTCTGTCAGGATCCCACCCCTGACAGGGACCCCCCTGAATCTTCCCCTGCAACACCCTCTGCCACAGGATGTTGCCTGGTTCCAACCCAGTCAGCTTCTGTCTAACTTCCTATCTAACCCCCAGTTTTACCAGACTGTGAGGAGTGGCCTAATACATAGCACCCTTAGCTCCCCCTGGAGGCCAGACTGTGAAGTGTATTGGTGTCTGTGATACCTGGTCAGGTGAACTCCTTCAGTGCCATCAGACGTACCATAGCCCCCCTTAGCGGCGGAGCATCAGTACTGCAACGACCAGGACTCTGGGGCGCTGCAGGCGCATTGTCGTGGGCGGCACCTGGAGGAACAGCGCGAAAGCCATGGCCACCCCTCATCAGTATTACTATGTGAGAGAAATATGCTCATCAACTAGAGAGGTCCACCTCCTAATCTGGGATGGCAGAGAGAAGAAAAGGAACCGCCCATGAAGTCGGACGTGGTACAGCAAAACCACGGGAAAGAACACCGAGGAGGTAGAACCGGGAATCAACATGGCGAAGGGAGGTGAGCGGACACCGGAGCTTGGGATGGAGCAAGAGGAGTCTCCCAGCCGGGACCTGCAAGAACTGTACCCATCACCGATGATGAATCCGGACCTCCTGCAGAAGGAAAAAGAGGAACTCACCTGGCAGCTCGTGCTGATGAAGTTGTAAGCTGTGGTCGAGTAGAAGAAGGCCATCATTGCGAGCCTTACCGGACGTCCGGCAGCAGCCTCGTCTGGTCCAGAGCGGGAAAGAAGATCCTGCGCTCCAGAGCCAGAAAGATCGTCACTGCTGAAAAAGATGGCGGCGCTGACGAAAGACCTACAGCCCGCACCTTTGACCCCAGCAGAGCCGGAAAGAGACGCTGCTGAAGAAGACGACAACACCGCGGCCTGTCCAACGACCAGTGACTGCAACTTCAGCAGCGGAGCAGACTGACACCGGAGGGACTGCATCTGAAGTAGGTTTGAAGAATGACCCTGCCACAGTGACCGACCCCACTCCAGCGACTGCTCCTGCCCCAGCTACTAACCCCGCTCCAGTGACCGATCTTACCGCAACCAGCTCTGAGCTAGATGACATCCTGGTGGGCCCCTTACCAATCCCTCCGATGCTGCCTGGACTGCAGAAAGTGCGTACTAGTGCAAAAGCAGTCAAAGCAAAAAGACCTGTAATGTCAGTCCCTGCAAGTGCAGCAGGCCAGGCCAACGCCCAAATGTGACCAATCCACTCAGACACCAGTAGTGGAACCAGCTAGCAGACCCTGGTGTGCAGTATCAGTGGAACGTTATGACCCTCAGTTTTCCCCTTCAGGAAGTAGCAGCAATCCTGAGCAACCCTGGAAAAAGACTAAACCTGCACGTTTGATATAACTGTGAATAAGTTAACTGTTTGCCCAGGGGAAAGGTTAGGGAACTGGATTGGTCTGTGTACGAGCTGACAGAGGACGTGGCTAAGCATTACCAGGGTGAGCGCAGCGCGCTGGTACAGGAGTTGTTGGCGGGAAGACAGAGCGCGTGGCTGAGGAGAGTGAGAGTTCCTGCTTCGGGGTCATTAGCAGCAGAGGCGCGTGCCCGGCCGTGAGAGAGATGGACCGCAGGGACTCTGACGAGATGCCCGTCTTGTGCAGGTCAGCACCTGTGCATCGAGGTGCCAATTGTTCTGTAACAGTCAGTGCTACACGTGTGCTGCCTGACAGAGACGGTGACTGTGACCGGGTGCTGCTGTTTTCTGAATCCCCGATGCATATTCGTCTAGCCTCGCCTATTCTGACAGGACTGTGGCCTATACCTTGCCTGCCACCAGAATCTCCTTACTGAGGACTCCATGGGACGTTTCAAAGACTCAACGTTGCCAGCCTGGCACGTATCGTCGCGTTCTTCAGGACCCCACCGTATCTACATTGTGTCAACAGCCAGCTGTTAGTGCCATCATCTGCTCCGGGACCTATTCTGACAGGAAAACGTCTGATTGAGAAGTGACTCCTTTGAGAACGACTTCACTCGTTACTCCTATATTGATTCCCCCTCAACCAAAGCCCTGTATTCCCTGTACTGCCTGTTATTTACCTCACATTTACCTATCTCTCTGTGTGGAGTAAGTTCTGTATTCCCTGTACTGCCTGTTATTTACCTCACGTTTACCTATCTCCCTGCATGGAGTAAGTTCTGTATTCCCTGTACTGCCTGTTATTTAACCTCACTTTTACCTATCTCCCTGCGTGGAGTAAGTCCCTATTTTATTAAAACCTGTTAACCCTTGATCTACCTCCTGTCTGTCACTGCATCCTGCAATCTGCTTACATAGGTACCCTAATGGGTTATTTCCATCTCAGTCATTAATGGTGGAAATTGAAATATCTATATGTATGCACCTGCTAGTAGTGAACAGAGAAGAGATACCCATCTCAGCCATTACAGACTAATATGGGAATAACCATTTAAGGGAAATTAGCCAAAGGTGTCTGGCAGTGGCTTATTCATGTCTTCCTATTGAGCAGAGCCTACATGTGTATGAAGCGTAAGGAGAAACCTAATGGGTTATGGTCAGCTTTATGTGCATGATTGGTGTTAGCCAGTAAGCATCAGGGCTAGTGCTTTCTATGGTGCAAAAATATACGGTATATTGCTATTGATCCGAGTCTGAATGTGTATGAGGACTGAGGAGTAGGTAGGAATCTAATGGCATCCATTTTTATATCTCAAGTACTGGAAAGTAAGTCTTACATAATATACGGTATGTGTTTTTTGCAATCTGATGTGGTCGCTGCTCTTGTAGTTTTTTAAGGCCTCCATCACACCGAATTTATCAAGTTTAGCCAGAGCACTACTATTGCACAATAATGCACTTTTTGCATCAAATATTAGGTTCCTTGAACATTTCTTATTAGAAGTCTTATTAGTGCTAATTTGCTGAAGAAGGTTTTTTTTATCACACACACAGAGAGAGGAATGAAATCGGGAGAGGTGGTAGGAGCAGGTAAACTGCATTACACATATATGGTCAGGTGGCCAACTGTCTCTCTGTTGGGAACTGTAAAGATCTGTAGGGGATAGAGGAGAAAGGCAGACAAGTGGTATATATTGTGAATAAGTGTTTTAGGTATATTAGAGAAAAAGAGGTATATTAGAAGATGAACAAATTAATAATGGCCCACCCAATATTTTTGGAATCAAGGATTTTGACATATTATGACATTCTCTGCCTCTACTGTCAAAAGTATTGTGATGGAATCTATTATCCGAGTCCATTTTCTCCTATCCCAATATTTTAGGCATTAAAAATTTAAATGCAGTAAAAAAAAGTAATGATAAAATGACCTTGAATGAAGACCATATGACCATTTCCCTTCTGTTTATAGAACACCAGTCATGCTGTGCACCTGACTGGTAATAAAGTGTCCCTGGATGATGGGGCCAAGTGTTTTCCACCTGATGTATTCAAATATTTGCACATTGTCTAATATTCTCCACATTGTGCATCTGATCCTAAAACATTACGAAATACAGTGTTGCAATTAATTAAGATTGTGTCATTTTCATAGCACGAGTCTGTTTATCTACTTCTGAGACAACAGTCCTCTGTGTTCCATGTATGTGAACTATTTTGATTATTTTCTAATTAGTGTTGAGCATTCCGATACTGCAAGTATCGGGTATCGGCCGATACTTGCTGTATCGGAATTCCGATACCGAGATCCGATATTTTTGTGATATCGGGTATCGGTATCGAAACAACATTAATGTAAAAATGTGTAAAAGAGAGAATTAAAATAAAAAATATTGCTATACTCACCTCTCCGACGCAGCCTGCACCTTACCGAGGGAAGCGGCAGCGTTCTTTGTTTAAAATTCGCGCTTTTCTTTCCTTTACGTGAGTCCCGGCTTGTGATTGGTTGCGTGCCGCCCATGTGACCGGGACGCAACCAATCACAGCAAGCCGTGACGTAATTTCAGGTCCTTCAGGATTTTAAAATTACGTTCCGGCGTTGTGATTGGTTGCGTCGCAGTCACATGGGCGACGCAACCAATCACAGCAAGCCGTGACGTAATTTCAGGTCCTTAAGGATTTTAAAATTACGTCCCGGCTTTGTGATTGGTTGCGTCGCAGTCACATGGGAGACGCAACCAATCACAAGCCGTGACGTCACGGGAGGCTGGACACGCGCGCATTTTAAAATGGGAGCGTGTCCAGCCTCCCGTGACGTCCCGGCTTGTGATTGGTTGCGCCGCGATCAACCAATCACAAGCCGGGAGGCTGGACACGCGCGCATTTTAAAATTTTAAAATGCGCGCGTGTCCAGCCTCCCGGCTTGTGATTGGTTGACCGCGGCGCAACCAATCACAAGCCGGGACGTCACGGGAGGCTGGACACGCGCCCATTTTAAAAAGCGCGCGTGTCCAGCCTCCCGTGACGTCACGGCTTGTGATTGGTTAATGGCGGCCATGTTGCCGGGACGCGGACCAATCACAGCAAGCCGTGACGTAATTTCGTCACGGCTTGCTGTGATTGGTCCGCGTCCCGGCAACATGGCGCCGTGACCAATCATAAGCTGGGACGTCACTGGAGGCTGGACACGCGCGCTTTTTAAAATGGGCGCGTGTCCAGCCTCCCGTGACGTCCCGGCTTGTGATTGGTTAATGGCGGCCATGTTGCCGGGACGCGGACCAATCACAGCAAGCCATGACGTAATTTCGTCACGGCTTGCTGTGATTAGTCCGCGTCCCGGCAACATGGCCGCCCTGACCAATCACAAGCCGGGACTTCACGTAACCAAGTAAAAGCGCAAATTTTAAACAAACAACGCTGCCGGTTCCCTCGCTGAGGTCCAGGCTGCGTCGGAGGGTGAGTATAGCGATATTTTTTATTTTAATTCTTTCTTTTACACATTTATATGGATCCCAGGGCCTGAAGGAGAGTTTCCTCTCCTTCAGACCCTGGGAACCATCAGGGATACCGTCCGATACTTGAGTCCCATTGACTTGTATTGGTATCGGGTATCGGTATCGGATTGGATCCGATACTTTGCCGGTATCGGCCGATACTTTCCGATACCGATACTTTCAAGTATTGGACGGTATCGCTCAACACTATTTCTAATATAATATACAGCATTAATATATCACAATATTAATTATTATATTATAAAAAAAAAATGTTTAATTTTATTTGGAAAATAATACAGTAATTCTCAGCTTGGCCCTTAGGCCAATAATTAAATAGGAAGATACCAGTATTATAAATGGCACTTGTTAAATGGGGGTTCTCTTACAAATTTTGTTTTGAGCACCTGTTTCAAAACAGAAAATGTTAAGTTAATTACACTATTAGAAAAGATTGCTTACACAAGATTTATTTTGGCAATTACATAATTGAAACAAGTAAAAAAAATTACTGATTTAACAGATTTCAACTAGACATGAGAAAATATATTAAGAGTGCAATTGAATACTACTTGAATATTACAAAATGCAGCAATAGCCAAAATTTGTTTTAATTCCTTAGAATGGATTCACCAAAATTATTTTTTCTATCCCATAAAAAGACCATCAAAAAGTAAAAAAAAAAAAATACTTATGCTAACCTTACCCACTGCTCTTCATCGTCACCCATCCGGTTCTCGCCGTATATTCTTCTCACCAAAGTGAGTCCTGAAATCCCTGAGCCTCTCACATTATGCTAGAACTGATGAGGACCAATACGATTTTGCGCATACAAAGTGTTGTGACACTGCAACTCTCCCGACCCTCAACAGAGCCGGAAGTCGCAGCCTGGCTGGAATGCTGCCCGGGTGATTCATCAGTAGAAACTTTATGGCAGAGTGAAATTAGGAATCATGTATCAGCTGAACTGCAGTTTGCCAACAGGCATGCAACATTTGATTAACTTACAGGAAATCAGACCTGAGCGTTTTCTTTGAAACACTGGCTGAGAAATAGGCTTATCAGATGACTAGTCAGAGACATGTTACAGTAGTTTCTCCAGCTCCCCAAAATGAACAGGTCTCTCCCTAATTATGTGAATAGTGAGGAACTTGTTAGTCTACGAGTGCAGAGAAGCCACCAGGATTTGTGTGGAATTGGGTACATGTATATGTTATATGTATTTATTTTACTCGCTTAGCAAGCATCATTATTTCCACAACTCTTTGTAGACATCATCATCACTGTCACCATCAGGGCTCAGAATCTATATTCTTTATCAGTATGTCTTTGGAAAATAAGAGGAAATCAGAGTACCCCAATGCAAACATGTGGAGAACATACAAACTCCTTGCAGGTGTTTCCCTTGGTGAGATTTGAATCCAGGACCACAATGCTGTAAGGCAACACTATCCACTGACCCATTGTGAACATATGCACGCAAGTGTTATGAAATTGTAACTCTCCTGACCCTCCCATCAATCTGAAAGTCCTGGCCTAGCGCAAGGAGGCCCAGTGATTCAGCACTAGGAGAGGCCCCCAAGCATAACAGAGGACATTAAATTTGCAAAGGATAACTTCTCTATGAATTGAATTTCCCAGGAACATCCGAGTGAACAGGAGAATTAGAATTTTGCCTAATCTGCTCATCTGTATGTGGCGCCCCAGGGTCCTGGTCATCACAGTAGCATTGCTTTCCTCACGGGGAGAGTGATGTTACATTTGGAAGCGATGAAGGATATCTTTTATCAGGTAATCACCATGCACACAACATGTTCACACTCCAGGCCACAAGGGGGAGCTTTTGATCCTATTTTTAGGTGACTCCCCTGCATATGCAGATATATTGTGGTTTGGAGGGAAAGTTAGTAAGATAGTGCCAGGAAGCAGACTGGAGCAGTCTGAGGCAGGAAGAACGTATAAGGGACCGTGTAGTCTGAATTACTACAGTGTTATGGTTCTCAATGGCAAGAGAACATAGCCCAGCAAACATACGAACTAGCTCTTGGAAGGATGG
The DNA here is from genome assembly GCF_051348905.1 of Ranitomeya variabilis. Lineage (NCBI taxonomy): Eukaryota > Metazoa > Chordata > Amphibia > Anura > Dendrobatidae > Ranitomeya > Ranitomeya variabilis. The sequence goes on along the minus strand of NC_135236.1, from coordinate 300,336,174 downwards.
AAACTAAACTGACCATGAACTAAACCTGCCGCACAACTAACAGTAGCCGGGTAGCGTAGCCTGCGTTTTATCCCTAGACGCCCAGCGCCGGCCGGAGGACTAACTAATCCTGGCAGAGGAAAATATAGTCCTGGCTCACCTCTAGAGAAATTTCCCTGAAAGGCAGACAGAGGCCCCCACAAATATTGGCGGTGATTTTAGATGAAATGACAAACGTAGTATGAAAATAGGTTTAGCAAAATTGAGGTCCGCTTACTAGATAGCAGGAAGACAGAAAGGGCACTTTCATGGTCAGCTGAAAACCCTATCAAAATACCATCCTGAAATTAATTTAAGACTCTAGTATTAACTCATAACATCAGAGTGGCAATTTCAGATCACAAGAGCTTTCCAGACACAGAAACGAAACTACAGCTGTGAACTGGAACAAAATGCAAAAACAAACAAGGACTAAGTCCAACTTAGCTGGGAGTTGTCTAGCAGCAGGAACATGCACAGAAAGGCTTCTGATTACAATGTTGACCGGCATGGAAGTGACAGAGGAGCAAGGCTAAATAGCGACTCCCACATCCTGATGGAAACAGGTGAACAGAGAGGATGATGCACGCCAGTTCAATTCCACCAGTGGCCACCGGGGGAGCCCAAAATCCAATTTCACAACAGTACCCCCCCCTCAAGGAGGGGGCACCGAACCCTCACCAGAACCACCAGGGCGATCAGGATGAGCCCTATGAAAGGCACGGACCAAATCGGAGGCATGAACATCAGAGGCAGTCACCCAAGAATTATCCTCCTGACCGTATCCCTTCCATTTGACCAGATACTGGAGTTTCCGTCTGGAAACACGGGAGTCCAAGATTTTTTCCACAACGTACTCCAACTCGCCCTCAACCAACACCGGAGCAGGAGGCTCAACGGAAGGCACAACCGGTACCTCATACCTGCGCAATAATGACCGATGAAAAACATTATGAATAGAAAAAGATGCAGGGAGGTCCAAACGGAAGGACACAGGGTTAAGAATCTCCAATATCTTGTACGGGCCGATGAACCGAGGCTTAAACTTGGGAGAAGAAACCCTCATAGGGACAAAACGAGAAGACAACCACACCAAGTCCCCAACACAAAGCCGAGGACCAACCCGACGCCGGCGGTTGGCAAAAAGCTGAGTCTTCTCCTGGGACAACTTCAAATTGTCCACTACCTGCCCCCAAATCTGATGCAACCTCTCCACCACAGCATCCACTCCAGGACAATCCGAAGATTCCACCTGACCAGAAGAAAATCGAGGATGAAACCCCGAATTACAGAAAAAGGGAGACACCAAGGTGGCAGAACTGGCCCGATTATTGAGGGCAAACTCCGCTAAAGGCAAAAAAGCAACCCAATCATCCTGATCTGCAGACACAAAACACCTCAAATATGTCTCCAAGGTCTGGTTCGTCCGCTCGGTCTGGCCATTAGTCTGAGGATGGAAAGCAGACGAGAAAGACAAATCTATGCCCATCCTAGCACAGAATGCTCGCCAAAATCTAGACACGAATTGGGTACCTCTGTCAGAAACGATATTCTCCGGAATACCATGCAAACGGACCACATTTTGAAAAAACAGAGGAACCAACTCGGAAGAAGAAGGCAACTTAGGCAGGGGAACCAAATGGACCATCTTAGAGAAACGATCACACACCACCCAGATGACAGACATCTTCTGAGAAACAGGAAGATCCGAAATAAAATCCATCGAGATGTGCGTCCAGGGCCTCTTCGGGATAGGCAAGGGCAACAACAATCCACTAGCCCGAGAACAACAAGGCTTGGCCCGAGCACAAACGTCACAAGACTGCACGAAGCCTCGCACATCTCGAGACAGGGAAGGCCACCAGAAGGACCTTGCCACCAAATCCCTGGTACCAAAGATTCCAGGATGACCTGCCAACGCAGAAGAATGAACCTCAGAAATGACTTTACTGGTCCAATCATCAGGAACAAACAGTCTACCAGGTGGGCAACGATCAGGTCTATCCGCCTGAAACTCCTGCAAGGCCCGCCGCAGGTCTGGAGAAACGGCAGACAATATCACTCCATCCTTAAGGATACCTGTAGGTTCAGAATTACCAGGGGAGTCAGGCTCAAAACTCCTAGAAAGGGCATCCGCCTTAACATTCTTAGAACCCGGCAGGTAGGACACCACAAAATTAAACCGAGAGAAAAACAACGACCAGCGCGCCTGTCTAGGATTCAGGCGTCTGGCGGACTCAAGATAAATTAGATTTTTGTGGTCAGTCAATACCACCACCTGATGTCTAGCCCCCTCAAGCCAATGACGCCACTCCTCAAAAGCCCACTTCATGGCCAAAAGCTCCCGATTCCCAACATCATAATTCCGCTCGGCGGGCGAAAATTTACGCGAGAAAAAAGCACAAGGTCTCATCACGGAGCAATCGGAACTTCTCTGCGACAAAACCGCCCCAGCTCCGATTTCAGAAGCGTCGACCTCAACCTGAAAAGGAATAGCAACATCAGGCTGACGCAACACAGGGGCGGAAGAAAAGCGGCGCTTAAGCTCCCGAAAGGCCTCCACAGCAGCAGGGGACCAATCAGCAACATCAGCACCCTTCTTAGTCAAATCAGTCAATGGTTTAACAACATCAGAAAAACCAGCAATAAATCGACGATAAAAGTTAGCAAAGCCCAAAAATTTCTGAAGACTCTTAAGAGAAGAGGGTTGCGTCCAATCACAAATAGCCTGAACCTTGACAGGATCCATCTCGATGGAAGAGGGGGAAAAAATATATCCCAAAAAGGAAATCTTTTGAACCCCAAAAACGCACTTAGAACCCTTCACACACAAGGAATTAGACCGCAAAACCTGAAAAACCCTCCTGACCTGCTGGACATGAGAGTCCCAGTCATCCGAAAAAATCAAAATATCATCCAGATACACAATCATAAATTTATCCAAATAATCACGGAAAATGTCATGCATAAATGACTGAAAGACTGAAGGGGCATTTGAAAGACCAAAAGGCATCACCAAATACTCAAAGTGGCCCTCGGGCGTATTAAATGCGGTTTTCCACTCATCCCCCTGCTTAATTCGCACCAAATTATACGCCCCACGAAGATCTATCTTAGAGAACCACTTGGCCCCCTTTATGCGAGCAAACAAATCAGTCAGCAGTGGCAACGGATATTGATATTTAACCGTGATTTTATTCAAAAGCCGATAATCAATGCACGGCCTCAAAGAGCCATCTTTCTTAGCCACAAAGAAAAAACCGGCTCCTAAGGGAGATGACGAAGGACGAATATGTCCCTTTTCCAAGGACTCCTTTATATATTCTCGCATAGCAGCATGTTCAGGCACAGACAGATTAAATAAACGACCCTTAGGGTATTTACTACCCAGAATCAAATCTATGGCACAATCGCACTCCCGGTGCGGAGGTAATGAACCAAGCTTAGGTTCTTCAAAAACGTCACGATATTCAGTCAAGAATTCAGGAATCTCAGAGGGAATAGATGATGAAATGGAAACCACAGGTACGTCCCCATGCGTCCCCTTACATCCCCAGCTTAACACAGACATAGCTTTCCAGTCAAGGACTGGGTTATGAGATTGCAGCCATGGCAATCCAAGCACCAACACATCATGTAGGTTATACAGCACAAGAAAGCGAATAATCTCCTGGTGATCCGGATTAATCCGCATAGTTACTTGTGTCCAGTATTGTGGTTTATTGCTAGCCAATGGGGTGGAGTCAATCCCCTTCAGGGGTATAGGAGTTTCAAGAGGCTCCAAATCATACCCACAGCGTTTGGCAAAGGACCAATCCATAAGACTCAAAGCGGCGCCAGAGTCGACATAGGCATCCGCGGTAATAGATGATAAAGAACAAATCAGGGTCACAGATAGAATAAACTTAGACTGTAAAGTGCCAATTGAAACAGACTTATCAAGCTTCTTAGTACGCTTAGAGCATGCTGATATAACATGAGTTGAATCACCGCAATAGAAGCACAACCCATTTTTTCGTCTAAAATTCTGCCGTTCACTTCTGGACAGAATTCTATCACATTGCATATTCTCTGGCGTCTTCTCAGTAGACACCGCCAAATGGTGCACAGGTTTGCGCTCCCGCAGACGCCTATCGATCTGGATAGCCATTGTCATGGACTCATTCAGACCCGCAGGCACAGGGAACCCCACCATAACATCCTTAATGGCATCAGAGAGACCCTCTCTGAAATTCGCCGCCAGGGCGCACTCATTCCACTGAGTAAGCACAGCCCATTTACGGAATTTCTGGCAGTATATTTCAGCTTCGTCTTGCCCCTGAGATAGGGACATCAAGGCCTTTTCCGCCTGAAGTTCTAACTGAGGTTCCTCATAAAGCAACCCCAAGGCCAGAAAAAACGCATCCACATTGAGCAACGCAGGATCCCCTGGAGCCAATGCAAAAGCCCAATCCTGAGGGTCGCCCCGGAGCAAAGAAATCACAATCCTGACCTGCTGAGCAGGATCACCAGCAGAGCGAGATTTCAGGGACAAAAACAACTTGCAATTATTTTTGAAATTTTGAAAGCAAGATCTATTCCCCGAGAAAAATTCAGGCAAAGGAATTCTAGGTTCAGATATAGGAACATGAACAACAAAATCTTGTAAGTTTTGAACTTTCGTGGTGAGATTATTCAAACCTGCAGCTAAACTCTGAATATCCATTTTAAACAGGTGAACACAGAGCCATTCCAGGATTAGAAGGAGAGAGAGAGAGAGAGGCTGCAATATAGGCAGACTTGCAAGAGATTCAATTACAAGCACACTCAGAACTGAGAAAAAAAAAAAAATCTTCAGCAGACTTCTCTTTTCTCTCCTTTCTCTGTCAATTAATTTAACCCTTTTAAGGCCGGTCAAACTGTTATGGTTCTCAATGGCAAGAGAACATAGCCCAGCAAACATACGAACTAGCTCTTGGAAGGATGGAAACTAAACTGACCATGAACTAAACCTGCCGCACAACTAACAGTAGCCGGGTAGCGTAGCCTGCGTTTTATCCCTAGACGCCCAGCGCCGGCCGGAGGACTAACTAATCCTGGCAGAGGAAAATATAGTCCTGGCTCACCTCTAGAGAAATTTCCCCGAAAGGCAGACAGAGGCCCCCACAAATATTGGCGGTGATTTTAGATGAAATGACAAACGTAGTATGAAAATAGGTTTAGCAAAATTGAGGTCCGCTTACTAGATAGCAGGAAGACAGAAAGGGCACTTTCATGGTCAGCTGAAAACCCTATCAAAATACCATCCTGAAATTAATTTAAGACTCTAGTATTAACTCATAACATCAGAGTGGCAATTTCAGATCACAAGAGCTTTCCAGACACAGAAACGAAACTACAGCTGTGAACTGGAACAAAATGCAAAAACAAACAAGGACTAAGTCCAACTTAGCTGGGAGTTGTCTAGCAGCAGGAACATGCACAGAAAGGCTTCTGATTACAATGTTGACCGGCATGGAAGTGACAGAGGAGCAAGGCTAAATAGCGACTCCCACATCCTGATGGAAACAGGTGAACAGAGAGGATGATGCACGCCAGTTCAATTCCACCAGTGGCCACCGGGGGAGCCCAAAATCCAATTTCACAACACTACAGCCCCTGGAGAAAGAGACATACAGAAGGAAAGGACATCATTCAGTGAGAGTGAAGGAGAGCGAGGCACAGGCGAGGACACCAGGGGGAGGACAGCAGCGAGCAGACTGTCTCCCTGGCAAAGCGCAGATAACCGGTAGCCTGCACACCGAGGTTGTAAGGGACTCTAGGACTTACATCAGAGACTGGCAGGACAGCTGACCTGCAAGTTACCTGTCCATCACACACAACTGAAGACACAGCAACACATAGAGCCCGGGGCGTGATAGAGTCCATCTAAAAAGGCTAGGTATTGTCCTATCCTATATAGGGGACAGAGAGAAGAACTGTGAGGACCTTATCTGAAGCTATAGGCAATAAGGGACTACAACACCACCGCACTAGAGGAAGGCTTTTAACTCCACCTGGTAAAGGGTACTCTGGATTTGCTTCCAAGCCGGCCGGACCCTGCCTGCCCTGTGATCTGGTACCCTGGACTGCGGCTGCCTGAAGTCTTCAGTAAACTAGGTAAAGAGACTGCAAACCTGTGTCCTCGCTCTTTACTGCGCCATTCACCATCTTCCATCTACGCACCGGGAGCCCGGGAGCCTTGGGGATATACTTCACCTGTGGGAAGTTATACCATCTAGCTGCCATAACATCACCCCAGAGGACCCCTTAAAGCAGCGTCGGTCCCCACTGACTGAATGCCACAGGTGGCATCACGAACATAAACTTTATTCAATTATCCCTTTTACATGGGCTCCCAGGGTTATGGACCGGGTCGCCACCGTGACATCCCCCTGTGAACACCGGACCCGGTAACGGGTACCCCACGGCCCTAGCGGGTGACTCATCTACTTCCAACCAATCAGCACAGGAAATTACAACCTATTTTATGTCTTGCCTCTTGCCCATTAACTAGACATTGTCTCATACCTGTAACTGTATTAATTACATTCTAGAAATCCAAGTGAACTAAAATGAAACAAATGAAGTAAGAAAGCGTGGCACTAAATACAGACGTTGTCTTTAGCATGATTCAAGTGCATAAGAAGTCTGAATAGTAATGTATATACTGTAAACCCTGACCATTATGTCAATTAGGTCAATTGTTAAAGCTCATTTTTTAAATGCGTGGTCTAGACGTCAGTTGTGCAGAAGAAATAGAAATTAATTGTTGTTTGCATAATTGGTATTTGCCTGTAAAAACCTGAGTGGAAATATATGTTGATAAAAACATAAAAATAATGTAGTTAAACAAACTGCAATATTAATGCTTAATTTATGTAATTAAAAAAACCTTTCAGAACTATAAAGACAAAGAACCACTAAGGAAATGGATAGAAGAAAATGTTAAACTCACTGTATGTACGAGGGGGAACTCAAAAGAAATAGAAATACTCTTCTGGAGGAAACAAAAAGTCATTGCCTCACATTGTTGGTGTGAATCAGCCATGAGAAAATAGACGAAAGATTGAACAATTCATTGGAAAAAAATCACAAGAGCCAAACGCATCCTTCCCCAACACCGTTGGCTGACACAGTGACTCAGGCTCGCCAAACATTCACTTAGCCATGGAACGCCTATCCTGCAGAAAATTTCTGTTTCTTTTAGGTATCACTTTGTACCTTACTGTACAATAAAGCCAGCTATTAAAAACAGAAATACCATTGTTACAGCTCTAAATATGTGTCTAGCAGTAACTGCCATCAAGGCTGGCACTGATGAAGAAGCTAACAAAAGATTATTAATAACTGAATTACCAGCTTCCATGGCAGAGGTAGAAATGTGCTTACAGCATATGTTGCCCGTGATTCATCAGCAGAACCGTTACAGGAGAGTGAAAGCAAAAATCATATATCAGCTGAATAGCAGTTTGCCAACAGGTATGCAGGATACGATATAATGAAAGGGAACCTGACAGGAGATTCATCCTGCCTGAACCCAAGGCAGCATGAATCAGACTCTGGTCATGTTATTACAGTCATGTGTGTTTTGCTTTGAATCAAAGGCATATCTAGAGGGGGCAGGCAGGGTATGTGCCTTAGGTGCAGCCAACAAGGGGGTAATGTATGCAGACACAGTATGACGAGCGAGAGGAAGAATGTATGCGGACACAGAATGGGGAGCAGGGCGATGTAAGTGTCGGGGTCGTAATACGACAATTACCCTTCCTTCACCAGTCATTCCAAATTAATATGTGTGCAGGGCATCTGGTACCGGATAAGAATAAATCAGACAGGTAGCTGGTTCAAACTTAGTTAATGCCCCGTGCATCCACACATGTCTGCAGCGGTCACACCAACTGGCTTTATTCTAAAATACACAATACTATATTGAGTGTTAGGGGAAGGCGTGCATTAGGCGGGGTTTAAGCTAGCATTCAGTCTTTCTGATTTGTTCTGACATCTTCTGGTGGATCCTCCTTTTCTTCACATTCCTTAACTTTCGTTTCTGAGGAAATGGCTTAACCCTTCGGTCACTAACCTGAAACGAAACTGAACTCTGGCGACCATCTTTAAATACAATTACATATGCATTAGCTAGCAGGTAGGAAAAACTTATTGTTTTACAGTGTAAGATATATAGCAGTACAAAAAGAGTATAAAGATATATAAAAGTATAAAAAGTATATAAGAAAATACATTTTCACCTTGACATAAGGACAAAGTATGAGGAGGGAGGGGGAAATGTGTGCGGAGACTATTAAGGGGAATGGGAGACAGTATAGGGGAGAAGTGTGAGTTTGCACAGAATAGAGACTGATTAGTGTGTGTGGGGGGGTTAGCATGATGGAACAGTGTAAGGGCACAGCCAGGAGGGCACAGTATGCCAATAAGGGGTAGAGTGTTGAGGGGGTCCACTATAGAGACTAGGTCATATAGGGAGGACACAATGTTTGAGGAAGTGTGAAGAGGGGGCCCAGTATGGAAAGGAAAGGGCAGTGTGGAGGGCATGTAGCATAAGAGGGACAGTGTGTGGGTCATAATTTGTGAAAGGAATATAGTGAAGGCCAATTATTAATTCAGGGGCTCAAGTTAGGGCATATATTTCTATTCAGAAGCATTATAATGACATTACTACTTTTAAAGGCATCATGTTGGGATGTCCTGGAGAAGATGGATGTCTGCAGAAATGAGCTGTGGTTGTGAAAAGTCATCATGGTGTTGGGACAAGATTAAGAAAAGAAAGAAAACGACTCCGTAAAGGAGCGAGTCTTCTAGACTTGTAATGCCCATACACTAAGTGCATGGGCCGACAAACATTTCCCCATGGGGGGTACATTTAAGAAAAATATTTTATGTGGATCATAGACACCCTTGCCAAAAAATTGACTGGCTGTAGCAGAAAGATACACGTTAAAGGGAATCTGTCACCCCAAAATTCGCCTATAAGCTAAGGCCACAGGCATCAGGGGCTAATCTACAGCATTCTGTAATGCTGTAGATAGCCCCGATGTAATCTGAAAGAGAAGAAAAACAAGTTATATTATACTCACGCAGAGGCGGTCCCATTGCGGTACGGTCTGATGGGATTCGTGGTCCGGTCCAGCGCCTCCCATCTTCATATGATGACGTCCTTTTCTTTGCTTCTTGGCGTGGCTCCTGCGCAGGCGTACTTTATTTGCCCTGTTGAGGGCAGAGCAAAATACTGCAGTGTGCAGGCACCAGGCCTCTCTGAGCTTTCCCTTACCATCATCCTGGTGTTCTAGTAATTGTGGATGATGAGGAGAAGGAGAAGGATAACACCAAACAGACCAAATCAGGAAGCGTATACCCATGTGTGGTTGTGAAGAGGGCATGAGAATACACCCACAAAAAAGACAATGTATTTGAGGTTATGTTTCGCTGTTTTCATTCAGTGGTGTACAGAAGTCTTGCCCAATCCAGCCCTTGTTCATTTTTATAAGAGTCAGCCTGTCACCATTTTCAGTTGACAGGCGGATGCACTTATCTGTTATAATTCTACCAGCGGCACTAAAAACGCGCTCAGACAGAGCGCTAGCAGCAGGGCAGGCCAGGACCTCCAAGGCGTAAAGAGCCAGTTAATGCCAGGTGTCCAGCTTGGATACCCAATAATTAGAAGGCACAGAGGAATCATGGAGGACGTTTGTACGATCAGCAACGTACTGTCACGGGGATACAAGAAGGGCGAGAGCTAATAACCCGGGCCCCTGCAATTTCCCTCAGACTAGGGAAATCCTGACTGACCCTCTACCTGAAGTTTACACTGAAGGTGTGCATGTTCAGGCCTCCACCCTCACCCTGACTCCTGATTCAGCCCTAGACTGAACACCACCGCCCACCACCCAGTGAATGCAATAGACCAATACCCACAGTTATAACAAACAAGGATAACGGAAAATATACACCACGCCGCAGTCAATCAGGAATACACTATAAAAGTGCAGGGCAAAATAAATACAAATATAGGAAGGAGTAAATAAGACAAAGGAAAATACACCACCAGCATCGATTCTCCAACAACCAGCTCTCCACTTCGCACCGAGATAACTACGGATAAGACAGAAGCTATAATCAGCGATGCCCAAAGATCAGGAGAACCATTTAAAGGAAATGGGCATGGCCCAGCTTCCAATCCGAGGATCAGATAAATTAACCCCAGAGCAGCCAGACGAAAACTAGCCGACGCCAATGAGCAAACAGTGGTCAAACGTGGAATTACCGCTGTCTGTCAGACAACCTGGTCTGAACAGTGTCCGACATGAGAGTACCCCGCCTTCTATGAGGGACCCCAGGGCCCTCACGGCTTATAGGACCCGGCTTGTCTGGATGGCGATGATGAAAACACCTGACCAGCCGATCCGCATGAATGTCCGAGGCTGGTACCCAGGACGTCTCCTCAGGCCCATAACCACGCCAGTGTACCAAATATTGTAAAGTGCGGCGCACCACAAGAGAGTCAACCACCCTGGAGACTTCAAATTCTAGGTTACCATCCACCAAGACTGGAGGTGGCATAGGCGCCACGTCCACAGAACCCACCACCTTCTTAAGAAGAGACCTGTGGAACACATTGTGTATTTTATACACCGTAGGGAGCTCCAGTCGGTACGCTACTGGGTTAATGACGGCGGTGACCCTAAATGGACCAATAAACCGTGGACCCAATTTAAGGGATGGCATCTTGAGTCTTATGTTTTTTGTGGATAACCACACCCAGTCATCCACACTCAGGTCCGGACCTGGCACACGCCTACTGTCAGCCACACGTTTGTACCTAGCACCCACACTCAACAGGCGCTGTTTCACTCTCCTCCAGACTGATGACAATTGTGTTCCTAACTGGTCTTCCTCCGGAACGCCAGAAGAGCCTCTCTGACTCAACGTACAAAACTGAGGATGTAGCCCGTAAACACAAAAAAACGGAGACTCCCCAGACGACTCCTGGCGGTGATTATTGATGGCAAACTCAGCCAAAGGAAGAAAGGTAGACCACTCCTCCTGGTTATCAGAGACAAAGCAGCGCAAGTACTGCTCCAAATTTTGGTTCATACGCTCGGTCTGACCATTTGACTGGGGATGAAACGCAGACGAATGAGACAACTTGATCCCCAGCCGTGAGCAAAATGCTTTCCAAAATTTTGCTACAAACTGAGTACCTCTATCAGAAACGATGTCAGACGGAACTCCATGAAGCCTGACCACCTCCTGCACAAACACCTGAGCAAGAGTCTTAGCGTTAGGTAAAGAAGGCAAAGACACAAAGTGCAACATTTTTGAAAACCGATCCACAATCACCAAAATGACCGTGTTCCCAGCTGAGGGAGGCAAATCAGTGATGAAATCCATGGAGATTTCCGTCCATGGCTTACTAGGTACCTCCAGAGGAAGTAGTGTGCCAACAGGACGGGAGCGGCATGTGGTGCAAGCTGACACATATGAGACCACGTCCTGTCGGATTTTGGGCCACCAAAACTGACGTGACACCAACTCCAAAGTACCTCTAACCCCTGGGTGGCCAGCCAGGACAGTATCATGATGCTCCGCCAACACCTTTAGGCGGAGATGAAGCGGTACAAAAGATTTGTTGATGGGAAGCTCAGATGGTACCTCCTCCTGAGCCTCGGCAATCTCAGCCTCAACCTCGGTAGTGAGGGCTGAAACCACAACACCCTTTTGGAGAATGGGTACTGGGTCTTCCCGAGGTTCTCCCCCCGGAAAACACCTGGACAGAGCATCCGCCTTAAGGTACCTTCACACTAAGCGACTTTGCAATGATAACGATAGCGATCCGTGACGTTGCAGCGTCCTGGATAGCGATATCGTTGTGTTTGACACGCAGCAGCGATCAGGATCCTGCTGTGATATCGCTGGTCGTTGCTGAAAGTCCACAACTTTATTTGGTCGTCAGATCGGCGTGTATCGTCTTGTTTGACAGCAAAAGCAACGATGCCAGCAATGTTTTACAATGGTAACCAGGGTAAATATCAGGTTACTAAGCGCAGGGCTGCGCTTAGTAACCCGATGTTTACCCTGGTTACCATTGTAAATGTAAAAAAAAAACAGTACATACTCACCTTCTGATGTCTGTCATGTCCCTCGCCGTCCGCTTCCCGCACTGACTGTGAGTGCCGACCGTAAAGTAAAAGCAGAGCACAGCGGTGATGTCACCGCTGTGCTGTGCCTTACGGCCGGCACTCACAGTCAGTGCAGGAAGCAGACGCCGGGGGACGTTACGGACACCGGAATGTAAGTATGTACTGTTTGTTTTTTTTTACATGTACACTGGTAACCAGGGTAAATATCGGGTTACTAAGCGCGGCCCTGCGCTTAGTAACCCGATGTTTACCCTGGTTACCCGGGGTCTTCGGCATAATTGGCCGCTGGAGAGCTGTCTGTTGTGTATCCGCTTTTTGGGCTCCCCTGGTGGTTGCTGGTGGTACTGGTGACTTGTTTGCACTTTGCTGCTTCTGTTCACCTGCTTCCATCAGCGTTTGGGAGTTTCCTATTTAGCCTTGCTCTCCAGTCATTTCCTTGCCGGTCATCATTGTAACCAGAGCCTTCGGTTGCATGTTCCTGCTACTAGTCTGCTGATCAGCTAAGTGGACTTTGTCCTTTTGTTTTGTATCTTTAGTCCAGTTTGCAGTTTTTGTAATTCTCTGTAGCTGGAAGCTCTTGCGGGCTGAAATTGCCACTCCTGTGTCATGAGTTGACACAGGAGTCTTAAAGTAATTTCAGGATGGTTTTTTGAAAGGGTTTTCAGTTGACCGTGAAGTCCTCTTTTGTATCCTTCTGCTATCTAGTAAGTGGACCTCTCTTTGCTAAATCTACTTTCATACTGTGTATGTCTTTTCCTCTTATTTCACCGTTATTACATGTGGGGGGCTGCTATCATCTTTTGGGGTATTTCCCTAGAGGTAAGCCAGGTCTGTTTCTTCCTCTACCAGGCTTAGTTAGTCCTCCGGCTGGCGCGTGGCATTTAGGAAGCCGTAGGTATGCTCCCTGGCTACTATTAGTTGTGTGGTAGATTTAGCTCACGGTCAACTCGAGTTTCCATCACCCGAGAGCTCGTTCGTTATTTATATGTTTCTTACGTTCCCTTGCCATTGGGAACCATGACAGTATGACCGGCCATGTGTTAAACTTATTGGCAGAAGAAAGGAGAGAAAAAGGAAGTCTGTAAATTTTTTTTTTTTTTCTTTTTCCCTATGCTTGCTCCATAGTTGGATCAGTTGTATTTCAGCTCTAATTACTGCCTTTGCCTTTCTCTCCTTATAATCCTTGAATGGCTCTGAGCTCACCTGTTTAAAGATGGATCCTCAGAGTTTGGCTGCAGGTTTAAATAATCTTGCTACGAAGGTTCAAAATTTACAAGATTTTGTTATGCATACTCCTATTTCTGAACCTAAAATCCCTACACCAGAGGTGTTTTCCGGAGATAGATCTCGGTTTCTGAATTTCAAATATAATTGTAAATTATTCCTTTCTCTCAGACCTCACTCCTCAGGAGATCCTGTCCAGCAGGTTAAGATTGTAATTTCTTTGCTGCGAGGTGACCCTCAAAATTGGGCATTTTCATTGGCACCAGGGGATCCTGCGTTGCTCAATGTGGATGCGTTTTTCATGGCTTTAGGGTTGCTTTATGAGGAACCTAATTTGGAGATTCAAGCTGAAAAAGCTTTGATAGCCCTATCTCAAGGGCAAGATGAAGCTGAGATATACTGCCAAAAATTTCGTAAATGGTCTGTGCTTACTCAGTGGAATGAGTGCGCCTTAGCGGCAAATTTCAGAGAGGGCCTTTCTGATGCCGTTAAAGATGTTATGGTCGGGTTCCCTGCGCCTACAGGTCTGAATGAGTCCATGACAATGGCAATTCAGATTGATCGGCGTTTGCGGGAGCGCAAACCCGTGCACCATTTGGCGGTATCTTCTGAAGAGACGCCAGAGAAAATGCAATGTGACAGAATTATGTCCAGAAGCGAGCGGCAGAATTATAGGCGTAAAAATGGGTTATGCTTCTATTGTGGTGATTCTGCTCATGTTATATCGGCATGCTCTAAACGTACTAGGAAGGTTGACAAGTCTATTTCAATTGGCACTTTACAGTCCAAATTTATTTTGTCTGTAACCTTGATTTGTTCATTATCAGTTATTACCGTGGATGCCTATGTGGACTCTGGCGCCGCTCTGAGTCTTATGGACTGGTCCTTTGCCAGGCGCTGTGGGTTTGATTTAGAGCCTCTGGAAGTCCCTATACCTCTGAAGGGTATTGATTCTACACCTTTGGCTTGTAATAAACCACAGTTCTGGACGCAAGTGACTATGCGTATTACTCCAGACCATCAGGAGGTGATTCGCTTCCTTGTGTTGTACAATTTACATGATGTTTTGGTGCTTGGATTACCATGGTTACAGTCTCATAACCCAGTCCTTGACTGGAAAGCTATGTCTGTGTTAAGCTGGGGATGTCGGGGGGCTCATGGGGACACTCCTATGGTGCCCATTTCGTCATCTATTCCATCTGAGATTCCGGCATTTTTGTCTGATTATCGTGATATTTTTGAAGAGCCTAAGATTGGTTCACTCCCTCCTCACAGGGATTGTGATTGTGCCATAGATCTGATTCCTGGCAGGAAATTTCCAAAGGGTCGTTTGTTTAACCTATCTGTACCTGAACATGCTGCTATGCGCGAGTATATTAAGGAGTCCCTGGAAAAGGGACATATTCGTCCTTCTTCATCACCTTTAGGAGCCGGTTTTTTCTTTGTCTCTAAAAAGGATGGCTCTCTGAGGCCTTGTATTGATTATCGACTCCTGAATAAAATTACAGTCAAATATCAGTATCCGTTGCCTTTGCTGACTGATTTGTTTGCTCGCATAAGGGGGGCTAAGTGGTTCTCTAAGATTGATCTTCGTGGGGCGTATAATTTGGTGCGAATTAAGCAGGGGGATGAGTGGAAAACCGCATTTAATACGCCTGAGGGCCATTTTGAGTATTTGGTAATGCCTTTCGGCCTTTCTAATGCACCTTCTGTCTTTCAGTCCTTAATGCATGATATTTTCCGTGAATATTTGGATAAATTTATGATAGTGTACTTGGATGATATTTTGATTTTTTCTGATGACTGGGAGTCTCATGTTCAGCAGGTCAGGAGGGTTTTTCAGGTTTTGCGGGATAATTCTTTGTGTGTAAAGGGTTCAAAGTGTGTTTTTGGGGTTCAAAAAATTTCCTTTTTGGGGTACATTTTTTCCCCTTCTTCTATTGAGATGGACCCTGTCAAGGTTCGGGCTATTTACGACTGGACGCAGCCTACTTCTCTGAAGAGTCTCCAGAAATTCTTGGGCTTTGCTAATTTTTATCGTCGATTTATAGCTGGTTTTTCTGGCGTTGCTAAACCTCTGACAGATTTGACTAAAAAGGGTGCTGATGTTGCCAATTGGTCCCCTGCTGCCATGGAGGCCTTTCGGGAGCTTAAGCGCCGCTTTTTGTCTGCCCCTGTGTTGCGCCAGCCTGATGTTTCCCTTCCCTTTCAGGTTGAGGTCGATGCTTCCGAGATTGGAGCGGGGGCGGTTTTGTCGCAGAAAAGTCTCGACTGCTCAGTGATGAGACCTTGTGCGTTCTTTTCGCGAAAATTTTCGGCCGCCGAGCGAAACTATGATGTTGGTAATCGGGAGCTTTTGGCCATGAAGTGGGCATTTGAGGAGTGGCGCCATTGGCTTGAGGGTGCCAAACATCAGGTGGTAGTTTTGACTGATCACAAGAATTTAATTTAATTGGAGTCTGCCAGGCGCCTGAATCCTAGACAGGCACGTTGGTCGTTGTTCTTTTCCCGGTTTAATTTTGTGGTCTCGTACTTACCGGGTTCTAGGAATGTGAAGGCAGATGCTCTTTCTAGGAGTTTTGAGCCTGACTCTCCTGGGAATTCTGAACCTGCTGGTGTCCTTAAGGATGGAGTGGTTTTGTCTGCTGTCTCTCCTGATTTGCGACGTGCTTTGCAAGAATTTCAGGCGGATAGACCTGATCGTTGTCCGTCTGGTAGACTGTTTGTTCCTGACGAGTGGACCACTAGAGTCATCTCGGAAGTTCATTCTTCTACTCTGGCAGGTCATCCGGGAATTTTTGGCACCAGAGATTTGGTGGCTAGATCCTTCTGGTGGCCTTCCCTGTCTCGAGATGTGCGTGTTTTTGTGCAGTCTTGCGATGTGTGTGCTCGGGCCAAGCCTTGTTGTTCTAGGGCTAGTGGGTTGTTGTTGCCCTTGCCTATTCCGAAGAGGCCTTGGACGCCCATCTCTATGGACTTTATCTCGGACCTCCCTGTTTCTCAGAAGATGTCTGTCATCTGGGTGGTGTGTGACCGTTTTTCTAAAATGGTTCATTTGGTGCCATTGCCTAAGTTGCCTTCCTCATCTGAGTTGGTCCCTCTGTTTTTTCAAAATGTGGTTCGCCTGCATGGTATTCCGGAAAACATCGTTTCTGACAGGGGTACCCAGTTCGTGTCTAGATTTTGGCGGGCAGTCTGTGCCAGGTTGGGCATTTATTTGTCTTTTTCGTCTGCATTCCATCCTCAGACCAATGGCCAGACGGAACGAACTAATCAAACTTTGGAGACTTATTTGAGGTGTTTTGTGTCTGCGGATCAGGATGATTGGGTTGCCTTTCTGCCGTTGGCGGAGTTTGCTCTTAATAATCGGGCTAGTTCTGCCACTTTGGTTTCTCCTTTCTTTTGCAATTCAGGGTTTCATCCGCGTTTTTCATCTGGTCAGGTTGAATCTTCGGATTGTCCTGGAGTGGATGCGGTAGTGGATCGGTTGCATCAGATTTGGGGACAAGTGGTGGATAATTTGGAATTGTCCCAGGAGAGGACTCAGCAGTTTGCTAACCGCCGTCGTCGTGTTGGCCCCCACCTTCGTGTTGGGGACTTGGTGTGGTTGTCTTCCCGTTTTGTCCCTATGAGGGTTTCTTCTCCTAAATTTAAGCCTCGGTTCATCGGTCCTTATAGGATTTTGGAGATTCTTAACCCTGTCTCCTTTCGTTTGGACCTCCCGGCATCTTTCGCTATCCATAATGTGTTCCATCGGTCGCTGTTGCGGAGATATGAGGTACCGGTGGTTCCTTCTACTGAACCTCCTGCTCCTGTGCTGGTGGAGGGTGAATTGGAGTACGTGGTAGAAAAGATCTTGGACTCCCGTATTTCCAGACGGAGACTTCAATATCTGGTTAAATGGAAGGGCTATGGTCAGGAAGATAATTCTTGGGTAACTGCCTCTGATGTTCATGCCTCGGATTTGGTTCGTGTCTTTCATAGGGCTCATCCAGATCGCCCTGGCGGTTCTTGTGAGGGTTCGGTGCCCCCTCCTTAGGGGGAGGGTACTGTTGTGTATCCGCTTTTTGGGCTCCCCTGGTGGTTGCTGGTGGTACTGGTGACTTGTTTGCACTTTGCTGCTTCTGTTCACCTGCTTCCATCAGCGTTTGGGAGTTTCCTATTTAGCCTTGCTCTCCAGTCATTTCCTTGCCGGTCATCATTGTAACCAGAGCCTTCGGTTGCATGTTCCTGCTACTAGTCTGCTGATCAGCTAAGTGGACTTTGTCCTTTTGTTTTGTATCTTTAGTCCAGTTTGCAGTTTTTGTAATTCTCTGTAGCTGGAAGCTCTTGCGGGCTGAAATTGCCACTCCTGTGTCATGAGTTGACACAGGAGTCTTAAAGTAATTTCAGGATGGTTTTTTGAAAGGGTTTTCAGTTGACCGTGAAGTCCTCTTTTGTATCCTTCTGCTATCTAGTAAGTGGACCTCTCTTTGCTAAATCTACTTTCATACTGTGTATGTCTTTTCCTCTTATTTCACCGTTATTACATGTGGGGGGCTGCTATCATCTTTTGGGGTATTTCCCTAGAGGTAATCCAGGTCTGTTTCTTCCTCTACCAGGCTTAGTTAGTCCTCCGGCTGGCGCGTGGCATTTAGGAAGCCGTAGGTATGCTCCCTGGCTACTATTAGTTGTGTGGTAGATTTAGCTCACGGTCAACTCGAGTTTCCATCACCCGAGAGCTCGTTCGTTATTTATATGTTTCTTACGTTCCCTTGCCATTGGGAACCATGACAGCTGTCTGTGTGACAGCTCTCCAGCGACCACACAGCGACGCTGCAGCGATCGGCATCGTTGTCGATATCGCTGCAGCGTCGCTTAATGTGAAGGTACCTTTAGTGTTTTTAGACCCTGGTCTGTAAGTGACAACAAAGTTGAACCGCGTGAAAAACAATGCCCAGCGAGCCTGCCTGGGAGACAGACGCTTGGCAGACTCCAAATACAGCAGATTCTTATGGTCGGTAATAACAGTGACCTGATGTACCGACCCCTCCAAGAAGTGTCGCCATTCCTCAAAGGCCAACTTAATAAACCAGGTAAAGAGACTGCAAACCTGTGTCCTCGTTCTTTACTGCACCATTCACCATCTTCCATCTATACACCGGGAGCCCTGGGGATATACTTCACCTGTGAGAAAGTATATCATCTAGCTGCCATAACATCACCCCAGAGGACCCCTTAAAGCAGTGTCGGTCCCTACTGACCAAATACCACAGGTGGCGTCACGAACATAAACTCAATTATCCCTTTTACATGGGCGCCCAGGGCCACGGACCGGTTTTGTCATGTCGGAAGCTGTTCAGACCAGGTCGTTCGACAGACAGCGGTAATTCCGCTTTTGACCACTATTTGCTCATTGGATTGGCGTTGGCTAGATTTTATCTAGCTGTTCCGGGGTTAATTTACCTGATCCTCGGATTGGAAGCTGGGCCATGCCCATTGCCTTTAAATAGTTCTCCTGATCATTGGGCGTCGCCGATTATAGCTTCTGTCTTGTGCGTTGTTATCTCGGTCTGGAGTGAAGAGCTGGTTGTTGGAGATTCGTTGCTGGTGGTGTATTTTCCTCTGTCTTATTAACTCCTTCCTATATTTGTATTTATTTTGCCCTGCACATTTATAATGTATTCCTGAGTGACTGCGGCGTGGTGTATATTTTCCTTTATCCTTGTCTGTGCTAACTGTGGGCATTGGAATATTACCTCTTCACTGGGTGGAGGGCGGAGGTATCAGCCTAGGGTTAAAACAGGAGACAGGGTGAGGTTCGAGGCCTGGACATGCACACCATCAGTGTAAACTCCAGGTAGAGGGTCAGTCAGGATTTCCCTAGTCTGAGGGAAACTGCAGGGGCCCGGGTTATTAGCTCTCGCTCACCTAGTCTCCCCGTGACAGGTTTGCCACCGTGACATCCCCCTGTGAACATCGGACCCGGTACTGGGTACCCCATGGCCCTGTCGGGTGACTCACTATCAGGGCAAAGCAAGAACTTTCTGCAAGTTTCATCATCTGTATGACTTAAAAGGAAAGCTGCCATGAATAGCTAGCAATCCACACACGACACTAGGTTATTACACCTATCAAAGTTAGCTGTGGGATTGCCATCCTCAGATGAGGGCTAATATGTTACCATACACATTGCTATGACAAATCATGACACAGAGGCAGGGCCGTCATCAGGGCATTAATGCCCTTACTGCTGTATGGGGCCCAGTGAGTAGCAGTACAGAAGGGGACGTGCAGGTCCAGGGTCCCGTTCTTGTGCTTCTACTCATTGGGCCCCAAAGGCTGTGCGTCATAAGGCCCCAAGTGCTGTGGCTGCAGGCCTGTGGTGCACACATGTCTGCGCCAGGGCCAGGAGCTTTCTCAAAACTGTGCACGGCCGTCTAACCTTGATGGCTGCACAGCTCTCACTACCTCCATGTTCTCCGTACTTCAAGTCATGTTCACTTCTTCGCATGTGTCTAGGGTAAGGAGGCTGGGAGGGGACTGCACATGACAAAGTGGGGGTTAAGGGGGACTGCACATGATGAAGTGTGTCTGAGGGGGGACTGCACATGATGAAATGAAAAGGGGATAGGGGATTGCAATTAATGAAGTAAAAGGGACTTCAAATTCAATTAGTGGGACTGCAAATTATGAAATTGGGGGAGAGGAAGGGGGACTGAAAATGATGAATTCAGTGTGAGGGATGGGGACAGCAATTTAATTGAAGGTGCGGGGTGGCGAGAGCAAATGATGAATTGAAGGTGGGGGGTGGGTAGAGCAAATGATGATCTAGGGGGAGAACAAATAATGAATTTTGAGGATGGGGGAGTAAATGATGTATTGAATGTGGGGTAGAGCAGTTGATAAGGAATAGAGGGTGGAAGTGAAAGACATGACAATGAATTGGGGTGGGAGGGGCATGTAAATATAATGAATCAGGGTTAGAGTTAGAGCGGGAGGTACATAGCGGGGGCATGGAAGATGAAGTGACTGGTAATGAATTGGGGAAAGAGGACAGGCGCTAGTTAATTTATATATTAAATGGGGAATGTGGCTATTTATAGTTAGTGGCTGCACAGTGGCGGGTTATAATTTATATTTGGAATGGTGGGTTGCATAATAACCAATTATATATTGATGGTGGGTGCACGTCTATATTCAAATGTGACGTGTAGAAGAAAGGGAAAAAATTGGGAATGTGCTCTTGAAGCGGTGTTCTAGGTAACTGTGTTATTTTATGCAGAGACGAGTCCTGGCTGGAAGAAGTGACCGCTGTCTGTGCTGGATGAAAAAGAAAAGGAAAGATGAAAGACTTCAGCTAGAGACGTCACTGGTGAGTCAGTGTGTTACCTGTACACTGACACTATACACTGTATACTATATACAGAGCTCCTGTGTATAATATCACTGGTGATCACTGTATTATCTGTTCACTGACACTATATACAGAGCTCCTGTGTTCATTATCACCGGTGATCACTGTATTACCTGTACAGTGACACTTTACACAGAGTTCTTGTGTATGTCACTGGTGATCACTGTATTACCTGTACACTGACACTATACACTGTATACTATATACAGAGGTCCTGTGTATAATGTCACTAGTGATCACTTATCTTTGCACTGACACTATATACAGAGCTCCTGTGTACAATATCACCAGTGATCACTGTAGTACCTGAACACTGACACTTTATAGAGAGCTCCTGTGTATAATGTCATTGGTGGTCATTGTATTGCCTGTACACTGACACTATACACTATATACTATATAAAGAGCTTCTGTGTATTATGTCACTGGTAATCACTGTATTACTTGTACACTCAGGGCTCAGGGCCATATTTGCCACTAGGCACTTGAGGGCACGTGCCTAGGGTGCCAGGATGAGGAGAGCAGCACTTGAACAAGGTTTTTTTTTAAGGTCCGGGGTCATCGCCCGCCCGCAGAGTGCAGCACAGGCAGTGAGGCAGGGACTGAGGGTGTGCACAGAGAGAGAATGGACACACGGAGACTGCCTGTCCCAGTCTACGCTGAAGCCTGGAGCCCTCATTATCGTAGGAATATGTCATATAATAAATTGTTTTTCTAAAGCTTTATAGTGTAGTTATAGGTCAGGGAGGGATGGTTAGGGATTAACTAGCAAGTTGCAGGGACAGGTAGTGATGGCTACTTGCGGACATGTGTGGCACTTGCGGTTTTGCACCTGCGGTGAGATGAAAAAACACTGCTAGCAGCCTTTTTTTTCTATTACTGCAAGTACCGCATTTGCCGGATCGCGGCAAAACCGCAAGTGCCACACGTGTCTGCAAGTCCCATTGGAAATGAATGAGGCCGAACGTAGTGTTACCGTAAGTGATCCGTTACACAGCAGATGCAGAAAAACTGCCAGATCTGCTGCAAAAGGCTACTTTCACATCAGCGATTTTTGACAAAGTCACTGCTGATAGTGTCATACTCAACAATGGGGGAGGCAGCACTAAAAGTGCCTAGGGCAGCATAAACTCTAAGTACGGCCCTGTGTACACTGACACTATATACAGAGCTTCTGTGTATAATATCACTAGTGATCATTGTATTACCTGTACACTGACACTATATACAGAGCTCCTGCGTGTAATGTCACCGGTGATCACTGTATTACCTGTATATTGACAGTAAATACAGAGTTCCTGTGTACAATGGCACTTAGTATTGTGGGGTTTTTTATTAATGATCAGTATTGTAGTATTTAGTAACTATGTGGTGGCAATATGGGATCTGGTCACGGTGTGGCAGTATTTGTTCCTTGTATGTGGGATTATTCAGTCACTATGTGGTAGTAATATGTGATCTGGTCATGGTGTGGCGGTATTTGTTCCTTGTATGTGGTATTAATGGTCATTTAAAAAAAAATGTATGTGACTCATTCCTTTAAAGAAAAATAGCTAAAAATATATTTATTTTTAAAAGTTTAGAGTAGAGTAGGGCCCAGCCAAAAGAGTCTACGATGTCATGATGGCAGCTTAAAAATTATTTTGGCCACAACAAAAGCTGTTGGTTATGAATGTGAGCTGGTGTTAGATGGGAAATGTTAATATCTGATTGGTGAGGACGTGGTGGAGAAGTTGAGTTTTTCCAACAATGGGTGGTGGGACGGTGGAGGCAGAGCTGGGGTGGAGCTTAGGCGGAGTCTCAAGGAGGCCCCCAAATTTTGCCAGTATGGGGCCCCGAAATTCTTAGTGGCAGCCCTGGGGGACTGCATTATACTATATAAAGGTCTATGGGGTTGCATTATATTTACTGTGTGGAGGACTATGGGGACTGCATTATACTATATTAAGGAATATGGGGAGTGCATTATACCATAGGGACCACTTTTTAGGAGAGATTTATACTGCATGAAGGACTAAAAGGAGTACATTATACTATATGGAGGACGGCATTATAATGTATGGAAGCCTATGGAAGCTGCATTATACTATATGGAGGACTATCAGAGTATATTATACTACTTGGAGTACTATCTTGTACTACTACTACTTGGGTCCATTATACTATATGGAAGGATATGGGGTGCATTATGGTATACAGAGGACTATGAAGTGCATTATATTGTACAGAGGACTATGGGGAGTGCATTATAATATATGGAGGACTATGGGGAGTGCATTATACTATTTGGAGGACTATGGGGTGCATAGAAATATGGAGAGTGCATTATACTGTATGGATGACTGTGGGGTGCATTATACTACATGGAGGACTATGGGGAGTGCATTATAATATATGTAGTACTATGAGGACCATTATATTATATGGAGGGATATGGGGTGCATTATGCTATATGGAGGACTATGGGTGTACTATATTATACAGAGAACTAGGGGGAGTGCATTATGCCATATGGAGGACAATTAGGTACATTATTCTATATGGGATACTATAGGAAGTAGGTTACACTATATGGAGGACTTAGGGGCAAATTATACTATATGGAGGACTATGGGGGTGTATTATATTATACGGAAGTCTATAGGGGGTGCATTATACTACATTGAGAACTATAGTTTGCACTATGCTTTATGGAGAACAATGGGCAGTGCTTTATACTGTATGGATGACTATAAGGTGCATTATACTATATTGAGTACTATGGGGTCCATTATACTATATGGAGGGATATGATTTGCATTATGCTATATGGAGGACTATGGGGTGCATTATACTATGCAGAGTACTATGGGGAGTGCATTGTACTCAATGGAGGATTATGGGGAGTGTGTTATACTATGCAGAGATCAATTTGGTGCTTTATTCTATATGTAGGGCTACCGTGTGCATTATGCTATGTGGAGGCCTATGAGGAGTGCATTATACTATATAGAGGGCTAGGGATGCATTTTACTATATTGAGGACTATGTTGTCCATTATATTATATTGAGGACTGTGGGGAGTGCATTATACTATGGGGAGGACTATGGGGTGACTTATACTATATGGAGGACTATGGGGAGTGCATTATACTATATGAAGGACAGCAGAGAACATATTATACTTTATGGAGGACTATGTGGAATGCATTATACTGTATGGAGAACTATGGGAGTGCATTGTACTGTATAGAGGACTATGGGGAGTGCATTATTATTATTATTATACATTACTACCCACTCCACACTTTCAGTTTTGTTGCAAGTTGCATCTGTCACATGACCTTGACTGAAACCATTCAGCCCCCATTATAGTTAAGCTATATTAGTTTCCATGACCATTCTTGGTCTGACATTTAAAATATAGGATGTCAGGGATGATATTTTCAATTGTAATGTGTAAATTATTCACAAACATTGAATAATTCTACATATAACTTTGAAATTGTGCTCCCTGGTAAGCCTCGCCCCTAATACACAATAGTTGTTTTTACTTTTGCTGGTAGTTTTTGTGGAAAAGGTAGCAATTGTAGTAGAAGTGGTCATCAGAGGTTGGTACCTGACCAATCAAAGTGGGGAGGTGCTGCATTAGGGGTCCTGTTAACATAGTTAACATTCCTTTGCTGTGGGGCACTATTGGCTTCATCCACCTAAGGCACCAAAATACCTTGTCCTGACTCTGATCATGATATTTATAAAAATACTGAAATGCAGGTCTGTATATGAGAAGAATCTAATCAAAAGCAACATCGATGTTTTAAAAATGTATTTGTGCAATAAAGTTGTTAATAATTTGCAATGATAAATAAAAGAAAGTCTGTAGATACAGTCATTTTCTGTAGAAAGGAGCAGATGATGATAAATCAGCTCCTTCGGGCCTTGGTCTGCACTTGTGCCGTTTTTGGACATCCAGGTCTGGATCACACATGACAGAAAGGAGAAGAGCAGGAATGTGTGACATGTGATCTGTCTAGTTGGAGTTTTCCTGGATTCCTACAGCATTGCCATTAACCATATGGCCTTCTGTCTGACCATGGGCAGGAAGGTGAAGGAGCAGCCGCTTCCTTCCGTCTGTCCATGGCCAAGTAGGTGAAGGTGCAGCCGCTTCCTTCTGTATGTACATGGCCAAGTAGGTGAAGGAGCAGCAGCTTCCTTCTATCTGTACATGACCGAGAAGGAGCAGCCGCTGCCTTCTGTCTGTAAATATCCGGTAGATGAAGGAGCAGCCGCTGCCTTCTTGCTGTCCATATCTGGTAGTCTTCTCTTTACCACCACATTGTAGATGAGTCGTCCAGATAGTGACATAGCAAGTTTGGCTGAAAGACGTCCTTCAATTTCAGCCTTTAATTTCTTGCTATGTTGATCCAGAGGAAGGCGAAAAATAACCCTGAGGACTCGTTCTTGGATTTTCCTCATATCAAGGGAAAAAAATTCCTTCCTGACCCCAAATATGGCGATCGGAATAAATCCCTGGATGCTTGGTGCTCAAATCTATGTGGATGTTATGTGGTGGAAGTACGGTAGGTTTGTCACAGTCCGGGAAATAAGAAAGTCCAGTTTAGTAGTCTCATCCGATTAATGTAAATCTTCATTCCTGGATGTTACTGGAATGGGGCTGAGTATTATAAGCCTAATACTCCTGCTGTAAGAAGAGAAATACATATGTCTGAGAATCAGCTCCTCACATTCAGTATATACAGTATACTGGGGGGATATAACAATAAGGTGTACAGTGGGTGTGTTACTGGGTAGTGAAAACATTATGGATGTCTGTATGTGTTGTACTTACATAGTAATAAGGGAATGGTGGGTCAGATCTGCCGCACTCCACATCGCTCCAGTCTATGGAGTGGAAGAACGGGTGGGACCTCATGGATGATGTTATGGCCAATCGGGCAGATGAAGTTTTGCAGAGAAGCTAGAAAATGAAAGAGACCATTAGTCATTAGATTATGTATTATTACTGATAAGTTATTACACAATGTATATGGACTGTCCACGTCTTATCTTCTATCTCTTCTTGTAATCCCTCATCATCCTTATCCATCTGATGTTACTCACCCCATTTATGATAGCCATGGTATTATTGCACATCCCTGGTGGAAAGTAAGGGATGTGCTCACGCAGAGACTGGTGGTATTCATCCATTGTGCCTTTGCTGTAAAATGGCCAGTCCCCTACACTCATCATATAAAGGATGACGCCAAAGGAAAAGGAGTCTGCCAGATGGTTGTATCCTTCATCGTCCATTATCTGTGGGAACATGAGATTGGAGAGAAGCTGAGTATACTGGGAAGGGGAGTTACACACAGGGACTATGAGGAGCAGTCTGTGATTAGATATGAGCAGGATACATTGGGATCAGATTATCCCTCAATCCTACTATCGGCACCAATCACATAGAGATGTTCCTTACCTCGGGCGCTATGTAACCTAAAGTGCCAACAATGTACTCCACTAGGTCACCCTCGGAAACATTCATGGCTGATAAGCCAAAGTCGCAGATTTTGATGTGTCCGGTGTCTTGGAGGAGGATGTTCCCTGGCTTCAGGTCACTGCAGGGAGAAGGAGCAGACACTGATTGTGAGGATAATTCATGAAAACAACTTTCTACAATAGATATGTAAGGAGACAACAGATAGTCACAGGTGGTAGATGTATGGAGGTGAAATGATTACCTATGTATGACGCCATGTTCATGCAGGAATTGGAGTCCGCACACCATCTCTGCCGCAAAGAGTCTATGGAGTAGAAAGTAAAGGATGGATTAGTGGCTACATACACAATCATACAGAGAACATGAGGAGATCACACACGTGTCCTTTTCCCATCATTCTTTTCTCTTTTTGTCATCGTCCATTCCTCTAGGATTACAATGTGCGGGCAGCAGATTATTAATTCAGTATTTAAGACATTTACCTTATTGTCTTTGTGTTAAACAGCATAGAATCTTCCATGTGGTGAAACAGGTCTCCTCCGGCCATATAGTCCATGGCTATTGCATACTCCGTAGGTGTCTCCATAAACGCCCGCATGGACATTAGGTAGGGGCACCCAGCAGCCAGTCTCAGGACTTCCACCTCTGTAGATATTATATCTATTATATCCTCACAAGAACTCTTGTCCATGATCTTAATGGCCAGCAGTCCTTCACTGACCGGATCTGATGCCAAGCTGACCTGGAGAAAAATCACAACAGATCAGATCAAACTCCCATCTATTACTATGCAATATGTCACTAGTTTATCCCACGTATCACTCATTACATATGAACATTCTGTAATGAATAAGTACATCCCTCCTGCGTATCTGTGCAGGATACATTGAGAAACATGGACAAATATAAATTGACACTTACTTTTCCATAGTTTCCTTTTCCAAGATCTTTCCAGAACTCGAGACTGTTAAGGTCCATAGGTTGGTCTGTGTGGACCAGTTCTCTTTGTGCAGAAATCTGTACACTGGCATCTCCAAGGTCTTGTGCCGGCATGTCTGATGTGTGGTGGGACATCTTATCCATTCCATCTGCTGAGATGATACAAGATTTCTTAACCCCTTAGTGAACACAATGGAAATGGTTGACATGTTGTGCAGCAAATGTATGGAGCGGGCTCAGGAGCTGAGCATGCACCATGCCACGCATATGCCTACTGTATTACATAGCTGCTACCTGCCGATAACTGCAGCTACCAGAGCGTTCTCCGATAACTGCTATTTAACCATTTCAATGCTCACAGTGGTATTTAAATGAAGTCATTGCTGATTTGTGTACATCAGCACCCATTATTCCTCCCCCAGGACATGACTGCAGGGGGTCAATTGTTGGAAATGACTACCTGAGCCTGCTGAAAGCCCCATGTCTTTCATATTCCTCCTTCTGTTAAGATAAGCCTGGCTTATTTTCATATGAGAACGTTCATTTAGCTATATACAATTCTATCACAGCATATATTACAAGCGATCAGAAAATCACAGGTTCAAGTCCCCTAAGGAGACTGAAGAAAACAAATTAAAAAAAATAGCCTCCTCATTAATAACAATAAGAAAAATAAGAAAAATTTGCATATCTAGTATCACCCCATCCATATAAATCCAATATACAAAAATATAACTAATTAACCCAAACAGTAAACACTGAAGCGAGAAAAATAAAATTGAAACATCAGAACTGTGTTTTTTTGAGGGCGCTGTATCCACCTAAAAAATTGCAATAAAAAGATATGACAATGTCTGGTCTACCCAGGAAAGGTATCAATGAAAGCTACAACTTGACACAAAAAACAGGTCCTTACTCAGCTCCATCGAGCTATCAAAATCAAAAAGATACAATGCCTCGCAATATGGGGACACGTTCCAATTTTTTTAAATAAAATTCTTTAATTCCTTTCACCACTTAATTAAAAAACACCCGATGCATGTTCATTATTACCATAGTTATAACTGACGTCGAGAAACATTTTGGGAGGTCGTTTTTACCACTCAATGAACACAGTAAAAACAAAGCAAAAAAAAAAACAATGGCTGAATGACTTATTTTCCACAATTTTACCACATTTTGAAACTTTTCCCCATTTTCCAGAACATTGAAAAGTGTGGAAAACTACAGCCCTTTCCACTGAAAAACACAAATCCACATACGGCTAAATTGGCAGAAAAGTTAAGGGTATTCAAAGGAGGGAGGAAAAACAACCGAAGTTTACCCTGTCAAGAAGGGGTTAACTAATATAGCTCCAGAGCAAAAATTACAATTTTAAACAGAATTATGTAAATGAGAAGGAAATGTCTAATATTTGGGCTCTCTTTTATCAAAACTGTCCAATAACAAAAACGTTCCTGTTCCCGATAGCAACGAATCACAGCACAGATTCCATTTCTTAACATTCTATAGAACAATGAAAGCTGCGTAGCGATTGGTTGCTATGGACAACAAGGACAATTTTTCTGCACTTTTGATAATTGAGGCCAGTACATAATATTAGGAGTGTAATCCCCCTCACCCCAGTCTAATTATACTGAGCAATTTCCATCTTACCTGGTTCCTCTTTATCCAGTGATGTGTTTGGTGGGGAATCGCTCAGCTGTTTGCTCTCTGGGATGGAGATGTTTTCAGCTGATGTCCTGGACCTCCGTATTGCACTATTCCCATTTATAATGGGATTGGCATAGATGAGACTACATTGTATAACCCAGTCTCTGCTGTTCCGAATGCTCTTCTGGGCTGCCACTCTTTGTAGGTTTTGTTTCTCCAGACTTTCAGATCTGGAGAATGTGACATGTCTTGGTGTTTCTTGGAGAACCTCTTCCAGCTCTATCTCTGCGCTGATGTTTCTCCGCTTATTGAGGATGGCGTCTTTGCTCCTCCTCCGTATTTCAGGGACCAGATCTCCAATTTTTTTCAAAGAGATTATAATGGCCCTCTGAAGCTCAGCGGAGGCTACAGAGGGAGACTCCGTGATGTTCTCCATGTTCCTTTTCTTTGTAAGGATCTCATGTCTTTTGGTCTTCCTCATTTTCTCCACAGTTTGACGTTTGGTCGCCATTTCTGACGCACCAGTGTCCATGTTCGGTTGTATAGAGTCTTTTCGCCCAAAAGCGAACAATGGTACCTGCTCTTCATTTATTCCTCTCCTCTCTCTCAGAACCCGATCTCTTTGGGCTCTTCTTCGCTCTTTATCCATTTTAGAATAAAAACGTTTGCTTCGCTGATCACGAAAAACAAAAGGGGCTACCTCACCCTTGGGAGTCTGTAAGGCAGTGATTTCCCTTAGGCAGCAACACTGGAATATAGAATGTGATGATGTCATCACATCACTTGTGACATCGGTTTTATTCTGATGTCACCATGAGAGAGATGATAGAGATATATAGATAGATAGATGATAGCTACATGGTTACTAGATAGATTGATAGATCGATAGATAGCAAATTTGAAGGATGCTGAAACAAACTTT
Organism: Ranitomeya variabilis; assembly: GCF_051348905.1. NCBI lineage: Eukaryota > Metazoa > Chordata > Amphibia > Anura > Dendrobatidae > Ranitomeya > Ranitomeya variabilis. The sequence continues at coordinate 300,306,370 of NC_135236.1, read as the reverse complement.
TACTTTTGCTAAACCTCAGCCCTGACTATTTAGAAATATGAAAGTCCTTCCTAAGAGAATATCTGTGTGCAGAAATTTTTTGGTTTGAAAACTTATTTTATTGAAGAATTCTTTGTAATAAACATTACAAACATACAGCAATAAGATAAAAATCCAGATGGTGTTACAAACATCTGTAAATATCCATTTTAAAACAATGTTGCAGATATTGTACATTTAACAATAGGTAACTGCATTTACAGTAAAGTGAATTAATATATAGGATATTGCACTCATCTGAAGTATTGGAATTATGTTAATGTAGCAGAGATCAAATTATACATTAATTCAGGGAAGGAGTACACTCTTCTTCATCCGTTTTATATCAGGAATCTTATCCCATGTATTTAGGCACCTGGAGCACATCAGGGAATGTAACAAAAACGTCAGTAAGTCAGTACGTTGGGAGATAAGCGTGTTAGAGGTGAATCTCACCATTTCTTCCAAATTCTATGGAATTTTTGGGGACACCCTCTATTCCTATATACTATATTTTCATATGGTATTATGTCATTAACTAACTTTTTGCAATCAGTGATGGTGGGAGATCTCTCCCCAATCCATTTCAGTGCTATTGTCTTAGGAATATAGTCTCACAGATAAATATTTTATTATAATGGAGCCTATTTCTTCAACTACAATACCAGGGACACAAAGTTCTGGAGCACAATCAATTGGAGCCCAATTATCTGTGATAATGTAAAGGTCTCTTCACTCCAATGTCTCCTTATCATCGCGCAATTTATTATTATTATTATTATTTATTTATATAGCACCATTAATTCCATGGTGCTGTACATGTGAAAAGGGGTTACATACAGGGTTATAGATATTGTTAACAGTAAAAAAAATTACAATGACAGACTGATACAGTTACAATTCCATGTAAGATGCCAGAAATGCACGCCCAGTTCCCCCACACCTGTGACAATCATCCAAAGATAATCCACCAAACTGATATAATTTATATGGGGTTAGTTAAGATTGGTGACAAATATATAATTTTATTAGATTATTATGTGCAGCTGGCGATACTATGGTATGAGCTTTTAAAGCGTCATTCTACTGTTCTTCAATTAGTGAAGGAATCAATTGATACCATTTGTCCTCAACAGGCAGTAGAGTACATGTAATTTTAGAGTTTAGCAGAAATATGTAGAGCGTGGATATCACAACCGTGGGACCCTGGGCGATGAGCACCCCTATCAATGGATATCTGGATATGTGCAGCCTGGGATGCAGAAAGTGGTGCGCTATTGCATGCCTCAATTCAAAATATCTATAAAAAGCTCAATAAGGAACATTATAACTTGAAAAGATTTGGTTAAATGATAATAAAATGTAGTTTTCAAACATTTGGTCTAGTGTTTCCAAAATATTGGATCTTGTAGGTTTTTAACCCCTTAGTGACGGAGCCAATTTGCAGCTTAATGACCAGGCCAATTTTTACAATTCTGACCACTGTCACTTTATGAGGTTATAACTCTGCAACGCTTTAAGGGATCCTGCTGATTCTGAGATTGTTTTTCATGACATATTGTAATTCATGATAGTGGTAAAATTACTTCAATATTACTTGCGTTTATTTATGAAAAAATGGAAATATGGCAAAAAAATGTAACATTTTGCAATTTTCAAACTTTGAATTTTTATGCCCTTAAATCAGAGAGATATGTCACATAAAATAGTCAATAAATAACATAACCACTGTTTGGGTGCACGGTAGAGCTTGGAAGAGGAGTGCCGTTTGACTTTTTCAATGCAGAATTGGCTAACATTGAGATCGGACACCATGCAGCATTTGGGGAGCCCGTGATGTGGCTAAACAGTGTAAACCCCCCACAAATGACACCATTTTGGACACTAGACCCCTTAAGGAACTTACCTAGATGTGTGGTGAGCACGTTGAACCCCCAAATGCTTCACAGAAGTTTATAATGTAGAGTCATAAAAATAAAAAAAAATATTTTTTCCACGAAAATGGTCTTTTCTCCCCCAAATATTTATTTTCACAAGGGTAACAGGAGAAATTAGACCTCAAGGTTGTTGTGCATTTTGTCCTGAGTACTTCGATACCCCATATGTGGGAGTAAACCACTGTTTACTGGAGTATCTACGTTGTTTGGATTTGCCACTGTTTGGGTGCATGGCAGAGCTCGGGAGGGAAGGAGCGCCGTTTGACTTTTCCCATGCAGAATTGGCTGGAATTGAGATCGGACGCCATGTCACGTCTGGAGAGCCCGTGATGTGCCTAAACAGTGGAAACCCCCCACAAGTGACACAATTTTGGAAATTAGACCCCTTAAGGAACTTATCTAGATGTGTGGTGAGCACTTTGAACCCCCAAGTGCTTCACAGAAGTTTATAACGCAGAGCCGTGAAAATAAAAAAAATCTATTTTTTCCTCAAAAATGAATTTTTAGCCCCCAATTTTTTATTTTCACAAGGGTAACAGGAGAAATCGGACCCTAAAAGTTGTTGTCCAGTTTGTCCTGAGTACGCCGATATCCCATATGTGGGGGATGACCACTGTTTAGGCACATATCAGGGCTAGGAAGGGAAGTAGTGACGTTTTAAAATGCGGACATTGATCGAATTGTCTGCAGGCGTCATGTTGCGTTTGCAGAGCCCTTGAGGTACCTAAACAGTAGAAATCCCCCACAAGTGACCCCATTTTGGAAACTAGACCCCCAAGGAGCTTATCCAGATGTGTGGTAAGCACTATGAACCCCCAAGTGCTTCACAGAAGTAAATAACGCAGAGCTGTGAAAATGAAAAAAATCATATTTTTTCCACAAAAATTATCTTTTCACCTCCAAAGTTTTACTTTCACAAGAGTAACAGGAGAATTGGAAAACCAAAGTTGTTGTGCAATTTGTCCTGAGTACTCTGATATCCTATATGTGGGAGGACCACTGTTTGGGCGCATGGCAGAGCTCGGAAGGGAAGGAGCGCCGTTTTGGAATGCAGACTATGATAGAATTGTCTGTGGGCGTCATGTCACGTTTGCAGAGCCCCTGATGTGCGTAAACAGTAGAAACCCCCCACAAGTGACCCCATTTTGGAAACTAGACCCCCAATGAACATATCTAGATGTATTTTGTGAACTTTAATCCCCCAAGTGTTTCACTAAAGTTTATAACGCAGAGCCGTGAAAATAAAAAATCCTTTTTTTTCCCACAAAAATTGTTTTTTAGCCAGCAATTTTTTATTTTCCCAAGATTAACAGGAGAAATTAGACCCCAAAAGTTGTTGTCCAATTTGTCCTGAGTATGCTGATACCCCATATGTGGAAGAAAACTACTGTTTGGGCACCCCTCGGGGCTCGAAAGGGAAGTAGTGATGTTTTGGAATGCAGACTTTGATGGAATGGTCTGCGGGAGTCATGTTGCGTTTGGAGAGCCCTTGATGATCCTAAACAGTAAAAAAAAACACAAGTGACCCCATTTTGGAAGCTAGAGCCCCACAATTAGCTTATGTAGATGTGTGGTGAGCACTTTGAATGCCCAAGTGCTTGACAGAAGTTTATAACGCAGAGCAGTGAAAATAAAAAAAAAAAATTTCCACAAAAATGATTTTTAAGCTCCCAATTTTTTATTTTCCTAAGGGTGACAGGAGAAAATGGACCCCAAAAGTTGTTGTCCAATTTGTCCTTAGTACGCTGATGCCCCATATGTGGGGGTAAACCACAGTTTGGGCGCATGGCAGAGCTCAGAATCAAAGGTGGTGCCATGCCGCGTTTAGTGAGCCCCTAATGTACCTAAACAGTGAAACCCCCAATTCTAACTCCAACCCTAATCCAAACACAACCCTAACCCTAACCCAACACTAACCATAACCCTAGTCACAACCCTAACCCCAATACACCCCTAGCCCTAATCCCAACCCTAACCATAACCCTAAACCCAACATTCCCCTAACCCTAATCCCAACCCTAACCATAGCCTTAATCACAACCCTAACCCCAACACACCCCTAATCCTATTCTCAACCCTAACCCTAATCCCAACCCTAACCCTAATCCCAACACACCCCTAACCCTATTGTCGACCCTAACCATAACCATAACCACAAACTTAACCCTAATCCCAACCGTAACCCTAATCCAAACCCTAATTCCAACACTAATCCCAACCCCAACCCTAATCCTAACCCTAACCCTAATCTCAACTCTAACCATAACTTTAGCCCCATCCTAACCCTAATTTTAGCCCCAACCCTTACCCTAACCCTAACCCTAACTTTAGCCCAACTCACTTTAGCCCAACTGTAACTCTAATGGGAAAATGGAAATAAATATATTTTCTTTATTTTATAATTTTTCCGTAACTAAGGGGGTGATAAACGAGAGGTTCATTTATAATTTGTTTTATTTTGATCTCTGTGATACAGTCTATCACAATGACCAAAATGAACCAATAGGAAAAATCTTCCTATTGTTTCCGGGTGCCAGTCGGCAGATCTCGGTGGGTGCACAGCGCATGCGCCCGACATTTTCTTACCGGAAGAAAGCGCCAGCGGCCATGAGGGGAAGCTGGAGGATCCAGGGACACCGGGAGACACTGGTAAGTATCGGGGGGTATGGGGGACCCTATTTCTCTGTACTCTGATTTGCGATCAAATCGGAGGACAGAGAAATTAAATGGTAAATCACGCTTTTTTTTGCGGTCGCTGTTATACAGTTAATAATGGCGATCGCAAACCGGGGATCGGTAAAAAATGACCTGAATCATATTTTCTGGGGTCTCGGCTACCCCCGGCAGCCGAGACCCTGGAGAAAATCCGACTCTGGGGACGCTATACACTTTTTACACAGCGGCGTTAATTAACGGCACTGTGGTTTAAGTACCCTTAACTACAGCCGTTAAAAGGCGTATCAGCGGTCGTTAAGGCGTTAATCCTAGTGGTTGAGAACCCTTTAACAGTTCTTCAGAGAAGAACCTTTTTTTAACCCCTTTCTGCCAGCTGATGGAATAGTACGTCAGCTGGCAGAACCCCCGCTTTGAGGTGGGCTCCGGTGGTGAGCCCACCTCAAAGCCGTGACATGTCAGCTGTTTTGTACAGCTGACATGTGCGCACAATGAGCACGAGCGGAATTGCGATCCGCCCGCGCCCATTAACTAGTTAAATGCCGCTGTTAAACATTGACAGTGGCATTTAACTAGCGCTCCCGGCCGCGCGGCCGGTAGTGCTCGCACTGCTGACTCCCGTCACATCTACGAAGCATGACAAAATTACGTTTTTTTGGTTGCCGCAACATTGCATTAAAATGCAATAACGGGCGATCAAAATAACATATCTGCACCAAAATGGTATCATCAAAAACGCCAGCTCGGCACGCAAAAAATAAGCCCTCACCCGACCCCAGATCACGAAAATTGTAGATTCTACGGGTATCGGAAAATGGCGCAATTTTTTTTTTTTATAGCAAACTTTGGAATTTTTTTACCACTTAGATAAAAGAGAACCTAGACATGTTTGGTGTCTATGAACTCGTAATGACCTGGAGAATCATAATGGCAGGTTAGTTTTAGCATTTAGTGAACCTAGCAAAAAGCCAAACAAAAAACAAGTGTGAGATTGCACTTTTTTGCAATTTCACTGCACTTGGAATTTTTTTCCCGTTTTCTAGTACAGGATATGCTAAAACCAATGATGTCGTTGAAAAGTGCAACTTGTCCCGCAAAAAGCAAGCCCTCACATGGCCATATTGACGGAAAACTAAAAAAGTTATGGCTCTGGGAAGGAGGGGAGCAAAAAACGAGAACGAAAAAACGAAAAAAGCACCAGGGATGAAGGGGTTAAAAATCGACCTCCCTAAACCCTGTAATGTCCAGATAGACACCCGTTGCAGAAATAATTACTTACAGTGGCACTAGCACTAGACTGAGAATGTACTCGCTTGCTGCACTGTTGCTTTGACTCATCATCGCTAGAACTAGGCTTACTGGCGTATGGGGCCGGTTCAGTTGAAATCTATTGCCATGCGGTAGACTTTCTGCACAGCAATAGTTAACAGCCGCCAGCCAATCACAAGCCTGCAGTTGACGTCGGTGCATACAACGCCTTCGTATGACATCACTGTCATGCCCTGGAACATCTGTGCCTCAGATGGATGAAGGAGAGGACGCTGCAGGACAACGGCCAGGAAGGAGAAACTTTTCAATTTTTTTGTGTTACTTTATTTATAATGTCACACTATAGGGGCATGATAGAAGGTTATATGGGGCAGAATGGAGATGACATGAGGGCAGGAAGGAAACACATGGAGCCAGGAATGAGACACAAGGGGCCGGGAATTAGACACAAGGGGCCAGGAATGAGATATGAGGGGTCCAAAATGGAGTACATATGGGAGCAGGATCTGGAATGTTATTACTATAGGGGATATTTAAGGGATATTACTACTGCTGTGATGTATTTTATTTTTGAGGTTACTATTTGCAGTGGGGGGTCCTGTTACTGTGCAGGGTGACACAGTCGCTTTCTTTTCATCTTCTGGTGTAATGTAGAAGTGTGGGGAACATTGAGGAATACACTCTAGATATTGTCACGCTCATGCCCTGACTGGTGGGCGTGAGCTCGGGGGGTTTGTGACCCCACTGTGCCACAAACCAGACTACCGTGGAAGGGGCGTGACTATGACAGCTGCCTGGGTTTTCACTGGAGCCTCTGATGGCGAGGTCAGGCTTGTGCAGCAGGCAGCTGCCAGGTGCAACTCCAGGGTGATGTCTGGCTGTGGCTGCTGATCCCACTTGGGAGACAGGAACACCAGGATTAGTGCGGGCATCAGGCAGGACTGGCAGAAGAGCACGGCTGAAACTCAGATGAGTAGGCTGGCACGGCTGAGACACAGGGCTGGCAGAGACACGGCAGAGAACACTGGGCTGGCAGGCATGGCAGAGAACACAGGGCTGGCAGAGAACACAGGGCTGGTTGATGTGGTGTATGAAGGAACAGGTAGGGACCTGTTCACACAGGAGATGCAGGAAAGGAAACAAGCAGAAATTAATGAGGTATGAAGGAAAGGTTGGGACCTGTTCACACAGGAGATGCAGGTACGGAAACAAGCCAGAAGGAAAGGAGAATGAAGGAACAGGTTGGGACCTGTTCACACAGGAAGAGAACCGCAAGGCTGCCGATAGGAGCAGTAGAGCAGCAAGATATAGTGCAGCATTAAAAGCTAAGCAGAGCAGAACCACAAGGAATATGTACAGGAGCTGCAGCAAGAGATTACTGCAGCAGCAGAAGCTAAGCAGAGCGGAGCCACAAGGAATGTGGAGAGGAGCTGCAGCAAGAGGTTTCTGTAAATGGAACAAGACAAGAAACAGGGACAACGACACAGGGACCAGGATATTCTGCCTCCTGGAGGGCGGACAGCAAGATCAAGGCAATAACACAGAGAAGAGCCTCCAGAGAGGGAGTAACTCAGAGCAAAGCCTGGCAAACTCAGAAGCAAAACACAAACTGAGCTAACACATTGCACAGGCCCACTTGGGTCCATTATACTATATGGAAGGATATGGGGTGCAATATGGTATATAGAGGACTATGAAGTGCATTATACTATACAGAGGACTATGGGGAGTGCATTATAATATATGGAGGACTATGGGGAGTGCATTATACTGTTTGGAGGACTAGGCGGTGCATAGAAATATGGAGAGTGCATTATACTGTATGGATGACTGTGGGGTGCATTATACTACATGGAGGACTATGGGGAGTGCAATATAATATATGTAGTACTATGAGGACCAGTATATTAGATGGAGGGATATGGGGTGCATTATGCTATATGGAGGACTATGGGTGTACTATATTATACAGAGGACTAGGGGGAGTGCATTATGCCATATGGAGGACAATTGGGTACATTATTCTATATGGGATACTATAGGAAGTATGTTACACTATATGGAGGACTTAGGGGCGAATTATACTATATGGAGGACTATGGGGGTGTATTATATTATACGGAAGGCTATAGGGGGTGCATTATACTACATTGAGAACTATGGTTTGCACTATGCTTTATGGAGAACAATGGGCAGTGCTTTATACTGTATGGATTACTATAAGGTGCATTATACTATATTGAGTACTATGGGGTCCATTATACTATATGGAGGGATATGATTTGCATTATGCTATATGGAGGACTATGGGGTGCATTATACTATGCAGAGTACTATGGGGAGTGCATTGTACTCTATGGAGGATTATGGGGAGTGTGTTATAATATACAGAGATCAATGTGGTGCTTTATTCTATATGTAGGGCTACCGTGTGCATTATGCCATGTGGAGGCCTATGAGGAGTGCATTATACTATATAGAGGGCTAGGGATGCATTATACTATATGGAGGACTATGTGGTCCATTATATTATATTGAGGACTGTGGGGAGTGCATTATACTATGCGGAGGATTATGGGGATGCATTGTACTGTATAGAGGACTATGGGGAGTGCATTATTATTATTATTATTATTATTATTATTATTATACATTACTACGCACTCCACACTTTCAGTTTTGTTGCAAGTTGCATCTCTCACATGACCTTGACTGAAACCATTCAGCCCCCATTATGGTTAAGCTATATTAGTTTCCATGACCATTCTTGGTCTGACATTTAAAATATAGGATGTCAGGGATGATATTTTCAATTGTAATGTGTAAATTATTCACAAACATTGAATAATTCTACATATAACTTTGAAATTGTGCTCCCTGGTAAGCCTCACCCCTAATACACAATAGTTGTTTTTACTTTTGCTGGGTTTTTTTGTGGAGAAGGTAAAAATTGTAGTAGAAGTGGTCATCAGTAGTGTTGAGCATTCCGATACCGCAAGTATCGGGTATCGGCCGATACTTGCGGTATCGGAATTCCGATACCGGTATTCCGATACTTGCCGCGTATCGGATACCGGAATCGGAAGTTCCCAGATTCAAAATGCACAAATTCATCCAATGAGAATGATTCCAAGTGTGGGCACATCCTGTTCAGCATGGAGGGCATGAAACTACTGGCATGGCTGTGATTGGCTGCTGAAATGATGTCATGATGCAGTTTAAAAGTCGCTGGCGCCATTTTGCGATCACTCTGCTGTGAATTCAGTTAGTGACAGGACGCTGTTTGCTGACTGAGGGCCAGTTTAGAGATAGCGATTTGCTTCATGTGCTTTCCAAAGGCTAATTTAGCAACCGCTGTGTTCACCTACTATTCACCTTGCTTTTGCCTTGTAGCGCTGTTTTCACAGCGATCTGCAAGGTCTGTGTGTGTGTGTGTGTGTGAGTGCAGCCCACTCTCTAGTCTGAGTGCAGCCACATAGGCCATCCATAGCTGATTGTATTCAGTTCAGGGAGGGTGGTTCATTGCCTCATACTGTTCTTTTTTTTTTTTTTTTTCCAAGTAGTGTAGTCTGCTGCTAATTTTTTCAAAAAAATTCTATTAGTGTCTTTCCACCCGTCTCCAGCTAATTTGTGGAAAAACACTACATAGGATAACGTAGAGGAAGGTTTTTGGGCCTTGCAGCGCCGTTTACGGCTGTCTGCACGGTCTCCGTGTGACTGCAGCTCGCCCTGTAGTCTGTGAGCAGCCATAGCCTGGTTGTCTCCAGCTCAGGGTTCTTCACTGCGTCATACCGCCAAATCAATTTTCATTTTGTTTTAAGTAGTGCAGGCTGCTGCACATTTTTTCAAAAATTTCCTATTAGTGTCTTTCCACCCGTCTCCAGCTAATTTGTGGAAAAACACTACATAGGATAACGTAGAGGAGGGTTTTTGGGCCTTGCAGCGCCGTTTACGGCTGTCTGCACGGTCTCCGTGTGACTGCAGCTCGCCCTGCAGTCTGTGAGCAGCCATAGCCTGGTTGTCTCCAGCTCAGGGTTCTTCACTGCGTCATACCGCCAAATCAATTTTCATTTTGTTTTAAGTAGTGCAGGCTGCTGCACATTTTTTCAAAAAATTCCTATTAGTGTCTTTCCACCCGTCTCCAGCTAACTTGTGGAAAAACACTACATAGGATAACGTAGAGGAGGGTTTTTGGGCCTTGCAGCGCCGTTTACGTCTGTCTGCACGGTCTCCGTGTGACTGCAGCTCTATCTGTTGTCAGTTCAGCCCCAAAAAAATAAATAAATAATAAAGTTCACCAAACACACCAGTGACACCACTTAACATTTGTGTAGGCCACATTAGCTCATATTAAAGTCTAGTCCACACTTTAGAAAATTAGTGTTTCTTATACCTGTTAGGAGGAGTTGTTCAGGAATAAGCACACAAATCCATTAGTACTTTTCTGCTTATCTTTATCAGTCAACCAAGATGAAGAAGGCAGTGAGTAAGGCACGTGGGCGTGGGCGCGGAGCAGGGAGGGGACGTGGGGATTCTGTGCCTGCTGCGGGCACCGGTGACTCATCAGCACCCACTTTCACAAGGGAACAGTCATTCATGCGCAGCTTTGTCGCAGAGCGCCGTACACCGCTGCTGCGTGAAGAACAAATTGAAGCCGTTGTCGGATGGATGGCAGCTAATGCATCAACTTCAATTAGTGCCACATCCTCTCAGACACAGAGCACTGGAGAGCAGCCATCTGTCTCTTCACCACCTGCCAAATTGCCCAGGCAGACAGAGAGCCCAGGACAGGAGCCGTCTCTACTTCTGTTCTCTGAATCTCTTGGCTTGGAAACAGGGGGCTAGCCAAGCAGCATTGGAGAAATGGAAGAAGAGGCAGGGTGCAGTGATGCCCAACAGCTTTTTCTCTCTTCCTCTGAAGAGGCGGGTGGGCCAGTGGCTCCGTTCACCACATCGCAGGCCGCATCAGCTGATGATGACACTCAGGTGCCACTTACTGGTGCGTGCTCTGCTGCTGAGACTACCCAGGAGGAGCAGTTGGGGGCAGAGGGTAGTGTAGATGATGAGGTCCTTGACCCATCTTGGCGTGAGGGACAGGAAGGTGGTGGGAGCAGCTCTGAGGAAGAGATTCCCCGTACGGCCCAAAGAGGGAGAGGGAGGGGGAAGACTGCGGATCCTGCAGCCTCCGCTTTGGCACCCGTTAGGAGCATGTCTCTTCCAAAAGCCAAAAAGGGCGCTCCCAAGACTTGCAGTGCCTGGTCCTTTTTTGACACAGTTGCAGATGACATTTGCTATGTCAAATGCAAGGTGTGTCATCACAAAGTAAAAAGAGGGAAAAATGTCAGCAACCTCAATACCTCCAACATGTGGAAACATGTGCGCACCAGGCACCCGGCGGAGTTAGAAAAACACACTGAAGAGCTAGGCCAACCAACAGCGGCAGCTACCACCTCTTCAGCTCGTGTTGCCTCTTCCTCCAGCTCACACGCAGCTGGTTCGGCTTCCTCCCAGGATCGCCGTGGAAGAACCTCTGGCCCTGTTGTCCAGAGACCTGCTGTAATTCCACCCGCAGCACCACTTTCCCAGTCATCCACACACTCCCAGCCCAGTCTACAGCCATCGGTAGTACAGGCATGGGAGAAAAGGCGGCCTTTCTCGTCAAACCACCCACGAGCACAGGCTCTGACTGCAGGCATTGCCAAACTTCTGTCACTGGAAATGCTGTCATTCAGGCTGGTGGAGACTGACAGCTTCCGTGACTTGATGTCATTGGCAGTCCCACAGTACAATGTGCCAAGCCGCTTTTACTTCAGCAGGCAAGCCGTCCCTGCCCTGCACAAGTATGTGGAGGGACACATAAAACACGCGCTACTGAACGCCGTCAGTAGCAAGGTCCATCTCACCACCGATGCATGGACCAGTCAACATGGACAGGGGCGATACCTTTCCCTCACTGCCCATTGGGTTAATGTCGTTGAGCCGGGTACAGACCGTGCGAGTGGCGCAGGACGTGTCCTGCCCACTCCAAGGATTGCAGGAATCCATTCTGTACGCATTGACTCCTCCTCCTACACCAGTTCCTCAGAATCATCGCTGCAGGAGCCGTCACAGTCCACCTCCACATGGACCCGTGATGAACGTGTACCTGTTACGACCGACATGAGCACAGCCGTGGCCAAACGTCAACAGGCCGTCTTGAAATTAATTTATTTGGGGAATCGAAGCCACACAGCGCAGGAGCTCTGGAATGCCATCAAGCAGGAGAGCGATGTGTGGTTTGTGCCAGTGAATCTCCAGCCAGGCATGGTAGTGTGTGATAATGGCCGAAATCTGGTGGCAGCTCTGGGCCTCGGCAACCTCACTCACATCCCATGTCTGGCACATGTGCTCAATTTGGTCGTGCAGAGTTTTCTGAGGGACTATCCGGATCTTGATGCACTGCTGCACAAGGTCCGCCTAGAGTGTGCTCACTTGCGGCGTTCCAGCACGGCAAAAGCGCGCATTGCGGCTCTGCAGCGCCGACACCGCCTGCCGGAACATCGCATCATATGTGACCTACCTACCAGGTGGAATTCCACGTTACATATGTTGGAGCGGTTGTGTGAGCAGCAGCAAGCTGTAATGGAGTACCAGCTGCTTCAGGCGCAAAGAAGTCGCAGTCAGCGCCGTACAGACTTCACAACCACAGAGTGGGCCACTATGAATGACGTCTGCCAGGTTTTGCGTCCCTTTGATTATTCCACGCGGATGGCGAGTGCAGATGATGCACTAGTCAGCATGACTGTCCCCCTTATCTGCCTGCTTGAAAAATCACTGCAAGCGCTAAGGGATGATGTTGTGGAAGAGGTGGAGGATGAGGATTCAGCATTTCCATCATCTTCTGGACAGTCAGCGCCACGTGGTTCCTCACAAACGCGTAGGCAGGGGACAGTTTGTGAGGAGGATGAGGAGGAGTCAATGGAGGAGGAAGACATCCGTCCAGAGGAGGGAGTTACACAATTGTCCAGTACTCAGTGTGTACAGCGAGGGTGGGGTGATGACGAGCGGGCAGAGATCACGCCTCCAGCAGGGGACAGCGTTTCTTGGGCAGATGGCAGTCTGCAGCACATGGTGGATTACATGCTGCAGTGCCTGAGAAACGACCGCCGCATCGCCCACATTCTCAACATGTCTGATTATTGGGTGTTCACCCTCCTCGATCCTCGCTACCGGGACAACGTAGAAAGCCTCATCACACCGTTGAACCGGGAGCGAAAAATGCGGGAGTACCAAGACACACTGGTGAATTCCATCATCTTCTCCATTCCAACTGAGAGAAGTGCTGCTAGTGCATTCCAAAGCAGCTCAGTGCGTCCAGGCAGTGGTGGAGGCTCTGCACAAAGAGGGAGCAGAAGCAGTGCCTCTGCCCAAGGCAAGACCAGTATGGCCCAACTGTGGCACAGTTTTCTGTGCCCGCCACAAAAGTCTACACCATCACAGACGGCTCCAGTCAGCAGGAGGCAACGGTTCCGTCAGATGGTGACAGACTACATGTCTTGCCCTCTTGCTGTACTCCCAGACGGCTCTTCCCCTTTCAAGTTTTGGGTCTCAAAGCTGGATACATGGCCAGAGCTAAGCCAGTATGCATTGGAGGTGCTGTCTTGCCCTGCGGCCAGTGTATTATCGGAACGTGTCTTTAGTGCTGCAGGTGGTGTACTAACTGACCGTCGCATGCGACTATCCTCCGATAACGTTGACCGGCTTACTTTCCTGAAAATGAACAAGGCCTGGATCTCGCAGGAATTTGCCACTCCTCTTCCTGATTAAATAATTAGGTGACTGTCTACAGTATCCAGGTCTCCTGTTGTGTTCATCTTTCTACCACCTGAACTTAAATTCCTGGGCTCCAACACCGCCAGTTGAGGCTCAGAAGTGCCGTCTGCAAAGTCAAAACATACGACCCAGTGTTATTGGGTTTCAGTAACGTCAGCTGATCCCCAGCTGTGTAGCCGGCAATGTGTCCTGCGACCGCCACGCTGACACAACAACTGAAATGTAAGGGAACCTGTCCCCCCCCCCCAAGGCGTTTGTTACTGAAAGAGCCACCTTGTACAGCAGTAATGCTGCACAAGGAAAAGGTAGCTATTTTTGTTTAGCTCCTTGCACACGCAGAACTTAACACTTATAAAATGTGTCCACTGATACCGTAAAACCGTCCCGGAGGTGGGACTTTCCTTCGTAATATGACGCAGCACAGCCGTCATTCCTACCCCCTTGGCGCCGTGCCCCGGCTCCTCAGCGTTGTTTGATTCCGTCCCGGAGCCTGCGCTGTTATGTTATCCCTTGGCCAGGCACACTTAGCGCTGCCCGTCTTCCGACATCATTTGGTGTCAGGATGGCTGCGCCTGTGCGGCCGCGCTGGCCGAGAGCCCGCCTCGCAGTGTCTTCTGATTTCATCCCACTGGGGGCCTGAGATCCATGGACATGCGCAGTGCATATCTGAACCTCCACCTCTCACTCATCTCCCTACGGCTTCTTCAGACTGTGCGGTGTCAGCTGGTCCCTAATAGCATGCCACGGCCGTGACACCTCACAGTCTTAAGAAGCCGTAGGGAGGGGAGTGAGAGGCGAGGATATGCACTGCGCATGGCCATGGATCCCAGGCCCGCGGTGGGATTACATTAGACGACACTGCGAGGCGGGCTCTCGGCCAGCGCGGCCACACAGGCGCAGCCAGCCTGACACCAAATGATGTCAGAAGATGGGCAGCGCTAAGTGTGCCTGGCCAAGGGATAACATAACAGCGCAGGCTCCGGGACGGAATCAAACAACGCTGAGGAGCCGGGGAACGGCGCCAAGGGGGTAGGAATGATGGCTGTGCTGCGTCATATTACGAAGGAAAGTCCCACCTCCGGGACGGTCTCACGGTATCAGGGGACACATTTTATAAGTGTTTAGTTCTGTGTTTGCAAGGAGCATCATGAAAAGAGCCACCTTTTCCTTTTGCATCTTTTTTGCTGCACAAGCTGGCTCTTTCAGCTACAAACGCCTTGGGGGGGGGTTAAAGGTTCCCTTTCGACTTTCTCCAATCAGGCTTCACATTGTGTTCCTCTGCTTCTCCTCCTGTCCCTGGGCTCCAACACCGCTAGTTGTTGCCTGGTAGTGCTGTACGCACAGTCCCAACAGTCCCTCCTCTGTTATTGGGGTTCAGTAACGTCAGCTGTTCCCCTGCTGTGTGTGTGGCAATCCCTCCTACCTCCTCCACCTCCACCTCCCCCTCCTGTCCCTGGGCTCCAACACCGCTAGTTGTTGCCTGGTAGTGCTGTACGCACAGTCCCAACAGTCCCTCCTCTGTTATTGGGGTTCAGTAACGTCAGCTGTTCCCCTGCTGTGTGTGTGGCAATCCCTCCTACCTCCTCCACCTCCACCTCCCCCTCCTGTCCCTGGGCTCCAACACCGCTAGTTGTTGCCTGGTAGTGCTGTACGCACAGTCCCAACAGTCCCTCCTCTGTTATTGGGGTTCAGTAACGTCAGCTGTTCCCCTGCTGTGTGTGTGGCAATCCCTCCTACCTCCTCCACCTCCACCTCCCCCTCCTGTCCCTGGGCTCCAACACCGCTAGTTGTTGCCTGGTAGTGCTGTACGCACAGTCCCAACAGTCCCTCCTCTGTTATTGGGGTTCAGTAACGTCAGCTGTTCCCCTGCTGTGTGTGTGGCAATCCCTCCTACCTCCTCCACCTCCACCTCCCCCTCCTGTCCCTGGGCTCCAACACCGCTAGTTGTTGCCTGGTAGTGCTGTACGCACAGTCCCAACAGTCCCTCCTCTGTTATTGGGGTTCAGTAACGTCAGCTGTTCCCCTGCTGTGTGTGTGGCAATCCCTCCTACCTCCTCCACCTCCACCTCCCCCTCCTGTCCCTGGGCTCCAACACCGCTAGTTGTTGCCTGGTAGTGCTGTACGCACAGTCCCAACAGTCCCTCCTCTGTTATTGGGGTTCAGAAACGTCAGCTGTTCCCCTGCTGTGTGTGTGGCAATCCCTCCTACCTCCTCCTACCTCCTCCACCTCCACCTCCCCCTCCTGTCCCTGGGCTCCAACACCGCTAGTTGCCGTCCAGAAGTGCCATCCGCACAGAGCCAAACACCTTGCCAATGTGTTAGTGGGGTTCAGCACCGCCAGCTGTTCCCCTGCTGTGTATACGGCAACGTGTACTGCGACCGCCACGCAGGCACAACAAGTTAAATTTAAGGGAACCTGCCCCCCCCCCCCCCCAGGCGTTTGTTACTGAAGGAGCCACCTTGTGCAGCAGTAATGATGCAAAGGGAAAAAGTGCCTCTTTTCGTGGTGCTCCTTGCACATGCTGAACCTAACACTTATGAAAAGTGTCCCCTCCTACCGTGATACCGTCCGGTTGGTGGAACTTTCCTTTGTGATGTGACGCAGCACAGCCATCATTCTTACCCCCTTGGCGCCGTGCGCCGCCTCCTCAGCGTTGTTTGAATCAGTCCCGGAGCCTGCGCTGTTAGGTTAGCCCTTGGCCATGCACACATTTTGCGCTGCCCGTCTTCTGACATCATTTGGTGTCAGGCTGGCTGCGCCTGTGCGGCCGCGCTGGCCGAGATCCCGCCTCGTACTGTCTTCTGATTTAATCCCACTGGGGGCCTGAGATCCATGGACATGCGCAGTGCATATCCTCGCCTCTCACTCCCCTCCCTACGGCTTCTTCAGACTGTGCGGTGTCACAGCCACGCAGGCACAAGAACTGAAATTGAAGGGAACCTGTCCCCCCTCCCCCAAAGGTTACCTTTGAAATTGGTTCAATTAGGCTTCGGCCTACACTCTGCTCCCCCTGCAGAGCCTGGGCTCCAACACCGCCAGTTGGGGCCCGGTACTGCTAGCTGCACAGAGAAAAACACCAGCCAATGTGTCAGTGGGGTTCAGCACCGCCAGCTGTTCCCCTGCTGTGCAGCCGGCAACGTGTCCTGCAACAGCCACGCAGGCACAACAGGCCCAATGCTGCCGCCAGTGCAGGCTTCGGCCTACACTCTGCTCCATCTCCTCCTCCTGCTGACCCTGGGCTCTAACACCGCCAGTTGGGGCCCGGTACTGCTAGCTGCACAGAGAAAAACACCAGCCAATGTGTCAGTGGGGTTCAGCACCGCCAGCTGTTCCCCTGCTGTGTAGCCGGCATCGTGTCCTGCAAAAGCCACGCAGACACAAGAACTGAAATTGAAGGGAACCTGTCCCCCCTCCCCCAGGCGTTTGTACGTTTTACAGCCACCTTGTACAGCGGTAATGCTGCATGTGTGCAAGGTGGCTCATAAACGTATTCTCCTCGCACATGTGGAACTGAAAACACGTCTAAAATGTGTCCTCTGTGTGACCATTTAACCGTCCCGGTGGTGTGACTTTCCTTTGTAATGACACGCTGCAACCCCCTTGGTAGCGCTGCCCGTCTTCTGGCATCATTGTTTGGCTGCCTGCGCCTCTGCGGCCGCCCTGACCCACACAACGCCCCTCGGTGTCTTATTTATTGGGACTGCGAGGGTGTGATTGATGGGCATGAGCAGTGCATCAGTTCGCCTGTCCCTCATCTCCTTCCGCCTTCTTCAGACTGTGCGGCTTCATGGCCGTGGCATGCGATAAGGGATCAGCTGACGCCGCACAGTCTGAAGCGGGTGTAAGGACCCGAGTGTGAGAGGCGAACATATGTGCTGCGCCAGGCCATGAATCCCAGACCCGCAGTGTTTTAACAATGTTAAGACACTGCGGGGCTGGGATTCATGGTCATCGCGAACCGCACCGGCCGACATTAAATGATGTCAGAAGATGGGCAGCGCTAACAGCGCTAGGCCAGGGGATAACACGACAGCGCAGACTCCTGTACAGCAAATAACAACGCTCAGGAGGCTGCACCCAGCACCAAGGTGGGATTCTTGACATCTGTGCTGCGTCTCATTACGAAGGGAACTCGCGCCTCCAACACAGTTTGACTGTATAAAGGGCTAAATGTTATACGTGTTTCATTCAGCGTGTGCAAGGAGAAAAATTAAAAGAGCAACCTTTGACTTGTGCAGCACTACTGCTGCATAAGCTGTGGCTCTTCTACTTTGTAACACCTGAGGGGGGGTTAAAGTTTACCTTTGAAATTGGTTCAATTAGGCTTCGGCCTACACTCTGCTCCCCCTGCAGAGCCCGGGCTCCAACACCGCCAGTTGGGGCCCGGTACTGCTAGCTGCACAGAGAAAAACACCAGCCAATGTGTCAGTGGGGTTCAGCACCGCCAGCTGTTCCCCTGCTGTGCAGCCGGCAACGTGTCCTGCAACAGCCACGCAGGCACAACAGACCCAAAGCTGCCGCCAGTGCAGGCTTCGGCCTACACTCTGCTCCATCTCCTCCTCCTGCTGACCCTGGGCTCTAACACCGCCAGTTGGGGCCCGGTACTGCTAGCTGCACAGAGAAAAACACCAGCCAATGTGTCAGTGGGGTTCAGCACCGCCAGCTGTTCCCCTGCTGTGTAGCCGGCATCGTGTCCTGCAAAAGCCACGCAGACACAAGAACTGAAATTGAAGGGAACCTGTCCCCCCTCCCCCAGGCGTTTGTACGTTTTACAGCCACCTTGTACAGCGGTAATGCTGCATGTGTGCAAGGTGGCTCATAATCGTATTCTCCTCGCACATGTGGAACTGAAAACACGTCTAAAATGTGTCCTCTGTGTGACCATTTAACCGTCCCGGTGGTGTGACTTTCCTTTGTAATGACACGCTGCAACCCCCTTGGTAGCGCTGCCCGTCTTCTGGCATCATTGTTTGGCTGCCTGCGCCTCTGCGGCCGCCCTGACCCACACAACGCCCCTCGGTGTCTTATTTATTGGGACTGCGAGGGTGTGATTGATGGGCATGAGCAGTGCATCAGTTCGCCTGTCCCTCATCTCCTTCCGCCTTCTTCAGACTGTGCGGCTTCATGGCCGTGGCATGCGATAAGGGATCAGCTGACGCCACACAGTCTGAAGCGGGTGTAAGGACCCGAGTGTGAGAGGCGAACATATGTGCTGCGCCAGGCCATGAATCCCAGACCCGCAGTGTTTTAACAATGTTAAGACACTGCGGGGCTGGGATTCATGGTCATCGCGAACCGCACCGGCCGACATTAAATGATGTCAGAAGATGGGCAGCGCTAACAGCGCTAGGCCAGGGGATAACACGACAGCGCAGACTCCTGTACAGCAAATAACAACGCTCAGGAGGCTGCACCCAGCACCAAGGTGGGATTCTTGACATCTGTGCTGCGTCTCATTACGAAGGGAACTCGCGCCTCCAACACAGTTTGACTGTATAAAGGGCTAAATGTTATACGTGTTTCATTCAGCGTGTGCAAGGAGAAAAATTAAAAGAGCAACCTTTGACTTGTGCAGCACTACTGCTGCATAAGCTGTGGCTCTTCTACTTTGTAACACCTGAGGGGGGGTTAAAGGTTACCTTTGAAATTGGTTCAATTAGGCTTCGGCCTACACTCTGCTCCCCCTGCAGAGCCCGGGCTCCAACACCGCCAGTTGGGGCCCGGTACTGCTAGCTGCACAGAGAAAAACACCAGCCAATGTGTCAGTGGGGTTCAGCACCGCCAGCTGTTCCCCTGCTGTGCAGCCGGCAACGTGTCCTGCAACAGCCACGCAGGCACAACAGACCCAAAGCTGCCGCCAGTGCAGGCTTCGGCCTACACTCTGCTCCATCTCCTCCTCCTGCAGACCCTGGGCTCTAACACCGCCAGTTGGGGCCCGGTACTGCTAGCTGCACAGAGAAAAACACCAGCCAATGTGTCAGTGGGGTTCAGCACCGCCAGCTGTTCCCCTGCTGTGTAGCCGGCATCGTGTCCTGCAAAAGCCACGCAGACACAAGAACTGAAATTGAAGGGAACCTGTCCCCCCTCCCCCAGGCGTTTGTACGTTTTACAGCCACCTTGTACAGCGGTAATGCTGCATGTGTGCAAGGTGGCTCATAAACGTATTCTCCTCGCACATGTGGAACTGAAAACACGTCTAAAATGTGTCCTCTGTGTGACCATTTAACCGTCCCGGTGGTGTGACTTTCCTTTGTAATGACACGCTGCAACCCCCTTGGTAGCGCTGCCCGTCTTCTGGCATCATTGTTTGGCTGCCTGCGCCTCTGCGGCCGCCCTGACCCACACAACGCCCCTCGGTGTCTTATTTATTGGGACTGCGAGGGTGTGATTGATGGGCATGAGCAGTGCATCAGTTCGCCTGTCCCTCATCTCCTTCCGCCTTCTTCAGACTGTGCGGCTTCATGGCCGTGGCATGCGATAAGGGATCAGCTGACGCCACACAGTCTGAAGCGGGTGTAAGGACCCGAGTGTGAGAGGCGAACATATGTGCTGCGCCAGGCCATGAATCCCAGACCCGCAGTGTTTTAACAATGTTAAGACACTGCGGGGCTGGGATTCATGGTCATCGCGAACCGCACCGGCCGACATTAAATGATGTCAGAAGATGGGCAGCGCTAACAGCGCTAGGCCAGGGGATAACACGACAGCGCAGACTCCTGTACAGCAAATAACAATGCTCAGGAGGCTGCACCCAGCACCAAGGTGGGATTCTTGACATCTGTGCTGCGTCTCATTACGAAGGGATCTCGCGCCTCCAACACAGTTTGACTGTATAAAGGGCTAAATGTTATACGTGTTTCATTCAGCGTGTGCAAGGAGAAAAATTAAAAGAGCAACCTTTGACTTGTGCAGCACTACTGCTGCATAAGCTGTGGCTCTTCTACTTTGTAACACCTGAGGGGGGGTTAAAGGTTACATTTGAAATTGGTTCAATTAGGCTTCGGCCTACACTCTGCTCCCCCTGCAGAGCCCGGGCTCCAACACCGCCAGTTGGGGCCCGGTACTGCTAGCTGCACAGAGAAAAACACCAGCCAATGTGTCAGTGGGGTTCAGCACCGCCAGCTGTTCCCCTGCTGTGCAGCCGGCAACGTGTCCTGCAACAGCCACGCAGGCACAACAGACCCAAAGCTGCCGCCAGTGCAGGCTTCGGCCTACACTCTGCTCCATCTCCTCCTCCTGCTGACCCTGGGCTCTAACACCGCCAGTTGGGGCTCTAGGAAGACAAGCTTGAATAGGTCCCCATCCTGGTTCCAGCACCGTCAGCTGGTTCCGGGCAGAGCCTTTGGCTTAGGTGCCTCCCTCTGGGTATCCGAGTTCCACCAACGTCAGGTGGTCCTTGGTAGTGCTTTCAGGCACGGGTACCTCCTGCTTAGTAACCGGGTTCCAGTAATGTCAGCTGGTCCTCGGTAGTTCCATTGGCTCTTGGACCTTCGGCTACCCATCCGGGTTCCAGCACCGTCAGCTGGTTCTCGGCAGTGTCTTTTGCTCTTGTACCTTCTGCTCCCCATCCTGGTTCCAGTACCGTCAGCTGGTTCCGGGCAGAGCCTTTGGCTTAGGTGCCTCCCTCTGGGTATCCGAGTTCCACCAACGTCAGGTGGTCCTTGGTAGTGCTTTCAGGCACGGGTACCTCCTGCTTAGTAACCGGGTTCCAGTAACGTCAGCTGGTCCTCGGTAGTTCCATTGGCTCTTGGACCTTCGGGTAGCCATCCGAGTTCCAGTTCCATCAGCTGTTTCTCGGCATTTTCTCAGCCTTCTTGTACCTTCTGCTACATTTCCAAGTTCAAGAGACTAAACACGATGACCCGGAAGACCACCCCTAAGATGACGACGACACCAGAGACGACAACCACTGTGATGACGATGACCCTGGAGACGATGACCCTGAAGACCATCCTGATGACGACGACCCCGGAGACGACAACCACCGTGATGACGACGACCCTGGAGACGATGACCCTGAAGACCACCCCGATGACGACGACCCCGGAGACGACGACCCTGGAGACGACGATGACCTGGAAGACCGAGAAGCAGAAGAACAAGAGGCTGCAGAACAAAGAGCAGAAGAACATTAAGCATAAGACTAAATATCAGAGCAAAAGATATTATCTAAATTATAAGCAGAAGAAGACTAAGCAGTGTATGGGGGTGAGTCCGTTCCTCCTCGTGGTGCCCCTGGATAAAGCCTGATGCTGCAGGCCAAACTGAACGCGGACAAATGTAACTGTTTTGTGACAGGCAGAACGGAAGGTGTAATCTTCAAACTTTTATAGATAACAACTACGGGAATGCCTGTCACAAATAAGAATATGATGAAGAAGTTGAATATGAAGAAGATAATAGTAAAATAAAAAGAATATGAACAATGTAACAAAAAAAATAATAGGTAGAAGATGAAGAAGAAGATGAATAAGGTGAAGAAGTTGATGTCAAAGAAGCTGATGATGAGGATAATGAAGAAGAAAGTGTGGGAGAAGTAAAAAAGAAGGTGAAGGGCGTGGAAGTAGTGAAACATCAATATCTGACAAAATAAAATAAAAAAAAATAACAGTCAAAATCTTTCTAACGCCGAACGTCATAAAAAAAAATAAAAATCCTGCTATTCTATTTGATTGGGCTAAACCTCTGTGCCTTTAATGTCTCCGCCACCTCCCCCAATACATCGTACATTATTCTTAGTTGTTTTCCTTCATGTAGAATGAACCTACAAGTTTATAAAGGGTTTATTTTAATTCCGATATTTTCGTCCCATTGACTTGCATTGGGATCGGGTATCGGTATCGGATTAGATCCGATACTTTGACGGTATCGGCCGATACTTTCCGATACCGATACTTTCCGATATCGGAAGGTATCGCTCAACACTAGTCATCAGAGGTTGGTACCTGACCAATCAAAGTGGGGAGGTGCTGCATTAGGGGTCCTGTTAACATAGTTTGCAACCCATTCCTTTTCTGTGGGGCACTATTGGCTTCATCCACCTAAGGAACCAAAATACCTTGTCCTGACCCTGATCATGATATTTATAAAAATACTGAAATGCAGGTCTGTATATGAGAAGAATCTAATCAAAAGCAACATCGATGTTTTAAAAATGTATTTATGCAATAAAGTTATTCATAATTTGCAATGATAAAAAAAGAAAGTCTGTAGATACAGTCATTTTCTGTAGAAAGGAGCAGATGATGATAAATCAGCTCCTTCGGGCCTTGGTTTGCACTTGTGCCGTTTTGGACATCCAGGTCTGGATCACACATGACAGAAAGGAGAAGAGCAGGAATGTGTGACATGTGATCTGTCTAGTTGGAGTTTTCCTGGATTCCTACAGCATTGCCATTAACCATATGGCCTTCTGTCTGACCATGGGCAGGAAGGTGAAGGAGCAGCCGCTTCCTTCCGTCTGTCCATGGCCAAGTAGGTGAAGGTGCAGCCGCTTCTTTCTGCATGTACATGGCCAAGTAGGTGAAGGAGCAGCAGCTTCCTTCTATCTGTACATGACCGAGAAGGAGCAGCCGCTGCCTTCTGTCTGTAAATATCCGGTAGATGAAGGAGCAGCCGCTGCCTTCTTGCTGTCCATATCTGGTAGTCTTCTCTTTACCACCACATTGTAGATGAGTCGTCCAGATGGTGACATAGCAAGTTTAGCTGAAAGAAGTCCTTCAATTTCAGCCTTTAATTACTTGCTATGTTGATCCAGAGGAAGGCGAAAAATAACCCTGAGGACTCGTTCTTGGATTTTCCTCATATCAAGGGAAAAAAATTCCTTCCTGACCCCAAATATGGCGATCGGAATAAATCCCTGGATGCTTGGTGCTCAAATCTACATGGATGTTATGTGGTGGAAGTACGGTAGGTTTGTCACAGTCCGGGAAATAAGAAAGTCCAGTTTAGTAGTCTCATTCGATTAATGTAAATCTCCATTCCTGGATGCTACTCGAATGGGGCTGAGTATTATAAGCCTAATACTCCTGCTGTAAGAAGAGAAATACATATGTCTGAGAATCAGCTCCTCGCATTCAGTATATACAGTATACTGGGGGGATATAACAATAAGGTGTATAGTGGGTAAGTGTGTTACTGGGTAGTGACAACATTCTGGATGTCTGTATGTGTTGTACTTACATAGTAATAAGGGAATGGTGGGTCAGATCTGCCGCACTCCACATCGCTCCAGTCTATGGAGTGGAAGAACGGGTGGGACCTCATGGATGATGTTATGGCCAATCGGGCAGATGAAGTTTTGCAAAGAAGCTAGAAAATGAAAGAGACCATTAGTCATTAGATTATGTATTATTACTGATAAGTTATTACACAATGTATATGGACTGTCCACGTCTTATCTTCTATCTCTTCTTGTAATCCCTCATCATCCTTATCCATCTGATGTTACTCACCCCATTTATGATAGCCATGGTATTATTGCACATCCCTGGTGGAAAGTAAGGGATGTGCTCACGCAGAGACTGGTGGTATTCATCCATTGTGCCTTTGCTGTAAAATGGCCAGTCCCCTACACTCATCATATAAAGGATGACGCCAAAGGAAAAGGAGTCTGCCAGATGGTTGTATCCTTCATCGTCCATTATCTGTGGGAACATGAGATTGGAGAGAAGCTGAGTATACTGGGAAGGGGAGTTACACACAGGGACTATGAGGAGCAGTCTGTGATTAGATATGAGCAGGATACATTGGGATCAGATTATCCCTCAATCCTACTATCGGCACCAATCACATAGAGATGTTCCTTACCTCGGGCGCTATGTAACCTAAAGTGCCAACAATGTACTCCACTAGATCACCCTCGGAAACATTCATGGCTGATAAGCCAAAGTCGCAGATTTTGATGTGTCCGGTGTCTTGGAGGAGGATGTTCCCTGGCTTCAGGTCACTGCAGGGAGAAGGAGCAGACACTGATTGTGAGGATAATTCATGAAAACAACTTTCTACAATAGATATGTAAGGAGACAACAGATAGTCACAGGTGGTAGATGTATGGAGGTGAAATGATTACCTATGTATGACGCCATGTTCATGCAGGAATTGGAGTCCGCACACCATCTCTGCCGCAAAGAGTCTATGGAGTAGAAAGTAAAGGATGGATTAGTGGCTACATACACAATCATACAGAGAACATGAGGAGTTCACACACGTGTCCTTTTCCCATCATTCTTTTCTCTTTTTGTCATCGTCCATTCCTCTAGGATTACAATGTGCGGGCAGCAGATTATTAATTCAGTATTTAAGACATTTACCTTATTGTCTTTGTGTTAAACAGCATAGAATCTTCCATGTGGTGAAACAGGTCTCCTCCGGCCATATAGTCCATGGCTATTGCATACTCCGTAGGTGTCTCCATAAACGCCCGCATGGACATTAGGTAGGGGCACCCAGCAGCCAGTCTCAGGACTTCCACCTCTGTAGATATTATATCTATTATATCCTCACAAGAACTCTTGTCCATGATCTTAATGGCCAGCAGTCCTTCACTGACCGGATCTGATGCCAAGCTGACCTGGAGAAAAATCACAACAGATCAGATCAAACTCCCATCTATTACTATGCAATATGTCACTAGTTTATCCCACGTATCACTCATTACATATGAACATTCTGTAATGAATAAGTACATCCCTCCTGCGTATCTGTGCAGGATACATTGAGAAACATGGACAAATATAAATTGACACTTACTTTTCCATAGTTTCCTTTTCCAAGATCTTTCCAGAACTCGAGACTGTTAAGGTCCATAGGTTGGTCTGTGTGGACCAGTTCTCTTTGTGCAGAAATCTGTACACTGGCATCTCCAAGGTCTTGTGCCGGCATGTCTGATGTGTGGTGGGACATCTTATCCATTCCATCTGCTGAGATGATACAAGATTTCTTAACCCCTTAGTGAACACAATGGAAATGGTTGACATGTTGTGCAGCAAATGTATGGAGCGGGCTCAGGAGCTGAGCATGCACCATGCCACGCATATGCCTACTGTATTACATAGCTGCTACCTGCCGATAACTGCAGCTACCAGAGCGTTCTCCGATAACTGCTATTTAACCATTTCAATGCTCACAGTGGTATTTAAATGAAGTCATTGCTGATTTGTGTACATCAGCACCCATTATTCCTCCCCCAGGACATGACTGCAGGGGGTCAATTGTTGGAAATGACTACCTGAGCCTGCTGAAAGCCCCATGTCTTTCATATTCCTCCTTCTGTTAAGATAAGCCTGGCTTATTTTCATATGAGAACGTTCATTTAGCTATATACAATTCTATCACAGCATATATTACAAGCGATCAGAAAATCACAGGTTCAAGTCCCCTAAGGAGACTGAAGAAAACAAATTAAAAAAAATAGCCTCCTCATTAATAACAATAAGAAAAATAAGAAAAATTTGCATATCTAGTATCACCCCATCCATATAAATCCAATATACAAAAATATAACTAATTAACCCAAACAGTAAACACTGAAGCGAGAAAAATAAAATTGAAACATCAGAACTGTGTTTTTTTGAGGGCGCTGTATCCACCTAAAAAATTGCAATAAAAAGATATGACAATGTCTGGTCTACCCAGGAAAGGTATCAATGAAAGCTACAACTTGACACAAAAAACAGGTCCTTACTCAGCTCCATCGAGCTATCAAAATCAAAAAGATACAATGCCTCGCAATATGGGGACACGTTCCAATTTTTTTAAATAAAATTCTTTAATTCCTTTCACCACTTAATTAAAAAACACCCGATGCATGTTCATTATTACCATAGTTATAACTGACGTCGAGAAACATTTTGGGAGGTCGTTTTTACCACTCAATGAACACAGTAAAAACAAAGCAAAAAAAAAACCAATGGCTGAATGACTTATTTTCCACAATTTTACCACATTTTGAAACTTTTCCCCATTTTCCAGAACATTGAAAAGTGTGGAAAACTACAGCCCTTTCCACTGAAAAACACAAATCCACATACGGCTAAATTGGCAGAAAAGTTAAGGGTATTCAAAGGAGGGAGGAAAAACAACCGAAGTTTACCCTGTCAAGAAGGGGTTAACTAATATAGCTCCAGAGCAAAAATTACAATTTTAAACAGAATTATGTAAATGAGAAGGAAATGTCTAATATTTGGGCTCTCATTTATCAAAACTGTCCAATAACAAAAACGTTCCTATTCCCGATAGCAACGTATCACAGCACAGATTCCATTTCTTAACATTCTATAGAACAATGAAAGCTGCATAGTGATTGGTTGCTATGGACAACAAGGACAGCTTTTCTGCACTTTTGATAATTGAGGCCAGTACATAATATTAGGAGTGTAATCCCCCTCACCCCAGTCTAATTATACTGAGCAGTTTCCATCTTACCTGGTTCCTCTTTATCCAGTAATGTGTTAGGTGGAGAATCAATCAGCTGTTTGTTCCCTGGGATGGAGATGTTTTCAACTGATGTCCTGGACCTCCGTATTGCACTATTCCCATTTATAATGGGATTGGCATAGATGAGACTACATTGTACAACCCAGTCTCTGCTGTTCCGAATGCTCTTCTGGGCTGCCACTCTTTGTAGGTTTTGTTTCTCCAGACTTTCAGATCTGGAGAATGTGACATGTCTTGGTGTTTCTTGGAGAACCTCTTCCAGCTCTATCTCTGCGCTGATGTTTCTCCGCTTATTGAGGATGGCATCTTTGCTTCTCCTCCGTATTTCAGGGACCAGATCTCCAATTTTTTTCAAAGAGATTATAATGGCCCTCTGAAGCTCAGCGGAGGCTACAGAGTGAGACTCCATGAGGTTCTCCATGTTCCTTTTCTTTGTAAGGATCTCATGTCTTTTGGTCTTCCTCATTTTCTCCACAGTTTGACGTTTGGTCGCCATTTCTGACGCACCAGTGTCCATGTTCGGTTGTATAGAGTCTTTTCGCCCAAAAGCGAACAATGGTACCTGCTCTTCATTTATTCCTCTCCTCTCTCTCAGAACCCGATCTCTTTGGGCTCTTCTTCGCTCTTTATCCATTTTAGAATAAAAACGTTTGCTTCGCTGATCACGAAAAACAAAAGGGGCTACCTCACCCTTGGGAGTCTGTAAGGCAGTGATTTCCCTTAGGCAGCAACACTGGAATATAGAATGTGATGATGTCATCACATCACTTGTGACATCGGTTTTATTCTGATGTCACCATGAGAGAGATGATAGAGATATATAGATAGATAGATGATAGCTACATGGTTACTAGATAGATTGCTAAACCTTAGCCCTGACTATTTAGAAATATGAAAGTCCTTCTTAGGCCGGAGACACACTGGTGCGAGAGACGGCCGAGTCTCGCTGGTTAAAAGCAAGCTGTGGCACCTGCACTCCGGAGCAGAGCGTGCGGCTCCATAGCAATACATGGAGCTGCACGCTCAGCTCCGGAATGCAGGTGCCACAGCTTGCTTTTAACCAGCGAGACTCGGCCGTCTCTCGCACCAGTGTGTCTCCGGCCTTAAGAGAATATCTGTGTACAGAAATTTTTTTGTTTGAAAACTTATTTTATTGAAGAATTCTTTGTAATAAACGTTACAAACATACAGCAATAAGATAAAAATCCAGATGCTGTTACAAACATCTGTAAATATCCATTTTAAACCAATGTTGCAGATATTGTATTGTACATTTAACAATAGGTAACTGCATTTACAGTAAAATGAATTAATATATAGGATATTGCACTCATCTGAAGTATTTTTGGGGACACCCTCTATTCCTATATACTATATTTTCATATGGTATTATGTCATTAACTAACTTTTTCCAATCAGTGATGGTGGGAGATCTCTCCCCAATCCATTTCAGTGCTATTGTCTTAGGAATATAGTCTCACAGAGAAATATTTTATTATAATGGAGCCATATTTCTTCAACTACAATACCAGGGACACAAAGTTCTGGAGCACAATCAATTGGAGCCCAATTATCTGTGATAATGTAAAGGTCTCTTCACTCCAATGTCTCCTTATCATCGCGCAATTTATTATTATTATTTATTTATATAGCACCATTAATTCCATGGTGCTGTACATGTGAAAAGGGGTTACATACAGGGTTATAGATATTGTTAACAGTAAAAAAAATTACAATGACAGACTGATACAGTTACAATTCCATGTAAGATGCCAGAAATGCACGCCCAGTTCCCCCACACCTGTGACAATCATCCAAAGATAATCCACCAAACTGATATAATTTATATGGGGTTAGTTAAGATTGGTGACAAATATATAATTTTATTAGATTATTATGTGCAGCTGGCGATACTATGGTATGAGCTTTTAAAGCGTCATTCTACTGTTCTTCAATTAGTGAAGGAATCAATTGATACCATTTGTCCTCAACAGGCAGTAGAGTACATGTAATTTTAGAGTTTAGCAGAAATATGTAGAGCGTGGATATCACAACCGTGGGACCCTGGGCGATGAGCACCCCTATCAATGGATATCTGGATATGTGCAGCCTGGGATGCAGAAAGTGGTGCGCTATTGCATGCCTCAATTCAAAATATCTATAAAAAGCTCAATAAGGAACATTATAACTTGAAAAGATTTGGTTAAATGATAATAAAATGTAGTTTTCAAACATTTGGTCTAGTGTTTCCAAAATATTGGATCTTGTAGGTTTTTAACCCCTTAGTAACGGAGCCAATTTGCAGCTTAACCCCTTCACCCCCAAGGGTGGTTTGCACGTTAATGACCGGGCCAATTTTTACAATTCTGACCACTGTCCCTTTATGAGGTTATAACTCTGGAACGCTTCAACGGATCTTGGCGATTCTGACAATGTTTTCTCGTGACTTATCGTACTTCATGATAGTGGTAAAATTTCTTCGATGTAAGTTGCGTTTATTTGTGAAAAAAACGAATATTTGGCGAAAATTTTGAAAATTTCGCAATTTTCCAACTTTTAATTTTTATGCCCTTAAATCACAGACATATGTCACGCAAAATACTTAATAAGTAACATTTACCACATGTCTACTTTACATCAGCACAATTTTGGAACCAAAATTTTTTTTTGTGACGGAGTTATAAGGGTTAAAAGTTGACCAGCAATTTCTCATTTTTACAACACCATTTTTTTTTAGGGACCACATCTCATTTGAAGTCATTTTGAGGGGTCTATATGATAGAAAATACCCAAGTGTGACACCATTCTAAAAACTGCACCCCTCAAGGTACTCAAAACCACTTTCAAGAAGTTTATTAACCCTTCAGGTGTTTCACAGGAATTTTTGGAATGTTTAAATAAAAATGAACATTTAACTTTTTTTCACACAAAATGTATTTCAGATCCAATTTGTTTTATTTTACCAAGGGTAACAGGAGAAAATAGACCCCAAAATTTGTTGTACAATTTGTCCTGAGTATGCTGATACCCCATATGTGGGGGTAATCCACTGTTTGGGCGCATGGCAGAGCTCGGAAGGAAAGGAGCGCCATTTGACTTTTCAATGCAAAATTGACTGGAATTGAGATGGGACGCCATGTTGCATTTGGAGAGCCCCTGATGTGCCTAAACATTGAAACCCCCCACAAGTGACACCATTTTGGAAAGTAGACCCCCTAAGGAACTTATCTAGATGTGTGGTGAGCACTTTGACCCAACAAGTGCTTCACAGAAGTTTATAATGCAGAGCGGTAAAAATAAAAAATCATATTTTTTCACAAAAATGATATTTTCGCCCCCAATTTTTTATTTTTCCAAGGGTAAGAGAAGAAATTGGACCCCAAAAATTGTTGTGCAATTTGTCCTGAGTACGCTGATACCCCATATGTGGGTGTAAACCATTGTTTGGGCGCAGGGCAGAGCTCGGAAGGGAAGGAGCGCCATTTGACTTTTCAATGCAAAATTGACAGGAATTGAGATGGGACGCCATGTTGCATTTGGAGAGCCCCTGATGTGCCTAAACATTGAAACCCCCCACAAGTGACACCATTTTGGAAAGTAGACCCCCTAAGGAACTTATCTAGATGTGTGGTGAGCACTTTGACCCAACAAGTGCTTCACAGAAGTTTATAATGCAGAGCGGTAAAAATAAAAAATCATATTTTTTCACAAAAATGATATTTTCGCCCCCAATTTTTTATTTTTCCAAGGGTAAGAGAAGAAATTGGACCCCAAAAATTGTTGTGCAATTTGTCCTGAGTACGCTGATACCCCATATGTGGGTGTAAACCATTGTTTGGGCGCAGGGCAGAGCTCGGAAGGGAAGGAGCGCCATTTGACTTTTCAATGCAAAATTGACAGGAATTGAGATGGGACGCCATGTTGCATTTGGAGAGCCCCTGATGTGCCTAAACATTGAAACCCCCCACAAGTGACACCATTTTGGAAAGTAGACCCCCTAAGGAACTTATCTAGATGTGTGGTGAGCACTTTGACCCAACAAGTGCTTCACAGAAGTTTATAATGCAGAGCCGTAAAAATAAAAAATCATATTTTTTCACAAAAATGATCTTTTCGACCCCAATTTTTTATTTTCCCAAGGGTAAGAGAAGAAATTGGACCCCAAAAATTGTTGTGCAATTTGTCCTGAGTACGCTGATACCCCATATGTGGGTGTAAACCATTGTTTGGGCGCAGAGCAGAGCTCGGAAGGGAAGGAGCGCCATTTGACTTTTCAATGCAAAATTGACTGGAATTGAGATGGGATGTCATGTTGCGTTTGGAGAGCTCCTGATGTGCCTAAACATTGAAACCCCCCACAAGTGACACCATTTTGGAAAGTAGACCCCCTAAGGAACTTATCGAGATGTGTGGTGAGCACTTTGACCCAACAAGTGCTTCACAGAAGTTTATAATGCAGAGCCGTAAAAATAAAAAATCATATTTTTTCACAAAAATGATCTTTTCGCCCCCATTTTTTTATTTCCCCAAGGGTAAGAGAAGAAATTAGAGCACAAAAGTTGTTGTGCAATTTGTCCTGAGTACGACGATACCCCATATGTGGGGGTAAACCACTGTTTGGGCGCATAGCAGAGCTCGGAAGGGAAGGAGCGCTATTTTACTTTTCAATGCAAAATTGACTGGAATTAAGATGGGATGCCATGTTGCGTTTGCAGAGCCCCTGATGTGCCTAAACATTAAAAAACCCCACAAGTGACACCATTTTGGAAAGTAGACCCCCTAAGGAACTTATCTAGATGTGTTTTGAGAGCTTTGAACCCCCAAGTGTTTCACTACAGTTTATAACGCAGAGCCGTGAAAATAAATTCTTTTTTTTTTTCACAAAAATGATTTTTTAGCCCCCAGTTTTGTATTTTCACAAGGGTAACAGGATAAATTGGACCCCAAAATTTGTTGTCCAATTTGTCCTGAGTATGCTGATACCCGATATGTGGGGAAGAACCACTGTTTGGGCGCATGACAGAGCTCGGAAGGGAAGGAGCGCCATTTGGAATGCAGACTTAAATGGATTGGTCTGCAGGCGTCACGTTGCATTTGCAGAGCCCCTGATGTACCCAAACAGTACAAACCCCCCACACGTGACCCCATATTGGAAACTAGACCCCCCAAGGAACTTATCTAGATGTGTTGTGAGAACTTTGAACCCCCAAGTGTTTCACTACAGTTTATAACGCAGAGCCGTGAAAATAAATTCTTTTTTTTTTTCACAAAAATGATTTTTTAGCCCCCAGTTTTGTATTTTCACAAGGGTAACAGGATAAATTGGACCCCAAAATTTGTTGTCCAATTTGTCCTGAGTATGCTGATACCCGATATGTGGGGGGGAACCACTGTTTGGGCGCATGACAGAGCTCGGAAGGGAAGGAGCGCCATTTGGAATGCAGACTTAAATGGATTGGTCTGCAGGCGTCACGTTGCATTTGCAGAGCCCCTGATGTACCCAAACAGTACAAACCCCCCACAAGTGACCCCATATTGGAAACTAAACCCCCCAAGGAACTTATCTAGATGTGTTGTGAGAACTTTGAACCCCCAAGTGTTTCACTACAGTTTATAACGCAGAGCCGTGAAAATAAAAATTCTTTTTTTTTTTCACAAAAATGATTTTTTTAGCCCCCAGTTTTGTATTTTCACAAGGGTATCAGGATAAATTGGACCCAAAAAGTTGTTGTCTAATTTGTCCTGAGTATGCTGATACCCCATATGTGGGGGGGAACCACTGTTTGGGCGCATGACAGAGCTCGGAAGGGAAGGAGCGCCATTTGGAATGCAGACTTAAATGGATTGGTCTGCAGGCGTCACGTTGCATTTGCAGAGCCCCTGATGTACGCAAACAGTACAAACCCCCCACAAGTGACCCCATATCGGAAATTAGACCCCCCAAGGAACTTATCTAGATGTGTTGTGAGAACTTTGAACCCCCAAGTGTTTCACTACAGTTTACAACGCAGAGCCGTGAAAATAAAAAATCCTTTTTTTCCCACAAAACTTATTTTTTGGCCCCCAGTTTTGTATTTTCCCAAGGGTAGCAGGAGAAATTGGACCCCAAAAGATGATGTCCAATTTGTCCTGAGTACGCTGATACCCCATATGTTGGGGTAAACCCCTGTTTGGGCACACGGGAGAGCTCGGAAGGGAAGGAGCACTGTTTTCCTTTTTCAACGCAGAATTGGCTGGAATTCAGATCGGATGCCATATCCCGTTTGGAAAGCCCCTGATGTGCCCGAACAGTGGAAACCCCCCAATTATAACTGAAACCCTAATCCAAACACACCCCTTACCCTAATCCCAACATTAACCCTAACCACTCCTCTAACCCAGACACACCCAACCCTATTCCCAACCGTAAATGT
This sequence comes from Ranitomeya variabilis, assembly GCF_051348905.1. Lineage (NCBI taxonomy): Eukaryota > Metazoa > Chordata > Amphibia > Anura > Dendrobatidae > Ranitomeya > Ranitomeya variabilis. Next base: position 300,272,810 of record NC_135236.1, on the reverse strand, counting down.
AATCCAAACCCTAACCCTATCTTTAGCCCCAACCCTAACTGTAGCCCCAACCCTAGCCCCAACCCTAGCCCTAACCCTAGCAATAACCCTAGCCCTAACTCTAGTCCTAACTCTAGCCCTAACCCTAACCCTAATGGGAAAATGGAAATAAATACATTTTTTAATTTTTTTATTTTTCCCTAACTAAGGGGGTGATGAAGGGGGGTTTGATTTACTTTTATAGCGGGTTTTTTAGCGGATGTTTATGATTGGCAGCCGTCACACACTGAAAGACGCTTTTCATTGCAAAAAATATTTTTTGCGTTACCACATTTTGAGAGCTGTAATTTTTCCATATTTGAGTCCACAGAGTCATGTGAGATCTTGTTTTTTGCGGGATGCGTTGACGTTTTTATTGGTAACATTTTCGGACACGTGACATTTTTTGATCGCTTTTTATTCCGATTTTTGTGAGGCAGAGTGATCAAAAACCAGCTATTCATGAATTTCTTTTTGGGGAGGCGTTTATACCGTTCCGCGTTTGGTAAAATTGATAAAGCAGTTTTATTCGTCGGGTCAGTACGATTACAGCGATATCTCATTTATATCATTTTTTTAATGTTTTGGCGCTTTTATACGATAAAAACTATTTTATAGAAAAAATAATTATTTTGGTATCGCTTTATTCTCAGGACTATAACTTTTTTATTTTTTTGCTGATGATGCTGTATGGCGGCTGGTTTTTTGCGGGACAAGATGACGTTTTCAGCGGTACCATGGTTATTTATATCAGTCTTTTTGATCGCGTGTTATTCCACTTTTTGTTCGGCGGTATGATAATAAAGCGTTGTTTTTTGCCTCGTTTTTTTTTTTTTTTTCTTACGGTGTTTACTGAAGGGGTTAACTAGTGGGCCAGTTTTATAGGTCGGGTCGTTACGGACGCGGCGATACTAAATATGTGTACTTTTATTGTTTTTTTTATTTTATTTAGATAAAGAAATGTATTTATGGGAATAATATATATATTTTTTTTCATTATTTTGGAATATATTTTTTTTTTTTTTTTACACATTTGGAAATTTTTTTTTTTACTTTTTTACTTTGCCCCAGGGGGGGACAATACAGATCGGTGATCTGTCAGTTTGCATAGCACTCTGACAGATCACCGATCTGAGAGAAGTGCAGGCTGCTTCACAGTGCCTGCTCTGAGCAGGCTTCTGTGAAGCCACCTCCCTCCCTGCAGGACCCGGATCCGCGGCCATCTTGGATCCGGGTCTGGAGCAGGCAGGGAGGGAGGTAAGACCCTCGCAGCAACGCGATCACATCGCGTTGCTGCGGGGGGCTCAGGGAAGCCCGCAGGGAGCCCCCTCCCTGCGCGATGCTTCCCTGCACCGCCGGCACATCGCGATCATGTTTGATCGCGGTGTGCCGGGGGTTAATGTGCCGGGGGCGGTCCGTGACCGCTCCTGGCACATAGTGCCGGATGTCAGCTGCGATATGCAGCTGACACCCGGCCGCGATCGGCCGCGCTCCCCCCGTGAGCGCGGCCGATCGCGTATGACGTACTATTCCGTCCTTGGGAAGTAGGGCCCACCCCACATGGACGGAATAGTACGTCTAATGACAGAAAGGGGTTAATGACCAGGCCAATTTTTACAATTCTGACCACTGTCACTTTATGAGGTTATAACTCTGGAACGCTTTAAGGGATCCTGCTGATTCTGAGATTGTTTTTCATGACATATTGTAATTCATGATAGTGGTAAAATTACTTCAATTTAACTTGCGTTTATTTATGAAAAAGCGGAAATATGGCAAAAAAAATAAAAATTTTGCAATTTTCAAACTTTGAATTTTTATGGCCTTAAATCAGAGAGATATGTCACATAAAATAGTCAATAAATAACATAACCACTGTTTGGGTGCAGGGTAGAGCTTGGAAGAGAAGGAGTGCCGTTTGACTTTTTCAATGCAGAATTGGCTAACATTGAGATCGGACGCCATGCAGCATTTGGGGAGCCCGTGATGTGGCTAAACAGTGGAAACCCCCCACAAATGACACCATTTCGGACACTAGACCCCTTAAGGAACTTATCTAGATGTGTGGTGAGCATGTTGAACCCTCAAATGCTTCATAGAGGTTTATAATGTAGAGTCATAAAAATAAAAAATATATATTTTTTCCACGAAAATGATCTTTTCTCCCCCAAATTTTTATTTTCACAAGGGTAACAGGAGAAATTAGACCTCAAGCAGAGGCGATCGTGTAGTGCATGCTTCCAGCCTCCTGTGTTTAAAAATATAAAAAAATAAAAAATATATAAAAGTTCAAATCACCCCCCTTTCACCCCAATCGAAATAAAACAATAAAAAAAAAATCAAACCTACACATATTTGGTATCGCCACGTTCAGAATCGCCCGATCTATCAATAAAAACAAAGGATTAACCTGATCGCTACATGGCGTAGCAAGAAAAAAATCAAAACACCAAAATTACATTTTTTTAGTCGCCGCAACATTGCACTAAAATGCAATAACAGGCGATCAAAATTACGTATCTGCACCAAAATGGTATCATTAAAAATGCCAGCTCAGCACGCAAAAAATAGGCCCTCACCCGACCCCAGATCACGAAAATTGGAGGCGCTACGGGTATCGGAAAATGGCGCATTTATTTATTTATTTTTTTAAGCAAATTTTGGAATTTTTTTTTACCACTTAGATAAAAGAGAACCTAGACATGTTTGGTGTCTATGAATTCATAATGACCTGGAGAATCATTATGGCAGGTTAGTTTTAGCATTTAGTGAACCTAGCAAAAAAGCCAAACAAAAAACAAGTGTGAGATTGCACTTTTTTTTGCAATTTCACCGCACTTGGAATTTCTTTCCCGTTTTCTAGTACAGGACATGCTAAAACCAATGATGTTGTTGAAAAGTGCAACTTGTCCCGCAAAAAACAAGCCCTCACATGGCCATATTGACGGAAAATTAAAAAAGTTATGGCTCTGGGAAGGAGGGGAGCGAAAAACGAGAACGAAAAAAGCTCCGGGGGGTGAAGGGGTTAAAAATCGACCTCCCTAAACCCTGTAATGTCTACATAGACACTTGTTGCAGAAATAAATTTTGGCACACACAGAGTGTATGATTCGTGGGCACCCAATTACTTACAGTGGCACTAGCACTAGACTGAGCATGTACTCGCTTGCTGCACTGTTGCTTAGACTCGTCATCGCTAGAACTAGCGGATGAGGATGACATCAGTAAGAACTTCTCGTCTGTCTCCAGAGCCGCCGTTAGGGCATTACTGCCCTTACTGGCGTATGGGGCCGGTTCAGATGAAATCTATTGCCGTGCGGTAGACTTTCTGCACAGCAATAGTTAACAGCCGCCAGCCAATCACAAGCCTGCAGTTGACGTCGGTGCATACAACGCCTTCGTGTGACATCACTGTCATGCCCTGGAACATCTGTGCCTCAGATGGATGAAGGAGAAGACGCCGCAGGACAGCGGCCAGGAAGGAGAAACTTTTCAATTTTTTTGTGTTACTTTATTTGTAATGTCACACCATAGGGGCATGATAGGAGGTTATATGGGGCAGAATGGAGATGACATGGGGGCAGGATGGGAACACATGGAGCCAAGAATGAGACAAAAGGGGCCGGGAATTAGACACAAGGGGCCAGGAATGAGACATGAGGGGTTCAAAATGGAGTACATATGGGAGCAGGATCTGGAATGTTATTACTGTAGGGGAAATTTAAGAGATATTACTACTGCTGTGATGTATTTTATTTTTGAGGTTACTATTTGCAGTGGGGGTTTCCTGATACTGTTCAGGGTGACACAGTCGCTTTTTTTCATCTTCTGGTGTAATGTAGAAGTGTGGGGAACATTGAGGAATACACTCTAGATATCTGTGTCATTTTCTGCAGAGGCGAGCCCTTGCTGGAAGAAGTGATGACTGTCTACTCTGGATGAAGATGAAAAGCGAAGATGAAGGACTTCAACTAGAGAGTTCACCAGTGAGTCAGTGTATTACCTGTAAATTTACACTATATCCTACATGGAGAACTCCTGTGTATAACGTTACCGGTGATCACTGTATTACTTGTATACCATATACAGAGCTCCTGTGTATAATGTCACTGGTGATTAATGTATTACCTGTACACTAACACTATACTATATACAGAGATCCTGTGTATAATAGCACTTATGGTAGTATTAATATTGTGGGTTGTTTTTTTGTTTTTTACGATAAGCACTGTAATATTCGATCACTATGTGGTGGTAATATGTGGTCTGGTCATAGTGTGATTGTATTTATGGAGCCTGGGCGTAGTCTCAAGGGAACCTGAAAATTTTGTCAGTATGGGGCCCTAAAATTTCTGGTGGCAGCCCTGCACAGAAGGCTCGCTCATGCTTGTTGAACGTTTCAGTCACGTTTGACCTTCATCAGTGATGTACTATATTTAATAGTGTATTTAGAATATCGGTGGATGCCACGTCCGAGGTGGCTGCACCCTAGCAGCATACAATATTAAGACAATAACCCCAAGTAATCGATTTTTTTCTAACCTACTATAAATAACCTACATACCAGGGACAATTCCCACAGATATCCTAAACACACTATTTAGTATAGTACATCACTGATGAAGGTCAAACATGACTGAAACATTTGTTAAGCGTACTACAATAAATCATCACATCATTAAGTTCAGTGCAAGGTTTCATTCTTACTGTTGAACGGCTTGGGGACCTACCTTAGCACCTCTTATAGTAGTACTCATGGTGTTTCTTTGCACTGAGGAGAGGCTTCCGTTGGGTCACTCTGCCATAAAGGCCTGACTGGTGGAGGGCTGCAGTGATAGTTGACTTTGTGGAATTTTCTCCCATCTCCCTACTGCATCTCTGGAGCTCAGCCACAATGATCTTGTGGTTCTTCTTTACCTCTCTCACCAGGGCTCTTCTCCCACGATTGCTCAGTTTGGTTGGACGGTAGGTCTAGGAAGACTTCTAGAGGTGTACCTTTCCAAATCAAGTCTTATCAGTTTAATTAAACACAGCTGGACTCCAATGACGGAGTAGAACCATCTCAAGGAGGATCAAAAGGAATTGGACAGCATGTGACTTAAATATGAGTATCTGAGCGAAGGGTCTGAATACTTATGATCATGTGATATTTCAGTTTTTTTTATTAAATTAGCAAAAATGTCTTCATTTCTGTTTTTTTCAGTCAAGATGGGGTGCAGAGTGCACATTAATGTGAAAAAATGAACTTTTTTGAATTTACCAAATGGCTGCAATGAAACAAAGGCAGAAAAAATTAAAGGGGTCTGAATACTTTCTGGACCCACTGTACATGAACCAAACCTTAGGGCATGAGCATATCAATAACCACTTAATCCCCGAGGGAGATTTGCAGGTTATTGACGGCGCCAATTTTACAATTCTGGCCACTGTCCCTTTATGAGCTAATAATTCTAGAACACTTCAACAGATCATGGTGATTCTGAGAATGTTTTTTCAAGTCATATTGTACTTCATGATAGTGGTAAAATTTATTCGATATACACTATCGTTCAAAAGTTTAGGATCACCCAGACAATTTTGTGTTTTCCATGATAACTCATACTTTTATTAATCAAATGAGTTGTTAAGCGAATTGAAAATCTAGTCCAGACATTGACAAGGTTCGAAAAAAAGATTTTTATTTGAAATAATAATTTTCTCCTTCAAACTTTGCGTTCGTCAAAGAATGCTCTCTTTGCAGCAATTAAAGCATTGCAGACCTTTGGCATTCTAGCAGTTAATTTGCTGAGGCATTCTGGAAAAATTTCACCCCATGCTTCCAGAAGCCCCTCCCACAAATTGGTTTGGCTTGATGGGCACTTTTTGCGTACCATACGGTCAAGTTGCTCCCACAACAGCTCAATGGGGTTGAGATCTGGTGACTGCGCTGGCCACTCCATTATAGATAGAATACCAGCTGCCTGCTTCTTCACTAAATACATCAAAAGAAGAAATAGAAGCAGATGGCCATAAAATTACAAAATTTTATTTAAATATTCTAAAAGCAATAACATGTAGATTTATTCAACAAACAGTAAAAAGTGGGGATAGAACTGTACAAATAACCGCCAGATATCACTCAGGTAAAGAAGTTACGTTTGGTAATAACTGTCAAAAAAGTGACGACAAATAACAAAAGAAAACATCCAATAAACATAAATGGATGGAAGGTATGACAAATGTTCACCAAAAATTGCACATATTCCCAATTGTACCTGTGGTAGGGTACATGTGAAAAAAGGCTTATTAGAGTGGCACAAAAAAGTAGATGCCCTGTTTTCCCATATTACATATGTAAACCCAGTGGTTTCAATGATTGGGAGCCGAGGGCCCACACAATTAATGGTCTAAATACCGGACCTGGTATGCGCATGGGTTAATTGGGACAGCATAAGGCGGCGAACATCAGCATGTTATAATTACCTGAGGGTAGTGGCGGCAACCCGGATGCGCGTTTCGCGTGTGGCTTGGTCTGCGGGAAGGTATCATACCTTCCCGCAGACGAAGCCACACACGAAACGCGTTTTGATGCGCCTAAACAGTGGTAATGAGCAACAAGTGCCCCTTTTTGGAACTAATCTACTGTTTCCTGTTATGTAATTTTATAATGTGTCATACGTGATTTGTGTAGTGTTCATCAGGTTGGCATACATCAATTGTGCAGTGTTCGTCAGGTTGTCATACGTCAGTTTTGTAGTGCTCGTCAGGTTGTCATACCTCAGTTGTGTTGTGTCCGTCAGTTTGTCATACGTCAGTTGTGTAGTGTTCATAGTGTTCGTCAGGTTGTAATACTTCAGTTGTGTAAGTCAGAAATTATTTTAGTAGTGCATAGAGGTGTGGTACAGTCTGAAGCATTCTTCCATACACAAACCAGGTTTATTGGGGCAGGTGTTGCATTGATAAATGGTGTCCTTGCGTGTTCCCCTTTTGTAACACCCTCAGCACCTTTTTTTCCAGTTTGAGGGACCTCCCCCGGGAAATGTTGACCTGGTACGATACAAGCACCTTCAGTTCCAAATGTACCCGAGCCCACTCCTTCCTGAGTGCCAAACATCAGGGCTTTGATCACTACCTCCTGGAACTGAAGGTACAGTGTATCAGTGTTGCCTGCACATCATTACAGTAGGAAAGCATTGAACATTGCCATCTGTACGATGTGCACGGCCAACGTCTTGTACCACACCTTGGCCTTTCTCAAAGTACTGTACAGAGAGATCAACACCCCCCCATTTTTTTGTTGTATCCCAGTACACAGTCCAATTTGCTGACCTGTGCAGGGGTATCTCATACAGTGCCGAGGGCATTGCCATCACCGTGTATAGTGCAGCGCCCCAGAGTCCTGGTCGTTGCAGTAATGTCGCTCTTCCACCAGTGGGAGTGATATTACGTCTGATGGTACTAAAGGAGTTCACCTTGCCAGGTATCACAGTCACACACTACATTTCACACTCCAGTCCACCAGGGGGAGCAACGGCTTGTTCCGTCTCCACCGCTGGGGTCAGTATCACTTGTTGCTGCGCATGGTCCGAGGGCTGCAGGGCCTGGTCCTGTGGCGTTGTCATCTCTGTTCTCAGCGTCTCGCTTTCCGGCTGTGCTTTACTTTCTGGCTCTGTCGGGGCTGCAGGTGCGAGGTCCAGGTTCCCCGTCGGCGGTGTCACCTTTTTCAGCATTGCGTTGCTTTCCGGTTCCACCGAGGTCAAAGGTACAGGTTCCGTCAGGGTTGGGAACGTGGCTGGTGAGTATTGTCATTGCGGCTGGGCAGTTGTCATTCTCCGGACCAGAGATTCTTTCCAGGTGGCCACCGCCGTCATCTGGGTCTGTAGAAGTCATTGGGCCAGCTCCCCCATCTCTGCGACGAGGAGCTCCGGGTCTATGGTTGGCTTCAGGTCCAAGGTTTCATGCCGCTGCGGACCGGGGACATCTCCACAAGTGTCGGTAGATTCTGGCGGCCCTTCACAGCTATCCGCCAATGTCTTATTCAGGTAGCGTGCAGCCATGCTGCTGCCATGCTTTCCCATGTCTTCCTCCATCACACTTCCAGGGCTTTCTGGGTGGTGCCTCCCGCACTTTCCCGCCCACCAGCGGATGCGTCCTGGTGACGGACATCTTTGGTAAGCATTAGAGTCTCTGAAGGGGGTGGATCTAGCTTTCGCGCCGGTTCTTGAACTCCACCCTTGGCAACACATCTTCTTCCTCCTTTATCCACCTCGTGGTGCAGCAATGGCAGCCATTAACAATTTTACACAGTCTATTATAATCCATGGCGCACAGGACCCATTCCAATGGGTTGGTCCATCCTGTTTGTGACGCCAAAAGATGAGTCGCCCACCAGGGCAATGGGGATACTCGGTACCGGGTCCGGTCGCTATTAAAGGGGATGTTATGGTAGCTGCGACCCGGTCCGTGGCCCTGGGTGCCCACTGTAAAAGGGGAATGGCCTTTAAAGGTAATTGTAATAAAGTCTGTCGTGACGCCACCTGTGGTGTTCGGTCAATAAGGGGACCGACGCTATGTTAAAGGGGTCCTCTGTGGAAGTTGTTGCAGGATGATGGTGACGCTTCCCACAGGTGAAGCGGGGTCCCCAGGGCTCCCAAGGTATGTGGCAAAGGGGTTGTATGCCGACGAATAAGTGGAGGACACAAGTTGTAAAGTCTTTACCTGGTTTACTGAAGATGTAGTAGTCCACAGTCCAGGGTACCAGACACAGGTGTCCTAAGGTCCGGCCGGCTCAGAGGCAATGGAAGAATCTCCTTTCCAGTTGAGGTCCGTGAGCCTTTCTTCCTTGTGCTGTTGTATGAGGTCCCTGCTGCCTGAAGCTTACTGGCAAAGTCCTCCCTCAAAGTTTTCCCCTGTCCTGGAACAGGTATCTGTATGACGGGCAGCTTCAGCCGTTTTATAGGGACTGTCCAGGAGTTGGTGGATGCTTTAGTCCGGGTCTGGGAGGAGATCCCTCAGGAGACCATCTGCAGCCTCATCAGCAGCATGCTCAGGTGTTGTAGGGAGGTGATACAGGCACGTGGAGACAACACACACTACTGAACTACTTTCCTTGTCTTGAGGCATTTCCACTGAAGTTGGATCAACCTGTAACTTCATTTTCCATCATTCCAACTCCAGACCTCCGCAGGATATTAGTTGTGATTTATGTTGACAATTTTTAGGTTTTATTGTTCTGAACACATTCCATTATGTAATGAATAAATATTTACAACTGGAATATTTCATTCAGCGATATCTAGGATGTGGGATTTTAGTGTTTCCTGTTTTGAGCAGTGTATATATTCATCTTTTACATTTTAAAAGCTACAAAAAGGAAAATGGTCCAATGCAAAAGTTTGGGCACCCTGCATGGTTAGTGCCTAGTAGCATCCTCTTTTGAAAATATCACAGGTTGTAAACACTTTTTGTAGCCAACCAAGAGTCTTTCAATTCTGGCTTGAGTGATTTTCATCCAATCTTCCTTGGAAAATTCTTCCAGTTCTGTGAGATTCCTAGGTCGCCTTGCAGGTCTAGCCTTGCACCTTTTGAGGTAGTCTATTGTGGATTTTGACGTGTGTTTAAGATCATGATTAGTATTTGTAAGGCAATACCCAAATGTGTTGAGGCCATGTAACAGCTGCAAAACATTCAGCCGCAGAGACTCGACCATAGGATCAGAGCACGAACAAGATGCTTGGATGACACCCGAGCATGCTCAGATACCATGTTATCCGAGCACATTCGCTTATCACTAATGATTATCAATTTGTAGAAGCCATCCTCTTTTCAACTTCAACTATTTTACAGATGGTGTTATGTTTGCATCAAGGATTTGTTGAAAATGCATTGGATCCATTCTTCTCTCTTCCCGTGAAATGTTCTCTGTGCCGCTGGTTGCGAAACAAAACCAAGGCAGGATCGATCCACCCCCATGCTTAATGGTTGGTGAGATGTTCATTTCCTAAAATTCTGTGACCTTTTTTCCCCACATATACCTTTGATCATTGTGGCCAAACAGTTTGATTTTAATCTCATCTGTCCACGGGACTTGTTTCCAAAGTGCATCAGGCTTTTACATACTTCTGAAGCTGAATTTTATGGTTTGGAGGCAGGAGAGGCTTTCTTCTGATGACTCTTCCATGAAGTCCATATTTATGCAGGTGTTTCTGAATGGTAGAATAATGTACCACAACTGCAGAGTTTGCTAAATCTTTCTGAAGGTCTTTTTCAGTCAAGCAAGGGTTCTAATCTGCCTCTCTAGGAATCCTATGAGCGGCTCACTGAAATTTTCCTTGGTCTTCCAGACATTATCTTGACCTCCACTGTTTCTGTTAACTGCCATTTCTTAATTATACTTCGAACTGAGGAAAGGACAAAAAACAAAACACTTTGCTTCTTATAGCCTTCTCCTGCTTTGTGGGCCTCCATCATTTTCATTTTCAGAGTGCTAGGCAGCTGCTTAGAAGAACCCATGGCTGCTGTTTATTGGCACAAGGTTAGAGTATGCTGGGTTTTTATAAAGCTGGGAAATTTGCACCACCTGGTCTTTTCAAACGATGATAGTGAACAAGACATAACCCTAACAGGCTAATTATGGTCTGAAACCTTTATCAAAGTTATCTGAGCACACAAATCTCCAAACTTTTTCATCGGCCCATTTTGCTTTTTGTATTTTTGTATGTGTCATCTTTTACTTTAGCCCTTTTAGTGATCATTTCATCTGCAATTTTCTTAACTGTTCATGTACCACTGTATTACTCGTACCTAACATTGTATGGGAGGCACAGGCTGTGCGAAAACTTTAATCTAACCTGTGCACCACACTGACAAATGTTTTCAGGATCCCCTTACATCAGTTTATAATTCTGCATTATTATATTGAAACCAGGTCATATCATTGTCCCCAACATATCATAATTCCTGTAATTGTTTCTAGATGGAATCATTGTAACTTCTCTGCACAATAGGCATCTTGTCTCACATTCTGGGCATTTATGATGGTAAATTACAGTTTCACTTCCTTTCACTGTGTTGTCCTGGATAATCCCAAGTCTGAAAAACTGTGACTGGTGTTATTTGCCAGACATCAATCAGTCTAGGGTAAAAATAGTCGGTGCAGCTGGAGCAAAGGTTTCCCTGCACTTTTAGTGTATACAGGTGACATCACTGCAGGACTTCTCTCAGTACATGCTCCTTGTCACATACACACATACCTCACACACTAACTACTACTATGCAAACACAGAGCTTTCACTATGCACTCTGCAATTATGATACTATTCCCATAAGAACTGGCTTTCATATTACTATAGAATTTAATTATGTAAGTATTTTGGTATTATGTACGACAAGCAATGATGCATATGGTTGGGTCATGTATCTGCTATTCCCAAATCTATGACAATGTGAGGGTCTGTACAAAGTCTGTTGGTGAAGCATAAAGTATAGCATGAAGTATAATGAGAAAGCAAGTTATATTTTATACATTTGTCTATGGGAATTATATAAGGACTTTTTAACTATGTTATTGTATAGATACAGTACATATGCAAATTGCCTCTTCAGAGGGGAAGAGGACTTGAACTCTAGTGCCACCTATTGGAAGTAGCCATAGGTGGCACTAGAGTTCAAGTCCTCTTCCTCTCAGAAGAGGCAATTTGCATATTTAATTTGCCAGGGGAGCAAATTATTTATAGACATGATAGGTAAATGTTATTGAAATAGATTTACACTCCTTTTAAAAATATACTTTTGGTTGTAAACCCAATACATATTATCAACTGTATAGACAAAGTAAGTGTGCACATAGTCCTTGAATCCATGTGATCCAATCCATGTAATCCAATTAGTTACTTTGCAGAGGGAAAGAAACTATCTCTGACAAGTGTATATATATATATATATATATATATATATATATATATATATATATATATATATACTGTATATACAGTATATATATATATATATATATATATACACAGGATGGTCCAAAAGTAGGTGGACAGAAAATAATAGCATTTATTTTGCTTTATATATAAAATTGTATTTACTACCACAAGCATAACACTTACATTTTATTCTGAACAATAATACAAAAGCCCTTAAATTTGCACAGCTTTGAAGTCTGCCTCTTACGCTTCGACAAACATTTTTGCACAAGTCTCTTTGGGTATTAATTTCTTGAAATGCATCTCTTATGTAATTTTTCAAATCAATGACACTTTTTGGTTTTGGTCTATAAACTTTGTCCTTGAGTACTCCCCAAAAGAAAACATCCATTGGGGTCAAGTCTGGTGAAGGTGCCGGCCAATCAAGCGGGCCTCTTCGGCCAATCCATTTATTAGGAAATGTTTCATCAAGATACTCACGGACTACTCTTGAATAATGTGGAGGGGCCCCATCTTGTTGGAAATAAAGGTCATTTGAATTAGGCTGTTGCTGTAACTGGGGAACAACTTGATTCATTAGAATTTCGAGATACTTATCTCCTGTGACTGTTCCATCAAAAATTTAGTTGTTGCTCTAATACTAAATGCATGTTCTCATTATACCAGTAAATACAATTATGTCTCTTAATATGGCCAGATAATTTGAAAGAAGCTTCATCACTCCACATACTGTTATCTAAAATTACTGGATTTTCTTCAATTTCGCTAAGCAAAATCTCACTAAATTGCAGCTGCCTGTCTGGATCATCCTCCAATAAACCATGAATTAGATGTGGACAATAAGCTTTCCACCCAATAGATTTCAGGATTCGCATGATGGAAGCTCATGAAATTCCCAATTCTAAAGAGACTCTTCTGGTGGACTTTTTTTGGACTCTGAACAAATGTTTCAGCAACAAGTTGTTTATTATTTTCTGTACAGGCTGTCCCGGTGACTACCTCTTAAAGGGAGGGTGCCGTGATTTTAGTTTTTGTATTAATAATTATTGATTATACAATCAATTATTTTTAATACAAAAGTAAATGTACCTCTTTCATACTTTTTTATTTATTCACTTTTACATTCACCACTGGAGGCCGCCATTTTCATTAGTGTGGGTGTAAGTGTCTGGGAACGACACTTGCACACCTCACTTACGGCAGCCATGTACATAGGAGCCAACGGTCAGGCTCCGACTGCATCTCCTCCTGCCTCACAGCTGTGACTTGGCCACGCCCACTGAGCTGCCGCGTCACAGCTGTGAGAGGAGATCGCGGCCATTTTGTTTATTTCCCTCTGCCATCGCACACACAGCTCAGTGCGTGCGATGGCAGAAGCTGCTGCTGGGAGAAGCTGCTGCCGAGGGTCCAGGGTAAGTATCTGCAGCGAGGAGCTGTGATTGCAGCCTGTACTTAGTATTACAGTACAGGCTGCAATCACTGCCGACCTGTTCAGAGCAGAGCAGGGAGATCGTCACACTGCTCTGCCCTGAACATGACTCAGCACTTCCTGGTAGAGGAAAGAAGGTAAGTACAGGGTTTTTATTTTCTTATGCATCTACCACTGCTGCCAGCCCCTATATACCACCTAGCACTGCCTGCCTGCCTCTGTATACCCCTGCCTGCCTCTGTATACCACTGCCTGCCTGCCTGCCTGCCTCTGTATACCCCTGCCTGCCTCTGCATACCCCTGCCTGCCTCTGTATACCACTGCCTGCCTGCCTCTGTATACCACTATCTGCCTGCCTCTATATACCACTACCTGCCTCTGTATACCCCTGCCTGCCTCTGTATACCCCTGCCTGCCTCTGTATACCACTGCCTGCCTGCCTGCCTGCCTCTGTATACCACTGCCTGCCTCTGTATACCACTGCCTGCCTCTGTATACCACTGCCTGCCTGCCTCTGTATACCACTGCCTGCCTCTGTATACCACTGCCTGCCTGCCTCTGTATACCACTGCCTGCCTGCCTCTGTATACCACTGTCTGCCTGCCTCTGTATACCACTGTCTGCCTTCCTCTGTATACCCCTGCCTGCCTCTGTATACCCCTGCCTGCCTCTGTATACCACTGCCTGCCTCTATACCCCTGCCTGCCTCTGTATACCACTGCCTGCCTGCCTCTGTATACCACTGCCTGCCTGCCTCTGTATACCACTGCCTGCCTGCCTCTGTATACCACTGCCTGCCTGCCTCTGTATACCACTGCCTGCCTGCCTCTGTATACCCCTGCCTGCCTCTATATACCACTGCCTGCCTGCCTCTGTATACCACTGCCTGCCTGCCTGCCTCTGTATACCACTGCCTGCCTGCCTCTGTATACCACTGCCTGCCTGCCTCTGTATACCACGGTCTGCCTGCCTCTGTATACCACTGCCTGCCTGCCTCTGTATACCACTGCCTGCCTCTGTATACCACTGCCTGCCTGCCTCTGTATACCACTGTCTGCCTGCCTCTGTATACCACTGTCTGCCTGCCTCTGTATACCACTGTCGCCTGCCTCTGTATACCACTATCTGCCTCTATATACCACTGCTACCTGCCTCTATATACACCTACCACTGCTACCTCTGTCCTGTGTAGCTAATCTTGTCCTGGGTAGCTAATCCTGTCCCGTGTACTGTGTCCTCAGCAGTCAGTATCACACAGGACAGGATTAGATACACGGCTCAGCAGTCGGTATCACACAGGATAGGATTAGATACACGGCTCAGCAGTCAGTATCACACAGGATAGGATTAGATACACGGCTCAGCAGTCAGTATCACACAGGATAGGATTAGATACACAGCTCAGCAGTCAGTATCACACAGGACAGGATTAGATACACAGCTCAGCAGTCGGTATCACACAGGACAGGATTAGATACACGGCTCAGCAGTCGGTATCACACAGGATAGGATTAGATACACGGCTCAGCAGTCAGTATCACACAGGATAGGATTAGATACACGGCTCAGCAGTCAGTATCACACAGGATAGGATTAGATACACAGCTCAGCAGTCAGTATCACACAGGACAGGATTAGATACACAGCTCAGCAGTCGGTATCACACAGGACAGGATTAGATACACGGCTAAGCAGTCGGTATCACACAGGACAGGATTAGATACACGGCTCAGCAGTCGGTATCACACAGGACAGGATTAGATACAAGGCTCAGCAGTCAGTATCTAATCCTCTCCTATGCACTCCTCTCCCCCCTGCGTGTCTTTCCCCATTGTGGTTTATTATTTTTGCTGTGGGAGATGAGGGAGTCGAGGATTACGCATTCGGTATGGTTTAAAAAAGATTAATAAAGGACTTTATTCTGTCCGAGTCTTTATTTACAATACAACTATAGGATTAGTAATGGATGGGTGCCTTATAGACGCCTCTCCATTACTAAGCCGTGGGCTTGATGTCACCGGACAATATGAATGTGACATTAACCCCACAAATATGAACCCCACTTGCTACCGCTACAGGGCAAGTGGAAATTGCCAGGCAAAGCGCTAGAAAAGTCGCATGTAAAAGGCGGCTGAGAGCTGATGTTTTTAGCCTGGGGGGGGACAGTATCCATGGCCCCTTCCTAGGCTATTAATGTAAGCCCGCAGCTGTCTGCATAATATTTGATGGTTATTAATTATAGGGGGCCCCACGTCTTTTTTTTGGGGGGTGTCCCCCATTTTAATAGCCAGTAAAGGCTATAAGTATACAGTTGGGAGCGTGTGAGTGTGAGCACACCCTCCCACCCATGGACCAGTACACTGCTCTCCTGAAATACTGTGCTCTTGTCACCCTGCTCCCTCCACCATACGTCTCTCACCTCCCTAGAGCAGCACAATACCATATGGATCACGTATAATGCCGCTATATATATATTTATCACATATTACTCCCATAAAGACCACACATTATGCCGGGATATTATAATATATATAATATCACACATTATGCCGCCAAGTATTGTGTGATCTATGTGACGGTATTATATGTGATCTATATGGCAATATTATGTTTGATCAGTGTTGTGGAATGATGTAAAAATTAAATGACGGTGGTATATGAGAACTATATTGTGGGATTATGTGTGATCTATGTGGAAGTATTAGGTGAGAATTATATGGCGGTATTATGTGTGATCTATATGGTGGTATGTGAGAACTGTATGACAGTATTGTGTGATCTATTTGATAGTATTGTGTGTGTGATCTATATGGCGGTATTATGTGAGATCTATATGGCGGTATTATGTGAGAACACTATGACCGTATTATCTTCAGAAAGCGGGCCCATTCTATGGTGGTTCTGGCTGAGCACCTGCACGCGGGTCTGGGGTAATAGAGGGGCAGCATGACCTCCAGTTAGGTGCAGTCAGGGCTGGTGAGGCAGCTGAAGAGAGGGGTCTCATTTTTATCGTTACTATATGGCTACATTTCCTTCCCAGCGTCACCCCGGACTGCGTCTGTTGTCTCACTTTCACACATCGCCAGGACAGGATGGAGAAGACAGGATCTGAGGAGGGGAATGGGGTCTTTGCATGCAGAGTCTGGATCAGAACAGGCCATGAATCCGCAGAAATGTTTCCTGGATTTCTGAGGAGACGGTCCATCCACGTGTATAAAAGACAGCGTTCTATGTACAATCCCTGGCTGCTCCGCGCACTGAACAGGGTGCCCCCCATAGACCAGCACACTGCTCTCCTGAAATACTCTGTGCTGCTGTCACCCTGCTCCCTCCACCACATATCTCCCAGAATCCTTGCTGCCTGCCATCCTCGGTGACTGTCTACTTGTCAGTATAAGGCTACTTTCACACACAGCATATTTGCTGCGTATTTTTACGCGCGCGTATTTTGCTGCTGCTTTACCTGCGTTTTTTTACGCAGGCAAAAAACGCAGCTGCTTTCACACACTGCGTTTTTTGCTGCGTTTTTTGCAGCTGCGTTTTTTTCAGCATTGTGTACTGAAATTAAAGTTTGTTTGAAAAAAAAAAAGGGGGAAAAAAAAAAGAGTCATTGAGGTCATTTCCTGTCTTTATGACTCAGAATACAATACACACTGGAGTTAACACTGGAGTTTTCCGGTACTCCACATTGTTTGCTGTACGTTATTCCTGACACTCCTGTGAGTTCTTCTACCATAGATATACACTCACCGGCCACTTTATTAGGTACACCATGCTAGTAACGGGTTGGACCCCTTTTGCCTTCAGAACTGCCTCAATTCTTCGTGGCATAGATTCAACAAGGTGCTGGAAGCATTCCTCAGAGATTTTGGTCCATATTGACATGATGGCATCACACAGTTGCCGCAGATTTGTCGGCTGCACATCCCAAAGATGCTCCATACAAGGCAGGATGGATCCATGCTTTCATGTTGTTTACGCCAAATTCTGACCCTACCATCCGAATGTCGCAGCAGAAATAGAGACTCATCAGACCAAGCAACGTTTTTCCAATCTTCCACTGTCCAATTTCGATGAGCTTGTACAAATTGTAGCCTCAGTTTCCTGTTCTTAGCTGAAAGGAGTGGTACCCGGTGTGGTCTTCTGCTGCTGTAGCCCATCTGCCTCAAAGTTCGACGCACTGTGCGTTCAGAGATGCTCTTAGGCCTACCTTGGTTGTAACGGGTGGCGATTTGAGTCACTGTTGCCTTTCTATCAGCTCGAACCAGTCTGCCCATTCTCCTCTGACCTCTGGCATCAACAAGGCATTTCCGCCCACAGAACTGCCGCTCACTGTATTTTTTTTCTTTTTCGGACCATTCTCTGTAAACCCTAGAGATGGTTGTGCGTGAAAATCCCAGTAGATCAGCAGTTTCTGAAATACTCAGACCAGCCCTTCTGGCACCAACAACCATGCCACGTTCAAAGGCACTCAAATCACCTTTCTTCCCCATACTGATGCTCGGTTTGAACTGCAGGAGATTGTCTTGACCATGTCTACATGCCTAAATGCACTGAGTTGCCGCCATGTGATTGGCTGATTAGAAATTAAGTGTTAACAAGAAGTTGGACAGGTGTACCTAATAAAGTGGCCAGTGAGTGTAGAGTGCCTTCTATTCAGCAGTTCCCCTCGTAGTATATCTGATTTCTAGGGGGTGTCCTCTATTCATGGCAAGTGGGTGTTATGTAATGTGTATTTTTTGCCATGGTCGACAAATCAAAGAAGCAGACTACATCATAGTTAAAAGTTCAAATATTTATTTGTAGTAACTGTCAAAATTGAAAAACTTTTCTAATAAAATTGAGAATAGAATGATTTGGTTTTTTTTTTTGTTATTAACAAAATTCAACACGTAAACACTGTAAACATCCCCAAAATGGGATTATAAACCTGTGGATGTCCAAGTCCACTCATTAATTGCCGCCAGGAGGGCATGCTTCCAGCTTTCATTAGTATTGCGCAAGGCCCTTTCCTCGTCACCATTGACGGTGAGTCATTCGGCACTTGCGCAACACTTATCAGAGCTGGAAACATGCCCTCTTGGCGGAAACTGAGGAGTGGACTTGGACATCATGGCGTTTTAAACATGAAAAGCAACATTATGCCTACTGGTCCTCATATAGGCTTTGTGAATATGAGTAGTAGCTCCAGTCTGGATAACATCCCCAAAATGGGATTATAAACCTGTGGATGTCCAAGTCCACTCATTAATTGCCGCCAGGAGGGCATGCTTCCAGCTTTCATTAGTATTGCGCAAGGCCCTTTCCTCGTCACCACTGACGGTGAGTCATTCGGCACTTGCGCAACACTTATCAGAGCTGGAAACATGCCCTCTTGGCGGAAACTGAGGAGTGGACTTGGACATCATGGCGTTTTAAACATGAAAAGCAACATTATGCCTACTGGTCCTCATATAGGCTTTGTGAATATGAGTAGTAGCTCCAGTCTGGATGGTGTTCTTCAGACTGGGCTACTACTCTGGATGTTGGTGCACCTGCAGCAGCACTTGGAGCAGATGGCAGAGGTCTATTGAATGCTGCTGCAGGTGCAAGAGGAGTCGGCGTCGGTGGATGCCAGATGTGGTTTAGTGAACAAACCATTTCTTCAAAGGTTGGATTTATATGCGGATACTTCTTAAAACATGTCACCGCCATTGAAATATACGTCATGCAGGAGTCCTGGACCTCGGGGGACAGAGTACGCATTCTGGAAGCTAGAGTGGTTCCATATGCTGAGAATTGATCCTCTTCAGGTTGGCGATCAATTAGAGAAATTGCCCTTGCCAAGGCAGCCGTCTCCTCATCCTCCTTTGAAGAGCCTCTTTTCCTCTTCCTCTGTGTTGAGGCTGGAGGTGGAGGTGGTGTTGGTGGCGGTGGTGGCGGCGGCGATGCCAATGAACTAGTCTCGGAGAGGGGCAGATCATCATTTTGGGTAGAAGGGTCAGGCCTTGGCTCATTTGGAAGAGAGCTGGTAGCAGGCTGTGAAGCATGTTCATACACTGGAGTTGTTGCTGTGGCCGGGATTTCGGTCATCGGCTGGACATTGCCTATGGTTCTGTAAAGAGAAACATCAAAACAATAGTTTTAATACATTTTATTTTCTATTCAAAATTAAAGACGTTACTGATACTTACGGTCGGTAATGTAGACTGCCGCTTAAAAATTGGAGTTCCTGTTCAAAACGCCCTTGAGAAGCAGGTGCCGCAGAGCCACTTGGTGCTTCTGACCGTGACCGTGTAAATCTGTCCCTCACCGACCTCCAGCGGGTTCTCAAGGCTGAAACTAAAAAGTGAAAAATTGAACCTATTAATATACTATTCAACTACATACAGACAAGAAATTCAAAAATACTCCTCCAAAATGGAAAATATTTACCAATTTCTTTTTGCCGCTCCTTTGTGTATGACTCGTACAGGGGATAGAGGGTGACACAGACCTTGTGCCAGGAAGCAGTTTTTGTATATTTGTTGGAAAACTCCCGGCACCCCTTATCCCAAAGACATGGGAAGTTTTGAACCTAAAAAAGGTAAAACATTAACTACTAGTTATACACACAAAATTTGACAAACTTGATAGAGGCAGAAAAAGTAACACAGGCTGCTGAGGAATGACAACCCCAACTGCTTGTTATTACCTTCACACGCATACGGGACACACACGCACAGGGGACACACATGCACAGGGGACAGAAAATCCGGTGAAGAGCGTTTTTTTAATAAATATTTTGCTAGGTTTAAAACTAAATTGGAAATAAATAGGGATTCAACGCAGGGCGCAGAGAACGCAGCAAGTTGCGTATCTAAGTGCCACGTATCACGTATTTCGGTGCCACGTGCCAAGTATTTAAGTGCCACGTGCCACATATTTCAGTGCCACGTGCCATGTATTTCAGGGCCACGTGCCACGTATTTCAGTGCCACGTATCAAAGTGCCACGTGCCACATATTTCAGTGCCACGTGCCACGTATTTCAGGGCCACGTGCTACGTATTTAAGTGACACGTGCCACGTATCAAAGTGCCACGTATCACGTATTTCAGTGCCACGTATTTAAGTGACACGTATCACGTATAAGTGCCACGTATTTAAGTGCCACGTGCCACGTATTTAAGTGCCACGTATGTAAGTGCCACGTATGTAAGTGCCACGTGCCACGTATGTAAGTGCCACGTATGTAAGTGCCACGTATGTAAGTGCCACGTATGTAAGTGCCACGTATGTAAGTGCCACGTGCCACGTATGTAAGTGCCACGTATTTAAGTGCCACGTATTTAAGTGCCACGTATGTAAGTGCCACGTATGTAAGTGCCACGTATGTAAGTGCCACGTGCCACGTATGTAAGTGCCACGTATGTAAGTGCCACGTATGTAAGTGCCACGTGCCACGTATGTAAGTGCCACGTATGTAAGTGCCACGTGCCACGTATATAAGTGCCACGTATGTAAGTGCCACGTGCCACATATTTAAGGACAATGGCTCCTGCAGTGCATCACTGAGGTTACTATAGTTCACTGGTCTCACTTTATGGCAAAAAGCTGCGTGGGAACTTTCTCATACAGCATGCCATAAAGTGAAACTAGGGACTATTTTCTCACAGGGGCGTAGGAATACATTGTGGGGAATACATTGTGGAAGGATACCTTCCTCCCCTCATTGTCTTCCTGGTGCCCCTGGAGAGTGGTTGCATCAGCAGATGCTCCTGTTCTCCACGGGAGATCGTCGTGGGACACTCGTTTTAATTGGATTTCTGCGGATCAGGGAGTATATTGGTTGTTTATTATTTTAATATTTTTTATGACACTGGCTTCGGGGATCAAAGTGACAAGTGATGGTGAGTATGTAATGTATGTTATATGTACTGTATGTCTGTATGTATGTACTGTATGTCTGTATGTATGTATGCGCATGTCGTCGCATGGCGCCGCATGGCGCATGTCGTCGTACGCCGTCGCATGGCGCATGCAGTCGCATGGCGCATGCCGTTGCGTGGCGCATGTCGTCGCATGGCGCATGCCGTTGTGTGGCGCATGACGTCGCATGTCGTCGCATGGCGCATGTCGTCGTACGCCGTCGCATGGCGCATGCCGTTGCGTGGCGCATGCCGTCACATGGCGCATGCCGTTGCGTGGCGCATGTCGGCGCATGGCGCATGTCGTCGCATGGCGCATGTCGTCGTACGCCGTCGCATGGCGCATGCAGTCGCGTGGCGCATGCAGTCGCGTGGCGCATGTCGGCGCATGTTCTGTATGTGTGTATGTACTGTATATGTGTGGGTTTTTTTTTTTTTTTTTTTTTTTTACATTCAACACATTAGCCGGATGATGGGACTACTACTGTCCCATCATTGGCTACTGTGTCACTGACTGTCACTGTAGCAGGCAGAGCCCGATGGGACTTGTAGTCCCATCGGACAATGCCTGCACACAGAGACACACACACACACACCAAAGACCACCCCACCCCCCGCAGCAGACCCAGCACATACCCATACATACACACGGGGGGCGGGGGGGGGGGACACGGCACACACACAGGGCGCACACGGCACACACACAGTGGGGGGACACACGGGGGATACTTACCGTCTCGATCAGCAGCCCCACGTTTATGGTCATTCTGTTGAATGACTCCATGCTGCTTCACTGGGGGGGCGGGGGCTTCCCTCTTCCTGTCCGACGTCACGTCCGGTCCTGGGTGTCAACCCCTCCGTACAAAGACGCCAACACCCAGGACAAAGGCGCTGTGTGTGCACGTTAATATGGGGCCCTATGGGGATACGCAGACACGCCGCTGCGTAAAGAATTGACATGTCAATTCTTTTTACGCCGGCGTGTTTGCAGACAAAAGCGCCGCGTTTTTTTGCGGTGTGTCTGAACGGCAAAGTGAATTTCTCATTCACTTTGCCGGCAGACGAAAATGACATTGCGCATTTTTGAAAAGCGCCCGCAAAATAGCGCTCAAAAATGCGCTATGTGTGAAAGTAGCCTAAGGCTGCGGTCACACTAGCAGTATTTGGTCAGTATTTTACCTCAGTATTTGTAAGCCAAAACCAGGACTGGGTGATAAATACAGAAGTGGAGCATATGTTTCTATTATACTTTTCCTCTAATTGTTCCACTCCTGGTTTTGGCTTACAGATACTGAGGTAAAATACTGACCAAATCCTGCTAGTGTGACGGCAGCCTTACTCTGCAGTCACCAACAAAATGGCTGCTCACTGGGTTCCTGAATTCTCTCATCCCTTAGCAAACACATAGAAGGGAAGGAGAGGAGTGACATCACACACGTCAGCAGACTCCGCCCATAATTACTGCAGTGCAGTAATGTGAGCTAGTTGTACACTAGGTTTTTCTGAAATTTCAGCAGCTGCTCCCCCTAGTGTTTAAAAGTGGAAATTCCAAAACTTTTCAAATTATTTTTCATATTTTACTAAATTATAAACAAATGAAAATATTTTTTAAGAAAATTTAAACATTAATTCTTTACATTTTTACAATTGCTGTAAAAAAAATTTTTTGGATGGCACCTTCCCTTTAAAGCTGATCAAGAGAATGCCAAGAGTGTGCAAAGCAGTCATCAAAGCAAAAGGTGACTACTTTGAAGAACCTAGAATATAAGACATTTTCAGTTGTTTCACACTTTTTTGTTAAGTATATAATTCCACATGTGTTAGTACATAGTTTTGATGCCTTCAGTGTGAATGTACAATTTTCATAGTCATGAAAATACAGAAAAATCTTTAAATGAGAAGGTGTGTCTAAACTTTTGGTCTGTACTGTATATATATATATATGGGATAGAGAGAAACTCAATATGTAGATATATAGTCCATCTACATATAGAGTTACAGTAAAGCACCATCAGATTGTATGCATACTGGTGTAAACCTCTGTGTATCGATGTGTAAAATCAGTCATTGGTAATGGGTAGTGTTGAGCGATACCGTCCGATACTTGAAAGTATCGGTATCGGAAAGTATCGGCCGATACCGGCAAAGTATCGGATCCAATCCGATACCGATACCCGATACCAATACAAGTCAATGGGACTCAAGTATCGGACGGTATTCCTGATGGTTCCCAGGGTCTGAAGGAGAGGAAACTCTCCTTCAGGCCCTGGGATCCATACAAATGTGTAAAAGAAAGAATTAAAATAAAAAATATCGCTAGTGCAGCGCCCCAGAGTCCTGGTCGTTGCAGTGCTGTGGCTTCGCCGCTAAGGGGAGCCATGGTACGTTCGATGGCACCGAAGGAGTTCCTCCAATCAGGTATCACAGACACCAATATGTTTCACAGCTGGGCCTCCGGGGGGAGCTAAGGGTGCTATTCATTAGGCCACTCCCCACCATAGTGGGTAAACTGGGGGTCAGGCAGGAAGTTAGACAGAACGCTGACGGGATTGAACGGAGCAACACCCTGTGGCAGGGGGTGTTGTGAAGGGAGAGACTGTAGGGTCTCTGCCAGGGGTGGGATCCTGGCAGAGGCTTGGCATTGAAAGAACGTAACGGGTCCGCGCAGGCTCCTGGAAGCGGCGGGACTCAAGAAAGGACTAGAAGCGAGATAGATTGTGCTGAGTGAGAAACGAGATCAAGCAGAAGGAGAATACCAGCAGGGGTTTTGTTGAAAGAGGCAGCACCCTGCTGAGGCGCAATACCGGTGGCCGGAACGCCGAGGGAGTGGATTAGAATACAGCTTCAAGCCATACTCCAAACAGCGGCAGGACAGTCGGTCTCAGGCGGGCTGTCTACCACATATCACCTATGAAGTCTTGGGGGGCAATTGCGGGAGAGGGGCGTCTCTAGGGTCCCGGAAGAACTCCAGGCCTACCTGACAAACGGGTGCCATTCCAACCTGAATACAGGGAAGGGGTGGATTACAGAGGAACATCAAATCGAGTTGTGAGGGAACTTAAGAAACAGACACAACCGTTGTGGGGTTACTTTCCGTGAGCACAGCAGGGAAGGACTACAACACATAGCGCTAGAAGGAAGGCACAGATTTCCACCTGAGAGGAGAACTCTGGAGGTGCCATTGGACCGGCCGGACTTGCGTAGCCTGGTGAACCGTGTTCTGGACTGAGGACTCAGAGATCTCCAGTAAAGAGGTAAAGAGACTGCAACCTGGTGTCCTCGTTATTTACCGCGACTTACACCCCACAACCGCACCGCTCCATCGCTACCATTACTACCACCTATTACACCGGACGTCCCCCACTGACGGACAGGGCCACGGACCGGGTCTAGCCACCGTGACAACCCCGAGACTGAGAACTAGAGGCCCGGCTCCGGGTACCCCTCGGCCCTGCGGCGGTGTGGGGGCGCGCCGCACTATACTCACCTGTCCGACGGAGCCTGGACCTCAGCGAGGGAACCGGCAGCGTTGTTTGTTTAAAATTCGCGCTTTTACTTGGTTACGTGAAGTCCCGGCTTGTGATTGGTCAGGGCGGCCATGTTGCCGGGACGCGGACCAATCACAGCAAGCCGTGACGAAATTACGTCACGGCTTGCTGTGATTGGTCCGCGTCCCGGCAACATGGCCGCCATTAACCAATCACAAGCCGTGACGTCACGGGAGGCTGGACACGCGCGCTTTTTAAAAAGCGCGCGTGTCCAGCCTCCAGTGACGTCCCGGCTTATGATTGGTCACGGCGCCATGTTGCCGGGACGCGGACCAATCACAGCAAGCCGTGACGAAATTACGTCACGGCTTGCTGTGATTGGTCCGCGTCCCGGCAACATGGCCACCATTAACCAATCACAAGCCGTGACGTCACGGGAGGCTGGACACGCGCGCTTTTTAAAATGGGCGCGTGTCCAGCCTCCCGTGACGTCCCGGCTTGTGATTGGTTGCGCCGCGGTCAACCAATCACAAGCCGGGACGTCACGGGAGGCTGGACACGCGCCCATTTTAAAATGCGCGCGTGTCCAGCCTCCCGTGACGTCACGGCTTGTGATTGGTTGCGTCTCCCATGTGACTGCGACGCAACCAATCACAAAGCCGGGACGTAATTTTAAAATCCTTAAGGACCTGAAATTACGTCACGGCTTGCTGTGATTGGTTGCGTCGCCCATGTGACTGCGACGCAACCAATCACAACGCCGGAACGTAATTTTAAAATCCTGAAGGACCTGAAATTACGTCACGGCTTGCTGTGATTGGTTGCGTCCCGGTCACATGGGCGGCACGCAACCAATCACAAGCCGGGACTCACGTAAAGGAAAGAAAAGCGCGAATTTTAAACAAAGAACGCTGCCGCTTCCCTCGGTAAGGTGCAGGCTGCGTCGGAGAGGTGAGTATAGCAATATTTTTTATTTTAATTCTCTCTTTTACACATTTTTACATTAATGTTGTTTCGATACCGATACCCGATATCACAAAAATATCGGATCTCGGTATCGGAATTCCGATACAGCAAGTATCGGCCGATACCCGATACTTGCAGTATCGGAATGCTCAACACTAGTAATGGGCGCTGTATTTAGGATCCTTTACTATATGTTTGTGCCAGACAACTCACTTGAGTTTTTTTATATATACAGCTATATGAATATTTCCCAGAATTGTATCTTCAGCTGCATCTCACTTGAATCTTCTATCTGTCCAAATGTCCGATGTATCGGGAGCAGCAGTTTATTGGAGTATTCCAGTTTCCTGTGTGTGACTGTAAACTGCAGGTTACACAATAAAGATTGATAAATACGTAATTTCTCTGCTCATTTAGTTTCAACTGCTTTGCAAAATAAAATTGCGCAATGCATGAGAGGAATGTGTCAGACACAAGATTCCTTCTCTCGGCTTGTGAGTACAGAATCCAAAGATGCTGCACAAATAATACAGGTACATGGCAATGTAAAGAGCTGCTGCACTAGAGGTAACTCCAGTCTGCTGCCTATCATTAAGAAAGCAAACATTTAAATTCCATCAGTGGTGGATGAATAATTGAGACTCCAAGATGAACGAAGTGATGATCATACAAGTTATTCTACGGAAGATGAAGAAGCAACGGTTTGGGTGTTCTGTGCTGTTCCTTAATCAATGATGGAAATACCCCTGAGGGTGATCCCCTATGTGGCCAGTGAATAGCCAAGTGGCATTTATAGCCATTTTTGATTGTGATGAAATGGAACCAGTAGAGGTATAAGAACAGGAGCTGCTGGGACTGGAGAGAGTTTAACTTTTTTACCAGTCTGAGCCATTATAAATATATTGTTAACCCCTAAATAATCAAATTAAAATACCACCATGATAAAGAGACTGCAGGCTGCTTACAAAGTCAAGTGATCCTGACCTATATCTTACCATTTATAACCTTCCCTTCCCTGTAAATGTCAGCCCAACACTGCAGAGTTATATCTCAAGTGCCCCTAAGGGCTGATGCATCAAAATTGACTGCCGTTCAGCTACAGACAGACTGACAGCACTTACCATGCGCACAGAATGGTCAGCTATGGATTGTTAAGTGCGCTTTGACTGCTATTATTCTCAGCATCACATGTCCAGTGTGAGACATGTAATGACTGACAGTCCGCTCTCCTGATCTATATGCCTCACACTGGTAATGCCTCTTTCATTTACAATAATCTATGGAGGCAGATACTCCGGTAAATCAAGAATCTAATCCATAGATCTTAACAGCTTGTTTAAATATTAAGAAAATACGGATTTCTCGGGAATAAAACTTCGGATCACAGATATCAAGATTTCATTTCATCCAGCTTCCTATGACCTGCGCCTATATAGACTGCTTAAGAAGGATGATGTCACACAGCAGATTATACACTTATTATTATACAATTTTACAGAAAACTCACAAATATAATGATAAATGTGAGAAGTAAATAAATAACTAATTTAATAGTAACATGGAATGTGGATAATTTCCGCAGTAAACACATTTCTCCTTATTATTCTCCTTATATTTATTAAGTCTATTACTTTTTAGACAGATCTAATTGCTTGTAAATCCTGTAGCGGATACGGTCACGATCGTGAGACATATATGGCATATTTTACATTCCACGATCTACATGCCCTTTAGTCCTCTCCAGCCAGACCTACTTTTTCCACCTGTCACAAAAGGTGTGTAAGTCTAAATCTAAAGTCACAGGTTCAAAGTTCATCAGAATGACAAGTAGAGTTACATAACATCACGGAAATAGGTTTATAATTCATACCATACAAGGTTCAGCGTTTGGTGTCATTTGTATGATACTTTTACTAATGTCCTAAGCAGATAAGAGCCCAAAGATACATTGGTAAATTGTTCTGTTTTTTACTAATAAAAATATAAACATTTCGAGTAAGTTGAATACATTTTTAGTGTTGACAATTTTGTTACTTCAATTGTCTGTACTCAGATCTTCAGATCAGTATACACCACATTCAGTTTATGTTGATATTTAAAAGGCAGAAATATGCAACTATCTGCCAGCTCTGATTGATGCTGCTTGTGGTTAGGCAGCATTTTTCGAGTAACAGGTTCCCTTCAATACTGGCTTGTTATTCATTCTGAGAGCGATGTTTGAGCCTCCGCTCCCCTGTGACACCTCTATCATTGCTAGGTTAGTTCTCCTCCTTCCTACTGTATTAAAAACAAGCCTGAATGTAAATATTTTTCCAGTATCTCTTCCATCAAGGCCCAGATAACTTTATCCACGTGCAACTCACATCATGTTCCCATCGGAATAGGCCCATCCTAGTGTCAAGAAGACTGTTGTAAACTGCCCTGATATGAGGGGCACGGTGTAGATTGCACAAGAATATCATCATGCAGGCAGGTGCCTTAAGGTACTGTCACACTCTGCAACTTTCCAACGATCACGAAGGTATGTATATTGTGGGTTTATTGTTTTGCCAAGCGAGGGTCTGCAAATGGATTGAGAGAGCAATAAAATATTAAAACAACCGCTGTGTTTATTTCATTAAAATACTTTTAAATCATGTGTGTGTGTGTTTTTTAACCCTTTCAAACAATTGGATTAATAATGGATAGGTGTCATAATTGATGCCTCTCCATTATTAATCTGGCTTAATGTCACCTTACAATAGCAAGGTGGCATTAACCCTTCATTACCCCATATCCCACCGCTACAGGGAGTGGGAAGAGAGTGGCCAAGTGCCAGAATAGGCGCATCTTCCAGATGTGCCTTTTCTGGGGTGGCTGGGGGCAGATGTTTTTAGCCACGGGGGGGCCAATAACCATGGACCCTCTCCTGGCTAATAATATCTGCCGTCAGTCACTGGCTTTACCACTCTGGCGGAGAAAATTGCGCGGGAGCCCACGCCAATTTTTTCCGCCATTTAACCCTTTATTTCAGCAGCTACAGCGCCCAAATTTTGCATACACACACTACTAACATTAGTAGTGTGGAATATGCAAAAAAAATGGGGATATGAGATGCTTTACTGTATGTAAACCATGTCTCATATCCTGTCGGGTTTGGGAAGGAGAAATGAAAAGCCGGCAATTGAATTACCGGCTTTTCACAGATATCACGCTGTAGTAAATATAAATACAGTATATATATATGTGTCTCAATGACATATATATATATATATATATATATATATATATATATATATATATACTGTATATATGTTTTCCCGAACATTTGAGCACATAAATCCATTAGATGTCGGTTTTGCAAGCCTGCGAGAAAATATCGCAGTACGGATGCCATACGGATTACATACGGAGGATGCCATGCGCAAAATACGCTGACACACCCTGCCTACGGATCACTATTTAGGGAACATTTCTCCGTATTACGGCCGTAAAATACCGACCGTATTGTCTTACGCCGAGTGTGACGCCGGCCTTAGAAACAGACTCCATGAGGGTGGTATGAGGGCCTGGCATCTACAAGTGGGTATTGTGCTTACAGCCCAACACCGTGCGCGGTGATTTGCATTTGCCAGAGAACACCAAGATTGGCAGATTCGACATTGACTCCCTGGGCTCTTCACGGATGAGAGCAGGTTCGCACTAAGCACATGTGACAGATGTGACAGAGTCTGGAGGTGTCATGAAGAATGTTCTGCTGTCTGCAGCATCCTCCAGCATGACCGGTTTGGCAGTTGGTCAGTAAAGGTGTAGGAGCATTTCTTTGGAGGGCCACTCAGCCCTCTGTGTGCTAGCCAAAAGGACCCTGACTGCCATTAAGTACCGGGATGAGATCCTCAGACCCATTGTGAGACCATATGCAGGTGAAGTGGGCCCTGGGTTCCTTCTGATGCAGGACAATGCCAATCCTCATGTGGCTGGAGTGTGTCAGCATTTCCTGCATAATGAAAGCATTGTTGCTATGGACTGGCCGCCCGTTCCCCAGACCTGAATCTAATCGAACACATCAGGGACATCATCATGTCTCTTTCCATCCACTAATGTCACCTTACACCACTGACTGTCCAGGAGTTGGCGGGTGCTTTAATCCAGGTCTGTGAGGAGATCAATCAGGAGAACATCCGCCGCCTCATCAGGAACATGACCAGGCGTTGTAGGGAGGTCACACAGGCACGTGGAGGCCACATACACTACTGAGCATCATTTCCTTTTCTTGAGGCATTTCCACTGAAGTTGGATCAGCCTGTAATTTGATTTTCCACTTTGATTTTGAGCATCATTCCAAATCCAGACCTCCATGGGATATTACTTTTGATTTACATTGATCATTTTTATGTTTTATTGTTCTCAGCGCATTCCACTATATAAAGATTGGAATATCTGGAATACTTCATTCAGTGATATCTAGGATGTTGTATTTTAGTGTTCCCTTTATTTTTTTGACCAGCATATATATAGATACATAAATATTTGATTTTCATCTTTGGACAATACATAATGGGAATAATAATATATTCATAGAATCAAAAATTACATATTCCATATAATATTTTGTGTAAAAAGGAAATGTTTCTCTAAAACCTAGCATTACCACCTAGGGAATAATCAATTAAAACTGACATTTCATATGTATATTAGTTTCTGACAATAATTCCTATACTCTATTTTTTGCAGCTGTTTAATATTTGAGTTTTTTATAAAGCCCTTTTGCAAGGTCAATAATAGGGCAAACGAGCCACATAAGTAAGAACATTACTTCATAATTGTTGGTAACTGTTAACAGCAGTGATAAGACACTGAACAAGCAAAGGCTTACTTGTCAGCTGATTGCATTACTAACATAGCTGTCAGTAGCACATCTTCCTGATTGCATCATCAAAACAGTTCTCGGCAGCACATTTTTCCCGATTCTGTCACTAAAATAGTTTTCGGCAGCAAAACTTCTCAATCTCATCACCAAAATAGATGTCGGCAGCACATCTTCCCAATTGCATCACTAAAATAGTTGTTGGCAGCACATTTTCCTGATCGCGTCACCAAAATAGTTGCTGGTAGTAAACCTTCCAAATTGCATCACCAAAATAGATGTCGGCAGCACATCTTCCCATTCGCACCCCCAAAATAGATGTCGGCAGCACATCTTCCCAATCGCACCACCAAAATAGATGTCAGCAGCACATCTTCCCAATTGCATCACTAAAATAGTTGTCGGCAGCACATTTTCCTGATCGCATCACCAAAATAGTTGTTGGTAGTAAACCTTCCAAATTGCATCATCAAAATAGATGTTGGCAGCACATCTTCCCAATCGCACCACCAAAATACTTGTCGGTAGCACATTTTCTCTCTGTAAAAGGGGACATTGTGACCACATTATAGAAACTGCTTGGAACCAAACTTTTAGGACCCCTTCATTGTTGAAATCAAGGAAGCTGCAGAGCTGGCTTATGTCCCATCACTGTCTTTCACAGCACAGTGGTACTCCTGGAAGCCAGCTGTGCAGGAAACTGCAGCACAGATTTTTTTTCATTTCAGACTACAACCTCAGCTGTTTTCCGTCTTTATACCCAGCATTATTTAGCAAAGACTTTCCGTGTAGCTGTATACAGCAAATAAGGACCTCTGTAGATAGGAAAACCAAAGTGACATATGGCTTCAGAAGGAATAAGATCATCTATAATTCAGCCCAGCTGTGCTCACATAGAGGTGCTGTTAATTGCCATAAGCCTGTTTGCCCAGTCACTCACTAACACAATAGCCCTCCTCCTCTTAGAGGACTAGAACTGAGGTAATGTTCAGTTAGTGCGAACCTGACTGCAGTCACATAGGCACTTTCCCCAGAAGAAAAAAAAGAATCTCTGCTGGCCACAGGCTGCCAGCTGAACATCTGTGTTTGTTGGCAATCTCTATTTGAACACTAGTGATCTTATTTTTATTTTTAGTCATATTTACCCTTGGCTAGAAGGAATCCATATTATGCCTCTTGATCTCTATCAACACTTTCTTGATTTTATTCATTTTGAATCTCTCATATGATCACATAGCGATGGTGGTCTATAGTCAGATGAAAGGATCACATGGACCCGGTTCGCTCATCCCGCACATCTGAGGTGGACAGGTTGCTGCTAGTGATGAGAGAACGTGCTCTGATAAGGTGTTATCTGAGCATTCTTGTGTGCTAACCAAGTGTCTTCGGCGTGCTCGAAAAATATGTTCGAGTGCCCAAGCCTGCGTGTTTCGTGGCTGTTCACCTGCCGCAACACATGCATGGATTTCCTGTTTGTTAGACAGCTGCAACACATGCGGGGATTGCCTAACAGCCATGAAAAATGCAGCCGCGGGAACTCAAACATATTTTTCGAGCCCTCCAAAGATACTCGGCTAGCACACAAGAATGCTCAGATAACATCTTATACGAGCATGATCCCTCATCACTAGTTACTACACTCTCCTCCTTCAGATGTCAAGGTTTTGATAACCCATTTGACTAATCCAATGAGTGGAAATTCAGCAAACACATAAAATTGGCCTGACACATAATAGGGTTACGAGTAGTGATGAGCGAGTGTACTCCTTGCTTGGGTTTTCCCGAGCACGCTCGGGTGACCTCCGAGTATTTATGACTGCTCGAAGATTTAGTTTTCCTCGCAGCAGCTGGATGATTTGCGACTGTTAGACAGCTTGATTACATGTGGGGATTCCCTAGCAACCAGGCAACCCCCACATGTACTCAGTCTGGCTAGCAGCCGTAAATCATTCAGCTGAGATGATGAAAACTAAATCTCCGAACACTAACAAATACTCGGAGGTCACCCGAGCATGCTCGGGAAAACATGAGCAACGAGTGCACTCGCTCATCACTAGTTACAAGATGACCTTGTTACAAGCTGACTTGTCCGATTTTAAATCAATGCATGCATAGCTGAAACTACCATAGCCCATGTATTCAGAACAGTAGCGTAGCTAATGGGGGGGCAGACGGGGCCCCACGCTCTGAGGGGGCCCACCCGGAGCTACGATACTGTAACTGTATAGGCGTTCACAGTGCACCTTTACAGTTACACTGTCGCAGAGCAGGGAGACTCAATCTCCCTGCTCTGCCACCCGGTCTCTATGGAGCCCCTGAGCAGGTGGTGGGGGGCCCAGTGCCAGCAGTGGGCCCAACGCCTGCCATCACTGGTTCAACTGTACCGGCATCTAGCCGATACAGCTGACCGCATTGATGAGAGAAGGAGCGTTAATCTCCCTCTCCCATCACTCCCCGCTCAGCGTGTGACATCACCGCTTGGCGCCCGCTGTCCGGAGATGTGCGGGCGCTCAGAGCAGCGGAGGAATGAGGAGAAGAGAGGTGAGTATTTATTGTTTTTTATGGGGTGCATTACACTATAGAGTCTGACTGTGGGGGGGCCAGTGCAGTATACTATAGAGGCTCCCTATAGGGAATGCAGTATACTACACAGGGCCCCCTATGGGGAGTGCAGTATACTATAGAGGCTCCCTATGGGGAGTGCAGTATACTATAGAGGCTCCCTATGGGGAATGCCGTATACTATAGAGGCTCCCTACGGGGAGTGCAGTATACTATAGCAGCTCCTTATGGGGAGTTCAGTATACTATAGAGGCTCCCTATGGAGAGGGTATCATACTATAGAGGCTCCCTATGGGGAGTGCAGTATAATATAGAGGCCCCCTATGGGGAGTGCAGTATACTATAGAGGCTCCCTATGTGGAGTGCAGTTTACTATAGAGGCTCCCTATGGGGAGTGCAGTATACTATAGAGGCTCTCTATGGGGAGTGCAGTATACTATAAAGGCTTCCTATGGGGAGTGTATTATACTATAAAGGCTTCCTATGGGGAGTGTATTATACTATAAAGGCTTCCTATGTGGAGTGTATTATACTATAGAGTCTGCCTATGGGGAGTGTATTATACTATACAGGCTCTCTATGGGGAGTGTATTATACTATAGAGGCTCCCTATGGGGAGTGCAGTATACAATAGGGTCTGCCTATGGGGATGCATTATACTATAGAGGCTCCCTATGGGTAGTGCAGTACACTATAGAGTCTACTATGGGGCTACATTATACTGTAGTCTGCCTATGGGGCTGCATTATACTATAGAGTCTGCCTATGGGGGGTGCATTATACTATAGAGGCCTATGAGATGTTCATTATACTATATAGAGGCCAATGGGGAGTTCATTATACTATAGAGGTCTATGGGTAGTACATTATACTATATGGAGGCCTATGGGGAGTGTATTATACTATAGAGGCCTATGAAGAGTTCATTATACTGTAGAGTCTGCCTATGGGGAGTGCATTATACTATATGGAGGCCTATGAGGTGCTCATTATACTATATGGAGGCCCATGGGAAGTGCATTATACTATAGAGGCCTATGGGGAGTACATTATACTATATGGAGGCCTATGAGTTCATTATACTATAGAGTCTGCCTATGGGGAGTGCATTATACTATATGGAGGCCTATGGGGAGTACATTATACTATATTGAGGATTATCTGGTGCATTATACTATATGGAGGCTATCTAGGGGGCCATCATACAGTGTGATTACAGTGAGGGGTCATTATACTGTGTATAGGGGAGCTGTACAGGGGGAGACTTGGGACATTATTAAATGTAAAGTGGACACTTATTGTTATAGGGGAACTCAAGTTACTGTGACTGTTAAAGGGGCACACAGGGCATTATTACGTTCTAGGTTTCTAGTGGGCAAAATGTGGGCGCTGTTTTCTAGGGCACTTGCACCCGGAATTACTATATTATAGAGGGTTGCTATAGAATTTAGAAGGCTCGGTGAACCACACAGTAGGCGCACTAATGCTACGTTCACATTTGCGTTGTGCAGCGCAGCGTCGGCGGCGCAACACACAACGCATACACAACGCATGCAAAACGCATGCATAACGCTGCGTTTTGCGATGCATGCGTTGTGATTTTGGACGCCAAAAAAATGCAACTTGCTGCATCCTCTGCGCCCTGACACTTGCGTCAAAAAGACGCAAGCCTCAAAAAACGCAAGACAACGCATGTCCATGCGCCCCCATGTTAAATATAGGGGCGCATGACGCATGCGTCGCCGCAGCTGCGCCCGACGCTGCGCTGCACAACGCAAATGTGAACGTAGCATTATAGGGACACATACGGCAGCAGCGGCTCAGCATTTTGGTATCAGCAGGATAAGGAGTGCAGGTTGGGAATAGATGCTGATGGGGCTGGAATATGAGAAGTGAAACGTGTCTTTGATGCATTCTCTACAGCAGAGTCCTGGCTGGAGAAGTTGTCATGTCGGTCTGGGCCAGGTGGAAAAGACTGGAAAAATGAACGATTCCATCAGAAAGAACGTCAGCGGTTAGTCATTATCTGTAACTGTGCTGTGATCTCATATATGTTCTGTAGGTCTGGTATCTACCAGTGACCATATGGCGGTAATATCCATGTTGGTCTTTGTATAGAGATTATTTTTAGTAACAGCGCGGTCATCTGCTGAGGTTCTCCTCCACTATTAGGGTGCGTCACCCAGTTGTAATCAAGGTTACCTGGTTAGGCGCCCACTGAGAAGTTTCGCCCCCCCCCCCCCCCTCCCCTGAACCAAAACCCTAGCTACGCCTCTGAATTTTAGAATATTTACGTGGAACCAGAAAAAAGGTGAAATCTTATTATTATTTTAGCAGGACGC
Organism: Ranitomeya variabilis; assembly: GCF_051348905.1. Classification (NCBI taxonomy): domain Eukaryota; kingdom Metazoa; phylum Chordata; class Amphibia; order Anura; family Dendrobatidae; genus Ranitomeya; species Ranitomeya variabilis. The sequence continues at coordinate 300,237,362 of NC_135236.1, read as the reverse complement.
CATATTCATTGGTGTGTGTTATCTATATGTCTTGCATTTTTGTCAGGAAGGGACTTGAAGTGGTACAATATTTTCAATCACGGCTACTTGCTACATTTTTCATTTTCGATTGTGCATGCAATAATATAATTTAAATTTATTATATAATTATAAAAGCAAAATAAAAATCGTTGGGAAAAAAAACTAATTTCTAATGTCAAAGATGGCTGCCCAACATACAGCTGTGTAAGGCTACGTTCACATTTGCATTGTGCGCCGCAGCGTCGGCGCCGCAGCGCACAACGCAAACAAAAACGCAGCAAAACGCATGCACAACGCTGCGTTTTGCGCCGCATGCGTCGTTTTTTTCATTGAATTTGGACGCAGCAAAAATGCAACTTGCTGCGTCCTCTGCGCCCCGACGCGGGCGCCGCAGCGACGCATGCGGCGCAAAACGCAAGTGCGCCGCATGTCCATGCGCCCCCATGTTAAATATAGGGGCGCATGACGCATGCGGCGCCGCTGCGGCGCCCGACGCTGCGGCGCTGGCCGCAAATGTGAACGTAGCCTTAATATATTATCTGTAATCTCTCAGAGAGAGGCCCTATTCACACTTTGCAGCTTTTGTACAGTTTAATTCTGCTGGACAATGACGTATCTAGGAGAAGTAACCCGATGTTTACCCTGGTTACCAGCGTAAAAGTAAAAAAAAACAAACAGTACATACTCACCATCTGATGTCCGTCAGGTCCCTTGCCGTCTGCTTCCCACACTGACTGAGCGCCGCAAAGTGAAAGTGAAAGTACAGCACAGCGGTGACGTCACCGCTGTGCTCTGCTCTCACTGTACGGCGGCACTCAGTCAGAGCAGGAAGCAGACGGCAAGGGACCTGACGGACATCAGATGGTGAGTATGTACTGTTTGTTTGTTTTTACTTTTACGCTGGTAACCAGGGTAAACATCGGGTTACTAAGCGCGGCCCTGCGCTTAGTAACCCGATGTTTACCCTGGTTACCCGGGGACCTCGGCATCGTTGGTCGCTGGAGAGCTGTCTGTGTGACAGCTCTCCAGCGATCAAACAGCGACGCAGCAGCGATCGGCATCGTTGTCTCTATCGCTGCAGCGTCGTTTCGTGTGAAGGTACCTTTAGAGTGGCTAAGAGAAATAATGTACTGCAGGATGTTGCTGTATATAGAGGGGCTGAAAGGCATAATCTATTACAGAAAGGGGGTATATATATGTAGAGAGAGAGAAGGGGTTTTCTTTGGGACATGGAGGACACTGAGGCTATGTGCACACGTAGGAAAAGTGGTGCAGAATTTTCTGCACAACATCCGCATCTCCTGGCAGAATCCGCAGCTTTTATGCGGATTTTGTGTGGATTTGCGGCGGAATTGATGCGGATTTTCTGCGGATTTTGCCACTGCGGATTTCTATCATGGAGGGGTGCAGAAACGCTGCAGATCCGCACAAAAGAAGTGACTTGCACTTCTTTTAAATCCGCAGCAATTCCGCACAACTTTTTTTTTTACCCATTGATTTACATTGTACTGTAAATCACAGTGTGGATCTGCAGCGTTTCTGCACGGAGCCGGAAAAATCCGTTCCGGATCCGCAGCAAATCCGCATCGTGTGCACATATCCTGAAGGGATAGAGTGTGATGTTTTTATATGGGAGTGTATATTGGAGTACACTGAAGGGAGGCTGGGTCATTCATTTTACATGGTTATGTTGGATGCTATGAAGAAAGGGAGTGGTGTTATTTACATGGGACTGTTTGTTTGGAGAGCTAATTTGGAGGCGAATTATGTATTTTAACATGGGACTATGTGATGAAAGTGGTTAAAGGGAGGTGGGTAATGTTATTTCTGTAGAATGTAAACCCGCAAGGGCAGGGTCCTCGCCCCTCTGTATCAGTCTGTCATTGTTAGTGTGTTTACGGTAAGTGATATCTGTAACTTGTATGTAACTTCTTCTCATGTACAGCACCATGGAATCAATGGTGCTATATAAATAAATAATAAATTTACATGGGACTGTATGTTGAAGAGGGCTGAAGTGATGGGATGATAACTATTTACATGGAACTGTAAGATGGAGGATGTTGTTGATATGAGCTTGTATGTTGAAAGTGGTCAAAGGAAGAAGGAAGGGATATTCTGCAGAATCTTAGGTATGAAGTTATGACCTTCGGGCCACTAGTGAAGTGACTTTTTTGTGTAACTTTTCTTTATCATGGTATTTGTGGCATTCTGATCCTCTTCTTCACTAAGAAACTGCAATTCCAACTAATTGTCATCTCACACAGTGTCTTATGTGTGGACTGGAACTCACTTTCTCTGTGTAATCTTGAGATCCTCCCTGGGAGTTTTATAGTATTGCATTGAGAAAATGAACTTCTTTTCCACACAGAAGACTCTCGTCTGCATAATGAGACTCTATATTGGGGCTGAAAGGAGTGATGTACTACAAGATAGGACTGTGTATAGAGGCATTGAGGGAAGTGATGTTTTGCAGGAGTAGGCTGTACACTTTGTTCCAAATTATTATGCAAATATGATTTAAGTGTCAAATATTTAATTGTTTTTCAAAAACACTTGTGGATGGTATTGTGTCTCAGGGCTCAATGGATCACTGAAATCAATCTTAAATACATGTGATAATTAGTTTTACAGGTGATTCTGATTAAAGGAAAACAACTTAAAAATGATGTTCCACATTATTAAGCAGGCCACAGTTTTCAAGTAACATGGGAAAGAAAAAGGATCTCTCTGCTGCCGAAAAGCATGAAATAGTGCAATGCCTTGGTCAAGGGATAAAAACATTAGATATTTCCCAAAAACTTAAGCGTGATCATTGTACTGTTAAGAGATTTGTGGCTGTATCTGAGCACAGACGTGTTTGTGCTGATAAAAGCATAATGAGGAAGGTTTGTGCCAGGCAAGTTCATTGGATTAAGAAAGCAGCTGCTAAAAAGCCATTACAAACCAGCAAACAGATATTTGAAGCTGCTGGTGCCTCTGGAGTCCCTCGAACCTCAAGGTGTAGGATCCTTCAAAGGCTTGCTTTGGTTCATAAACCTACTATTCGGCCACCCCTAAACAGTGTTTACACGCAGAAATGGTTGCAGTGGGCCCAGACATACATGAAGACTAATTTTCAAACAGTTTTGTTTAGTGATGAGTGTCGAGCAACCCTGGATGGTCCAGATGGATGGAGTAGTGGATGGTTGGTGGATGGCCACCATGTCCCAACAAGGCTGCGACGTCAGCGAGGAGGAGTCATGTTTTGGGCCAGAATCATGAGGAAACAGCTGGTAGGGCCCTTTAAGGTTCCTGAAGGTGTGAAAAATGACCTCTGCAAAGTATATAGAGTTTCTGACAACTTTCTTCCATGGTATAAAAAGCAGAAAAGTGCCTTCAGGAGCAAAATCATCCTCATGCATGACAATGCACCATCTCATGCTGCAAAGAATACCTCTGACTCTGAGTCATTGGCTGCTATGGGCATAAAAGGAGATAAACTCATGGTGTAGCCACCATCTTCCCCTGACCTCAACCCTATAGAGAAACTTTGGAGTATCATCAAGCAAAAGATCTATGAGGGTGGGAGGCAGTTCACATCAAAACTGCAGCTCTGGGAGGCTATTCTGACTTCATGCAAAGAAAAGCCGGATTACTTACCGGTAATGCTCTTTTAATGAGTCCACGACAGCACCCCACATGAGAGAGAAGGATCCGCCCCATAGGAACAGGAAACCTACAGAATAAAAGGAGGCGGTCCCCTCTCCTCCTCAGTTTAGTTTACAGAGTGCAAAAAGGGAACCGCAAAAAGCTTTAGTGTCAATTCTTATTCAGCAACATAAATATCTTAAACTCTATACAACCATTATTTGTGAATTTAAAAGGAAGAGCTGTGCATAACTTAGGGAGGGTAGTAAATGGGTGCTGTCGTGGACTCATTAAAAGAGCATTACCGGTAAGTAATCCGGCTTTTTACCCTTCACCACGACAGCACCCCACATGAGAGATTTTCAGAGAGTCATTATTTGGGTGGGATTACTGTATTAAGAACAGCTCTACCAAAGGTCAGATCAGAAGATGTAGATAGATCGAGTCTATAATGGTTGTAAAAGGTAGAAGGTGTAGACCAAGTTGCGGCCTTACATATTAAATGGATCGGTACATCTGCTTGTTCCACCCAGGAGGACGCCATGGCTCGTGTTGAGTGCGCTTTTATACCCACTGGAGGAATCTCGCCTTTTGACGTATAGGCCAAGCAGATAGCATCTCTGATCCACCGAGATATGGTAGCTCTCGTGACCCCATGTCCTTTCTTGTGGCCCTGAAAGGAGATAAACAGAGCCCTACTCTCCCTCCAAGTCTGAGACCTTTCTATATAAGTCAGGATCGCTCTTCTGACATCTAAGGTGTGGAACTTAATGTTGTTCTGGAGTTACAGGTGAATCAAAAAAGGAAGGGAGAAATATCTCTTGTGACCTGTGGTAGGTGGACGCTACCTTAGGGAGGTATGAGGGGTCTGGTTTTAGGACTATCCGATCATGAAATATCAGTAAGAAGGGTGGGTCTACTGATAGGGCCTGGATGTCGCTAACCGGGCTAGCTGAGGTTAGGGCTACCAAGAGGGCTACTTTATATGTCAGGACTTTTAAAGGTATTGAATCTAGTGGCTCAAATGGGGAGCTGGTTAAGGCCTCTAATACTAGATTTAAATCCCACGGAGGTAGACGGGGAATATGGACCGGTTTACTACGTTCACAAGATTTTATGAATCTGGAGATCCACCTATTAGCTGCTATATTGCATCCATATAGGGCTCCTAATGCTGAGACCTGGACTCTTAAGGTATTTACAGATAACCCTAACTCTCGGCCTTTTTGCAAGAACTCTAGAATAGGTGTGACTGGAACTTGCTTAGTGAACGGTACCGTGTAAAAGTCTAAAAATTTATTCCATACCCTACTATATATTAGGGTGGTAGATCTTTTTCTGCTCAATAAGAGGGTGTTTACTAGTTCTGCTGAGAACCCTCTTGAACTTAATAGTTGCCTTTCAAATTCCACGCCGTCAAGTGAAGACCTTTCACTTGCGGGTGGAAAAAGGGGCCTTGGGACAGCAGCTCCTTGTCGGATGGGAGAATCCATGGATCGCATAGGCACATGGTCTGGAGACAAGAGAACCATGGTCTTTTCGGCCAGAATGGTGCAATGAGGATTACTCTTGCTTGTTCCCTCCTGATCTTTCTGATCACTAGAGGAATCAGAGACATCGGAGGAAAGGCGTATGCCAGTCTGAACCTCCAAGGATGGTGAAGAGAGTCCAACATATCTGGGTGATCCATGGTGTTCAGGGAAGCGAACTTTTTTACTTGCCAATTGTCTCTTGTGGCAAATAGGTCGATTTGTGGTATCCCCCATGATTCTGTTATCATTCTGAATATGGATTTGTTTAAGGTCCATTCCCCTTGACGTAACTCGTTTCGGCTGAGGTAGTCTGCCCTGATGTTCTCTACACCTCTGATGTGCAGGGCTGTTAGGGATGTTAGATGAGTCTCTGCCAGCTGAAAGATGTCTGCAGCTATGGTCAGTAGACTTCCTGACTTTGTACCACCCTGACGGTTCACATATGCCACTGTGGTGGAATTGTCCGAGTAAATTCCTACATTTGCTCCATGAATCTGCAGAAGAAAATTATTTAATTATTTTCTACTGCTTTTAACTCCTTCCAGTTGGAGGAACACGTCAATTCTGCCTGGTCCCAAGTATTTTGGGCCAGACTGTCTTCCATATGTGCTCCCCATCCAATGGGGCTGGCGTCGGTGGTAATTATTTTAGACGGGTCTATCATCCATGGCACACCCCCTGAGAGGTGGTCCATGTCTAGCCACCAGGATAGTGATTCTAAGACATCTTTGGTAAGAGTTATTCTACTTTCTAGATATCCGTCTTTTCCCTGAGCCGACAATACTTCATACTGCAATTGACGAGTATGAAAATGTGCCCATGGTACAGCAGGGATACATGATGATAATGACCCCAGTAAGGACATGGCTTTTCTTAGTGTCATGTAGGGGTTGCGTATTGCGTCTGATACCCTTGATTGTATAGTCAGTCTTTTTGACTGAGGAAGGAAGCATTTCTGACTTACGGAGTCTAGCTGGATTCCTAGAAATGTCTGAACGGTTTCTGGATTCAGCCGGGATTTTTCAAAGTTGACGATCCAACCTAACTCCTGTAGGGACGAGATCGTATTAGATAAACGAGTTTTACACTGAAGTATAGAGTTTCCTACTACTAGAAAGTCATCTAGGTAGGGTATTATCAAGGTATCTCGTTGGCGTAGATGAGCCATCACTTCTAGTATCACCTTAGTGAAGACGCGGGGAGCCATAGAAAGCCCAAATGGCATTGCTACATACTGAAAGTGACGAACCTGTCCCTCCAGGGTGACTGCTACCCTTAGGTACTGCTGATGTTCGGTATGTATGGGAAGATGATAATAGGCATCTTTTAAGTCTATTCCGGCCATGACACACCTAGGAAATAAGAGTTTTATGGTAGAACTAATGGATTCCATTTTGAAGGTATGATTACGCAGGAAGGAATTTAATCTTTTGAGATTTATGATGGTTCTAAATGAACCATCTGGCTTATTGATCAAGAATAAAGGGGAATAGAACCCCTTCCCTTCTTGATCCTGGGGAACTTCTATCAGGACTTTTTTTTAGATAGAAGAGATAGGATCTCTGATTCCAGAGCCCTTTGTTGGTCTTGACCTTTTGGTGATGTTACTATAAAGGAATCCCAAGGGATTCGGTCAAATTCCAATTTTAGGCCGTATTGCACAATGTCCAGAATCCACTGGCTGGATGTTATTTGTTCCCATTTGGGAAGGAAGAATTTTAATCTGCCGCCCACTTCCTGGTTAGCGGTATTTGCGCTTCGGATTATGGGACCCGCTAAAAAAGGCACCTTTTTGCTTCGGGTCCTTCGACTCCAATCGCTCCCTTTGTTCGAACGGCTTGTTCCTGGTAAAGGGGCGTCTTCTGAAGGCTCTCCTGTAAGATGGAAGATACTGGTTAGGGAAGCCTTTCTTCCTTTCTCCTGCTTTATTCAGGAGTTCATCCAGCGTTTTTCCAAAAAGGAACTCACCCTGGCAGGGGATCGCACAAAGTTTTGCTTTGGCCTGTGCGTCCCCTTTCCAGTTTTTTAGCCAGAGTGCTCGCCGGGCTGTGTTCACTAGGCCAGCTGACCTGGCTGCAAGACGTAGCGAATCCACGGAGGCATCAGCCAGGAATGCTACTGCTTCTTTAATTAGAGGGAATTTCGGCAGGATTGACTCTCTCGAAGTTCTACCTCTAATCTGTTCCTCCAGTTGCTCCATCCACACTAGTAGTGACCTTGCAGTGCAGGTACTAGCTATGGCGGGCCTGAATGCCCCCCGTGTTGGCTTCCCACAACCTTTTTAGTAAAGCTTCTGCTTTACGGTCCAGCGGGTCTGTCAGGACCCCTGAATCCTCCACTGGTAGGACCGACTGCTTGGTTGTGGAGGCTACAGCGGCATCAACCTTCGGCACTTTTGACCAGGAATTCAGCTCCTCGTCGCTGAAGGGATAGCGTCTTTTAGAGGATGATGGATTTTATTAAGTTGTCCACACTGCTGTTGGGAAGACACAGCCCCCCTTCAGTTTCGGATGAGCTCGGCGGAGATCCCGCTTCGCCTGAGGATATACGTACATCCTCTGACTCCGAACTAACTGGAGATCGGGACCTGCTAAGCTGACGGGTACTGGCGCTACTTGTCTGCGCCAAACCCTGCATTTCTTCCCGGATTATGGCTCTGACATCTGATGGAGTCATTATATTTTCCTGCCGTAAGGTTTGCATGATACACTCCGAACGCAGTTTTTTAGCGTAATCATCCGGGAGGGGCTGCGTACATAAAGCACATTCTTTGTGCTTGGACTTGTGTGTCCTTTTCTTAGTCTAGAGGAAGGATACAGGAGGAACATATATCAGCATATAGGAAGAGACTCTTTCAAAAACTCACCCAATGAAGCTGACAGGTACCGGTTCTGGAGGCAGATTTCGTTTGGTGGTAGAACCCTTCTCTGGAGGTCGACCACCACTCTTTGTGCTGCTCCTAGCGCTTCTCTCCTTGCTGGGAGAACGCTGTTGCACTGCGGGCAGGTGCGCTTCGTCGGCCGGTGAAGCCATCTTACACACACCGGCCCGACGCTAGCGCTGCATTTTTAAATCTGCCGCCCATTCTCCTGCCTCCCCGGAAGTGCTCCAGCGACTTCCGGGTTAGACGCGCCACTCTCACTAACCATGCGGCGGCCAGGAGTATTAAGCCGGCCGCTGCAGCGCGCGCGTCCTCACGGTGCTGGGCGGACCCACGGTGACCGGACCCGGACCGTGGATGCTTGGCCAGACGAGGGGGGAGGCTGCAAGCAGGGGCTCCCCCGCCGCTGCTTCTGGAACCGCAGCCCCTGCCGTTCCCTCAGACACCGGCGGGTGCATGGCCCAGGGATCCTCTTCATCTGTAGGTAAGCCGGGTCCCTGTAGGAACAGGAAACCTAAACTGAGGAGGAGAGGGGACCGCCTCCTTTTATTCTGTAGGTTTCCTGTTCCTATGGGGCGGATCCCTCTCTCTCATGTGGGGTGCTGTCGTGGCGAAGGGTAAAATACAAGCAGAAACTCTCCAAAAACTCACAAGTTCAATGGATGCAAGAATGGTGATATCAAAGAAGGGCTCCTATGTTAACATGTAACTTGGCCTGTTAGGATGTTTTGGAGTTAAATAGATTTTTTGCTCAGTGAATGTGACCTCCTAATGCTGCAAGTTCCACAAATGAGAATTTTCAGTTCTTTAAAACATATCAAATGTTTAGAAATTCTACTGTGCCTAATAATTTGGAACAGTGCATTTTGAGATTTTATTCATTTTGGAGATGATACTGTTATCATTGGGAGGTTTCTTCAATAAAATTCAATGTATACTCTAACGCGTGATGACTTTTATTAGACCGACTGTCATTTGCACCGACCATTTAGGAAAATCCGAGAAAAATGTCATTTGCATAATAATTTGGAAAATGGTGCATATAGGGGGACTGCAGAAGAGGCCAGTATACAGAAGGGCCGATAGAAATTATGTTCTGCAGGAGGGGGCTGTACACATTCTTAGTGTAATCTTATGAGATCCTCTGTGTGAGTCTCATAGTATTGCATTTAGAAAGTCAACTTATGGTCCAGACAGTAGATGCAATGTTCTGCCTGATGGGACTGTATATAGAAGGACTGAAAGGAGTGATGTACAGCCTTTACTCCAAATCAATTAATCTGTAAAATGATTAATGATCAAGCTCGGTGTGTGTGTTGGGCAGCTGGGCTATGGTGACAAGTTGTTTGGTGGGAGAGTTAAAGAAAAAGGGAGTAAAAGGAAAGGCCTTAAGGAGTGACCCAAAAGCACATTAAAAACAAACAAACAAGCAAACAAAAAAAAAACAGCAGCAGCTGCTTGCCTAATTGATTATTAAAGAGGTCATCCACTATCCTGTATAATGCCCCCATCGATTTACACCTTTTTACAAAAGTACTTAGTTAATACCTTCCGCTGCCATATGCGCCTGCCTGCGGCACCATCACTGCTCACTCAGTCCACATCACGTGACTAGTGCCGCCACATCAACTTCTAGATCCGTGACCGAGTCATACGCACCCCTCCCCATCCAATTAACTGGGCTGTGAGCGGCGTCAGTCCAGTATCCAGCGCGCGCTTTCCCTCTCTCCTCTTTCATGGCCGCAAGCGCAAACTGGGTACTGGGCTGTGACGTGCGGTGAAACTCCAACCACAGCCCAGTCAATCAAGGGTGGGTGCATGCGACTGGGTCACACCTAGGTGAATCCAGGAAATCCGAAAGTTGAGGTAACATCAGCGGATGTCAGAGGCAGCTGCAGCCGGGGTCACGTGATGCGGACTGAGCGAGCAGCGATAGCGCCACTCAGGCACATGTGACAGCAGAAGGTAATTACAAAAATACTTCATTAAAAGGTGTAAATCGATGGGGGCATTATACAGTGCAGTGGACCACCTCTTTAAATCTTACAGTTTGCAGAACCCATGTGTTACCCATTAAAAATTGTAATGCTATGCAATTTTTGTAGGGGAAAAAAAATATATAAACAAATAAAACGAGGTTGTGGCTTCATCAGGAAATGGCCACTTTATCTGGTACAAGTATTAAAAGAGAGAGGTCATATAAAAACACCTATTAGCCTGCAGTTTAACCCCAAAATTCTGAAGCTGCGTAGCACCCGCACTGAGAGCCTCCTGCAGGAAGGAAATGTAGCAGCAGCCTCGGGCTTTCAGTCATAGGGGAGCAGAAGGCGCCACTACAGTCACCGGTCAGCACATGCCCCAGCACTGACTGACAGCCGGCTCGAATGCAGTTTCTCTGGCATATAAAACACTGTACAAATGTCATTAGTTTTGGGTCAGATTTTCACATATGAAAAATTAAAACGCTTCACCCATCCAATGCATGTGATCGGCCCCACGGATCATTTAGGCAGTATGGTGGCTCAGTGGTTAGCACTGTTCGGCTGTTGATAAATAGGAAGAACAGTGGGAGGCAAGTTAGAGAACTCAAGAATTTTAATTTTTAATCTGAAATGATGATAGGGAATTTAGATTGTGAGTCGCAATGGGGACAGTCCCAATAATGTCTGTAAAGCATTGCGGAATTAATGATGCTATACAAGTGAGTAAAATAAATAAAAAATGAATGTTAGTATAAACATAAGCCACATAACAAATGTTCTTTAAGGGTTTAAATTTTATTGGTCCAGAAACAGCAAAATATACGTATCTCTGAAAGGCATAGTAACTGGCATAGCTTCTCTTAGGCAATCAGATCAGACAAATACAAGTACAATTAACATGTAACAAATATAATGGAAACATAAGCCGACCTTCCAACATTAAATAAATAAATAGCATACTAAAACATATTAAAATTACAAAAAGTCTAATACAAAAAAAAAAAAAATATATATAAATGTTGGTCTTCTGAAACAATTAACTTCTATAGTTTCCAAGATAACACGTTCAAGGGAGACCAACAAAAACAGTTAGTTATTAATAGTAAAGGGCACCCAGACACAGCGATAACGAGCACCAACACAAAATGTTAAACCCTCCTGTTAGGGGTCTTAAATGATTTCGCTTCTTGTGCTGGCAAGACAATACAACGCCTATTAGTCACTACATGTCATTGTACCCTTGGGGTGAACTTAAAAGAAAGTTGGACCCAGAGATCACCGAATTGTGGGTAGAATATCTATAGATCTATGGCTGCAAGTAATCCATGCACTAGCCATCGGCCAATAGGAACATTTTAAAGTGTCTGATTTTCTCATATTTCTAGAAAACTGCAGAATTTAAAGCAACTCAAAAAAGAAACCATTTACTATATATAATTTAAAAAAAACAAAACAAACATTTTCCAGTGAAATACAATTACTCACACAAATATAAGTCAGTCCCAGCACAACAGTAATGACGTCTCATTGGGATTCACATCAGCATTTAGGCACCATTTAACTGTTGCGTTTCCAGGTGTCAGACACAACTATACGTCTTAACAAAACAATCTTCCATCCGTCCTTTCTTTTATCAGTCCATGCCATCTGATCATCCGAGCCTCACAACCCTGTCGAACATTAAAGTGCAAATATGCATCTTTGAGATAAAGTGAAACCGTACAAAAATAGAATCCTCCCTACCCTTATTTTTTATCATTTTGCTCCGCAGGAACTTTTAAAAAAAACAAAAAAACCTGAATGATATGCCGAGTTAAGGTGCCACTGAGGGAGATAATGAAGAGGTTAGCAGCTTTAGGGGAAAAAAAAACAAAAACCAAAGATTATGGCGATAGTCCCCCTGTGGCATCTGGAGGCCATGTGATATATGGCTCACATAGCTGGCCAGATCGGTCAATGCATCAACACAGAAAATTGGGATAGGGCTGCAAGAGCAGAGGCCGTCAGCTAATGCATAATGTCAATGCCGGCCCTGAAGATTTGCAAATTAAAGGGAACCGGTCACCCCCCCCCAGGCGTTTGTAACTAAAAGAGCCACCTTGTGCAGCACTAATGCTGCATTCTGACAAGGTGGCTCTTTTAGTTCGGGTCCCTGGCACTGCTGAAAGAATCGTTTTTTTAAATGTGTCCCTCATACCGTGAAATCACCAGGGGGCAGGTCTTTCCCCCTAATCCAGACGCCTCACAACCGTCAATCATGGCCTCTGCACGCTGGGTGCCGCCGCCTCCTCTCCTTCATTAGCGTCCCCGACGCCTGCGCTGTAAGTTCGAAGGGCAGCACAACTTCGCATGCCCGAAAAAAAAACTGCGCAGGCGTTGGGGACGCTAATGAAGGAAGAGGCGGCACCCGGCGCGCAGAGGCCATGATTGACGGCTGTGGAGAGTCTGGATTAGGGGGGAAAGACCTGCCCCCGCGGCGATTTCACAGTATGAGGGACAAATTTAAAAAACGATTCTTTCAGCAGTGCCAGGGACCCGAACTAAAAGAGTCACCTTGTCAGAATGCAGCATTAGTGCTGCACAAGGTGGCTCTTTTAGTTACAAACGCCTGAGGGGGGGTGACAGGTTCCCTTTAAGGATTAAACCTTATGATGTAACTGATGTTCTAGGTGCAGTATTCCATACTAGGCAATAAATAGCGATCTGGAGCCGCACCGACCACCACAGAGAATATCACGCAGAATCCCGCAGGGACAGATGGAAAGTATTCTCAATCTCTCAGAAAGTGTCAGGGCATAGTACTTTGTAGCATCTGCAGGCAGAGCATCACCTATCTTATTTCTAGGCCTTTATTTCTAGTAGTTTGGTTGAAATCTAAAGCAATATCAAAACTAAAAATCAACTAAAAGTATGCAAAAATCAGAACAAAAATTAGAAAATAATATATATCCACAAGTAAAACATGACAGAAGATTAGACTTGGCGGCGTACAAGCAGTCCCAGCTGTGCAGCCCGCAAACTGAAATGATCCGGAGGCTCCACTCATCTCTTGGTTGGAAATAGAACGAAGAACAAAACAAAACCCTTTGGTGTTTATCTGCGTTTCCAGTTGGATGTAATGCGCTCTGACATAAGCGGCTGCAGGCTCTCGCACGAGTCCAAAGAGAAGACGGTCGCAGATAATGTTCAGTAATGGAGCACAGAACGCAGACCGTGACAACATGATCACTTGGTGACTTGGCAGCTCTTGAATTGCCCATGAAACTCGGCATCACTCATGCCCTGCAGAGGAGAGAGAATTGCATCAATGCACATTCGCCTCGTTTACTTTAAGCTTGTGTCAAGCGGCAAGATGGAAACAGCGCACCAAGGAATCAGGCAACACAGAAGAAAAAAAAAAAGAAAAGGAGTATTCCAATCTCCAAGTTCCTATCCCAATATGTAGCACGTTTAATAATAATTAATAATAGCACATTCCTCCAATTAGAAATGTAGTATAACATTTCTGATTCGCCATATCTCTTTCCTCATGTGCAGGCATTGCAGGACCTTGGGTATCCATGGTTACAACCACTGATGTAGTGACAGTTGCTAGTGGTCGTAACCCTGGATACCTAAGGTCCTGCAATGCCTGCACATGAGGAAAGAGACATAGCGAATCAGAAATACATCCAATTAGAAATTTAGTATAGCATTTGCTAATATTACACTCACTACATATTGGGCTAGGATCTTGGAGACGGGAATACCCCTTTAAGGATGGTGCACTAACAACCATGTGAAATATAGTACGTCAGACTTATGATGCTTAAAGGGAATCCTGTCAGCAGATTTTTGCCATGTAATCAGACAAGCATGATGTAGAGGCAGAGCCCAAGATTCCAGCGGTATGCAACTAACTGGTATGCTTGCTGCTATTTTGATAAAAAAAAAAAAAGTCACCATTTCCTCTGCTGCAGATCTAGCAGTTCTCCGAATGCTGTGCGTTGTATAACCCCATCCACACTAATGAACGCCAATCAGTGGTGGGGGCAGGGGGAATACATGGCACGAGGTAATTATTCCTCTACTGATGATCTCCTGCTGTTAATTGAAACTTCAGCATGCAGTCTAGTAATTGGCATATGACTGGAATCAGAGCATCTTCCTCTACATCGTGCTGCTCTCGGATTACAGAGCAGAAACCTGCTGACCGCTTTCCTTTAACGTCTAGATTATTTATCTGGAAAGGACATGAAATATGGACAGCAACAAACCGGCTCATTGTAAAAGAAAAGAACCATAATCTACATGCAAAGCCTTTCCCCTTCTTAAAGGAAATTGGTAACCAAGTGTATTGTTACTTCTTCAGAGAGAAGCCTGATGTGGGGGGCAGAGACCCCCCATTAGAGCAATATATCACTTACTAAGCTGCATGCTGTAGTTTTATTAAACTCACTGTTTTACCTGCTGCAGATCCAGCAGTTCTCTGAATGCTGAGCTGTGTATAAATGCCCACACCACTTTCTGTGTACACTGTGCATAGGCAGAAAATTGCTAAGCAGTGGCAGGAGCAAAGTTACAGAGATCATCAATATGGAAGACTGCTTGGCAGCAGGTTTACTGGCCCACTAGAGCTAATCTCCTGCTAAAACATTACATATATCAAACTACAGCAAGCTGGACAGTGATATATTGCTAGAATCAGGTTCTCTGTCTCTACATTGTGCTCAGCTTAGATTAAATGCTAAATCCTGATGACAAATTTCCTTTAAAAAAGGGGTTTACAAGACAATTCATATTTATGATATTGCGACACTTTTTTAACTAGAAATAATATCCAGGCATCCTTTATTGTACATGTTCACACATGGGAGAATTGTGACTGTCATCATTTCTCATCACTTACAAGGGTGAATGACAAACGGCAGCGATGACATGCTTCTGTGCATTTATTGTGGACATAACCGGCATGCCACAGTCATGAATGGAGAGGATTTAACAAGGACTTATGGGTACAATAGGTCATCCGCTAGCTCAAGAGCATTTTTAGAGGGTTCACTTTACATGAGAAGAGTGGCCAGCATGCGCTCAACCAGCTACCTTCTAAATAACAATAAGGCGGCCATTGTGAGGGAAGGGCAAACTGAGAGCCTTTAAAGTGAGGGGAAGAGAATGGAGAGTGATCTCAGTGGGTGTCTAACTATTGGGCACATGGATTCTGAAATGGGTGACGAGTCAGGAAAGTGAAGGTCTTCTACACAGAACCTAGTTTGGCCATAACAGCAGAACGGACAAATGTGAAGACAGAAAGGTCAATGCGATTCAATGTAGCAGAGAGCACACAAGCAGGATCTGCGTCTCATCTTAAGAAGGTTAGTTAAAGTTCTTGCACTTAAAAAGGTGTTAAGAAACGGCAGAAGAATGGAGATGACAGCAAATAGCGAATACTTACAGACAAGCCTTGCCAAGTAAAGGCTGTAAAGGAGAAAAATGGACCAAAATAAGAAGAGATCAAAAGTCAGAAAAGAAAGCGAAGAACTAAAGTTTCCCCAATTTCTAAAAGTACAATACTACACCACTTCTATCCTCAGATTGTAAGGTTAGACAGACATGATCAGGGGGCAAACACTGACCTGTGGGGCTTGTACCGCCGATGGCTCCTGAGAGGCGCAGCCGGACAGGGCCGAGCCGAGGTCCTCAAAGCTGTTGATCCGCGCTTTCTTGGTTGGTTCAGGACTCGCAAGAGGTGTGACACTATTGCGTCTCATCAGCGGGGTGGGGCCTTTCTTACAATCCTGTAATGTCAAGAGGCACATACAATGGGTACTGAGAAGCCATCTTCAGATTATTCTATACATTGGGCTCATTCAGTGGCGGCAACCATTTCTAAAAAGCGTCAATATAATGGCTCACCTCTGGTCTGTCCACGTGGGTGTTTACAGCGTCTACGCTGAAGGTGACCGTCTCAACGCGACATCCTAGAAAATGGAAATAATGGGGTTAGAACCCACAACTACAACATTAAGAACAATGCGGTAAAGGGGCCTCACTTTTATTCTAAGTGACCCCAAAATCCAGAGCAACGTCACATTCCCCACTCCTGGGTTTTGGGGTACCCCAACACTGGCTCCAGCGCACACATGCAGGGACCGACCACGCACGAGACACTTACCATATGCGTAGGGAGTCAGCTTAAGCATTGAATGCAGTGGACACTTGAGATATGGCATTTCATCTAGAAAATACAAAGATTAAGAGATGCTGCATTATTTATGCATTTAGTAATGGCTACGGTATACGGAATATCATGCTGAATGGCGGCGTACCTGCAGATTTATCCAGAAAATAAGACAGGAGGCATCTCATGATGGCCTGATGACAGATAACTAGGACATTCCCTTGTCTCTCCAGCTCCATGATCACAGGCTCCAGACGCTGCACTAGATCCTGGTAAGACTACAGCAAACAGAGAAACGAACCATGAAATTACACAACGGGAAACCCGCGCTATTCTGCGGATTGGGAATGTTACCTACATTAATACCGCGGAGGAATAGGAAGAACTCACCTCTCCTGACGGGTAGCGATAGTGATATTTATCCTGAGCACGTAACGCATATTCTTCTGGAAACTGTTCCTTTATCTCTTCATAGGTCTTTTCTTCACACACGCCCTGGCCAATCAAAGGATAAATCAGCGTTATAGCAGGTGGCCAGACACATTACACTGATGAACGAACCATTGATAATCATACCAGATAAAATCACTCAGATTGGTCTTAAACTGATCAATATGTATGGCCTCCTTAAATGGGAACCTGTCACCAGAATATCGCCACCTAATCTGACAGCAGCAGAATGTAGAGACAAAGAACCCGATTCCAGTGATGTGTCACTTACTGGGCTGCTTGCTGTAGTTTTGATAAAACCACTAATTTATTAGCAGGAGATTAAAACTAGTAAGCCTGCTGTCTTGTAGCCCTCCATATTTGTGAGATTTGTATAACTCCACCACTAATTGACAGCTTTCTGCCTATGCACAATGTACAACAAAAGCTGCCAATCAGCAGTGTGGATGGGGTTATACAGAGCTCGGCATTCAGAGAACTGGTAGATCTACAGCAGAGAAAAGTGATTTTACGAAAACTGCGGCAAAGTAAAGCGTGTCAATACGCTGGATCAGGGTCTCTGCCCCTACATCATGCAGATCTCAGATGTGTAGTAAAAACCTGTTGACAGATTCCATTTAAGTTTTCCTACTCTACATTTAAAAAAAAAGATGGAACTATGGTGCATATTCCAGAAATACATTTTAAAAAAACAAAGACTTCATATACAGTAATGTGATGAGTCACTTACAGCATCAAGCTCATTTAAAGCCTTCCACTGCTCATAGGGCACTTTCAATGCTTCACCTGTCTGGATAGTTCTCTTCAGCTGACTAGTCCAGACTTTCAGCTCCTTTAGGTTCTGGTCTTCAATATATTTCTTCAGGGCAGTGGAAAACTAGGATATGAAAGAAGAAGTAGGTTTAATGGGTCGGTGTGAGATCTTATTTAAAGGAGTTCTACCCCTCCCGATTTTAACATAAGTGCATGTATGGCCTAAACATCATTTTTTGCAACATGGTTTAATTAAAATTTAGCACAGTACAACAAAGGCTACAGAAGTCAGAGTGCACACTTTTTAATGAAGCCCAATTAGAAAAAAAAATAATAATAAATTATATATATTTTTTATCCCCCCCCCAGATAGATATCTATATAGCCATGATTCATCACTCAGCGTGCCAAATAAATAAGATTATGGATCGTTTGTATTGCATTAATTACCTTTTTCCCCCGTTGTGATAAACCAGAATCGCCACCAATTTTTCCCTTGACGTTGCACTCGCTTTCCCCAGCCCTACATAAGTATATACAGCGGGGTTGGACATGGATATTCATTAGATAGTAGACGATCTTGCTTTGGATGTGATCCGTTACTTTATTCACCAAAAATCTTCGTCCAACATCAATGACAATGATCATAGAGAGGTCTCTGAGGGAAGAGAACGACATAAATTATAGAGAAATATTACATTTTATGAATTACCAAGTCTAAAGAGCCAATTTATGAAAGTGTACTTAGTCGGCATTTCAAAGACGTTATGACTTCAAGTCCAGTCATATACAGTGAATAGAAATAGCTCACGTGTAAACTAATGGTAATAAAAGCCTGGGCAGGACCCAATCGTTACCTGTCATGACTGTCCGGATCAAGGGGTTCGTACATGTTCTTGTAGCAGTTGATCCTCTTCATGAAGTCATCCAGGGCTTGTTTTGATGAACACCCTTTGTAGTCCGGGCTGGATAATTTCACTTCCTGTAACGACAATGCAGCTATTAGGAAATGTTGGCCAGCACATATCTGATCGGAGCCGATTTCATTAATTGCACTCACCATAACATTGCTGGCAACAACTGACGGATCATCACATATAGATTCAATAAAGAACACCTAGATGAAAAATAAATGAAAGCCTTAGTGATATATAAATCAAAAAGCTGATGGACCCCAACGATCATTATTTATTGATGCTGATAAGTAGTGAGCCACGTCACTGTAAATCATTGGCCAAGTGTCTATACAGTGTATTCACAGATAAAAGCTAATGCTCTATCCACCATTGCCGGTTACCGCTACGGAACAGACCCATGGCGCCTAAACATTACTTGTTCTTCCCCAGGACGCTGCTCTTGTGACAACTAACCTTGAAGTCATTTTCTTTGGCAAAATCGACAATCATTGATCTTCTCTCTCTTGTTGTATTTGTAGCATCAAAAACCTACAAGAGACATAAGAAGTCAGGCTTATCCTCAAGTACCCAGTGTTACCATTCACTAGACCACATGACAAGACTTACAGCGATCTGTCCACCTTCTGTGGTTAAGTAAGACTTCACGTCCGTTAAAGCAGCTAAGGCACATTGTCTGTGGGGACAAAATAGAGAGAACCATGGTAATTCAAAGAAAGAGAGAAATATTGTGATATATCTCAAAGAATTGTTCTCAAAATCCTCATTTCCAGTGTAAAATCTGTATTCATTGAAGACACTTTTACATTACTGAAATAGGGGATGGCAGCTCCCATTTGTAAGTGTCAGGAAGATGGGGCAGGAGCTCAGCTGTCAGCTCCTCCTGTCTACATAGAGTATTGTGAGCACCAATTGCCTTCTCACTAATGTAACAATTTGTCCTCACCGATTACAGATGAGAATAAATGATCAGTCCTGGCAAGGAAAGAAGCAGATTTCTCTGACAAGAAATATTACAAAGCTTCTTATTTATATGTGTACTACTGATTTATGAAATAAATTAAATTGCAATTACTCTTTAAATGAAAAACTATTAAAGTGTTTTATTATCTAGTTGAATAGTGGAGTATACAAAAATGATGAACGTAATAGACCAACCTTCTGACTTTCATGGCTTCCTGGTTGTCTGCACGGAAGAAGTCAAAGGAGCTGAAGTCCTTAACAGCTTCTCGCCTGTACTCCCCGACATTAAACACTATGAAAGAGAAGAACATTCGAGTCTGCAATGAAAGTTAATCCTGAAGAACAACCTCAACATCATAAAGAAGCCCATTATTCTATGGATAAGAGCTGTAGAGCATTGAAGTTTAGTCTAGGCCAAGGGTGTCCAACTCCAGTCCTCAAGGCCCACCAACAGTTCATATTTTCAGGATTTCCTTAGTATTGCACAGGTGATGAATCCAACACCTTGTGCAATACTAAGGAAATCCTGAAAACATGCAGTCCTCAGGTGGGCCTGAGGACTGGAGTTGTGCACTCCTGGTCTAGACTGAGCCGCTGACAGTTATAAAAGTGATGCTAATGAAGAACAGGCCTATACGCTCTTCTACACAGCGTTTTCCAGCATATTCTATTGAAATCACAGTACCCTGGAAAAGCTAACTCGCCCACTTAAGTTTGGCCCAAAAGCTTTAAAACAAGAGTAGCTTCCCTACCTTTTGTAGGAACTCCACTCCAGTTGAGGTATCGAGTAAGTTTTTTTGAAATATAGGTCTTTCCACGAGCTGGCAAGCCCACCATTACAATCACAGTAGGAGAGTTAGCAAGATGAGGTCCACCTACTGAAGAAGAAACAATTAAAGATTACCACATAATCTAGGACTATTTTGAGCACAAAAATGTGGGGTCTGATATTCATCTATTACGACCATGAACAAAGCCTCTCTTACAGGAATAAGCTGACTAATCTCCATGCAGGATATAAAGGAAATGTGAGAACTATTTACACAGCTATTGGGCTAGATAATTGCTTTATCCCAGACAGCACATACCACCTATTATGTGCCAGGAACTTGGCACTGGTGAACATTCCTAACACACATTGGAAAACTCACACATTGGAAAACCCACACGTGAGGGACAACCGGGAGCAAACAAGCTGCAGGGAAACCATCCATGCTTGAGGGTTATTGCCTTCTGAGAGTACCTGATGGTTTCATATTAAGCAAATAAATATGATGACTGTCCCATCTGACAGAAAGAGACCATGATCAACAAATGTTTGTCAGACCACATTGTCATTCAGTTGGGGGCCACTTTGGAATCATGGGGGTCTGTTAATTCAGTCCAAAGAGCTACAAACTAACTTAAGCCCCCATACTTCTTGGATGGCCATTGGCTGAACGATGATTTGGCTCTTCTGTACATAGGATCGCATGCTCTGTCGAGCGCTCCTATGTTCTCTATGAGTGAGCTACTGACAGATCTTTAGTGGTGGCTTATCTCAGGGAGAACAAAAAGATTGTCAGTCCGAAATTGTACATGTCAGATTTCCCCGAGGCACATTTACTGCAGGTGTGGATTGCAAATGTCCAGGACCTAAAAGACATCTAACAATACAGCACAACATAATAATATTCTTAGATTTCCCAAGCGTCCCATGTAAAACTAAACAAAAACCTCATCTCTGTTCTTCACAACCAAGACAACCACTAAAACTAGTCTCTACTGCTGCCCTTCTATACGAGCTAAGCATATCTGAAGACATGGTGGATCAGACTCACATTTCTTAAGGCTGATCGTTTCCATCAGAGTAGTAGAAGAAGCAGTGTTCAGAAATGAGCGCTGTAGCTTGGAATCAAAGCCTCATGTAGGTCATCCAATATATGAATATGCGTCATTAGCACGTAATCCGATAATAAGATACAGAACGTTAGACCCCCCACCTCTGCACATCAGGAGTGAGAGTAGAGGGAAGATCCTTCAAGTACCAAAGGACTGTAATAACAGATCAAGGCAAAACCAAAAGTATACATTATATTATGATTAGAAATAGAAAAATAATAAAATTTTATTCAAAACAGAGTCTTGAATAAATTACGTCAAAGCTAAAACCAGTGAGGACGGTTTCTGCTCCCAAGAACCATGAAAGCACTATAATTCTGCTAACAGTGATGACCAGTCATTAGCATTCAGCCAGGAGACACCATCTGCTGACTCACTGCCTATTTACTTCCTACACCACAATCCTCTGCCCTGAGGGACACATCTGTCCTTGGTCTCACCACTCCAGACTGATTTTTTTACATCTCCTTCACTATATAATCTCTTCTGATGGTCCAGCACTTATTCCTATACAGAATGCCACGAATGAGAAGCACCGAATGGAAGTGGACAGACAAGATGTCTTCTGTGTTCCTGGAGGATCACTACCGTTACATGCAAACTCCTTTCTAGGACTCATTACTAGAGCTGAGCAGGACTCCGGCCCAACATCATGCGTGCGTCACACTGCACCGATGCTGTCGCACAAAGTACTAATCAGAAGACGAGCCAGGGAAGACGGCAAGTAGGAGGTAGCTTGTAGGGCTATGATCCAAGCGGTCATGGACTACTAATTATACTGCTGGACCTGTAACTCTATTTTGCTCCACTCTACCAAGTACCCAAGATTCTTGATAATCTGGACAACAGTAAATTCCACTAAAACTGGAGTAAGAAAAATATATATGTTATATATGTTTTTGTGGGTTTCCTCCGGGTACTCTTATTTCCTCCCACACTCCAAAGGCATGCCGATTTACTGATTGGGGACAGAGATTGTGAGCCCCATTGAGGACAGTGATAATGTCTGTAAACTGCTGTGGAACTAATGGTACGATGTAAGGGAGTAAAAATAAAATGAAAAAAATTAGTATAAGTCTCAACATATGTGCTAGGACATGGTAAAACTGGATTATCTGTAGTAAAACCAGTGGCAGTGGAATGACTGGCCAGCCCCTCCAGCCTCCTCTGCTTTTCAGACAGAAAGCGCTTGCATCAAGCAGAACAAGCTGGCACGCTCCGTCACGAGACCAGCGGAGAAATATCTGACACGGCAGTTTATACAGGTACCGGAGCTGTGCAGGCTGGGATAGTCAAGGTTAATGGAGGAAGAAGACAACAGAAGGCACCACAGCAGGTCTGCAGATCTGGACCAGTAGTCCTCACGTAGAGACAGGATAGTTAGGAAGCTGATGGCTATACAGTCAAAGTAAAACCTCTAGAACCCAAAATTGCTCAGACTAAAGCCAGAAATCCAGTGTAACTGGGCAGTTATTCTGAGAGATGACTGCTAATCTGAGGCAGAGGGCACACAGTAGACTTCTTTTAGCTCTATAATCCGCCGTCTACCTGCCTGATCCATCATTATTTCGCTGCACGGTGCAGGATGAGTCGCCTGTCTCACCACTTCCAGACGGTCACAAACTGCAGACCTGCATCTAACACTCACCACTCATTCTCCATCAGTCGCTCCTCACTTTTTTTTTTTTAGTTTGGCAAATGTCCTTCAAGATAAATCTTTTTCATTGATTTTTTCGGTTTCTAAATTATTCAGATCCCCTGTTCATCTTGCATCTGGTCCATAAATTCTCCCACTGTTACGCATAATGTGGCCAGAGCACTTCTGGTGATCTAAAGTGCTCCCGCCCTCACAGATTATTAGGGCCATCTCATAAGATACTTTTTCAGGGTTTACACCCATCCTATGACCAGCAACTCCCAACAGTATTTGGGTCAGTATTTTCAAACAAACACTTTCCCCCCTTCTGGATTTCAGATACACTCCTGATCTTAGTGAAGTAAACCGCACCATGTGAACCTGGCTAGAAGGGGCTGTGCCCTACTAGATGGGTCCTTAGTAGAACAAACCCAAAATGAAAGAAAACAATATAATGTTCTTCCACATGCTCACAACCACAGTGGGGGAGTCTACCAGGAAGACATTTTTAATAAGATAAGGACACTCCCAAAGCCGATATAATAGAACAAAAGAAAACGGAGTTCATGTCCAAAAAATTACATAATATTTTATTAAATTACAGAAGTACCAATAATTACCAACAACATATAACAATACACATAGATAAAAATCAAGATAGTTAGAAATGGAAGGTAGCACAGACAAAAAACGGTGCAGCACTCAGGCTGATGCCATATACATAAAAATCACCTGCATAGTGCAGAGTATGGCACAGGTATTAAACCGGGGGGCAATGGAACGATATATAAAAGTCACGTGAGCCCTGTACACTGGCTCATTTCTCCCTAATTAGGCCATAAATCCCCACCCCGGATTCTTACCCACACGCTGGCACCAGGACCGGACCACACGGTTTAATACCTGTGCCATACTCTGCACTATGCAGGTGATTTTTATGTATATGGCATCAGCACATCAGCCTGAGTGCTGCACCGTTTTTTGTCTGTGCTACCTTCCATTTCTAACTATCTTGATTTTTATCTATGTGTATTGTTATATGTTGTTGGTAATTATTGGTACTTCTGTAATTTAATAAAATATTATGTAATTTTTTGGACATGAACTCCGTTTTCTTTTGTTCTATTAGATGCGTCCTTAGTAAGCGGTCGCTGGTCAGATGCAGCATGCACTTGACACCTCCAGTAAACGTTAGTACGATCATATTAGGAGCATGATGGGGGGGTGGAGGGCTGGGGATAGCGTGATGAATGTGTCAGTCAGGCACTAGCCAGAGAGGAGAGTCAACATTATACTCCTTCACTTACTAAGGCATTGTCCGGTAGAGGACCCCTTTAAAACACATTCTGTAAAATAGTCCAGAGCTGCATTCATAATTCTGCTTGTCGTCACCGGAAACACTTGACAAGCTTCTTGTCAGACACTCCACCTAACAGATTAGCTTCTATGAGGCAGCAGAATACAGATCACTCTGTAACCAATGTGCATTGGCAAACAAGTATGACAGTGCCCCTGCACACAGTGACAGTGCCCCTGCACACAGTGACAGTGCCCCTGCACACAGTGACAGTGCCCCTGCACACAGTGACAGTGCCAATCTACTCTGGATAAACTAGAATGTTTTTTCAAATGTGGTTGAAAATCCAACTTGACTAAAGCCTCTGCTACTCCCCGCCACAGTGACAATGGATGACTACAATGGATGA
The DNA here is from genome assembly GCF_051348905.1 of Ranitomeya variabilis. Taxonomy (NCBI): domain Eukaryota; kingdom Metazoa; phylum Chordata; class Amphibia; order Anura; family Dendrobatidae; genus Ranitomeya; species Ranitomeya variabilis. The sequence goes on along the minus strand of NC_135236.1, from coordinate 300,212,853 downwards.
CTACAATGGGTGACTACAATGGGTGGCTACAATGGGTGGCTACAATGGGTGGCTAGGACGCCGGAGTCCCTGAGTCATCAGCTGAGTGCCGCGCACAGCCCCTCCCGCACACCCAGTGATGCCCGGGCACCAGGGGGCACTGTGGATGCCGCCACTGCAGGGAATCCCCCGGTGATCACCCCCGACCATGCTGTAATCCTCACCCCGGAGCGCGGCCCGGCACCTACCATTCATGGGCACGGCGGGCATCTCCTCCCTGGGCAGCCAGATCTTCTTGATCCTGTTCTGCATCAGCTCCATAGGCATGGCGGCGGCTGCAGGTGCCTCTCAGATAGGGCGTTCACGTGGTCGCGGGGTGCTCGCCAGGTAATCCAGCAGTGCTCGGGCACCTAGCGGGCAGCCATGGCACAGGTGATCCTGAGTGAGCGGTGTCCGCTGTCTCCGGGCTGGGGGCAGTGCCGATCCTCCTCTACCGCTTCTCCTCTCGCGTCTGAGAGAATCCCAGACTCCGCAAAGCAGAAAACCCCGGCCGGCAAGAGGCAACGTGACACCCGTGACGTCACCGCCCGCGTCCCACCCTCCGACGTCACCGCGAGCTTCCCACCTGCCTCTCTGTGCTGCCACCTAGCGCTCACACAGCCCAACTACCAGCAGAAAGCGGTGCAGCAACCTGCACGTACTGTTTAACCCCTGACACGCTGCACCCTCTATGGAAATACACTCGAATATTTATTAGTGTTGTAGTTTATAAGGTCTATTAACAGGATTTATCAGAAGCAGCGATCCCCTGTGCCCAGCAGTGCTCATTACAGTGCAGCACTTTATTACCAGGCAGACATCATGTAAATGCGCCCTACACTGCACATTATAGCCACATATCCTGCAGACTGCGGGGTCCTGTGAGCGGTGAGTGCTGCGCCTCCTGTATTATCCAGGGGTCTTCTACTATCAGCCACGGTCTCTGGTTCCCCGGAGATCACGCGTGTCCTCCCCCTGTCCCTGCTCCATCCTGTGCGACCCGCATCCAGCCCTGCTGGAGATATACGGGACGGTGGGGAAAGTTCACCGACAATGCTGGAGAAAACCGCCGAGGCTTCTGCTGTATGGGATGAGCGACCCTACTAGTGTATATATATATATACCGTGCACGTATCTCCCACATATAGGGTGCACACATAGTGTATAGACAGCTGGACATGTATATTCTGTGCACGTAGCTCTCATGTACATGTGCAGCAAGGGATTGCGGAACAGCAGCATTTAGCCCCCACTCACAATGGCTGCCAGGCAGCGTCCAAGAAAACGTCCTAGTTGTTCCATAATATAGATCATAAACAAGGCAGCACCCCAATCCAAACAAGAACAAACTGAAAAAAGTGGACTTTATTAGGCCCAAATGGCAACATTTCGAGCAAAAGTGACTTTGAATGCTGCCTTCTTTATGATATATATACTCTGCAGTATCTTTCATGTACTGAGTGCTTACATGCTGTATATAAATATATGCACTGGCTGACACAGACAAAAAGGGCACCGATGCATCTACAGCATGTATATATGGCGTGCACGTACCTCTCATGTGAATGATGCATACATACCATATATATATATATATATATATATATATATATATATATATATATATATATATATATATATATATATTCTGCGCACGTACCTCTCATGCACAGGGTGCACGATCCTGTATAGACTGTATATATATATATATATATATACCCCTGCTGTTCCCCATTGTATACAGTGATCAGCATTCTAATGGAGAGGTGCAGTGAGCTGCTAATGTGGAGGATGGGAGGTTTGGGCACCAGGAGGGGGTCGGGGCTGCCCTGCTCTCTGCCTCCTGCACGTCCCTCACGTCCCCTCAGACCTCGGCACACCGCCCCCTCTCACCCTGGCAGCCCGAGCCCCCCAGCATCCTGCCGTCTCTCAGGGGCTGAGGGCAGATGCACAGGCATCCCACGGAGCCCCCCGCCTCACACATGAACCTGCCCCCGTACAATCCCATCACTCCCACCCGAGATGCGCTACACACAAATGGGAACCACTTTCCCCCATAGACAATAAAGTCTCTTCTGTACAATGACTACAATCTGAGGAAAATCAATGACAGGGTCTTTCCCAGCCCAGAGACAGAGCAGGGGTGACACCATACATCTAACTACTGAGGTGTGTGTCCTGCCCCTCATCTAGGTTTATTCTAAATTCCAGAATTAGTAATGCCCCCCTCCATAAACGTCATTATGGAAGTCTTACACATGATCTATAGGTGACCACTATAGTGACCATATGAAGGAAGATGTTTCGGTGATTGATCTCCACGGCGCATATATTATTACATATAGGTAAAGTTACTTTTGTGGCCAGGAACAAAGTCTAGTTTCATTTAACCCCTTAGTGACAGAGCAAAGTTTGACCTTAAAGGGAGCCTGTCATGTCCCCAAACACTATTGACCTGCAGATATGGGGTCCGATCATGGACCACGATGCACGGGCTTGCCACGGGTCTCCCAACCTGAGCATGACGGCCTCAAAGAAGTGTATGAAGCTCCCATGCTCCGGTTGGGAGATCCGTGGCCAGCCCGTGCATTGTGGTCTGTGATCGGACGTCCGCATGAGCCCTAAGTCTCAAGTGGGCCACACCTGACGCTATCAGCGGGGGGCTTCATTCATTCACAGAACCATTTCTCAGTACATAAACCTGTTAATAAGTTCTGTGGTGTGGAAGACACCTAGGTAGTGAGGAAACATATGATCATTGGCATGTTGTGCCGGCTCTGGTGCCATTTGAAGCCCCGACTCTGGCACTGCTAGCCATTGTGCAAAACTAACTGGTCTCTGCTGAATTCTCTTGTAATCTAATCTAATGTTACACAAGATAAAGCTTAATGGCGTTATGTATCCAAGTATTATACAGACCGTTGTCTGACTGGAATACAATTGTTCTCTGACAGTAAGCTTCATATCTCGCTCTGCTTAGAACAAACTAGATTTACACGACTAGTGGGCATGTTCTTATGTATCACTGGCCACCTCAGACCCCAAATGCCCCTTCTACAGCAGGGCCCCTTACATCTACAGTAGATTGTAAAGGTTACCACGTACAGAGATGCTATTTAATCTGGTAGAAATGACTATACATAGAGCTGCCAGGTTATTCCAGTAAACACCATTATACCTCCATTTTAGATACATGCCCTCCAGGCTCCATACACTTTAGAGCACTGTCAGCCTAACCAATTTTTTGGCCTACTGTTATGTTGCCCAACTTTCCCGTGCAGAGGAGCGATGTAAATGTATCTGTGTTGTCTATGAGAGAGCCACTGTCAGACATCTCTGGAGGCAGCTTACTCTTAGGGCAGGAGCAGGCGGCCGTAGATTCTCTCATCCAAGAGAATAGGGCTGATTATGCAAATCCAATGACACTGATCAGAGTGTGATCCAATTCTCTTGCTTGAGGTGAAGATGGTGAAGATGGAGGAAAAAAAAATTCTCTACGTTCTCCATTGTGTCAGTCCATGGAAATCGGACTGCACTCAGATGTGATCCAATTGCAGTCTGATGTTTTCCACACATTCAATGAATTGCATGGCTGAGTGCGATCTGAATATTGGGTATGCCGCGATTTGTTCCTTGGACAGTGTCTGAGGCAATAGTCAGACATGTGCACCGCCCATAGGATAACATTGGTTCGAGTGTGATCCGATGTTTTGTCGGACTGCACTCGGATCAATAATACGGTTGTCTGCACAAGCCCTTAAAATTTAAAAGGATTTGCAGTCCAAGTCTGGTCACGATGGATCCTTATTTGAGCCCAATAACATCTGTAAGGGAGAGTCGGGGAGGGGGAGAGCCATAGATATTAGAATGTCTGTAAGGTGCTGTTGAAATTAATACTGCTACAGTCATAGGCAGAAGTGTTGGCACCCTTGAAATTGTCCCAGAAAATAAAGTATTTCTCACTGGTACAAGGGAAAAAAAACAGAAAAAAGTCAAACTGGACATAATTTCACACAAAACCCCCAGAATATCCCATAAAAAATTGTTGGCACCTTTACAAAACTGTGGGTAAATGACTTTCTTTCAAGCAGGTGACGCTTGTTAAAACTCACCAGTGGCAAGTAGCAGATGTGGACAATATGAAAATCACACCTGAAACCAGATAAAAAAGAGGAGACGCTAACTCAATCTTTACCTTGTGAGTCTGTGTGTGCCATACTATGCATGGATAGCAGATAGAGGAGGGGAGAACTGTCTGAGAACTTGAGAACCAAAATTGTTGAACAATATCAACAATCTCATGGTTACAAGTCCATTTCCAGAGATCTTTCTGTTCCTTTATTCATGGTGTGCAACATAATCAAGAGGTTTACAACCCGTGGCACCAGGGCTGTGGAGTCAGAGTCGTGGAGTATGAGTCGGAGCCCATTTTGGTGGAGTCGGAGCCGGTGTCATGGAAATTGAGTGGGAGTCGGAGTCGGAGGTCTGGCTTACCGACTCCACAACCCTGCATGGCACTGTAGCTAATCTCCCAAGACGTGGACGGCAGAGAAAAATTGATGAAAGGTTGCAACACAGGACAGTCCGGATGGTGGATAAGCAGCTCCAATCACGTTCCTAAGAAATTCTAGCTGTCCTGCAGGCTCAGCGTGCATCAGTATCATGAATTAATTGAAATGCTATGGCAGAAAATCGAGGAAGATTCCACGGCTGACACACAGACATAGAAAGGCTAGACTGCAGTTTGCCAAAATGTGCGTGAGTAAGCCAAAATCCTTCTGGGACTCTTGTGGACAGATGAGTCGAAGATAGAGCTTTTTGATAAACAACATAATTCTACTGTTTACCGAAAAGGGAATGAGGCCTACAAAGAAAAGAACACAGTGCCTACAGTCAAATATGCTGGCGGTTCAAAGATGTTCGGGGTTGCTTTGCTGCTACTATCATGAAATCTATAGATTACCTAAGGATTTTGGGTCGCAATGTAGTGCCCAGTGTCAGAAAACTGGTTTTGCATCCAGCAGGACAATGACCCCAAACATACTTCAAGATGCACCCAGAAATGGAAGGATACGAAGTGCTAGAGAATTCTGAAGTGGCCAACAATGAGTCCGGATCTGAATAACACTGAACACCTGTGGAGATATTTTAAAATTACTGTTGGAGGAAGGGACTCTTCAAATATGAGAGATCTGGAGCAATTTGCAAAAGAAGAGTGGTCCAAAATTCCAGTCGCGAGGTGTAAGAAGCTTAGATGAATAAATACTATCTTGCTAAATATCTATATTGACATAAAGAAATTAATGAGAAAGGTATGTGTAAGAAGCCCGTTGATGGTTATAGGAAGCAATTTATTGCAGTTATCTATTCCAAAGGGTGTGCAACCAAATGTTAAGTTGAAGGTGACAACAATTTTTGGAGTTTTGTGTGAAATTATGTCCAATATGCCTTTTTTTCAGTTTTGTTTGGTGATGTTCCAATACACACAAAGGAAATAAACATGTATATAACAAAACATGTGTAATTGGAATAATTTTCTGAGAGAAATACTTCTGGACCAATTTCAGGGGTGCCCACAATTTCGGCCGTGCCTTGGGAGGGATATGGAGTATCACAGGAAACGGTTCTATTTAAAAGTTCTGCTGGTTTATTGCAGTCATTATAAACCACATCACAGGAAACTCAAATACCGCCCTTGTCGGGCACAAAGTAAAACATAAAGCAAAAAGTCCATACAATAGTGCTGGTTAAACCTGCCTGACTTAGCATCCAGCTTAGTCCATTAACAAAGGCATTCAATGCAGGAGATCTGCACACCTCCATACACACAGAGGAGAGCAGGAGCAGACTGGCCTGACGGGATACTGGTGAAATACCCGGGGGGCCCAAGAAGTTGGAAAAAAAAAACTTTTTAGGGGCATGGGTCCTTTAAAAGTCCAGACAGGGGCGCACGCATGCAAGGTTCATATCTGTAAAATATTGTTATTCAATATTGTTTTTCTCTAATTTTGGTTACCTATGATAAAAGATACCTTACAATGACGTTTTACTCAAATTGTGGAACTAAAATTTGGGTAAACCAGGTGTCAATCTGATGTCTCTCACCTAATAATGCCAATAATGCCATTAAATGGAGCAGTTCTGTTACTAAAGCAACACTTTAGTGGATCAACAGTCAGGGCTCTGCCATTACCGCTCGGCCAGCTGGCATGTATGACTGTAAATGACCTTCTCCTCATATACACTGGTCTCCAGCTGTGAGACCAAAGGACGCACTGGCGAAGCTCCAGTCTCCAATGAAAGTAGATGATGCTCTTCTGTAAGGGTAGGGTAGAAGCAAACTGTCGGCAAACAACTGACTTTTGCTACTAGCAGCTGCAGTCAATTAATTATGACCAGTCGCAGGGGTCTACAAGGATATATATGCAGGCTCATCCTAGACGTGAGATATATTTCACATTATCATTATGCTACATAAGAGAAGCCATGTGATATGTTCCCACATGCAGAAATCTTGCTTCTTTTCTTCCACGTTTTTTATGAAGGTTTCTAAACTAAAATACGCAATAGGAATCAGCTCTTTTATTGCATTTTTTAGGCGTTTTACCCATTTTCTGATGCATTTTTGGTTCTTCATTTTCTGGTTTGACTCAGAGTTTCTAAATGTGCTTTACAGTATAGAAATTCTGTACTGGATTCCACACTTAAAAATGTACCGTAATTGCATTTTTTACATGCATTTTTTCAGGATCCCCATAAAAAGCCTGCTAAATAATACTCAAGTCTGCTGCGTCTTTAATCACTCTGTAAGCTTCAGTCCTTATACAAAAAAATGCAGCATTTACTCTAGTGGGAACATGATCTAAATTATTTTTGGGGCAAGGAACTTTTGTATAGTTTGGGCACTGCATTCAGGATACCCAAGTTACAGCTGTAATCCTAGCAGTGCTAGAGAGCTACGGAAAAAAATGTTCCCATATTCGGAAAAATTGTCTAAAGTATTGGAACATTAGCAAAGAGTCTCTGGAAAAAGGTAATGGAGGAAATGACCCATGAATAAATTATTAGTGGTGGCAATGTAAGGTCTAACCATGTACAGTAGGTACGTTCATAGGGATTATTTCAATGTGTCATACATCATGAGCCCTAATGGAGTCAGTGTTTTACACTGTGTACATAACCATTAGGCTATTATATACAGGGTTTTTTTTACTGTAATTTTGAGCTTACGTTTCCATTTCTCTATTTCTTTGTTCACTTTTGCATTTATGTTATCTCGTGAACAGTCTTATTCATCTTGTAGCTTGGCTGTTCCTAAACATCAGATATTTTGCAGTTTTAGTTGAGTTTCGTGAGTACAAATATAAATGATTTTAAGAGCTTCTAAGGGTTTCTATGGACAACCACAGACTTCATTGCCTTTACCCTTCAACTCACTTAGCTTACGTGATAAAATCCAAATCCTTAAATGATACTTAACTAGCAGATAACTGTATAGACTATTTGAATATGCTGCATACATATGCTGTAACCATATTTACTGGTAACACATAATAAGCAAAAGTGTAAAAATGGCGGTCCAGGCAGACCAGAATATAGCGGAGCAACATCAAGAAATATAGGAAAGTCCATCAGTCCTTTACAACAAATAAAAATACTGTGGTCCTGACTCATGAAGGTGTTTAAGTTAGAAATATGGAACAAAACACCCTGAAAAGTCACTTTTTGGTGCAACTCTGGGATGGGTGGGGTGTAGCTAAGGTTGCCATCTAATTCGTAAAAATGCAGGCCACACAGCACAAAAATTCACCATTGGATAAGGATATCTATATTTCTTACACATAAGTATAAAAACAACAAGAAATGTACATAGAATAATACAACTGTGTGGCCTACTGGCTCTCAAGTGTCCTAGGTTTAACCTTAATCTCGTTTTTTTCTGAGGCACGTGCCCTGGAGGAATCCCAGAACAAAGCGAAACCTAGGTCAGGACCAGAATTAAATGAAACCGAGGTTGGGGAGAGCCAGTGTACCATGAGATTGCTTTATGTGTTAATACGCTTGGTTTTATACCGGTTAGCATGCAAATAAGATCTCCTTATCCTTTAACCAATGTGGGATGGTTCTACTATGCTTCCTACTCTTCGTATATCAACAGGTTGTGGATGCATGAAAAGCAACTTGTGAAAGTGTACATGGAGGAAGAGAAAATAAACTGTATGTGCTTGAGCAGTCCTTAATGAACCATAACATTTCTTTTCAGGCCATGACGGGTGGCAAGTTAAAATTTGGAAAAGACTGTGGCTGTCTTTAATAAGTGTGATTATTATTAAAGATGAATCCTCAAGTTACTTTTACACCTAACGACCTGCACCACATAACAACATTTGATATCCCCTTTACACACTCCTGGTGCGCACTGAACAATACGCTGTTCGGTATGCAATAGGCTGCCACAATGAGCTGCCGAGAACAGTTATCTGTTGTGCTGCACAATTCACCAGATGAACAAGGGTTTTGGCAGCCTGTTTACACTGAAAGATTATTGTGAATGCCCACCTGTGCTCAGGATTTGACTTGGATGGCATGGGGAGTTTTTTAATGTCACCACATTGCCAATAGATTCTTAAATGGTCCAATAGACATTGGAGATTCAGACTGCTCTTCTCTATTGCTAATAGTTACTCTGAATAGGTTTCCCTATTGTTTTACTTCCTGAGATCCTTCCAATTTGAATGAAACTTTCCTGTCTTTTGTGCTAGTGAAGCCATTATTCCTGTCCTCCATGTCACATTGATAGGTGTCCTGAAAACTAATATAAACAGGTAAGATTTCACCCTAGTTGTCTATTCGTTCTCCATGGCCCTGATTCATCATAGTCTGAGAACTATTTTTACTCCAGGAAAAAGGTACAAGTAGCGACTCAAGTTTGCGCCCTATTCATTATTGAATTTGTTTTATTTTATTTGGTTTCATTTTTTCTTTACAACATGGGCCTAGTTTTCCTTATCAGAGATGTTTTAGCCTCATAAATCATTTGCGACTTTTTCAAGTTTCGCAACATTTTTGCATAATTGTACTCCAATAACTTAGTGCAATAAAAAATCTGTCTAATGGGTTTTTTGTGCAAGATTTTAAGGAATCATGTGACTTTTTGCTCTAAAAGAGCACAAAAAAGGTAAAATACAAAAAAGAGCATCTTTGATTTTGCAAAATATTCATCAAGAAGTATGCACTGTTTAGAAGAATTTGGTGCAAAATACGGCAACTAATACCAGAAAACAAAAATAGAAAAGACGCTTAAAAAACCACAGATGATTACATAGATACTGTATTTAGAAATCGAGGTTAACTGCTCTCCCACCTCCATTTTTAAGTTATTTATCGGAGTACAGCTTAAACTGTGCCTCAAGTTCACTGAAGGATACAGACAGTTGCTTAGTAAGGGAAGTACCTGACACTCCTTATGTCAAGAAAAAATACTTCTTTAATAGTAAATCTAATAAATACACAAAATGCATCAGTCCAGAATTTTATCAGACACAATGTAAAATATAGAAATATATTCAAGCGTACAGTAAATAGTCAGCAACCACTAGAGTCCTCCAAAATGCTTATCGTAACTTCATAATTACCAAATAAAGAAACCATACAGAATTATGGATAAATGCATTATTGTACAGCATATATAGAAAAACATATCTGGTTAGAAACATCACATATACAGTATTTATACAATTGCCTATTAAAGAAGTATCTTTTCTTGCACATAACAGCTGTTGGGGTTTTCATTCTCATATACCCATGGAGTAGCATCCTTCCCATGCACTGAAACTAGATAGAGTGCTGGATATCTTATATACAAACTTTTATAGACACTTGGTTTTTTTTTTACCTTGATTGCGCTGAAATGCGTTGCTGTGATTAAAGTATGATGTCCCCACAGTGCCCTACGCTGTTATGATCCGGTGGTAGGATCACCAAACTGACCAGATAGGTAAACCTGAATAGAAGGACAAGCTCCGGGAATGCGGAACTATACCGACCGCAATCCTGATCCTATCCACACACACTAAAGGCAGCCGTGGAGCGTTACCTAAAAACCTAGACGCCTCTTCACAGCCTGAGAAACTAGCTACTCCTAGAGAGAAAGCAAAGCCTCACTTGCCTCAGAGAAATAACCCCAAAGTTTAGACAGCCCCCCACAAATAATAACGGTGAGTTAAGGGGAAAATACAAACGTAGGAATGAAAAACAGGTTTAAGCAAATGAGGCCCGCTAACACTAAATAGACAGAAGATAGCAGGGATCTGTGCGGTCGGTACAAAAACTATCAAAAACTATCCACGCAGAAGGTACAAGAACCCCCACACCGACTCACGATGTGAGGGGCGCACTTCTGCTCCCCAGAGCTACCAGCAAGCGAAAAATCACATATAAGCAAGCTGGACTGAACACATCATATACTGAGAAACATATTCAAGGAAACAATGAGCAAAAAGAACTAGCAAGACTTAGCTTCTCAGAAATAGACAGGTCACCAAGAAAATCCAGGCGAGGTCAGAACCAGTACTGAATACAACGATAGCAGGCAACAAGTAAAGGTCCAGGTGGAGTTAAATAGGAACCAGCATAGCAGGAAATGAGGCAGCTGAGCCCAGCTCCAGACCCGCAGTATCGCTAAAGGCCACCAGAGGGAACCCAGACGGAATTCACAACAGTACCCCCCCCCTTGAGGAGGGGTCACCGAACCCTCACCAGAGCCCCCAGGCCGATCAGGACGAGCCGAATGAAAGGCACGAACCAAATCGGCCGCATGGACATCAGAGGCGACAACCCAGGAATTATCCTCCTGACCATAGCCCTTCCATTTAACTAAGTACTGAAGCTTCCGTCTCGAAACACGAGAATCCAAGATCTTCTCCACCACATACTCTAATTCTCCCTCGACCAAGACCGGAGCAGGAGGGTCAACAGAAGGAACCACAGGCACCACATATCTCCGCAACAATGACCTATAGAACACATTGTGAATGGCAAATGATGCTGGGAGGTCCAAACGAAATGACACAGGGTTGAGGATTTCCAAAATCTTATAAGGACCGATGAAACGAGGCTTGAACTTAGGAGAGGAAACCTTCATCGGAACATAACGAGAAGACAACCATACCAAATCCCCCACACGAAGTCGGGGACCCACACAGCGACGGCGGTTAGCAAAGCGCTGAGCCTTCTCTTGTGACAACGTCAAATTGTCCACCACATGGTTCCAAATCTGCTGCAACCTATCCACCACAGAATCCACCCCAGGACAGTCAGAAGGCTCAACCTGACCTGAGGAAAAACGAGGATGAAAACCAGAATTGCAATAAAAAGGCGAAACCAAAGTAGCAGAACTAGCCCGATTATTGAGGGCGAACTCAGCCAATGGCAAAAAAGTCACCCAATCATCCTGATCCGCAGAAACAAAACATCTCAGATAAGTCTCCAAGGTCTGATTAGTTTGTTCGGTTTGGCCATTCGTCTGAGGATGGAAGGCCGATGAAAAAGATAATTCAATGCCCATCTTAGCACAAAAGGACCGCCAAAATCTGGACACAAACTGGGATCCTCTGTCAGACACAATATTCTCAGGAATACCATGCAAACGAACCACATTCTGAAAAAACAGTGGAACCAAATCGGAGGAGGAAGGCAGCTTAGGCAAGGGCACCAAATGGACCATTTTAGAAAAACGATCACAAACCACCCAGATAACAGACATCTTCTGAGAGACTGGAAGATCCGAAATAAAATCCATGGAAATATGCGTCCAAGGCCTCTTCGGGACAGGTAAAGGCAAAAGCAGTCCACTGGCACGAGAACAGCAAGGCTTGGCCCGAGCACAAATCCCACAGGACTGCACAAAGGAACGCACATCCCGCGACAAGGAAGGCCACCAAAAGGACCTAGCCACCAAATCCCTGGTACCAAAAATCCCAGGATGACCCGCCAACACCGAAGAATGAACCTCGGAAATGACTCTACTGGTCCATCTATCCGGGACAAACAGTCTCTCCGGTGGACAACGGTCAGGTCTATTGGCCTGAAATTCCTGCAGTACCCGTCGCAAATCAGGGGAGATGGCAGACAAAATCACCCCCTCTCTGAGTTCACCAGCCGGTTCAGAAACTCCCGGAGAGTCAGGCACAAAGCTCCTAGAAAGAGCATCAGTCTTCACGTTCTTCGAACTCGGAAGGTATGAAACCACGAAATCGAAACGGGAGAAAAACAGCGACCATCGAGCCTGTCTAGGATTTAGCCGTTTAGCAGACTCGAGATAAGTCAAATTCTTGTGATCCGTCAAGACCACCACACGATGTTTGGCTCCCTCCAGCCAATGTCGCCACTCCTCAAATGCCCATTTCATTGCCAACAACTCCCGATTACCAACATCATAATTCCGCTCGGCAGGCGAAAACTTTCTTGAAAAGAAAGCACATGGCCTCATCACAGAGCCATCAGAGCTTCTCTGTGACAAGACAGCCCCAGCTCCAATCTCAGAAGCATCAACCTCGACCTGGAAGGGCAGAGACATCCGGCTGACGCAAGACAGGAGCCGAAGAGAACCGACGTTTGAGCTCCTGAAAGGCCTCCACGGCCGCAGGAGACCAATTCATCACATCAGAACCCTTCTTGGTCAAATCCGTCAAAGGCTTAACCACACTGGAAAAATTAGTGATGAAGCGACGGTAAAAATTAGCAAAACCCAAGAACTTCTGAAGACTCTTTACCGATGTAGGTTGAGTCCAGTCATAAATAGCCTGGACCTTGACTGGATCCATCTCAATGGTAGAAGGAGAAAAAATAAAGCCCAAAAAGGAAACCTTCTGGACTCCGAAGAGACATTTAGAGCCCTTCACAAACAAGGCATTGGCTCGCAGGACCTGAAATACCATCCTGACCTGCTTCACATGAGACTCCCAATCATCAGAAAAGACCAAAATATCATCCAGGTACACAATCATAAACCTATCCAGATATTCTCGGAAGATGTCGTGCATGAAGGACTGGAACACAGAAGGGGCATTAGAAAGCCCAAAAGGCATCACCAAGTACTCAAAATGGCCTTCGGGTGTATTGAATGCTGTTTTCCATTCATCGCCCTGCTTTATACGCACAAGATTATACGCTCCACGAAGATCTATCTTGGTGAACCAACTGGCCCCCCTAATCCGAGCAAACAGATCGGACAACAGTGGCAAAGGATACTGAAATTTGACCGTGATGTTATTTAGAAGGCGATAATCTATACAGGGTCTCAGAGAACCATCCTTCTTGGCCACAAAAAAGAACCCCGCACCCAAAGGGGACGAGGACGGGCGAATATGCCCCTTCTCCAAAGACTCCTTGATATAACTCCGCATAGCAGCATGTTCTGGTACCGACAAATTAAAAAGTCGTCCCTTAGGGAACTTACTACCAGGAATCAAATTTATGGCGCAATCACAATCCCTATGAGGAGGTAGGGCACTGGACTTGGGCTCATCAAATACATCCTGGTAGTCCGACAAAAATTCAGGGATTTCAGAAGGAGTAGAAGAAGCAATAGACACTAAAGGAGCATCGCCATGAATCCCCTGGCAACCCCAACTTGACACAGACATTGCTTTCCAATCCAGGACTGGATTATGAGCCTGCAGCCATGGCAGACCTAACACGACAACATCATGCAAATTATGTAACACAAGAAAGCGAATCACCTCCTGATGTGCAGGAGTCATGCACATGGTCACTTGAGCCCAGTACTGAGGTTTATTCTTGGCCAATGGCGTGGCATCAATTCCCTTTAGTGGAATAGGGAATTGCAAAGTCTCCAAGATAAAACCACAGTGCTTGGCAAAAGACAAATCATCAAATTCAGGGCAGCACCTGAATCCACAAAAGCCATAACTGAGTAGGATGACAGAGAGCAAATCAAAGTAACAGACAAAATGAATTTAGGCTGTACAGTACCAATGGTGACAGACTTAGCGAAGTTTTTTATGCGCTTAGAACAATCTGAGATAACATGAGCAGAATCACCACAGTAAAAGCACAACCCATTCTGACGTCTGTGATTTTGCCATTCAATTCTGGTCAGAATCCTGTCACATTGCATAGACTCAGGCTTCTGCTCAGAAAATACCGCCAGATGGTGCACTGGTTTGCGCTCCCGTAAGCGCCGATCAATCTGAATGGCCAAAGACATTGACTCATTCAGACCCGTAGGCGTGGGGAACCCCACCATAACATCCTTAATGGCTTCAGAAAGACCCTTTCTGAAAATCGCTGCCAGGGCACACTCATTCCATTGAGTGAGCACAGACCATTTCCTAAACTTCTGACAGAAAACCTCTGCTTCATCCTGACCCTGGGAGAGAGCCAGCAAAACCTTTTCTGCTTGGTCTACCAGATTAGGTTCCTCATAAAGCACTCCAAGCGCCAGAAAAAACGCATCCACATTTTGCAATGCAGGATCTCCCGGCGCCAGAGAGAATGCCCAATCTTGAGGGTCACCACGCAACAAAGAAATAATAATTTTAACTTGCTGAACCGGATCACCAGAGGAACGAGGTCTCAGAGAAAGGAATAATTTGCAATTATTTTTAAAGTTCAAAAACCTAGATCTGTCTCCGGAGAACAGCTCAGGAATAGGTATCTTAGGCTCTGACATAGGACTGCGGACTACATAATCCTGAATGCCTTGTACCCTAGCAGTGAGATGATCCACACTAGAAGACAGACTCTGAAGGTCCATAGCTGCAGCTGAATTCTGAACCACCCAGAGATTAAGGGGAGGAGAGAGGCTAGACACACTGCAGAGGAAAAAAAAAATGAACTCAGGATTTCTCTTATCCCTCTTTTGCGATGCATTAACTCTTTATCGGCCTGCTGTACTGTTATGATCCGGTGGTAGGATCACCAAACTGACCTGATAGGTAAACCTGAATAGAAGGACAAGCTCCGGGAATGTGGAACTATAACGACCGCAATCCTGATCCTATCCACACACACTAAAGGCAGCCGTGGAGCGTTACCTAAAAACCTAGACGCCTCTTCACAGCCTGAGAAACTAGCTACCCCTAGAGAGAAAGCAAAGCCTCACTTGCCTCAGAGAAATAACCCCAAAGTTTAGACAGCCCCCCACAAATAATAACGGTGAGTTAAGGGGAAAATACAAACGTAGGAATGAAAAACAGGTTTAAGCAAATGAGGCCCGCTAACACTAAATAGACAGAAGATAGCAGGGATCTGTGCGGTCGGTACAAAAACTATCCACGCAGAAGGTACAAGAACCCCCACACCGACTCATGATGTGAGGGGCGCACTTCTGCTCCCCAGAGCTACCAACAAGCGAAAAATCACATATAAGCAAGCTGGACTGAACACATCATATACTGAGAAACATATTCAAGGAAACAATGAGCAAAAAGAACTAGCAAGACTTAGCTTCTCAGAAATAGACAGGTCACCAGGAAAATCCAGGCGAGGTCAGAACCAGTACTGAATACAACGACAGCAGGCAACAAGTAAAGGTCCAGGTGGAGTTAAATAGGAACCAGCATAGCAGGAAATGAGGCAGCTGAGCCGAGCTCCAGACCCGCAGTATCGCTAAAGGCCACCAGAGGGAACCCAGACGGAATTCACAACACTACGCACAGTAGGATGGTCTCACGCAACCCAAAACAATTAATGATGTCCTCACAGTGACTGATGATGCGGCCACAGTAACCCCAAACACAGTATGAGGCTTCCACGGTAACCCCAAATACAATATATTGCCTCTTACAGTATAATGGCCCCCACAGCACCCACGCACATTATAATGGATCTCCACAGCCCTGCACAGTATCATGACCCTCCACAGAGTATTTTATTGCAATAGTTCCCCTATATGGCCATGTGGTCTGCCTCTATTAGATAGTGTAAAGGGACCTTACACAGGCAGATTTTCTTCCCAAATCAGTTGATAGTAATTATTTATCTCCATATACCAGGTGCATTTGGATCGTTAGCAGGGCCGGCGTTAGGGGAAGATAAACTAGGCACCCACTCCCCCAGTGGCCCCTATCCAGTTGCGCGCTACTAATAGCAACACACCACGGGGCTGCCATGGGGCCCATTAGGGGGCCTAGTGTCGGCTCCACCCCCCCGCATCATGCATTCAACTGTATCAGCATCAAAAATGGCATGTCTTGTACTATATGGAGGTGCATTGTACAATATGTAGGACTATGGGATGCATTACACAATATTGAGGACTCTGGGGAGTGTAGTATACTATATGGAGGCCTTTGAGGGGTGTATTATACTATATGGAAGATTTGGGGGAGTGTATTATACTATGTGGTGGACTCTGGGGTGCATTATACTAAATGGAGGAATATTGTAAGTGTAATATATTATATGAAGGACCATGGGGAGTGTATTATACTATGTGGAGGACTATGGGGCACATTATACTATGTGGAGGACTATGGGGCACATTATACTATATGGAGGACTATGGGGTGTGCATTATACTCTATGAACGACGATGGGATGCTTTATACTATGTAGAGGACTATGGGATGCATTATACTAAACGAGCATAATGCTATTCATTGGGTGATTGGATTGTTTATGCCAGAACAAAAATCATTGTTCTCAGCAGCACATCGCCGGTATAAACTGCAGATGTGCTGCTGATAACATGATACTGTATGGGGACAGATTGAACTACTAGTGATCGCTCAGTGCCCGTGATTCTTCCTCAGTGTAAAGAGGCCAGGAAGCAAGCGTTGAATGACGTCAATACTGTCGATATCATTCGTTTAGCGGCCTGAAGTCAGCACATGTAAAGGCAACCGAAATGTTCCTGTGTGATGGTGCAATATGTGAGCATTTTGGGCCCCACTTTGTCTAAAACCGGCCCTGATCGTTAATGCACTCTTTTGCTTTCATACAGTTTAATTATTATCGGCAGCACATTCCTGTTTATTATATAGGGAGATGTACTGGTGACAATTGATGATTTTAATGTCCTCATAGAAAATACAATCAAATGACAAACCAGCATTTTCTCATTTCTCATTTGGTTGGCAGGCATGTTTGAACGAGTCAGAGAAAATAACATTTGTCTGACCGATATCGGGCACTGTAAATGGACCTGTCCTTTCCAATAACTACACAACATGACAATCTGCACACACACAGATAACAATTACCAGAAATAAAAAGAGAGCGAGTCACAACTTGGCAACTAATTAGTTATCTTCAAAGCAAATACAACTGAGACAAAAGAAACAGAGAGACGCTGAGATTTTAACATTTCCTTGGCACCTTGGGCATTCATCCTGCACTCTGCAAAGGAAATCTAACACGCACACGTTCAGTATTTTTCGCGGTTTTTTTCGCTATAAAAACGTGATAAAACCGCGAAAAAAACGCTTACATAAGCCTCCCATTATTTTCAGTGTATTCCGCATATCTTGTGCAAATGTTGCATTTTTTTCCGCGAAAAAATCGCATTGCAGAAAAAAAAGCAACATGTTCATTAAATTTGCGGAATTGCGGGGATTCCGCACAACTAGGAATGCATTGATCTGCTTACTTCCCGCATGGGGCTGTGCCCACCATGCGGGAAGTAAGCAGATCATGTGCGGTTGGTACCCAGGGTGGAGGAGAGGAGACTTTCCTCCACGGACTGGGCACCGTATAATTGGTAAAAAAAAAAGAATTAAAATAAAAAATAGTCATATACTCACCTTCGATGGCCCCCGCAGTCTTCCCACCTCTCAGGTGCATGCTGCCGCTTCCGTTCCTATAGCTGGTATGTGTGAAGGACCTTCGATGACGTCGCAGTCACATGACCGCGATGACGTCGCGGTCACGTGACCGCGACGTCATCGAAGGTCCTGCACACACACCATCTATAGGAACGGAAGCCGCTGAGGAGTTCGGCTGTCTGCAGAAGGTGAGTATAACCATTTTTTTTTATTTTTTTTTAATTATTTTTAACATTCTATCTTTTACTATTGATGCTGCATAGGCTGCATCTATAGTAAAAAGTTGGTCACACTTGTCAAACACTATGTTTGACAAGTGTGACCAACCTGTCAATCAGTTTTCCAAGCGATGCTACAGATCGCTTGGAAAACTTTAGCATTCTGCAAGCTAATTACGCTTGCAAAATGCTAAAAAAAAACGCGAAGAAAACGGGAAAAAAACGCAAAAAGAAACATGCGGATTTCTTGCAGAAAATTTCCGGTTTTCTTCAGGAAATTTCTGCAAGAAATCCTGACGTGTGCACATACCCTGAATGTTTTGTTTGTACTAATTACAAATTGGGGAAGTTCAGTAGGAAGCGGAGAAAGCATACGATCAATTAGTAATCTGTCAGTAAATATTGTTTCTTCTTTGCATAGATGATGATTTAATGTCGGTTATTATTAATAGTCTGGCTGAATCCAGTGATATCTTGTCATTAATGGCTGTGTTTAATACCATATAGCTACACAGGTGAAGCTAACCTAAGGGGCATTTACACTGCTCAGTAATCCTTCAGAGTCTAACATTAACGACCCATCATTCACAATAATTGTGCAATGGGTTTTCAGGGGGACCAATCTCCTCATTAGCTTTTTGCTAATATTGTATTTCAACATTACCATATACAGATGTACGCCTTCATTTCCACCATAGATTTCAGTTACATCATTCTTTTGGGGGGGTGATCCTATAAGTAGGACCTATCAGCTCTCCGTACAAGTCTGTCTGTTTTAGTAAAGTATTTAATAAATACTTGTATCCCTATAATATAACAATACCCGAGCGTAGATTCTAAGAATGTTCTTAGAATGTAACTTCTCCGAATTGTTCTGTTCCCGTTATTCCTTCTAAAACTCTACAAAAAAAAAAGTTGAAAATTGGGTGTTACCACTCGTAGATGTGTCCCTGCATAATTCACGTGTCTAATCAGGGCTGAAAGTATCACATTGCTTTCGGATACACTTTTTTGACAAGGAAAATGGTAACACCCAGTAGTTAATGCATTCATACATAATCAGGGGTAAATAAAGAGCAGCACAATATAGAGATTTGTGAAAAACATCCTCCTGAATTGTTATATCATGAAAAAAAGTTATTTACTCTAACAGATGATAGGACTGGTTACAGGTCCTAGTTAAGTATTCTCAATTATATATGTTTTTATTATTTTCAATTATTTTTCCTGTGAGGAGGATAGAATCCACTTTTACTAAGGCTATGTTCACACGCTGCATTTTTTCCACAGGCAAAACCTGCTCTCTTGGCAGTGAAGAAGCTGCTTACAATAGGCAGGTTTTGCTGTGCTTTTTGCTGCCTATTTCCTGCGTTTTTGCATGCTGATAAAGTTTAGTGCTCCCAAAAAATTCAGGATGCAACTTTGGTACGGTTTTTACACCAAAAACACGGCAAAACCTGATACCTGCGTTTTTGTTGTGCTTTTGCTGAAAAAACGCTGAAGGAAGTGACGTGTTGCAGTTTGGGAAAAAAAGCAGCCGTTTTCCAACTCAGTCAGGAAAAAAAATGATGGGTGTGCATGCGATTTCTGAAATCTCATAGCTTTTGCAGGTACTGTAAAACACAGCTTAAAATTGGCGCAAAAAAAGCAGCAAAAGTGCAAGGTGTGAATATAGCCTAAGACTTACACAGACAAGGTCAATTCTCATGGGAAATCAATAAAGTTATGACTTTCATGATACTGAGTGCTTTAAAGAAGAAATCTCATTAAGTTCTTTTTATTAAATGTGAGAGAGGCCGTACTGGGCCATTGGCCCCTTTAAGAGAAGCCGACATGATAAGGAGACGTGGAAATATAGGAGCGAATAAGGTTGGAAAGAAATTAGGGGGTGGATGGTACTTTGAGTTAGGTTGGAGTGATGAGGTCACAGGGGGGAGGGGGCAGAGGCAGGCTTAAGGGGACAGTATAAAAATGGGAAGCCATAGTAGTGGGGCATCCATTTTAGGTACCCCCCGGTTAAGTTACAAAGCTTAGTGGTATCTGGTGAAGATGGAGGTAGAGGCCTTGCTCCAACGCTTGAGGGATGCGGCAGGCACTCAAGCAACGGAATGGCTGCAGACATCTATCAGCAGCCTGTTGCAGGGGTCGGCGGCGGGAGCTTCTCAGGCTCCATCAGATGGCAGACGGCTACGGAGATCCAGGCCTCCGGCGTGCCTGAGTCCAGATGCCAACCCCGGGGACCCTCCTTTTTCTGACGTAGGCCGGTGGCGCCTCGTCAGAGTGCCGGGAGGAATCCAACGAGACGGCGGGGCCTACAACAGGGGGAGGAGTCGGCCTCCCTTGCGTCGGTGATTGACCAGCAGAGGATGTCGGGACCCGGGACGGCGGGCGCCTGCGCGGCAGCAGGGCCTGCTCTGCTGAGAGGCAAGCAGGAATCGTGGAGGCGGGGGCCTTATCGGGCGGCCCCTTAGTGTAGGGAAAACAACGGGCGGCAGCCAGCCGGCTCAGGTTTCAGCGCGCTGCCAGCAGCAACGCTGGATAGAAGGCAGCGGGGGAGCTCAGGCCCAAGGGGTGGGCGGCTCAGATGTCCTATGTGGGATGCGGGCAGCAATCAGCTGCCTCGGTCAGCGATTCCGGACACCTGACACAGGCGACTGGGGGATCATCATGAGGAGAGCACAGTGTGACTGGAGTCACAGCCAGCACAGTAACGGCTTCATGGGTCCCTGGTCAGGCAGCCACAGCATCAGCTGAAGGGATTCGACAGCTTGGCATACAGGGAGACCCTGAAGCTATGGAAAGAGCAGAAGATTGATTCAGGATTGGAGCAGGACAAATTCACCAGGAGTCGGGATCTACGGCTGGTGGGTTCACAGCACCCAGGCAGGTGAGAGCAAACATGTTTTTTCCTTTTAATCCCTGCTTACCTTCTTTTGTGGGTATGGGTAGGGAGGCATTTTCGGGGGGGGGGGGGGGTGAGCTGGGGCATGGGCTTAATATTACATGGTATTAGGGATTTAGCCATGTTGTTGGGGTCTGGGGGTGTTCAGGGGGGGCTTCTGCATCAGCAGCATGGCTGGGGGATTCAAGTTCGTTTATGGGTGTCAGAGGCACTTTTGGAACTGGGGGAACGAGTAATTTAGTTATTGATACTAGTGGTACTCCCTCTTTGGCCGGTGGGGGTAAGGTACCCGGGGCTACCACTGTTGTGGATGACTCGGCGAGTACTAGCCAGAATGTGGGAACAGGTGGCGAAAAAGAGAAAGATGCGGTACGACTGGATGACGCAGCGAAGGGGGAAGTATGTATGTTTATAGGGTCCGCTGGGGGCTCATTTAAAACAAGAGGTGAGAGATATAATATGGAAAGGCGAATATATCGAGATATTTTCTTTGTTGCCATTAGAGCATTTTAATCTTGATAGGGTTAGGAAGGAGGATTCTAAGAAGGAAGACGAGGAGAGGAAGAGGTATCGATTGATCCCTATAACTTTCTCTAATTGGTTACAAGCGTTCGCCATTCTAGCTAGTGTAATTGGGGAGAAGGCCCCTCAAATTGTTCAGGTCGTTTTTGTAATATGGACACTATAGGTGAGGCTTACAGGGTTTATGGGGGTCAGGGCTGGTTGAGATATGATGAACAATTTCATCAGCGCAAGGCGGTTCGGCCCAGTATCAGAAGGGACCACAACGATAAGCCTTGTGGATGAAGGTGATGGTTCCATCTAGGGTAAATCAAAGTGGTCAGCCTTTTCAAGGGCACACTGGGGGTTCAGGACAGTCAGGACACTCAGTGGCTATGCAAAAAGGACTGTGTTTTGAATTCAATGAGGGAAACTGTAGATTTCGGGAAAAATGTAAATTCAAGCATGAATGTTCAGTTTGTGGGGGGACACACGGGGCCACAAAATGTTTTAGAGGGGGAAGGCAGAAGGGAGGAGATACAATTGAAAATAGGGGAGACCCCGGTACGACTGTACTAGATGGAGGTATATCTAAATAGGTATCCTGACGTGGCAGCGGCGTTGTTATTGAAGGATGGGTTTAAGGAGGGTTTTAGAATTCCGTTTGTTGAAGTTAGGTTGTCGGAAAAGAATTTAAAGTCGGCTTTGCAGTTTCCGGATGTGGTTTCAGAAAAGTTACAAAAGGAGGTCACCTTGGGTAGGATGGCTGGTCCGTTTGCGGTGGCTTTCCTCAGTAATCTGAGGGTATCTCCACTTGGTGTAGTTCCAAAGAAAGAGCCCAATAAGTTCAGACTTATCCATCATTTATCGTTTCCAAAGAGGTTGTCGGTAAACGATGGGATCGACCCCCAGTTGTGTTCGGTCTTGTATACGTCGTTTGATGCAGCTGTGGATTGGGTCAAGTTATGCGGAAAAGGGGCATTGCTAGCAAAAACGGATATTGAAGATGCATTTCGTTTGTTGTCAGTACATCCGGAGCATGCACTTGTTGGGTTGTTTTTGGGATGGGGGATTTTTCGTGGATCGTTGTCTCCATGAGATCGTGTGCTTATTTCGAAACCTTTAGTACGTTTTTGGAGTGGGTGGTTAAGGATGTATCTAGTTTGAATTATTGTATCCATTATCTTGATGACTTCTTATTCATTGGTCCGGCTCAGACAGCCGATTGTTCAATTTTACTGCATACTATGGAGAGAATGTCAAAAAAGTTTGGGATTCCGTTAGTGGATGATAAGACAGTTGGGCCAGTTGTTTCTTTGAGTTTTTTTAGGAATCGAGATTGACACATTGGCAATGGAATGTAGTTTGCCTGAAGAAAAAGTGACGGCTTTGAAGGAAGAGGTGGGAAAAGCGGTGAGTTCACGGAAATTAACTCTGAAGGAGTTACAGTCTTTGTTAGGCAAGCTGAATTTTGCTTGCAGGATCTTGCCGATGGGGCGTGCTTTTTGTCGGCGACTATCGTTGGCAACGGTGGGGGTGAAATCCCCTTTGCATTTTATCAGACTTAAAAAAGAGATGAAAGAAGATTTAAAGGTGTGGGCACATTTTCTGGAAGAATATAACGGTCGTTCCATTTGGATTCGGCCAGTAGTGGATACCGATGTTCTGGGTTTTTTCATCAGTTTGGATGAAAAGCGAGGTTTTGGTCTTTACTTCCAAGGTAATTGGATGGTGGCAAATTGGCCTCAGGCATGGCTAGAGTTGGGGGCCTGTTGAGGGAAGATGTGGACGTCTATGTCGATAAGGTTGTGGTTCGTTCATCTAAAACAGATGTGAATGGTAAAGGTTGTAGAGGGGTATTGTTTAGGGTTCGCGGCTCTCCTTTGTGTCCGGTGGTTTACGTGAGTAACTTTATGAAGCATGATGGGTCATTAAGGGACCCCTTGTTGGTACATGAGGACGGCTCTTTTTTGTCTCGATTCCAGTTTATAGCAGTGTTCAGACATTGATTCCAAACAATTCCAAACACTGGAATCAGGGGGCATCCCAGCTGCAGCTTATGGCGGTCATTCGTTCAGGATTGGGGCAGCATCAGAAGCTGCTAGATTTGGCTTGAGTGAGGAGGTTGTGAAGAGGATTGGGCATTGGGAATCAGTGAGATTTCGGTCGTATGTTCGTCCAAATCTGGTTTGGGACTTAGCGGCTATGTTTTTCTAATTTGCAGTCTTAAATAGGGTTTTGTTTTTTCCCTTTCTTTTTCTATTACAGAGCATCATCAACGGTTACCGTAATTTGGATAATGAGACACTCGTTCGTCTTCTGGGCGGCGTTGAGGGCAGCAGTGTGCCTGGCTGGGTGACAATTGGGTTTTCCTCTGGAATCAGCGACCCTGCGGTGGATTGGTAAAAGAGGAACGGTTTGGGGGCAATTCTCACCTGAATTTCATCGTTTTGTTCGGTTGGACCGGGTTCCTGATATAGTTGTTATACATTTAGGAGGGAATGATCTAGGTAAGAGGCCCTGTAGAGAGTTAATAAAAGACATTAAGTTTGATATGTTGAGGCTATGTGCGATGTTTCCAAAAGTTGTGGTGGTTTGGTCCGATATTGTTCCGCGGAAGGTCTGGCGAGGATCGAGATCGGTGATAGGGGTTAATAAAGCAAGGATTAAAGTGAATAAGGCGGTTTCTCGCTTTATGGGGAGGAATGGTGCAGTGGTCGTACGTCATGTGGATTTGGAATCAGGTGAGGGAGCTTTTTGGAGAGCGGATGGCGTCCATTTAAACGCGGTAGGCACGGATATCTGGTGCTTGGCCATACAAGAAGGCATCGAGACAGCTTTAAAAGGAGGGACATAAATGTTTGAGGGGTCAGAACATTTATGCTGGTGGCGTGGGGGGAAGGTCCTCAAAGTTGGTGGAAATGGAAATGGTAGATTGGTAGAGGGGGGCATCTCACGAGGTCCTGAACTCCCCTGGGTAAGGTATTTTGGGGGATCGTGTGTGGGGAAGGGTTAAGGAATAAATTAAGTAGCATCTGAAGCTACTATAAGTCATGGATACCCTTCTGTCAAGAGAGGCTGTACTGGGCCATCAGCCCCTTTAAGGGAGGCTGACATGACAAGGAGACGTGGGAACACAGGAGCGAATAAGGTTGGAAAGAAATTAAGGGGTGAATGGCACTTTGAGTTGGGTTGGAGTGATGAGGTCACAGGGGGGAGAGGGCAGAGGCGGGCTTAAGGGGACATTTTATAAAGGGGAAGCCATATTAGTGGGGCATCCATTTTAGGTACCCACCGGTTAAGTTACAAAGACTCTCCGGCTCACTCTATACCTATGTGTGAGCCAGAAGTCTCTTTTATAATGCAATCCTATGGGGGTCATTCCATATCAAGTGAACCAATGATTTTTACCACTATATTTTTAATTCTTTTGAGATTTTGTTATTTGGTAATAGGGTGTCAGAGAATGCAAAATGTGAAGAAGAAAAAATTCTAGATTTTTTTTTTTATTTTTTATTGATTTTCAAAGTTCGGAAAAAGTGCGAATTTCGGTGTTGCCTGCCTTTACATTTCTCCCCATAACTCAGGCTAGAAAAGAGATAGAGAAACAAAATAAACACCATTCTACTCAGAACTGCACAGGCTTTCACCAGATATGTCACAAGAGTATCTTTGATAATATTTTACCTATGCGAACGCAAGCGCAAAACTTTAAAACGCATTTCCGAAAAAAACGTTTAATTTAACAATTTCAAAAACTGCACATGTGCCTGCTATGCTCCTAGCCACATCTGTACCAAAAAACATGTTGGGATCGTGATGGGATCATATTTTAAAAAATAAGACTATTACAGTGTCAGTTCAAAAATCTTGATTTCAGATCTGTTCAGCCTGTGGTCTAACAGTGTGGGGTCTAGATTTACCAAATAATCCATGATTGTTAGATATTCCTGTATTATTTTATTATGTTACCACATAGAAGCAGGAGAGGACAGAGGAGAAGCTTTGTTAGGGCTGAGGATGAACAGGGGTAGACGGTGACTGCAGAGCAGATGACAGGCCGGCAGCTCCAGCCTCCACAGACCGTATTCACACCAAATCTTATCACCCAGGCAACTCCTCAAATGGAGGGAGAAAAATATTCTTAACATCCAGTTCATGTATTGTACAAACCAGGACTACGAAGAGGAGGAGAGTTTGTTATATTGGTTACAGGAAGCAGAACCCATCACAGGGACTCGGCAATACCGGACTGTCATCCCATGTAGTGGAAATAAAGACAGTGACGTCCATGAGGTGATAGAAGGCAGCACAAGATCGGCCATGGATGACATAACTGGCTATGTGACCTGTGAATATGATCGGCGCTGGTGGCGGCTACTGGACTCTCCAAAGATTGTGAAAATGAAGACGTAGAAGTGACTTTTCTGCACCTTCTGGTCCAGCGCCGTCCCTTGTGTATCCAAGAAAATCAGACATTGTAAAAGTGAACAAAAATCAGATATAACTCAGGTGGAGCCGAGCACCATGACAGCCGCACATACTCTGACACAGAAGGAGACGGCCATTGCTAGTGAGCGCTTATGGGCAAGATGGCATTTCACCCACTAGAAGGGACACATTGATGATAACAGGCCAGTGTAAAAACCTACTATTAATTGTTTGATTAGTTCATATTTTATAGTACGAGGATTTAACTACTAGACTATTCTTCTTAAACACTTCATAAATGACAGGTTTAGTGATATAGTAGAAAAAAAATTGTTCCATGTATAAATAGGTGGTAGAAATATTGGTTCTTTTAATCTTGTTTTTAACATATAATTAGGATCAGACTATTTAGAAAACCACACTTGAGGATGTGATCACCTTTTATCTTTTGGCTTGTTCAATGAATTCAGGTTTAAAATGCTGAGCAGGTTGTTATGATGATTAAGATGTATTTATTCTGGCACTTCAGTAGTTGTTTTTTGTGTTTCTTTATTGTTACATATAAATGTTGAATGCAATAAGTTGTAATTTGAAAAGAAAAAAGGAAGAAACTCACACAAACATAAAATCAGATGATTCAAGGCTTAAAAAAAAAATACAAATTTGATAGATCCCAAGTTGAATCCCTGTACAAATATAAACAAGGACACGAGTAACACACATGCATGTTTTCACAATTTTAAAACATATGTTTTTTTCACAATTGCGCATCAAAATTTTTAATTTCATTTCTCCAAAACAAAATATAAAGAAACATAGTCTTGTGACATATCAAATGAAAGCCAGTACCGTTCTGAGAAAAATCATGCCTCTCCCACCTCTATATCTTACTTCTAGCCCGAGATATGATACAAAATGTAAAGCCATACCAGGCCAAAATCCGCGCTTTTTCAAAACTTTAAAAATCTGTAAAAAAATAACTGATGAAGAAAAAAATTCTAAACTTTTAATTTGTAATTAACTAAAGTTTAACTTCATAAAAACAAAAAATAAAAAAAATCTAAAGACGTAAGGTAAAAAAAATATTCATATTTGGATCACTTGATATGGAATGACCCATGGAGCCACGATCTGATGCTTATAGCCTAACACTGTAAAAGTCACTTCCAGGTCATGCAGAGCAGCAGAGCAGTGACGTCACTGAGAAGAGGAGCAGAATGGCACTGGACACCGAAATATGTGACTATTTCTTACCATCTTTACAGTTACCCATTAACATCATTGTAATATTGTTCTATCCACTGGCTGACACGGTACAAAGATATATTTTTCCTGTAACAAATTATAGTATACCTAAAGAGCAGAAGAAGAGTGTACAAACTCCATGTTTCTTAAGATACAAATTAAACCTAGTACTACAGTATAGCAGTCCAGCCCATCTCGGCCATAGTGTCATCCATATGACCTCACAAACCAGCACCATTAAAAGGATCAATTACTCTCAGTTAAGATCTGATATTAACTCTGGAGACCAAGGTGTACCCTGAGAGTGAACTTGATTTTTTCTGTACCTGAAGTACATGTGCTCCTAGCCAGGTTTAAAATCAAATAGAACAGGGCTGGGAAGGAACACACAGTACAGTACGTCTAGACATGATTTATACTTATAAAACAAAGGCAGTGTGTTATTCAGGAAACTAGTTCAGGAAAGTTAGGGAACTGTTAAAAGTAATTGAAGAAAATGCTTCAAAAATCAGAAATCTTGATAACTCTAGATGAAACCATATTTATATTACAGCATTGGCATTGGACTGTTTCTTTACTGTTCAGTGTTTGTCTGATGAGCAGCACTGATGTCAGCATTATCTTCAGGGAATATACGGTAAGATCAGCAGTATTTGTACTGTGTATGTGATCTCCACATGCACAGTCATACTCTGTCAATCACTGAGCAGAACCGCCCACTGGACTCATAGGCATCCAAGAGATTTAAATAAATAAAACGCAAGTTTTATGAAAATTTTCCTACAAAATGTATACGGTACTTATCTGCTCTATAACATCTTGCCTGCCTTTTGGCTAAAATCAAGTGTGGTATCATGTGAAAGGACGGTTGTAGCTCCTAATGCTGAATCGTGTGTCAGTCAGTCCGGGGGGGGGGGGGGATGGTGATAGCTGCCGCCCACTATGCACACAGTGGTGACTGAAGCCGTGCCGGCCCACTCATATGATTGCATAGGGGTGGAATAAAATTAATTTCCTCCCAGAAATGGGGCACCGGGCAGGTTCAGGACACTATTAACCTGCAGATTAACCCCATATCTGCTGATAAATAGCGCTTTTTACATGACAGGTTCCCTTTAAGGCTTCTTACCATAGTGGTAATCAAATCTAGGTGTCACAGGCAGGAATAGCGAGAAGTCCTATCGCTATGGCTGCATCGTATCATTAGTTACTGTTAGTGATGAGTGAATGTGCTATCATATTATCTGAGCATGCTAGGGCGTTATTTGAGTATTTCAGGCGTGCTCGAATAATATGTTCGAGTCCCCACGCCTACATGTCTCGTGGCTGTTAGACAGACGCAACACATGCGGGGGATTCTCTAACAAACAGACAATCCTTGCATGTGTTACAGCTAACAGCCACGAGACATGCGGGCACTGGAACTCGACCATAGTATTCGAGCACGCCCAAGATACTCCATAACACAATATCAGAACACGTTCACTCATCACTACACTGAAATTGCATATGAAAAACCATAAGTCTGTGATATCAAATATCCAGACCAAGAAGAGTTCTATGACTATAAAAAGTTCAACATTTTTATTTAGATTGCATGTTAAAAACTTACAATAAAATCATTATCATACAAGGTTTTTGCCTTTATAAGACAAGTAGTACAAGGAAGTATATGTAAAAATAGGACACATTAATAATAAGTGCTAGTGCAGTAAAGTGTTCCTATTAGTGATGAGGGAGTGTGCTCGTTACTCGAGTTTTCCGAGCATGCTCGGGTATTCTCTGAGTATTTTGGCCGTGCTCGGAGATTGTTTGTGTCCCTGCAGCTGCATGATTTGCGGCTGTTAGACAGCCTGAACACATGCTTGTTAGGGAATCCCCACATGTATTCAGGCTGTCTAGGAGCCACAAATCATGCAGCTGCAGCGACAATAACATAATCTACGAGCACGCCCAAGATACTCGGAGAACACCCGAGCATGTGAAAGAGGATGAACCGGACCAGGGGTATCTCTTTGGAGTCGGTACCGAAACTGTTGGGACTGTCACCATTGTTGCACGGGGGAAAGCTTCCTAGACTGTACTGACCTTTGCACTTGTCAGTAGGGGGCGGGTCAGGTATAAAAAGGGTGGCGCGCGGGAAGGAGCCAGGAGTTTCGGTGGGAAGACTGAGTGCGCAGCAGGGTGAGGTGCAGGACCGGAGAGCGCAGCATCTCGTGAGTAAAGTCCCACCCCAAGACATCCCAGTAATCACGTTCCCTGTACCCGAACGACAAACTTTGACCTGCCCGACGATCCCTGTGCTGGGAGGTGAGTCATACGTGATCCCCATTACTGCTACGTGCGCACACATTAGTTCAGCACCAGACACTGAGTCAGATCTTACCGACCCTTTACCCGCTGACAGTGCGGAGCAAGTCCAAGCTCCAGTGAAACCGCATAGAGAACTGATATTAGGACTGAGCCCAGTATCCAGGAACTGCGGGTGGGAGTACCCGACTTGTGAGACAAAGACGCTCTGCTCTCATCGAGGAACCAGACCTCCGTCTACCCAGGACTATTCCGAGACATCACGTGCCGCTGTTGTCGGTGCCATTGTTGGAGACCGAGGAGCTACAATCATGAAGCCGATAAACTTATCAGTCTATCTTTCTATTCCTTTTGCGAGCATTCTCCCTATACCTGTTTTCCCTGTTGCCCCTTTCCACTGCCCTATCCTCTCATAACCATTCCCTCCCTGCGTGGAGTTATATTTGTTAATAAATTTTGTTAACCCTTGATCTGCCTCCAGTTCGTGACGACACCCCGACTCCTGCATTATTACACATGCTTGGAAAACTCGAGTAACGAGCACACTCACTCATCACTAGTTTCTATATGTTTAACATTGTCCACAATTCTCACAAATCTCTTCTCTGTTAAACCACTCGCCTTATTGTCCGCAGTTGTACACCTCTTACAATTCTCCTCTAGTGAACTACAATGAAATAAGGGATAGTGAGTTTTTACCAGGTTATGAGGAGTGTATTGTTGACAATGGGGTTGGTACAGAGTGGTTGGTCTGGTCTGGTTGACCCTTTTGTCTTATAAAGCCAAAAACCTAATGATCTGCAGTTACCTGCAGGATCCTTATTTTTAATGATTTTATTATTATTTTTTAATATGCAATCTAGATAAAAATCTTGAACTTTTATTATAGTTATAGATCTTTTCTTGGTCTGGATATTCTGCATCGTATCATGCAGCGACAAATGTCACCAAGTATTCCTCCTAGCCTATAGTATTAGTACTGATTACTAATAAAGAACAATATGGGATAGATTCAGATGACAAGTGAGAACAAAATCTTTCCACTCTCCTGTATCAGAATGGGATAATTTTTTTTGTAAGTTTGTGTGACCCCAGTATAAGGCCATGTCCACACGTTCAGTATTTAGTCAGTATTTGTAAGCCAAAACCAAGACTGGGTGACGTGTTTCTACTATACTTTTCCTCTGATTGTTCCGATCTTGGTTTTTGCTTACAAATTCTGATGTAAAATATTGACCCAATACTGATAGTGTGAACGTGGTCTCAGTCTATGAAATCCAGGACAAAACTAGAGAGCCTTGTTGAGCCCCATAGACAATTCATAAAGTAATCTCTGCTCCACACAGCCGACACTGTACGATTCTGGCAGGTCACAAATCTGGACTCATGACGCCGAAGTGGACCAGAGGGCTGGTGAATAATGTAGAAGAAGGCGGTCAGTGAGTATGTTACTGTGCTCATTACACAGATATACATGATTGCTAACAGAAGGGGGAAATTGTAAAAAATGTACAGAGTGGTCCTTTAAATAACTCTGGAAATACATTACTGTAAATGCTTTAGCTCTACTCAGATTTCGTAACTTGGCAAGTTCCTGCAATGCTAATGCTAAAAACAAGCTGAGCACACAAGGGGGTTTCACATAAATAACAGAGCTGACAGTTCCTAAAAAACCCAAACCACTATTTAGGAATTGTCAACAAAGTCAGTGGTGTCATGTGTGACTTATATGACAGGGGTCAAGGTTTAAAACTGTGATTCCTCAACATCCTGTAGCCGCAAAGTGGCCAACAACTGTATAGACCGACTACACGAGAACAATCAGATGGTCCAACAAATAGCAAATAAAAGAGTCTATAAAGTCTACAGGCCAGCATATGATGGTGGAAAAAAAAGTTTACTTCTCAGCTATATTATTTGCAGATCTAATATTATTTTTACACACAGGACTAATAATAATATCAGAACATCCACAAGAGACAAATAGCAGAAAATGTCACTATAAGACAGGAGCATGACTATTGTGGAGCAGGGGATGAAGCACCCTAGCCCAAGAGCTTAGGAGGGCCCAAAATGTCCCTTTACGTGAAGACTCATGCTATTAAAGACCTGTGATAATTGGGGGCTCTATTGGAGATTTTGCATTGGATCCATGAGTTTAAAGTTATACAACTGCTATATTTACATATACGGTATATATCTATATATCTACATTGCTTAATGTCAGGAAAATGTCTTCAGACATTAAAAACAACTTCAGAAATGGCTTAAACTTATCGTACAGCATAAGTAGCAGCAATGTGCTAAGTAACTAACATCTGCCAATGTGGGGTCTGTAAAAGGCGTCACTGTTACACAATCCTCCCAGGTCCAGTGGCACATATCCATAGCTGCTAATGACGCCGTGTAGGGAGGTCATCATAAGTGATGAGCGAGTGTACTCGTTGCTCGGGTGGTCTCCGAGTATTTATGACTACTCGGAGATTAAGTTTTCATCGCCTCAGCAGCATGATTTACAGCTATTAGCCAGGTTGATTACATGTGTGGATTCCCTAGTAACCAGGCAACCCCCACATGTACTCAGCCTGGCTAATAGCTGTAAATCATTCAGCTGCTGCGATGAAAACTAAATCTCTGAACACTAACAAATACTCATAGGACACCCGAGCGTGCTTGGGAAAACCCGAGCAACGAGTATACTCGCTCATCACTAGTCATCATTACAATCATCAGATTTAAAGGGGAAAGAAGGAAAGTATTACCTGAAATGTTTTAGACAAGTTAAAAGGGTTTTCCACCATCAAAAAACGAGTGTATACTTTTAGTTATAAAGCTCCCTCTGCCTCCTTATAATAATAATTACTTACCCTATCTGGGTCCAGCATCAGTTCTTGTTTGCCACTCCGGTCTCTGCTTTGTGTATTAGCTGCAGTGGTGACATCACAACTACAGCGGACATAACCGCTGCAGTCAATCACTGAGCTCAGCGGCTCGTTACTACTAAATCAGCAATACACTGAGCTCAGTGACTGGCTGCAGCGGTAATGTGTGCTGTACTTGTGACATCACCACTGCAGCCAAAACACAGAAGCCAAAGTAGCAGTGGAGAGCCGGCAAAGGACCCAGGAGGTTAGGTACTATCGGAGTTTCTTGTTTTACAAGTATGCAATCATTTGGGCACTAGTTGTGGAAATCCCCTTTAATGTGATGATAAAGACAATGTGGTGTTATAACATACTGTATGCCAAGCAGAGAGACTCATTAATGTAAGCGCTTGAAAGGAAAACACCTAACTTATTGGATAATTTTGAAAAATACAAAATAACACAACACCCACAAATCCAGTACGGTACATGGATAGTTGGAATCATTCGGGTAGAACTGAGGCCTTATGCACACAGCAGCACAGGCTGCTCCTATGGTTCTAACATGGCAGGCTCTGTGCTGCCTTTTGTGCATCCTTATGGAGCCATGTTCCATGCAATGACACATGGCATTCAGGGGTATAATATGGGCCCAGAGATTTCATTTAATGCCCCATTGCAACACTGATTAGTAATAAAACAATGTGCATTATACCCTAAGGTGACATCCAGTGGTGTCCGTAAATGGGAACTGTATTTTCAACAAACTTTGGATATATCTATAGTACAAGGCAATATAAGAAACTTTGTAATATACCTTATCAGAGAATTCTGTTTCTTTCCCCACTTATAAGCCACTTCTACCTAGTGTTGAGCATTCCGATACCGCAAGTATCGGGTATCGGCCGATATTTGCTGTATCGGAATTCCGATACCGGTATTCCGATACTTTTGTGGTATCGGGTATCGGTATCGAAACAACATTAATGTGTAAAATAAAGAATTAAAATAAAAAATATTGCTATACTCACCTCTCCGACGCAGCCTGCACCTTACCGAGGGAACCGGCAGCGTTGTTTGCTTAAAATTCGCGCTTTAACTTCCTTACGCGAAGTCCCGGCTTGTGATTGGTCGCGCGCCGCCCATGTGGCCGGGACGCAACCAATCACAGCAAGCCGTGACGTAATTTCAGGTCCTTCAGGATTTTAAAATTACGTTCCGGCGTTGTGATTGGTTGCGTCGCGGTCACATGGGCGACGCAACCAATCACAAGCCGTGACGTCACGGGAGGCTGGACACGCGCGCATTTTAAAATGCGCGCGTCTCCTGCCTCCCATGACGTCACGGCTTGTGATTGGTTGCGTCGCCCATGTGACTGCGACGCAACCAATCACAACGCCGGAACGTAATTTTAAAATCCTGAAGGACCTGAAATTACGTCACGGCTTGCTGTGATTGGATGCGTCCCGGCCACATGGGCGGCGCGCGACCAATCACAAGCCGGGACTTCACGTAAGGAAGTTAAAGCGCGAATTTTAAGCAAACAACGCTGCCGGTTCCCTCGGTAAGGTGCAGGCTGCGTCGGAGAGGTGAGTATAGCAATATTTTTTATTTTAATTCTTTATTTTACACATTAATATGGTTCCCAGGGCCTGAAGGAGAGTTTCCTCTCCTTCAGACCCTGGGAACCATCAGGGATACCGTCCGATACATGAGTCCCATTGACTTGTATTGGTATCGGGTATCGGTATCGGATTGGATCCGATACTTTGCCGGTATCGGCCGATACTTTCCGATACCGATACTTTCAAGTATCAGACGGTATCGCTCAACACTACTTCTACCCCTTTATCCTGAATTCACTCTCCACACACAAAAAAAACAGCCCAACGCTTTATTGCCTGTCAGCACAGTAAGGTGTTCAGTTTGGATTTTTCATTATACTCTTAGGAGAGAAGAGGAAGGAAAAGGAGCAGAGTGAGAGAACAAGCAGAGGAAGACACAGAAAAACTGTGTTAAGCTTTCAAGTGTTTTACTATACCCCAGAGCTGGATTCACATCTACACTGTTCAGTATCCCTGTATGAATGCCTTCATGCTGCTGCTGCTGCTTCTGTCTGTGTGCTAACTAAGGTAAGACGAGCTGGACTACCTCACTGAGGGCTGTTCTCTTTATGGGAGACATCATGGCAACTAATCTCTTCCCACCAGCTCAGTCTTTTGCAAATTAGGAGGCAGCAGCTACCAAAGGGAAAAGAGATGAAATTGCAGGATATAAGAAGTATAATGGCCAGAGATATTGTTATTTCTAATGTTCACACACAGGACATCTTATTCTGAAAAGTTGCTTGAAAGAAAAGTTCCCATTCCTGCATTGTTAGTGCAGTTTTCCTCACACACTGCCCGCCACATCATTCTATATAATGGCTGCTGGTGGGGGAGCATGTCACAAGGCCTGTACATCAGTCTCCTCCAATTGTAAAACACCTCTCACATGGGGTTTGTGAGGAAATATGTACTGGTACTAACTGTACTAAGAGAAGAGGTCATCCCCTTTAATCATCATATGTTGATAGGTCAGTGCTTACCTGATTAATTTCATCAGTAAAGTCTACTTGGCAGCCTTAGGTATGTTCAATATGGCCAATAGGTGATGAATTGATCATAATATGACACATTATTTGAAGTCAATGTGACATTACACTAATGTGTGCAAGTGTCCTACAGACCAGACAGTATACCTGTGTTAGTACATCCTTCCTTTTGGGTTTAGTTTCTCACTAATTTTAAGATATCTTTTTGCTGTCAGCAAATGAGGACATTCTTTCTTCCATGGACTGGACAGTAGAACAGACCTAATGCACAGAGTTTGCTTTAACCAGTGGTATAGCCAGAAGGGATGCGGAGGTTGCAGTTGCACCTAGAGCCTGTGGATGGGCAAAAGGTATTTTAGGGCTGGACTGTTTCATCTGGCACTTATAGAAAATGCCAGGTGGGTCTGCCACAAATCCCCACAAGACCTTTAACGATATGCAGGCCAGGTCCACAATCTGCAGATACTATTGGCAACTGTGGCAAAGCTGAGAGCCATCAGCTCCCTGCTCAACGACATAGGCAGGCCAGCAGCTTGCTAGAGAACAGCACCATGAATGGGACAACAGGAGACGCAATGACATCATTTCATCGCACTGCTCGTACTGGCCAGAGAAAGCAGTCTAGTGGGAGTGAGGTGAGGTGAATACAAGGTTATATTATTTTTTTACAGGCACAATGGGTGTTCCAGAGTCTTCTCTAGGGGCGTGTGCTTTCACCCATCCCTTCCAGATGCTGCCACTCACAGCTAACCAGCCTCTGAAACTACTAGTTCAGCTGCTAAACTGTAATTGGCAGTATCTAGGAGGGTGGGAAGAAAGTGCACGCCCCTGAGAAGACTCTGAAGAAACACCCAGTGGCACTATAAGCAGAGATTTCACATAGTGCGCACAGGATGGCACATCAATGTGCACATCAATGCGAGCTGTGGCAACAAGGTTTGCTGTGTCTGTCAGCTTAGTGTCCAGAGGCTGGAGGCGCTACCAGGAGAAAGGCCAGTACACCAGGAGATGTGGAGGGGGCCGTAGGAGGGCGACAACCCAGCAGCAGGACCGTTACCTCAGCCTGTGTGCAAGGAGGAACAGGAGGAGCACTGACAGAGCCCTGCAAAATGACCTCCAGCAGGCCACAAACGTGCATGTGTCTGCACAAACGGTTAGAAACCAACTCCATGAGGAAGGTCTGAGTGCCGGATGTCCACAGATGGGGGTTGTGCTCACAGCCCAACACCCTGCAGGACGATTGGCATTTGCCACAGAACACCAGGATTGGCAAATTCGCCACTGGCGCCCTGTGCTCTTCACAGATGAAAGCAGGTTCACACTGATCACAAGTGACAGATGTGACAGAGTCTGGAGACTCCGTGGAGAGCGATCTGCTGCCTGCAACATCCTTCAGCATGACCGGTTTGGCAGTGGGTCAGTAATAGTGTGGGGTGGCATTTCTTTGGAGGGCCGCACAGCCCTCCATGTGCTCGCCAGAAGTAGCCTGACTGCCATTAGGTACCGAGATGAGATCCTCAGACCCCTTGTGAGACCATATGCAGGTTGGCCCTGGGTTCTTCCTAATGCAGGACAATGCCAGATCTCATGTGGCTGGAGTGTGTCAGCAGTTCCTGCAAGATGAAGGCATTGAAGTTATGGACTGGCCCGCCCGTTACCCAGACCTGAATCCGATTGAACACATCTGGGACATCATCCCCACCGTCACGTTTTACCACAGACTGTCCAGGAGTTGGCAGGTGCTTTAGTCCAGGTCTGGGAGGAGATCCCTCAGGAGACCATCCACCGCCTCATCAGGAGCATGCCCAGGCATTGTAGGGAGGTCATACAGGCACGTGGAGGCCATACACACTACTGAGCATCATTTCCTTGTCTTGAGGCATTTCCACTGAAGTTAGATCAGCCTGTAACTTCATTTTCCACTTTGATTTTGAGTATCATTCCAAATCCTGACCTCCATGGGATATTCATTTTGATTAACATTGATCATTTTTATGTTTTATTGTTCTCAACACATTCCACTGTGTAATGAATAAAGATTTGTAACTGAAATATTTAATTCAGTGATAGCTAGGATGTGGTATTTTAGTGTTCCCTTTATTTTCTTGAGCAGTGTAGTCGATTCTGTTTGCTAGGAGGAGATTGAGAAAAGGTAATCTTTTTTTATATTTGCAAATAAGAAAATCTAAAAATATATTGATGGTAAAAACTGATGCATTGACCACACACTGATGAAAACCTGATCCAGCAAAATCAGTCAGTTTTTTTTCATGTACGAAATAAACACTTCAATCTAAATGAAGCCCTAGGCTATGTTCAATATAGCAATTTAGCCAACAGGCGGTGGCTCCAGTCAGATTCGGAGGATTAAGCATGCTGTCTCGGGCATGATTTTTGGCCATATACCCCTATTTGATGCTCCAAGATGCTGTCAACTGATTGAGACGTAAGCCCTGACGGAGCCACTGACAGCAGTCTAAAAGGCTGTATGAACATAGCCTTATTTTCATTTTTCGTAAACATTTCTAATTACAGAACTATATTTGCCTCTAATGTGGAAATATAAAGAAAATATAGCTTTGCAATAGTAAATACATCCTTTTTCAACATTTCCCTCTTCAATATTTACTATGCAGCACCAATTTCTATGGGAATATTCACCTTGTATGGATGACTCCAGCAAATATACATTGGGTATTTACAAATACTAAGGATAGCAGGAAATCAATCAATACTTTCTCCAAACTTTGTCCGAATGACACAACAATTCTTAGAACTAATCTATAACCATCTTTGACGTCTTCGGGTTGATCTGCAGACTCTCATCCACAGGGATCATAATATTTCTGTTCTCTCTGTATATTAAGCAGCACACACTTAGCATCCCGCTTACAATTCCAGGAATGTTCTACTCAATGAGTCTGGGTAAGATGAAAACATGTTTTCTCCCCAGTGTGTGGCATCCTGAACTTGTTTTGACTCATTGAGCTGTTATGAAAGTTCCTACTTGTAACTGTAGAGTTGTGCAGAGCACGTGGTAGTGGAGCTTCTATACATGGGGTGTCCATGCGCCGAGCACGGGGAGGGACAGCTGGTCTCCGCCTTGGGTGCTGAACATTGCCAGAACTCTGCAGATTGTATACACATTCTCATCGTGTAACTACTCGCTGATATCACTATGTACAATGGTGTTCACACCAGGCCTAGGAGAAGCGCCAGCCTTTTGCAAATATGTTCTACATTACAAGATTGTACACTGACATTGATTCCGGCAATGTATCACTTAGTTTACTGAGTGCAGCAATTGACACAATCACCCCGCCCACACCAGGCTTTGTATGTACATTGTCTATAGACAGTGATCTGCCTATCAGAGTTGGGGGTGTAGCAGGACCAGGGCTCACAAGCCATGTAGTCCAGCTGTGATATTCTCCTGGTGATGAAACTTTAAAGGGATTCTATCAGTACAGAATGACTGTTTAAAGTAAGTACTACCGCTCGGTGCTTCACGGCAAAGCCAATCATTTACATCCACCATCCCATCTGTTGTTTTCCCTCAACCTTCACCCCCTCTTCTTTGATTGACAGTTTTGGCTTCATAGGGCCAGAAAAGGGAAAACAAACAGGTAGAAGCTTTATATAAATGATTGGCCCTGCCGTGATGCACCAAGTGCCTGGACTTGGTTTGAAAAGTCATCCTGTGTGGACAGAGTCCCTTCAATTGCATGGAAACAACACGCAGCATAATAAGTGACACATGACTGAAATCTGTGTCTCAACCACAACCTCATGCTGTCCTCAGATTACATACAGTAGCAAAAACCTGCTGACAGATTCCTTTTAACACAGTTTATCTGAAGATTCCACCAATTCTTTGTAACAAGATAATTCAGATCAGGATATACTGTCATGAGAATTGCCTAGTATTGCTGAAAAATTGAAAAAACATAGCTTTAACTTTTTTGGAGGGCACTTTACTTCCAAGAGCAAGCATCTACTGGAAATAAGAAGCTGCTGGAGAAGAACTGTGTGGGGACAGGCAGCTTCGCAGCATAGCAGTTGACAGTGAGTGGCAGACGGTTCCTATTTAAAGAAGGGGTGATCTACACATAAAGTGAGAGCTTTTTAAGTTTCTTATAGTAGGTCTTGTGGAGCCTTTGATTATTACTTTAGGAGCTTGTTAAGCTGCTTCCAAAACAGCCTTTTGTTTTTAGAGTGTAGCAATATTGTACGTTTATATTACACTAACGGAAAAGAAATAACATTTTGACATTAGTACAACTTTAGAGTACATTTAAAAGGAATCTGTCACCAGGTTTTTGCTACCTCGTCTGAGGTAAAGAGACCAACAATGTATCACTTAGATTACTGGGTGCAGCGCTCCTGACACAATGAGAGTTTTTGCATTCAGCAATACAGCAGAGCTGAGAGAGCTAATCCCGCCCACACCAGGCTCTCTGTGTAAATAGTCTATAGACAGTGAGTGTCATGGTTCCCAATGGCAAGGGAACGTCAGAGAACTTAAATAACAGACTAGCTCTTGGGTGATGGAATCTCGAGCTGACCGTGAGCTAAACCTACCACACAACTAACAGTGGCCGGGTGACGTACCTACGTTTTATCCCTAGACGCCCAGCGCCAGCCGGAGAACTAACTAACCCTAATAGAGGAAAAAACAGACCTGGCTTACCTCTAGGGAAATTCCCCCAAAAAGGAGACAGAAGCCCCCCACATATATTGACGGTGAGTTCAGAGGGAAAGACATACGCAG
This sequence comes from Ranitomeya variabilis, assembly GCF_051348905.1. Lineage (NCBI taxonomy): Eukaryota > Metazoa > Chordata > Amphibia > Anura > Dendrobatidae > Ranitomeya > Ranitomeya variabilis. The sequence continues at coordinate 300,173,211 of NC_135236.1, read as the reverse complement.
TATGAAGGTAGGTTCAGCAAAGCGAGGTCCGCTTACTAGATAGTAAGAAGATACAATAGGGAACTTCACGGTCAGCTGAAAACCCTATTAAAATACCATCCAGAAATTACTTTAAGACTCATGTGTCAACTCATGACACCGGAGTGGTAATTTCGGCCCACAAGAGCTTCCAGCTACAGAAACATAACATAACTGTGAACTGGAACAAAAATGCAAACAAACTTAGGACTAAGAGTCCAACTTAGCTGATAGTAGTCTAGAAGCAGGAACATGCAACAGAAAGGCTCTGGTTACATTGATGGCCGGCACTAGAATAACTGAGCAGCAAGGCTAAATAGGATACTCCCATATCCTGATGGAAACAGGTGAACAGAGAAAGTGAAGCACACAAGTCCAGTACCACCAGTGACCACCGGGGGAGCCCAAAAACCAAATTCACAACAGTACCCCCCCCTTCAAGGAGGGGGCACCGAACCCTCACAAGAACCACCAGGGCGATCAGGATGAGCCCTATGAAAGGCACGGACCAAATCAGAGGCATGAACATCAGAGGCTGTCACCCAAGAATTATCCTCCTGACCGTAGCCCTTCCACTTGACCAGATACTGAAGTTTCCGTCTGGAAACACGGGAGTCCAAGATCTTCTCCACAACGTACTCCAATTCACCCTCAACCAACACCAGAGCGGGAGGCTCAACAGAAGGCACAACCGGTACCTCATACCTGCGCAATAATGACCGATGGAAGACATTATGGATAGAAAAAGATGCCGGGAGGTCCAATCGAAAGGACACAGGGTTAAGAATCTCCAAAATCTTATACGGGCCGATGAACCGAGGCTTAAACTTAGGAGAAGAAACCCTCATAGGGACAAAACGAGAAGACAACCACACCAAGTCCCCAACACGAAGACGAGGACCAACACGACGACGGCGGTTAGCAAAATGCCGAGTCTTCTCCTGGGACAACTCCAAATTGTCCACCACCTGTCCCCAAATCCGATGCAACCTATCCACCACAGTATCCACTCCAGGACAATCCGAAGACTCCACCTGACCAGAAGAAAAGCGAGGATGAAACCCCGAATTGCAAAAGAAAGGAGAAACCAAAGTGGCAGAACTAGCCCGATTATTGAGGGCAAACTCCGCCAACGGCAAAAAGGCAACCCAGTCATCCTGATCCGCAGACACAAAACACCTCAAATAAGTCTCCAAGGTCTGATTAGTTCGCTCAGTCTGGCCATTAGTCTGAGGATGGAACGCAGACGAAAAAGACAAATCAATGCCCATCCTAGCACAGAACGCCCGCCAAAATCTAGACACGAACTGGGTCCCCCTGTCAGAAACGATATTCTCCGGAATACCATGCAAGCGAACCACATTTTGAAAAAACAGAGGAACCAACTCGGAAGAGGACGGCAACTTAGGCAAGGGCACCAAATGAACCATCTTTGAAAAACGGTCACACACCACCCAGATGACAGACATTTTCTGAGAAACAGGGAGATCAGAAATAAAATCCATAGAGATGTGAGTCCAAGGCCTCTTAGGAATAGGCAAAGATAACAACAATCCGCTAGCCCGAGAACAACAAGGTTTGGCCCGAGCACAAACATCACAAGACTGCACAAAAACTCGTACATCTCGAGACAGAGAAGGCCACCAGAAGGACCTAGCCACCAAATCCCTGGTACCAAAGATCCCGGGATGACCTGCCAACGCAGAAGAATGAACCTCCGAGATGACTCTACTGGTCCAATCATCAGGAACAAACAGTCTACCAGGCGGGCAACGATCAGGTCTATCCGCCTGAAACTCCTGCAAAGCCCGTCGCAGGTCTGGGGAAACAGCAGATAATATCACCCCATCCTTAAGGATACCTGTAGGTTCAGAATCACCAGGGAAATCAGGCTCAAAACTCCTAGAAAGGGCATCCGCCTTCACATTTTTAGAACCTGGTAAGTATGAGACCACAAAATTAAACCGAGAGAAAAACAACGACCAGCGCGCCTGTCTAGGATTCAGGCGCCTGGCAGACTCAAGATAAATCAAATTCTTGTGATCGGTCAATACCACCACCTGATGTCTAGCCCCCTCAAGCCAATGACGCCACTCCTCAAAAGCCCACTTCATAGCAAAAAGCTCCCGATTACCAATATCATAATTTCGCTCGGCGGGCGAAAATTTTCGAGAAAAGAACGCACAAGGTCTCATCACGGAGCAATCGGAACTTTTCTGTGACAAGACCGCCCCAGCTCCGATCTCGGAAGCATCGACCTCAACCTGAAAAGGAAGAGTAACATCAGGCTGACGCAACACAGGGGGCGGAAGAAAAGCGGCGCTTAAGCTCCCGAAAGGCCTCCACAGCAGCAGGGGACCAATCAGCAACATCAGCACCCTTTTTGGTCAAATCAGTCAAAGGTTTAGCAACATCAGAAAAACCAGTTATAAATCGACGATAAAAATTAGCAAAGCCCAAAAATTTCTGAAGGCTCTTAAGCGAAGAAGGTTGCGTCCAATCACAAATAGCCCGAACCTTGACAGGATCCATCTCAATGGAAGAGGGGGAAAAAATGTACCCCAAAAAAGAAATCTTTTGAACCCCAAAAAAGAAATCTTTTGAACCCCAAAAATACACTTAGAACCCTTCACACACAAGGAATTAGCCCGCAAAACCTGAAAAACCCTCCTGACCTGTTGGACATGAGAATCCCAGTCATCCGAAAAAATCAAAATATCATCCAGATACACGATCATGAATTTATCCAAATATTCCCGGAAAATGTCATGCATAAAGGACTGAAAGACTGAAGGGGCATTTGAAAGACCAAAAGGCATTACTAAATACTCAAAATGGCCCTCGGGCGTATTAAATGCGGTTTTCCACTCATCCCCCTGGTTAATTCGCACCAAATTATACGCCCCACGGAGATCAATCTTAGAGAACCACTTAGCCCCTTTTATTCGAGCAAACAAATCAGTTAGCAGTGGCAGAGGATACTGATATCTGACTGTAATTTTATTCAAGAGTCGATAATCAATACACGGCCTCAAAGAGCCATCTTTTTTAGATACAAAGAAAAAACCGGCTCCTAAGGGAGATGAAGAAGGACGAATATGTCCCTTTTCCAGGGACTCCTTAATATATTCTCGCATAGCAGCATGTTCAGGTACAGATAGATTAAATAAACGACCCTTTGGAAATTTACTGCCCGGAATCAGATCTATGGTACAATCGCAATCTCTGTGAGGAGGTAGTGAACCAAGCTTAGGCTCCTCAAAAACATCACGATAATCAGATAAAAATTCCGGAATCTCAGAGGGAATAGATGACGAAATGGAAACCAAAGGTACGTCCCCATGAGCCCCCTGACATCCCCAGCTTAACACAGACATTGCTTTCCAGTCAAGAACTGGGTTATGAGATTGTAACCATGGGAATCCGAGCACCAAAACATCATGTAGATTGTACAACACAAGGAAGCGAATCGTCTCCTGATGGTCTGGATTCATACGCATAGTCACTTGTGTCCAGTATTGTGGTTTATTACTAGCCAATGGTGTAGAGTCAATACCCTTCAGAGGTATAGGAACTTCCAGAGGCTCTAGATCAAACCCACAGCGCCTGGCAAAGGACCAATCCATAAGACTCAAAGCGGCGCCAGAGTCGACATAGGCATCCGCGGTAATTGACGATAATGAACAAATCAAGGTCACAGACAGAATAAACTTAGACTGTAAAGTGCCAATTGAAATAGACTTATCAACCTTTTTTGTACGTTTAGAGCATGCTGATATAACATGAGTTGAATCACCACAATAGAAGCACAACCCATTTTTTCGCCTAAAATTCTGCCGTTCGCTTCTGGACAGAATTCTATCACATTGCATATTTTCTGGAGCCTTCTCAGAAGACACCGCCAAATGGTGCACAGGTTTGCGCTCCCGCAAACGCCGATCAATCTGAATAGCCATTGTCATGGACTCATTCAGACCTGTAGGTGCAGGGAACCCCACCATAACATCTTTAATGGCATCAGAGAGACCCTCTCTGAAATTCGCCGCCAGGGCGCACTCATTCCACTGAGTAAGCACAGACCATTTACGAAATTTTTGGCAGTATATTTCAGCTTCATCTTACCCTTGAGATAGGGCCATCAAGGTTTTTTCAGCCTGAATATCTAAATTAGGTTCCTCATAAAGCAACCCCAAAGCCAGAAAAAACGCATCCACATTGAGCAACGCAGGATCCCCGGGTACCAACGCAAATGCCCAATCCTGAGGGTCACCCCGCAGCAAGGAAATTACTATCCTAACCTGCTGTGCGGGATCTCCAGCGGAGCGAGATCTCAGGGAAAGAAATAATTTACAATTATATTTGAAATTCAGGAAACGAGATCTATCCCCGGAGAAAAATTCTGGTATAGGAATTCTAGGTTCAGATATAGGAGCATGAATAACAAAATCCTGTAAATTTTGAACCTTCGTAGCAAGATTATTCAAACCTGTAGCCAAACTCTGAGGATCCATTTTAATCAGGTGAGCAGAGCCATTCAAGGATTAGAAGGAGAGAGAGAGGCAAAGGCTGCAATTAGAGCAGAAATGCAACTGAGTCAACTATAGAGCAAGCTCAGAAGAAAAAAAATAAAAAAATCTGCAGACTTCTTTTTCTCTCCTTTCTTCTGCCAACGGTTTTAACCCTTGGCCGGCCATACTGTCATGGTTCCCAATGGCAAGGGAACGTCAGAGAACTTAAATAACAGACTAGCTCTTGGGTGATGGAATCTCGAGCTGACCGTGAGCTAAACCTACCACACAACTAACAGTGGCCGGGTGACGTACCTACGTTTTATCCCTAGACGCCCAGCGCCAGCCGGAGAACTAACTAACCCTAATAGAGGAAAAAACAGACCTGGCTTACCTCTAGGGAAATTCCCCCAAAAAGGAGACAGAAGCCCCCCACATATATTGACGGTGAGTTCAGAGGGAAAGACATACGCAGTATGAAGGTAGGTTCAGCAAAGCGAGGTCCGCTTACTAGATAGTAAGAAGATACAATAGGGAACTTCACGGTCAGCTGAAAACCCTATTAAAATACCATCCAGAAATTACTTTAAGACTCATGTGTCAACTCATGACACCGGAGTGGTAATTTCGGCCCACAAGAGCTTCCAGCTACAGAAACATAACATAACTGTGAACTGGAACAAAAATGCAAACAAACTTAGGACTAAGAGTCCAACTTAGCTGATAGTAGTCTAGAAGCAGGAACATGCAACAGAAAGGCTCTGGTTACATTGATGGCCGGCACTAGAATAACTGAGCAGCAAGGCTAAATAGGATACTCCCATATCCTGATGGAAACAGGTGAACAGAGAAAGTGAAGCACACAAGTCCAGTACCACCAGTGACCACCGGGGGAGCCCAAAAACCAAATTCACAACAAGTGAGCTGCTTATCACAGGAAAGGCGAAGTCGACTTGCAAGCTCACCTCAGCTACTCACAGCAATGATAATTACCAGGTGATAAAACCTTCAGTGTAAAGCCTCACATGTGACATCATTCAGTTCTGTGTTTTAACCCCTACAGCATGCTGTCCACAGACATAGCAGAAGCCTGCTGGAAGATTCCCTTTAATGTTCATTTATGTATTAATATGTATGGCCTCAGCATGTGAGGCCCCATGAAATCTACTAAGACATTGCTTGATAAAATTATTAACGAGTCACTTCTGAGGTTATTTGGCCTTTGGGCTTTATACAATGTGATTTTCTGGATTTTATTTTTGACTAGATGGCAGCCCGATTCTAAAGAATCGGGAGTCTAGAATCCATATATACTTTATTTATTCAAATGTAAGAATAATACAATTAATAAATAATAGTAAGAAAGAACAAAAAATGGCTGCACTCACCAGCTCTTGACAATTCTTGACAGTACGGCACATTTCTGATTGGTCGCTCGCGGCAGGCGGCAACCAATCAGAAAAGTGCCGCGCACCACGAAGGCATATATCTTTGTCCACCCTGAGCGGGTGTAGGACGCTGGTGACGTCACTTATCTCCGGACATTATCTCCGGACAAAGCCACGGAAGTTGGCACAAATTGCCGGAAGTAGTATTCTAGGCAATTATATATTAGATTTTAATGTTATCAGTGTTTACCTTTGAACGTTTATATTGTATTGTCCTGTCACCAGCCATGTGTACGATTATCGGCCGAAAGCCTCTCTGGAACCAATAATCACCCCATGTAAAGGTATCTTTATAAGTTAAAGATTCAGAATACTATGACTTTTATCATATCCTGAACAGTCAAGTTTTTTATGAACCGTTAAGGTTTTCTGGTTGAAGTAAAAAAAACTCTGAGTGTTTACAGTTTGAAACCATAAAATGTTGAAAAATTATGTCATTCTTGAGTATATCACTCAATGGTGCTCATAAACGTGTCAAATTTGATCTATAATATACTTTAATATACGTTACTTTAATCTTTGATATACTTAAGAACAGGGCCCCAGACATCACACAGGGGGTCTGAAACACTGCACAGTGGTCCAAAATATCGCTGTGCTCTGCCTGGGGCCCCATATGCTGCCTGGGGCCCCTGTGCTCTGCCTGGGGCCCCATATGCTGCCTGGGGCCCCTGTGCTCTGCCTGGGGCCCCATGTTCTGCCTGGGGCCCCTGTGCTCTGCCTGGGGCCACTGTGCTCTGCCTGGGGCCCCATATGCTGCCTGGGGCCCCTCTGCTCTGCCTGGGGCCCCATATGCTGTCTGGGGCCCCTGTGCTCTGCCTGGGGCCCCATAGGCTGCCTGGGGCCCCTGTGCTCTACCTGGGACCACTGTGCTCTGCCTGGGGCCCCTGTGCTCTGCTTGGGGCCCCTGTGCTCTGCTTGGGGCCCCTGTGCTCTGCCTGGGGCCCCATGTTCTGCCTGGGGCCACTGTGCTCTGCCTGGGGCCCCATAGGCTGCCTGTGGCCCCTGTGCTCTGCCTGGGACCACTGTGCTCTGCCTGGGGCCCCATATGCTGCCTGGGGCCCCTGTGCTCTGCCTGGGGCCACTGTGCTCTGCCTGGGGCCCCTGTGCTCTGCCTGGGGCCCCATATGCTGCCTGGGGCCCCTGTGCTCTGCCTGGGGCCCCTGTGCTCTGCCTGGGGCCCCATGTTCTGCCTGGGGCCCCTGTGCTCTGCCTGGGGCCCCATGTTCTGCCTGGGGCCACTGTGCTCTGCCTGGGGCCCCATAAGCTGCCTGGGGCCCCTGTGCTCTGCCTGGGACCACTGTGCTCTGCCTGGGGCCCCATATGCTGCCTGGGGCCACTGTGCTCTGCCTGGGGCCCCATATGCTGCCTGGGGCCACTGTGCTCTGCCTGGGGCCCCATATGCTGCCTGGGGCCACTGTGCTCTGCCTGGGGCCCCATATGCTGCCTGGGGCCCCTGTGCTCTGCCTGGGGCCTTTGTGCTCTGCCTGGGGCCCCATATGCTGCCTGGGGCCCCTGTGCTCTGCCTGGGGCCCCTGTGCTCTGCCTGGGGCCCCATGTTCTGCCTGGGGCCCCTGTGCTCTGCCTGGGGCCACTGTGCTCTGCCTGGGGCCCCATATGCTGCCTGGGGCCCCTGTGCTCTGCCTGGGGCTCCATATGCTGCCTGGGGCCCCTGTGCTCTGCCTGGGGCCACTGTGCTCTGCCTGGGGCCCCATAGGCTGCCTGGGGCCCCTGTGCTCTGCCTGGGACCACTGTGCTCTGCCTGGGGCCCCATATGCTGCCTGGGGCCCCTGTGCTCTGCCTGGGGCCACTGTGCTCTGCCTGGGGCCCCATATGCTGCCTGGGGCCCCTGTGCTCTGCCTGGGTGTAGGACACTGGTGACGTCACTTATCTCCGGACATTAGCTCCGGACATTATCTCCGGACATTAGCTCCGGACATTATCTCCGGACATTAGCTCCGGACAAAGCCACGGAAGTTGGCACAAATTGCAGGAAGTAGTATTCTAGGCAATTATATATTAGATATTCTATCTATCAATCTTAAAATTAACCTACTCTTAAAATTATAGACTGTTCATGTCTTTGTCAGTGGGCAAACTTACACAATCAGCAAGGGGTCAAATACTTATTTCTCCCACTATATGTATATATATTACTTAGAAGAAAAGCCGGCAATTCATGTGCCGTGTATTGTAAAATCACTGCAGGAGCCGACAGGATAGAAGAGATGGATTACACACAGTAAATACAAATAGAATAGATATATAGATGTCTGTGATAAACACAATTAGTACAGTGTGAGTGCAGCTAACTGTACATGTACTTAATTAATAAAAGATCATTTTTCTGAAAAAAATGGTGTGGGCTCCAGCGCAATTTTTGTAACCAGCAGAGGGAAAGCCAATGGCTGGGGGCCGATGTTTATAGCCTGGGAAGGGAGCTTCCCATACTATTAATATAAGCTAAAAACTGTATACTTAGCCTTTACTCGCTATTAACATGGGAGACCCTAATAAAAAAATGACATAGGGTCCCTCTATAATTAATAAACAGCAAAGGCTATGCAGACAGCTGCGGGCTGATATTAATAGCCTAGGAAGGGGCCATGGATACTGCTTCCCCAGGCTAAAAACATTAGCTCTCAGCCGTCCCAGAAAAGGACCACCAATTCTGGCACTTAGCCTCGCTGTTCCCACTTGCCCTGTGGCAGTGGCATCAAGCCCCAGGGTTAGTAATGGAGAGGCGTCAATACGACGCCCTCATTACTAACCCCACAGTCACATTGTAAGAAAACACAGACACCCATAAAAAAGTCCTTTAACTGAAATAATGACACAGACTCCTTTAATATTCTTAATTAAACCATACTTACGACCTCACCTATTCCACCGACTCATCATCTGCAAAAGAGGTAAAAAAACAAACAAAATTTCCTCACCTTTTCGTAGAGATGCTGCTAATCCATTTGTCCCACAACGGGTCTAGCTCTGCTACATCTAGATGGCAGGCTGCATGGATGCATGATGCGACCATACAGCCTGTCATCGAGCAGACACTGAGCACAGTGTGCTCAGTGTCTCTCTGTGAACTGCTATTCCCTGTGTGAGGGCACCACGCGCGTGAGAAAGTTCTCCTGCTCGTGGTGCTGTCATACAGGTCCTGCGAGCTCACAGCCAATTAACTCACTTCACCTATGTGACGTCATCGAGAGCGCAGCGGGAATGTTTGTTTTTTTTTACAGCATTTTTTTACCAATTGAAAATAATGAAAATCTGCAAAGATGCTAAAAAAAACAAACACAAAATTTATGCTACTTTTTGGCGAATAAAATTAACTTTATCAACATGTACAGTGGACAAATCACACATATAATCCTCCTGAAAAATGCACCAACAATACGCAGAAAACACACAACTATTTGCTGCATTTTTTCAAGCAACGTTTTTACTGCTGAGACTGAAAGGTTTTGACTGCAGAGAAAAGCACGAGAATGTGCCCCAAGTATAATTTAGAACACCAGCTTAGTTTTTGCTGTCAATATGAAACTACATTAATCATGGCAAGTTCCTCTTCTGCACCTCGTGGTGATCACATGTACAGTAAATATAATTGCTTGTGCCTAGGCCAGCAAATATCTTAGCCCTAGTTTCATCTATCTAGGAAAATATTGATTTAACAAAAAGGCCTTGGGCACTGCCTAAATCAAAGCTTGAGAACCATAAAATCAGATAAAAGAAAAAAGTTCTTATACATTTGATATCAATGTCTATAAACAGCATATTACTTCCAGCAAGAGCAACTGAATAATAAAGCAGTATGAGAGAGGGGATTTAAAGACCATTTGTCAGCAGGATTTCACACCCCAAACTATATGAGCATGCAGCTCTTTCAAAGACAAGTCCAGCGATACCTGTACCTAGACAGTCCGTTCCTCCATTACTGCAAAATCAGCGTTTGAATTGATATGCAAATGACGATGAAGATCTGAAGCCTCTGTCACTCCAGCTCTATTCACTGCCCAGCACCGCCACCTACTGCTGAAAGTTAAAGAGATTGTCCACTACTTTTGCATTGATGACCTATGCTCAGAATAGGACATCAATGACTGATTGGACAGGGTTGGACACCCGGCACCCCTGTGGATCAGCTGTTATCGGTGACGTCTGAAGGAAGTATTCACTTGCCAAGCTGCTTCATCTACTTGTAGTGTATGATAGGTCATCAATGTAAAAGTAGTGGACAACCTCTTTAATCTGTCAGCAGGTTTCGGCTATGTATTCTAAAGACAGCATGCTGTAGGGGTTAAAACACAGATTTCAGTGATTTCTCTCTTATCAAGCTTTGTAGTTTTGCACCTGCCACCACTACAGAGGCTTTTCCTTGACTCTCAGCTTACATAACATGCATAACACGTACTCCTGTCCACCTACATCATACCTTGATAAAGGCCTACCCTGGCCGAAACGTCGGTTCTGTTTGACTAATCATTGACTTTAATAAATTTATGAGTTCTGCAAAGACATTTTTTTTTGCCTAGGGTTTTTCATTCAATTATAGTGACTTTTTTCCTGATGGCACTAATTCATTTGGATTACTACCCCCTTATCTATTTTGTACCCCTTTTGTAATAAGCAGCTCAGGGTCTCCAGCCATTGCATATACAGAGCCTGGTGTGGGTGGGATTAGCTTTCTTAGCTCTGCTGTATTGTTAAATCTAAAAGCTCTGATTGTGTGAGAACGGCTGCACCCAGTAATCTAAGTGATACATTGTTGAATTCATGGTTTCTTTGCCTACAACATGCTGCTCTCAGATGAGGTAGCAAGAACCAACCAACAGATTCCCTTTCCTTGAAGATACACAGGACAGAGGTTGCCAGTCAAGCAGGAGGAAGCAATGTTGGGTGGGAATAAAGGGAGACAGAGGCTTCAGATCTACCATAGTCCTTCAGCCTCATTTGCATATTAATTCGAACACTGATTTCTCAGTAATGGATGAACGGACTTGCCATGTAAAGGTACTTTCACACGAAACGACTTTGTAACGATATTGCTAGCGATCCGTGACGTTGCAGCGTCCTCGCTAGCGATATCGTTTCGTTTGACATGCAGCAGCGATCAGGATCCTGCTGTGATGTCGCTGGTCGCTGAATAAAGTCCAGAACTTTATTTGGTCGTCCGATCGCCGTGTATCGTTGTGTTTGACAGCAAAAGCAACGATACCAGCGATGTTTTACACTGGTAACCAGGGTAAACATCGGGTTACCAAGCACAGGGCCGCGCTTAGTAACCCGATGTTTACCCTGGTTACCAGCGTAAAAGTAAAAAAAACAAACAGTACATACTCACCTGCGTGTCCCCCAGCGTCTGCTTCCTGACACTTACTGAGCGCCGGCCCTAAAGTGAAAGTGAAAGCACAGCGGTGACGTCACCGCTGTGCTGTTAGGGCCGGAGCTCAGTCAGTGTCAGGAAGCAGATGCCGGGGGACGCGAAGGTGAGCATGTACTGTTTTTTTTTTTTTTTTTTACGCTGGTAACCAGGGTAAACATCGGGTTACTAAGCGCGGCCCTGCGTTTATTAACCCGATGTTTACCCTGGTTACCCGGGGACCTCGGCATCGTTGGTCGCTGGAGAGCTGTCTGTGTGACAGCTCTCCAGCGACCAAACAGTGACGCTGCAGCGATCGGCATCGTTGTCGCTATCGCTGCAGCGTCGCTTCGTGTGAAGGTACCTTAAAGGTATTGCTTGTCTTGTCTTTGAAAGAGCCACATGTTTATATAAATAGTTTGGGTGTAAAACCCTGCTTACAGATTGCCTTTAAATTCACTACCACTGTATTGCATTACCAAAATGAGCCTGCAAAAGACATGCAACCACACAGCACAGGTTGCTTTGTATGTGCAGAAAGACTCTGACTTCCTTCTTACCTTGCATGTCCCAATAATGCCAATGGGAAATTTAGAATTAAGTGGCATAAGTGTAGGAGTTACCCACAGCAATTCCTGCACCAATTTTACTGTCTCTACCCGTAAGTGCTTATCAGTTGTAATACTTAAGTGAAGACCATTATCTGATTGCATTCACTTTTGCTGCAAGTGAAGTTGTAATTTTAGAAAATTTTCCACAAATAGTTAATTAAATAAATAATACATTTTAAGAAATGTGAAACTGCTCAATTAGACACTATATTATGCAATGTAAAGCATCCAGTTATAATATATTTGAGGTTAGCTGGGACTATAATGAATAGAAATTACTTCACAGGCTATGGGCGACAGCTGACACCACGTACAAAATATCCCTTCCTGCCCTAGTACGTAGCACCAATGTAAGCGACTGCAAGGAATGTCCACAGTTACATAACAGATTACATTTCCTCTCTGCTACCTCAGCCCAGGGCTTACTGAGAAACAGCTGATGTGACCCTGGTGGGAACAACATTACTAATATGTTCTTATGGAGGCTAGAATGTGCCATTACTAGGATTTATTTTAATATAATGGTCTGAATTATCTTAACTAGTAACATCACACCTTTTTTCATTATTATTATTATTATTATTATTATTATTATTATTAATCATACAGTTATCACTTTCACAAGGTATCAGCTTTACAGTCTGATTAATGCTGTGTTATAGAAAAATCTATGACTACCTGCTTAACCCCTTTCCAACATTGGGTGTAATAGTACGCCCACGTCGGAATCCCTCCCTTTGATGTGAACAGCTGACATGTGCCTCTAACAGCCGCTGGTAGAATCACGATCCACCCGCTGTTAAATGCCGCTGTCAATCTCTGACAGCGGCATTTAACTCGCACTTCTAGGAAGTACACCAGAAATCCTGCCTATCGGTGACTCTGTCATGTTATCGCGTAACAAACCAAAAAAACAAACCTGGAACTGCACTTTTTTTGCAATTTCACCTCACTTTGAATTTTTTTCCCATTTTCCAGTACATGATATGGTAAAACCAATGGTATCATTCAAAAGTACAATTTGCCACGCAAAAAACAAGCCCTGATGTGGCCATTTTGACTGAAAAATGTAAAGAAGGGGAGCAAAAAACGAAAACACAAAAACGGTAAATGGCCCAGGAGTTAAGGGGTTAGTGAATTACTTTTTCTAATCAGTCCGTAAAATGAATCCTATAATATGAAAATAAATCTAATACCAGATTTCCCAATACAAATGCCATGCATTAGTAAACAGATGTCTTAGACCTGACCTGATGAGGTAGGTGTACTTACTGTAAACATCAATATTAGAATGGCTATATAGGGGCATGTCCTAGCTGGCCATGTGAGCAGACGCACAAGAGAGATCTCCCACCGCGGAAACCTGCATTAATCCTGCACAGCCACACAGGAAATGTCCCTGGTAAGCTCCACAGGACGGCTGAAGGGTCCAGGCATCAGCGGACACCGACCTGTACTCACGGTGAGCGGAGATGCCGCGGAGGAGACAGAGACACGGGCGCAAGAGAAGGAGGCAGCATCCAAGATGGCGCGGCCGCTAGGGAAGAGGCGGCAAAAGCTAAGTACCAGCGTTGCATAGAGGTAGCCACCAAGCTGAGGAAGTATGCACGAGAGGAGGGCACTGGAGAAGCTGCTGCTGATACCAGTGCCGACTCCGATTCAGAGGAAGAGGTGATGTCGGATGGGGAGACTAAAGGTACCGTCACATTAAGCGACGCTGCAGCGATATCGACAACGATGCCGATCGCTGCAGCGTCGCTGTTTGGTCGCTGGTGAGCTGTCACGCAGACCGCTCTCCAGCGACCAACTATGCCGAAGTCCCCGGGTAACCAGGGTAAACATCGGGTTACTAAGCGCAGGGCCGCGCTTAGTAACCCGATGTTTACCCTGGTTACCAGTGTAAATGTAAAAAAAACCAAACACTACATACTTACATTGCCGTGTCTGTTGCGTCCCTCGCCTTCAGCTTCCCTGCACTGTGTAAGCGCCGGCCCTAAAGCACAGCGGTGACGTCACCGCTGTGCTTTGCTTTACGGCCGGCACTGACACATTCAGTGCAGGAAGCTCTGAGCAGCAGCGCGGACGCCGGGGGACGTGACAGACATCAGAGGGTGAGTATGTAGTGGTTTTTTTTTACTTTTACAATGGTAACCAGGGTAAATATCGGGTTACTAAGTGCGGCCCTGCGCTTAGTAACCCGATGTTTACCCTGGTTACCACTGTAAAACATTGCTGGCATCGTTGCTTTTGCTGTCAAACACGGCGATACATGCCGATCTGACGACCAAATATAGTCCTGGACTTTCAGCAACGACCAGCGATATCACAGCAGGATCCTGATCGCTGCTGCGTGTCAAACACAACGATATCGCTATCCAGGACGCTGCAACGTCACGGATCGTTCTCGTTCTCGTTGCAAAGTCTTTTAGTGTGAAGGTACCTTAAGCCGCAAGATGGGGCAGGAGCAGGTAACATGGAGGCTGCAGCCGGGGGTCAGGGAGAGATGGAACCTGAGGATGAACCGACCCTGCATGACGTGTTTGTCTTGGTCACATCATGTAAACAGACTTTGAATGTGCTGACTCGGCAAGGACAGGACATAAAGGGGGAAATAGCAAATATAAATGCAGCCATGCAGAAGGAAGATAAGCGTATGGGTGCAGTGGAGGAGAGGGTGTTTGTACAACAACTGTCAGAACTGGCTGCAAAAAATGAGGATCTTGAGAATAGATCCCGAAGGAACAATCTCCGGATGGTGGGAATACCCGAAAAAATGGAGGGGAGGAACCCCACTGAGTTTATTGAAAACTGGCTGAGGGAGAAGTTTGGAAGTGAGCCGCTGACAAAAGTCTTTACAGTAGTAAGAGCTCATAGGGTTCTGCCACAGCCTTCTGCCCCTGGGTCAAATCCCCGTACCATGCTTGCAGAGATTTTTAATTACAGAGATTGGGACATTATCCTGAGGAAAGCTAGGGACCTAGAAGACCTCACAATTAATGGACAGAGGACTGCCATATATCCGGACTATTCTGCTTCAATCCAGAAGCAGAGGATGAGGTTTACCGGTATTAAGAGACGTCTAAGGGAACTGGGTGTGCAATATTCCATGCTGTTCCCTGCGAGGCTACGGGTAGTGGCCTTTGACAGGGCTCAATTTTTTCTAACACCAGATGATGCTACGCAGTAGATAGACCTCAATGCCAAGAAATTGCAGGCCAAAGGAGACTGAGGATCAACAGTGGTTCGGATGCGAGTTTTCCTGTTGTACGGCCTAATCTCGGTGTACGGCCAATTATTCTGGTGTACGGCCTAATCCTGGTGTATGGCCTAATTCTGGTGTATGGCCTATTCCTGGTGTACGGCCTAATTCTGGTGTACGGCCTAATTCTGGTGCACGGCCTAAGGCTACTTTCACACTAGCATCGTTTGCAATACGTTGCAATGCGTCGTTCAGGAGAAAAACGCGATGTACGGCCTAATGCTGGTGCACAATCTTGCTTCAACTCTGGTTTTTGAGGTTAGTTAGAATACTCCTTATAAAATATGCTGAGAACACCCAATGATCAGCTGTCATTTGTTCTACAGCAAGAAAATGTACAAGCTATTATTTTCTTTGCTGTTTATTCGTAAAGTCATATGTTAGGGTAAAGGAAACCACGTTTCACAGAGAGGACTATTTTTAAGAAGTTGTGTAGATTCGGTATTACATTCCAGTTAACTCCAGTTAAAAATAGTATTCATTCCAGCTTGTCCATGCAAGTCCGCCAGCTGTTACTATTCATGGCTAAAAAGTCTTGGAAAGATGAGTTTCCTGGAAATGTAGATCATCTTCACACACTAATCTGACCTAGGAGTCAACAAACTTTCACTTGAAAACTGATTGCAAGGATTCCAAATTTTGCATGCAGTTCAATGGAAGCAATTTTCTAATATAAGTGTTATGGCCACATTAACCTTTTCCTGCACAGTCCCTAACATGTAAAGTACAGGGATGGCACACAAACGGGAGCAACGTCTGCACCATCAGCAGCGTGTGTTGGCTATAATATACTGCTGACATCTGCAATGGCTGCCGAGATTGTACATAACACTGATCTGGACTGTTTAACCCCTTAAAGGTAGCCCATCGCTAGGCGGTCCCTTTATAAACTATATCCAAAACCTTTTAGCTACTTTTAAAAGCACTCCTGCAACATCTTCATAAGAGCCTGGCTGTCCCGCATACCTAAAAAAAAAAATACATTTTACAATTTTCCAGCAGCACCATCAGGACAGATGGTTGTCTCTGGACCTTGCTTGGCACCTCCTCTGAAGTCGCAATTGTAATCTCTCCTGCCTTGATTAACCTGGGTGACATCTTATACGTCATTCACACTGGTTAACATAGTGGAGAAGAACAGATGTGCAGGTGCAATAGACGATGTCAGCCACATCAATCATAGCAGGAAGACGGCGACTGCGTGGACAGAGGAGGCACTGAGCACAGTCTGGAGACTCCCACTGGACCTGATGGTGCAGATTAGCTTACAACCAAGGACAATTGTAAAAATTATGTTTTTGCTTGGAGGTCGCAGCTGGGCTCTTATGAAGATGTTGCAGGAGTGCTTTTAAATGTGAATGATAGGTGGTAGTTCTAGCTCATATAGGGAAAACCTGGTGACATATTCCCATTAAATGCCACTGTAAATATCAACTTCCTCTTCAAATTATATGCAAAAGCTATTTTCAGGAAGGATGGAAAAAAAAATCAAACTTTCTGGATGCATCATCAACAATCTTAAATACGCATGATACACACTGATTGGAGTACAAGTTCCAGTGACTCTAAGCGAGGGCTGTTGAGTGGATCGGGGGCTACATTTTCTGTACGGGGCTGTAACATTGATGGCCTATTCTTAGGATAGGTCATCAATGTCTGATCAGCTGGGGTCCGGCACCTGGCACCCCCACCGATCAATTGTTATTGGTCGTGGCAGCGGCCTCTACTGGCGCGAGGTACTTGCCCGTCTACTTGTAGCGGCCGCTGCTGGGTACTACACATCAGCCTCCTATACAAATCAATAGGAGGCGGATGTGCAGTAACACGCCCCTGCAACTAAGGATAGGCCATCAATGTAAAAGTAGTGGACAACCTCTTTAACAGAAAACCATAGATTGGTGTTTTCCTTACTGGTTTTCCATTGCTTTCTGCTTTTATCTGTACTGTTTATCCCCTATTAGTATGTGCTCCCCGGACAATTCTACCAGGTGTGCATCTTGCGGGATGTATGAAATGCCTTGAATAGCCGTTTCAGGGTGAATATATCTGTGCTCGATGTCAGCGAGTTATATATTTGTTATAATTTGTTATATATTTGATAGCCCAGGTAATGGATCTAAATATGTCACTTGCAACACTCAGGAGCATAGGAAACCTAGAGAGGAGCTTATAGATCACTAAGCATGCTGTTTCTGAGGCCCGTGATATATAGGAGGGTGGAGGTGGGGAAGATCAGAGCCCAGAAGTAGGTAGCTGAGTAACTGTTAGAAGAAGGGGTAGGGGGGAAACTGTCTGTCTGCCTAGCCTTTGCTGGCTAATAATTTTAACGGGGATCCTACATCATTTTTGGGGGGTCCCCATTTTAATAACCAGTAAAGGCTAAGTATACAGCTGTGAGCTGATATTAATAGCCTGGGAAACTTCATGTGTATTACCCCTTTCCCAGGCTATAAACATCTGCCCCAGCTTTCCGCTTTCCCTCTGTTGGTTAACAAATTTTCGGGAGATCCCAGTAATTTTTTTTCTGTAATTTATTGATTTATTAATTAAATACATGTACAGTACGCTACACAAGCACTGTACTAATTATATATGTCACTTACATATTTGTATCTATCTATTCTTTGTATATATACAGTATATCGATTCTATTCTGACGGTTCAAGCTGTGATTTTACTGTAATCGGCTGATGAAATGTCGGGTTTTCTAGGAGTGCGTAAAAATCAGATGGCACACACATGGTCCAAGTGCTGTGAGATTTTTTTTTTCTCACACCCACTGAGTTGCATTGGTGAGTCTCGTCCGATATAAAGGACCAGGGCCAGCTCCAGGTTTTTGAGGGCCCCAGGCGAAAGAGTCTCAGTGGGCCCCCCTGTTGTGAATTCCGTTCTTGGGCTCCATCCTGTGGTTGCAAATGGTATTTTTGGGAGTTCTGCTCTTGGGCTCCCTCTGGTGGTTTCAAGTGGAACTTAGCAGCTGCGTTCACTAATCGGTTTCCTGGCCTTGTTATTTAACTGGGCTTTTGGCTTTAGTGGATGCCAGCTGTCAATGTATTTCCTGTGGATTCAGTCCTTTCCTGGAAGTTCTCTGTTGGCCAGTCCATTTTCAGCTTAAGATAAGTCTGCTACTTTTTGGGTGTTTCCCTGCTTATGACCTTCTGTTCAGTTCAATTTATGTCTCTTTTGTCCAGCTTGTCATTATGAAATATTCCGGCTAGTTGGAAGCTCTGGGGTCACAGATTTGCCCCTCCACACCGTGAGTCGGTGTGGTGGTTATTTTTGTAAACTCTGCGTGGACTTTTAGTTTTTATACTGACCGCACAGTAGCCTTTTCTATCTCTGTCTATTTAGATAGTATTGGCCTCCTTTGCTAAAAAATCTAGTTTCATTTCTGAGTTTGTCATTTTCCCTCTTCACTCACCGTCAATATTTGTGGGGGGCTATCTTCCTTTGGGGGTTTCTCTGAGGCGAGATAGCTTTCCGTTTCCATCTTCAGGGGTAGCTAGTTCTTAGGCTGTGCAGAGGCGTCTAGGCAGAGATAGGAACGCTCCACGGCTATTTCTAGTGTTGGTGTTAGGAGTAGGGATTGCGGTCAGTAAAGTTACCACCTCCTCAGAGCTAGTCCTATTTTTGTTTTACCCACCAGGTCATTTCAGTGCTGCTCCTTAGCGAGTCCATGATTGGTTTTGCCCACCAGGTCATCTCAGTACCGCTCCGTACCCACCAGGTCATAACAGTACAGCTGGCCCACAATGTGTTAAATGCATCTCAAAAGAGGGAAGAGAAAGTTCTGAGTCATTTTTTTTTTGTGTGTTGCTTGTTTTGTCCTTTTTTTTCCCCTTGATTTTTGGATGGTGCAGGAGCTTGGTGCTGATATGGAGGTTCAGGGTCTGTCTGCGCGTGTTGATCATCTCGCTGCAAGGGTACAGAGTATCCAAGACTATGTTGTTCAAACTCCTGTTTCTGAGCCTAGAATTCCTATTCCTGATTTGTTTTCTGGGGATAGATCTAGGTTTTTGAATTTTAAAAATAATTGCAGATTATTTTTTGCTCTGAGACCCCGTTCCTCTGGTGACCCCACTCAGCAGGTGAAGATTGTTATTTCTCTGTTGCGTGGCGACCCGCAGGACTGGGCATTCTCCCTTGAGCCAGGGAATCCTGCATTGCTCAATATAGATTCGTTTTTTCAAGCACTTGGACTGCTTTATGACGAACCCAATTCTGTGGATCAGGCAGAAAAAATTTTGCTGGCTCTGTGTCAGGGTCAGGAAGCAGTAGAGATATATTGTCAGAAATTTAGAAAGTGGTCTGTGCTTACAAAATGGAATGAGGATGCCCTGGCGGCTATTTTCAGAAAGGGTCTTTCTGAAGCTCTTAAAGATGTTATGGTGGGGTTTCCCACGCCTGCTGGTTTGAACGAATCAATGTCTCTGGCCAATCAGATTGATCGGCGCTTACGTGAACGTAAGGTGGTGCACCATATGGCGGTGTCCTCTGGGCAGAGTTCTGAGCCTATGCAATGCGATAGAGTTTTGACGAGAGCAGAACGGCAGGAGTTCAGATGTCAGAATGGGCTGTGTTTTTACTGTGGTGACGCTACTCATGCTATCTCTGACTGCCCGAAGCGAACTAAGAGGGTTGCTAAGTCGGTTACCATCAGTACTTTACAGCCTAAATTTCTCTTGTCTATTACCCTGATTTGCTCATTGTCGTCCTTTTCTGTAATGGCATTTGTGGATTCTGGCGCTGCCCTGAACTTAATGGACCTGGAATTTGCCAAGCGCTGTGGTTTTTCCTTGGAGCCGTTGCAGAGTCCTATTCCCTTGAGGGGGATTGATGCTACGCCATTGGCCAAGAATAAACCTCAGTACTGGACACAGTTAGCCATGAACATGGCTCCAGCACATCAGGAAAATATTCGCTTTTTGGTGTTGCATAATTTGCATGATGTGGTTGTGCTGGGGTTTCCATGGTTACAGGTACATAATCCAGTGCTGGATTGGAAATCTATGTCCGTGACTAGTTTGGGTTGTCAGGGGATACATAGTGACATTCCTCTGATGTCAATTTCCTCGTCCCCTTCTTCTGAAGTTCCTGAGTTTTTGTCAGATTTCCAGGATATATTTGAGGAGCCTAAATCCAGTCCTCTGCCTCCTCATAGGGACTGTGATTGCGCTATTAATTTGATTCCTGGCTGTAAGTTCCCTAAGGGTCGACTTTTCAATCTGTCTGTGCCAGAGCATGCCGCTATGCGGACTTATGTAAAAGAGTCCTTGGAGAAGGGGCATATTCGCCCGTCTTCGTCACCGTTGGGAGCGGGGTTCTTTTTTGTTGCCAAGAAGGATGGCTCCTTGAGGCCCTGTATAGATTATCGCCTTCTCAATAAGATCACGGTCAAATTCCAGTACCCTTTGCCTTTGCTTTCTGATTTGTTTGCTCGGATCAAAGGGGCTAGCTGGTTTACCAAGATTGACCTTCGAGGGGCGTATAATCTGGTCCGCATCAAACAGGGTGATGAATGGAAAACAGCATTTAATACGCCCGAAGGCCATTTTGAATATCTTGTGATGCCTTTCGGGCTCTCTAATGCTCCATCTGTGTTTCAGTCCTTTATGCATGATATTTTCCGGGAGTATTTGGATACATTTATGATTGTATATTTGGATGATATTTTGTTTTTTTCCGATGATTGGGAGACTCATGTGAAGCAGGTCAGGATGGTATTTCAGATTCTTCATGCTAATACACTGTTTGTGAAGGGGTCTAAGTGCCTTTTTGGAGTTCAGAAGGTTCCTTTTCTGGGGTTCATTTTTTCTCCCTCGGCTATTGAAATGGACCCTGTTAAGGTCCAGGCTATTTATGATTGGACTCAGCCCACATCTGTGAAGAGCCTTCAGAAATTTTTGGGCTTTGCTCATTTTTATCGCCGCTTCATTGCTAATTTTTCTACTGTGGTTAAACCTCTAACCGATTTGACCAAGAAAGGTGCAGATGTGGTGAATTGGTCCTCTGCGGCTGTGGAGGCCTTTCAGGAGCTTAAGCGTCGTTTTACTTCTGCCCCTGTGTTGCGTCAGCCTGATGTTTCTCTCCCTTTTCAGGTTGAGGTTGACGCTTCTGAGATTGGGGCAGGAGCTGTTCTGTCTCAGAGAAGCTCTGATGGCTCTGTGTTGAAGCCGTGTGCTTTCTTCTCCAGAAAGTTTTCGCCTGCTGAGCGTAATTATGATGTCGGCAATCGGGAGTTGTTGGCTATGAAGTGGGCATTCGAGGAGTGGCGACATTGGCTTGAGGGAGCCAAGCATCGTGTTGTGGTCTTGACCGACCATAAGAATCTGATTTACCTTGAGTCGGCCAAGCGCTTGAATCCTAGACAGGCTCGGTGGTCTTTGTTTTTCTCCCGTTTTGATTTTGTGGTCTCGTATCTTCCGGGATCTAAGAATGTGAAAGCTGATGCCTTGTCTAGGAGTTTTTTGCCTGATTCTCCTGGAGTCCGTGAGCCGGCTGGTATTCTCAAGGAGGGGGTGATTCTTTCTGCTATCTCCCCTGATTTGCGGCGGGTGCTTCAGGAGTTTCAGGCTGATAGACCCGACCGCTGTCCTGTGGGGAAATTGTTTGTTCCTGATAGATGGACTAATAAGGTGATTTCTGAGATCCATTGTTCGGTGTTGGCTGGTCATCCTGGGATCTTTGGAACCAGAGATTTGGTTGCCAGGTCCTTTTGGTGGCTTTCTTTGTCACGGGA
The DNA here is from genome assembly GCF_051348905.1 of Ranitomeya variabilis. Taxonomy (NCBI): domain Eukaryota; kingdom Metazoa; phylum Chordata; class Amphibia; order Anura; family Dendrobatidae; genus Ranitomeya; species Ranitomeya variabilis. Next base: position 300,151,263 of record NC_135236.1, on the reverse strand, counting down.
TGTGCGTTCCTTCATGCAGTCCTGTGGGATTTGTGCTCGGGCTAAGCCCTGCTGTTCTCGTGCTATTGGGTTGCTTTTGCCCTTGCCTATCCCTGAGAGGCCCTGGACGCATATTTCCATGGATTTTATTTCCGATCTTCCTGTGTCTCAGAAGATGTTGTCTCAGAAGATGTCTGTCATCTGGGTGGTTTGTGACCGGTTTTCTAAAATGGTCCATTTGGTACCTTTGCCTAAGTTGCCTTCCTCCTCTGATTTGGTTCCTTTGTTTTTCCAGCATGTGGTTCGTTTGCATGGTATTCCGGAGAATATTGTGTCTGACAGAGGTACCCAGTTTGTTTCTAGGTTTTGGCGGTCCTTTTGTGGTAGAATGGGCATTAATTTGTCTTTTTCTTCGGCGTTTCACCCTCAGACAAATGGACAGACAGAGCGAACCAATCAGACCTTGGAAACCTACTTGAGATGCTTTGTGTCTGCTGATCAGGATGATTGGGTTACCTTCTTGCCGTTGGCCGAGTTTGCCCTTAATAATCGGGCTAGTTCGGCTACTTTGGTTTCGCCTTTTTTTGCAATTTCGGTTTTCATCCTCGTTTTTCTGCAGGGCAGGTTGAGCCTTCGGACTGTCCTGGGGTGGATTCTGTGGTGGACAGGTTGCAGCGGATTTGGACTCATGTGGTGGACAATTTAACATTGTCTCAGGAAAAGGCTCAACGTTTTGCTAACTGCCGTCGGTGCGTTGGTCCCCGGCTTCGGGTTGGGGATTTGGTCTGGTTGTCTTCTCGTCATGTTCCTATGAAGGTCTCTTCCCCTAAGTTCAAACCTCGTTTTATTGGTCCTTATAGGATTTCGGAAATTATCAATCCGGTGTCTTTTCGTTTGGCCCTTCCAGCTTCGTTTTCCATTCATAATGTGTTCCATATGTCTTTGTTGTGGAGATATGTGGTGCCCATGGTTCCCTCCGTTGACCCTCCTGCTCCGGTGTTGGTTGAGGGGGGGCTGGAATATGTGGTGGAGAAGATTTTGGATTCTCGTCGTTCAAGGCGGAAACTTCAGTATCTGGTCAAGTGGAAGGGTTATGGCCAGGAGGATAACTCTTGGGTTTTTGCCTCCAATGTCCATGCTGCCGATTTGGTACGTGCTTTTCATTTGGCTCGTCCCGATCGGCCTGGGGGCTCTGGTGAGGGTTCAGTGACCCCTCCTCAAGGGGGGGGTACTGTTGTGAATTCCGTTCTTGGGCTCCATCCTGTTGTTGCAAATGGTATTTTTGGGAGTTCTGCTCTTGGGCTCCCTCTGGTGGTTTCAAGTGGAACTTAGCAGCTGCGTTCACTAATCGGTTTCCTGGCCTTGTTATTTAACTGGGCTTTTGGCTTTAGTGGATGCCAGCTGTCAATGTATTTCCTGTGGATTCAGTCCTTTCCTGGAAGTTCTCTGTTGGCCAGTCCATTTTCAGCTTAAGATAAGTCTGCTACTTTTTGGGTGTTTCCCTGCTTATGACCTTCTGTTCAGTTCAATTTATGTCTCTTTTGTCCAGCTTGTCATTATGAAATATTCCGGCTAGTTGGAAGCTCTGGGGTCGCAGATTTGCCCCTCCACACCGTGAGTCAGTGTGGTGGTTATTTTTGTAAACTCTGCGTGGACTTTTAGTTTTTATACTGACCGCACAGTAGCCTTTTCTATCTCTGTCTATTTAGATAGTATTGGCCTCCTTTGCTAAAAAATCTAGTTTCATTTCTGAGTTTGTCATTTTCCCTCTTCACTCACCGTCAATATTTGTGGGGGGCTATCTTCCTTTGGGGGTTTCTCTAAGGTGAGATAGCTTTCCGTTTCCATCTTCAGGGGTAGCTAGTTCTTAGGCTGTGCAGAGGCGTCTAGGCAGAGATAGGAACGCTCCACGGCTATTTCTAGTGTTGGTGTTAGGAGTAGGGATTGCGGTCAGTAAAGTTACCACCTCCTCAGAGCTAGTCCTATTTTTGTTTTACCCACCAGGTCATTTCAGTGCTGCTCCTTAGCGAGTCCATGATTGGTTTTGCCCACCAGGTCATCTCAGTACCGCTCCGTACCCACCAGGTCATAACACCCCCCCTTTAACACAAACCACGATTCATGATGCACAGATACAGCAGAGAAATATAGGTATAGTACAATGCCAGATTTCACTTCTTACATGAGTGATAGCTGTTGTAAATTCTACAATACCATACAGCAGAGGGGCTTTATATAAGTCAGCCCCTTATACGCCAATTTTTGTGTCCTACTCCCTCTTTCTCAGTTACCAGTAGGCATTTTATTGTTAGCTGAACTTGATGAAAAGAAAAAACTGCATACATTGAATATGACAATTTTTTAATGGAAAACTTTTTAAAGTAAACATTAGAAAGTATTAACGTAGAACATTTGTAAAAGTGCAAAATGAGTAGCATATAGCACAGCCACGTAGTATATAGCACAGCCACGTAGTACATAACACAGCCACATAGTGTATAGCACAGCCCACGTAGTACATAGCACAGCCCACGTAGTATATAGCACAGCCACGTACTATATAACACAGCCACGTAGTATATAACACAGCCATGTAGTATATAACACAGCCCACATAGTATATAGCACAGCCACGTAGTATATAACAGCCATGTAGTGTATAGCACAGCCCACGTAGTATATAGCACAGCCATGTAGTTTATAGCACAGCCACGTAACATATAGCACAGCCACGTAGTATATAACACAGCCACGTAGTGTATAGCACAGCCCACGTAGTATATAGCTCAGCCATGTAGTGTATAGCACAGCCACGTAGCATATAGCACAGCCACGTAGTATATAACAAAGCCCACATAGTATATAGCACAGCCACGTAGTATATAGCACACCACGTAGTATATAACACAGCCACGTAGTATATAACACAGCCCACATAGTATATAGCACAGCCACATAGCATATAGCACAGCCACGTAGCATATAGCACAGCCACGTAGTATATAACAAAGCCCACATAGTATATAGCACAGCCATGTAGTATATAGCACCGCCACGTAGTATATAGCACACCACGTAGTATATAACACAGCCACGTAGTATATAACACAGCCCACATAGTATATAGCACAGCCACATAGCATATAGCACAGCCACGTAGCATGTAGCACAGCCACGTAGTATATACGACAGCCACATAGTATATAACACAGCCCACATAGTATATAGCACAGCCATGTAGTATATAGCACAGCCACGTAGTATATAACACAGCCACGTAGTATATAACACAGCCCACGTAGTATATAGCACAGCCACATAGCATATAGCACAGCCACGTAGTATAGCACCCAGGTGTGGAGGAGAGGAGACTCTCCTCCATGGTCTGGGTACCATATCCCTGTAATTAAAATAAAAAAATAGTTACATACTCATCTTCTGGTGGCCCCCGGATCCAGCCCTGGCCTTAGCGATGCTCCTGGCAGCTCCGGTTCCCAGTAATGCCTCGCGGCAATGACCTGTGATGACATAGCAGTCTCGCATGATGCTACGTCATCTGGGGTCATTTTGCAATGCATTACTGGGAACAGGAGCTGAGAGCATCGCGAGGAGCAGGAAGGCTGCTGGCACTTCCCCGGGTGCGCCGGGTGCTGACACCGGCCCTGTCAAGGACAATCGCAGCATGCTGCAATTTTTTTCTCAGTGCTGCAAACTCACAGAATAACATTAGGCAGAGTGCAATCCAATTTTTTATGTTATTGCACTCTTCTGTTTATCTCGCAAATGAGTACAAGTCCTTAAATTAATTTTCCTATAACATTTTACAATGGTGACAACTAGAGGTAAAAAAACAGGTAGTACAAAATAGAAAAATCAAGGCCTGCGTACAAATCATAGATATCTGCTTTACAACTAAAGGGCATGTCTGGCCACTTGAAAAAACTCAACGAAAGGTCAAAACTAAGAGTTAGCCAAGTTGGATTAAGAGAAGAGCAAAGGTGTACACCTTTTCCCCAGAGAGCATTACTTGGCCTATATGTCTCCCTTCTCCCCTTCTGTATTCTCCACAGAAAGAAGCGTTACCCTATATATCCATCAGTCCCCTCTCACCCAGCCAACTAGTTTATTTTAAGAACCTAGAATGTGCTCAATCACAGAACAATAAAACTTTCACACTCCTTATCTATGAACTGTTCCAATATTTAGGCCATGTGCACACGTTCAGGATTTTTCGCGTTTTTTTTCGCGTTTTTTCGCTATAAACACGTGAAAAAACCGCTTACATATGCCTCCTATTATTTACAGGGTATTCCGCATTTTTTGTGCAAATGTTGCATTTTTTTCCGCGAAAAAATCGCATCGCGGAAAAAAAAGCAACATGTTCATTAAAAATGCGGAATTGCGGGGATTCCGCACACATAGGAGTGCATTGATCTGCTTACTTCCCGCACGGGGCTGTGCACACCATGCGGGAAGTAAGCAGATTATGTGCGGTTGGTACCCAAGGTGGAGGAGAGGAGACTCTCCTCCACGGACTGGGCACCATATAATTGGTAAAAAAAAAAGAATTAAAATAAAAAATAGTGATATACTCACCCTCTGATGGCCCCCGAAGTGTTCCCGCCTCTCCGGTGCATGCTTTCTATTCCGTTCCTATAGATGGTGTGGTTCAGGACCTGTGATGACGTAGCTGTCTTGTGATTGGTCGCCTGACCGCTCATGTGACTCACGCGACCAATCACAAGCCGCGACGTCATCGAAGGTCCTGAACCACACCGGCATCTATAGGAACGGATGCCGCTGAGGAGATTGGCTGTCTGCAGAGGGTGAGTATAACCATTTTTTTTATTATTTTTAAACATTCTATCTTTTACTATAGATGCTGCATAAGCAGCATCTATAGTAACAAGTTGGTCACACTTGTCAAACAGTATGTTTGACAAGTGTGTGACCAACCTGTCAGTCAGTTTTCCAAGCGATGCTACAGATCGCTTGGAAAACTTTAGCATTCTGCAAGCTAATTACGCTTGCAGAATGCTAAAAAAAACGGAAAAAAAACGCAAAAAAAAAAATGCGGATTTCTTGCAGAAAATTTCCGGTTTTCTTCAGGAAATTTCTGCAAGAAATCCGGACGTGTGCACATACCCTTACGGTCACAACTATTTTCTCCCTATCCCACATCTATAGTACTGCTTCAGTCACTTGTCTTATCTATTGCATTATTCCTGAGTCCTGTTATGCATTGTATGTGTTATTCTATGCCTGATGAAGAGACCTGAGCAGTGTCGAAAGCTTGCAATTTGTTACCATCTTTTCAGTTAGCTATTAAAAGGTCTAATGGCTGACATGGTACAAAAATATATATTTTTCTTGTATTGAAAAAATGAAAAATTGCTGCTAAACTTCTAACACTTCTACCATCCTAACAACTAAAAAAAGACAAACATATGTTGATATAAAGTAGACATGTGGTAAATGTTATTTATTATTTTGTCAGGTATGTCTATCTATTGGAAGGGCAGAAAAGTGTACTTGAAACTAAAGAGGTTGTCCACTACATTAATTGTTGATAAAAGAAGGTTCTACAAAGTACTGACTTTAGGGGCGTGAATAGTTATGTACACTAAAGTGTTCAGTTATTTTGTCATATTTGTTGTTGACTTCACAATAAAAGAAAACCATATGTTCACAGTTGTAGGAATATTCTTTACATGAATTGACGAAGACCCTAAAAAAAAACTGTGAAATTCCAGGTTGTGAGGTAGCAAAATACAAAAACTGCTAAGGGGTGAATACTTTTTTGTAGTTATTGTACATGAAACCAAAGATAACATTAAAAACACTAAAAGCCAAATGGCTGTTGGTCACATAAACGCATAAAAGAGGTTAAGTCTGCCCTCTCAAACAATCACATGGTTAACCAATAGCAAAAAATTGGTAAAAACACTTGAATAAAGTGCTTAGTGCTGGATATACAAAACAATAGCAATAAAGACAAACCACGTTCAATTATAATATGGAGCTGACAATAAAGATTACTCAAAAAATAAGCACATAAAGCAGATTAATATAATGTGTAGATGGACAATATATGTCACATAAGGTGTGTATAAAATAGACAAAGTACAGTATGCATAAACAATATAGATTACATGAGGTAAAAATCACCTAACCCCAGTAGACATAATACCCAAGCCAATAATATCCTAATAGTGCATATGAGAAAACAACATAAATATAAACTAGGGGTCGAAAAATGTCCGTATGGCCAGCACAACCAACTACATGGATGTACAAGTCTGTTCCTGTATGAAACAAGACCTGCTAAGGTAACCTGGACCATAGAGGAAGCAAGCATTGTGTTAGGAGGTGATGCCCACTTTTCTTCTAACCTTAGTAATGACTGGAATTACATTGAAATGGCTACTAGTGAATTGTCCATGTTGGCGATGTGGTGTATTATTCTACTCATGGGTTGTCCACCTGTCACCTGTGACTGGTAAAATTCAGCGTGGGGAAGGTCAAAGTCCTCTTGCAGCTGCCATTTGATAAATTTGCCACATTTTAGACTGTTTTGTCCAAGTTTACACAACATAGTAGTTGGCTTACCTTGTGCTACAAACGTGCGTTACAATTTTGGTGCAATTTCTGGTGTTCGGTGTGTAAAACACGAGGAACAATGTCATCCTATACATTTCACAGTGGGTAAGAGCCTGTAGGCCATGAGGTGGCCATACTTGTTTCCTTTCAGATACAGCTTTCACTGTTAGAGATCATTTACCGTCCCATTGCCTCAGTTTGTCCCTCAGGTTATAAGTTGCACCATGCACTTTATTATGTAATTACCGTACCTGATGTAATAGGTTTGCACATGCCGCTATGTTACTGATCTCATCTCTAGAATGTCTCGTTTACTCTTTCTATATATGTTACATGTATTGATATACTGTTGATGTCTATATTTTTGTAATAAACGTATACTTATTTATATTACTCTTTGGATGCATTGCTCCATATATTCTCAAGTATTGCCTAGTCTAGTATTAGTGTAGGGACCCATCTGAAGAGGTCACCTTGTCGTTGGCTTATGGGCTCTCACAATTTGCTCAAAATGTGCGCCAAGAACCTCATATTTATATGTACAGGAGATATAGCAGTAATACCATTCAGAATATAGATGTCTGTATACACACAAATTGTGTTATTTACTTTTGTGCATCCCCACAAGGCCGGTATACAGGTACAGGGCACTCATATCTAGTGCTAGTGTTACAGTGATAATATAACTGGGCCTTAAAGAAGTTGTCCAGTCCCAATCGATTAATCTGCAGTTACTCTGTGTGACTGCAGACTTATGAATCCCCCCAGCCACACACTGTGCACTATGAGAATTTGTCAGTTTCTGAGCCGGGACCGGAGGGTATGTATGAGCTATACATACACCTGGCTAGTAGGCGCTGCCTCGCATCCATACACTTGTATTAAGTGAGGATGTGCCCAACTAGTGACATGGCTGTCCAGTAGGTGTGGCTTACTAGAGGGCACGGATTCGGTCCATAGAAGTGTATGGTAGCGAGGCCGCGCCTATTGCCCGGGAGCATGTATAACTCATACATACCCTCCTGTCCCAGATCAGAAAGCAAGGAATCCCCGCAGCGCACAGTGCATGCACTGGAGGGATTCATAAGTCTGCAGTCACACATGGTGACTGCAGACTTATCGATTTGGACCAGACAACCCCTTTAATTATAAAATGCTGATAACTATAGATCATGGAAACAAATAGGAAACTAGAACTTGTAAGTAACTGGTTCCCAACAAGAGACGCTGAGGAAAGGTCTATGAGGATGTAAAGGGATGAAGGAGCAAACATCGCCATCTGCTGACCAAAGATGATAAGGAAAGAGGTAGAATAACAATGGTAGGAACTGAAGAGTGGAACACACGTCCTGTGGGGAAGAAGACTGGAGGATACACCGTGAGGAAGAAGATTAGAGGAGACACTGGGTCAGGTGACAGCTGTGGTGGCGTTACTAATTATTAAAGGGAATCTGTCACACCAAAATTGGCCTATAAACTAAAGGCCCCGTCTCACATAGCGAGATCGCTAGCGAGATCGCTGCTGAGTCACTAGTTTTGTGACGCAACAGCGACCTCAGTAGCGATCTCGCTATGTGTGACACGTACCAGCGATCAGGCCCCTGCTGCGAGATCGCTGGTCGTGTCAGAATGGCCTGGACCTTTTTTTGGTCGTTGAGGTCCCGCTGACATCGCTGAATCGGTGTGTGTGACACCGATCCAGCGATGTCTTCACTGGTAACCAGGGTAAACATCGGGTTACTAAGCGCAGGGCCGCGCTTAGTAACCCGATGTTTACCCTGGTTACCAGCGTAAATGTAAAAAAAAACAAACAGTACATACTCACCATCTGATGTCCGTCAGGTCCCTTGCTGTCTGCTTCCTGCTCTGACTGAGCGCCGCAAAGTGAAAGTGAAAGCAGATCACAGCGGTGACGTCACTGCTGCGCTCTGCTCTCAGTGTACGGCGGCTCAGTCAGAGCAGGAAGCAGACGACAAGGGACACCGAAAGGCGAGTATGTACTGTTTGTTTTTTTTGGTAACCAGGGTAAACATCGGGTTACTAAGCGCGGCCCTGCGCTTAGTAACCCGATGTTTACCCTGGTTACCCGGGTGCTGCAGGGGGACTTCGGCATCGTTGAAGACAGTTTCAACGATGCCGAAGTCGTTCCCCTGATCGTTGGTCGCTGGAGAGAGCTGTCTGTGTGACAGCTCCCCAGCGACCACACAGCGACTTACCAACGATCACGGCCAGGTCGTATCGCTGGTCGTGATCGCTGGTAAATCGCTATGTGAGACGGGGCCTTAAGGCCACCGGCATCAGGGGCTTATCTACAGCATTCTGTAATGATGTAGATAAGCCCCCGATGTAACCTGAAAGATAAGAAAAACAGGTCAGATTATACTCACCCAGGGGATATCCCGCTGCGGTCCAGTCCGATGGGTGTCGCGGTCCGGGTCCTCCCATCTTCATATGATGACGTCCTCTTCTTTGCTTCCTGCCGCGGCTCCTGCGCAGGCGTACTTTGTCTGTCCTGTTGAGGGCAGAGCAAAGTACTGCAGTGCGTAGGCGCCGAGCCTCTCTGACCTTTCCCGGCGCCTGCACACTGCAGTATTTTGCGCTGTCCTCAACAGGGCAGACAAATAACACCTGCATAAGTGCCACGGCAAGAAGAAAAGAAGAGGACGTCATCGATGGTATGAAGATGGGAGGCGCCGGACCCGGACCGCAAAGTCCATCGGACCGAACCGCAGCGGGACCGCCCCTGGGTGAGTATAATATAACCTGTTTTTCTTATAGGATACATCGGGGGCTTATCTACATCATTACAGAATGCTGTAGATAAGCCCCTGATGCCGGTGGCCTTAGTTTATAGGCCAATTTTGGGGTGACAGATTCCCTTTAACAGCCCAGGAAATAAATGAAGGGAAGGGTTAGCGCTTGAAATTGTAGCATGATGGAGGTGCAGTGTAGTTGGCTCACAGCTGCCATTATGAGTAACCTGTCACACATGGAGGATCGAGAGTACCCAGCTCCGGGAGAAGGATTGAGTGACGAGATCTGGGTGACCAGAGACCAGGGCTAAGAGATCCAAATCGAGTGAGCTGAGCCAGGGTCGAGAAAGATGACCAAGCCATAGAGAGGGATGTTCATGTGAGCTGGAACTTACAGCGTAAATGTACGGTACAGAGTGTAGGCAGGACTGTAATTCATGGAACGAAGACGGCCATTGTGATGAGCGTACTATGTACTAAGTAAAAAAAAAATGAGAGGTGGAAGGTTCACAAGTAATAGATGTGTTGTGAAATGTCTCCATAGCAAGTCCAGAGAAAACTGCAAAGTAACCCACTTGTGAAACCTGTACAAAATCCATCAGGGCAGCGCTTCCCTGCCCCCCACCACCTCGCTTTGTAACCTGGCATTCAGTCATTCCGTTTGGTGCCAACTTTCAAAAATAAAAAGTAGCAGAAAAGTCGTCAAATAATAATCCACGTTATTCAGGGAGGAAAACAAAAATGTGATGTTCTTACACAGAAGCCTCCTCCTGACCGGATGAAGACGTCAGTGGAAGCATATCACTGTTTTGTTTTCTCTGTCTGAATATTGCGGATTATGTAACTTCCTGTGGCTTTTCACCATCCATGTTGGGCTGTTCTATGTCGTGGGGATTGCTCTGCTTGTTGGATTCTTGCATTTGTGACTTCTGTGCCGCTTCCCATGTTTATTGGCAGCGCGATATACCAGCACGTAATGGCTACCACAATCATGTGACAACAAGTTATTGCTGGAGAATGGATTACCAAGACCGTCAGGAACCAGTGAGGAGTGGGCACAGAAGAACCAAGGGATAGAGTTTGCAGGGGCTTCATTTAATTTTTAAATTTATCTGGACTGTATTTAGCAACAAGAAAGGAAAAAATGAGAAAAAAAATTAACATTTTACTATTTAGCAAAATCACCCATCCCCATCTATAGCACTACTGCCTGCCATCTCCGAAACTGCTGCTGTATATAATGTCATAGAGCCCAGCACCGTACAGTGTGAGCCGACATCACACACACTGGCGGGCACCACGCACACACAGGCCAGCACCACGCACACAGCTCCCAGATATTTCTCATATGTGCAGAGACTCACAGGCCTTGTGCTGCGAGATGACATGATAACTAATAATCACTGCTCCGGCGCCTCCAACATTCTGGGGTTAATTGATCCCAATGGTCACTATTCTAATAAAATTCTAAGTGCGGACCAGACATTTACTGAACTCAGATCAAAAGCTACAGAAGTGCGGTGTCAGTCACACATCATGCGTAAAAAGATAATTTTGTCCAGGAAAATTAAGGTTTATTACATAAAGGTCAAAAAACAGCAAATAACACTGAGGTTGTAATTACTGATCTGTCTGCTATGGTAGCACTGCCTGGCACAAGTCATTTTCAAACCCAAGCTCGATAAATACTGATCCGTGTACTATAGTAACGCTGCCTGGCCAAGTCACTTTCACACATAAAATCAGTAATTACTGAAGTGTGGCTGGGCTTGTGAGCAGCCACATGGAACAGGAGCTTCAAATAGACCTGCCCCACTGTGCTCCTACTGGGCCCACAGGCTAGCGCATATAAACTCCCTGGGTGTATAAAGCTCTCCTGTATCCTCCAGTAACATGACCACGGCTGAGGAAAAGGCTAAAAAACAGAGGTAGGTGGTGGTGAGAAAACCAAGATGGCATTAAGGCGCCTTCAGCACGTTCTAGGGTGGGTAACGAAGCAGTGGCAGCTAACACAGTAGCGAGACTTGCTGGCTTTGCCAGAACCCCCATTATAAAGGACACCACTCCTGACGGGCCACAGGAACCTCGGGGAGAAGACATCATTTTGTTTCCTGAATCCATGGGGAAAAAGCAAACTCAGGTTGCACTTACATCAGATGATCCACCTGCCCTGTAGCTTCACCAAGAGGCAAACCTCCCTGGCATCACCCCAGACCAGCCGGTCACTGAACCCACATTGAAATATTTATTATGGCTGACACACTGCAGCACAGTAATTTCTTTGCTCACTGTACAGATGAGTCTACTAAAAGATGATATTTCTTTCATGCGGCAAGGATTGCAAAATGTTACTGATCGCACTGTGTAGCAGAGGGCAGAATTAGCAATCTATAGGATAAACTACCATAACTGACTCTGGACTCCCGCAGACATGACCAACAAATCCTAGCCCTATTGTCCAAAACTGACAACCCGGAAAACAGGCTGAAGAGGAATAATGTGCGAGTGGTCGGTATTCCAGAAAGAACAGAAGGCAACAGCCCTTAGAAAGACCTTGAAAAATGGCTGCACACTTTATTTGCAGATACCCTGTCACTGTTTTATGCTGTGGAGAGAGCACACAGAGTCCCTACTAGACCGCTACCACCAGGTGCTCTTCTACGCCCGGTTCTAATCAAGTTACTCCACTATAGGGACAGAGATGCCATCCTTAGGGCTACCCATAACAAAGGGAAGATCTCTCTAAATGGACATAAAATCTCTTTCTTCACTGATTATTCCACTGAAATCTTAAGGAATGCACAATTCCTGGATGTCAAATGCCATCTGTGCAACCTGCAAATACCCTCCTGTATGCTTTATCCAGCTAAATTCGGAGTGGCAGTTCTGGGGGAGACTTTCGTTTTTGATCATCCTAAAGAGGCTCTAAGCTGGATGGATATATAGAGCAAATTATTCGTCAAAGTCCATAACGTTGATTCCTCATACTTTAAAGTTATGTACCATCGGTGCCTTCCCAATTGACTATTGGAGTTATATCCTTTACTAATTAACCCACGGCCCAGTGGACTCTAGTATCCTGTCCATTATCCTACACTGGCAGGTTTCCAAGGAACAGTCACCATTCTCTTCTAGGATTGTTTGTCTGCCCTATGCTTGGTTGCAGGATGGACTAAGTATGCGCTAAGTATATTGTGATTCCATTGAGTGGGAATTCTTGTGAGCAGTGCTAGAAAAATTTGGCATGGGCTCATAGTTCATTTAATGGATAAAGTTGTCATATGAGGGCCTAAAGGCCAGGTTAAGAGTAAATGGACGGCTTTATCTGGCCTTTTTGGTTGGGCAGGGGCACATGGCAGGGATGTCTCCCCTGCTCTTCACATTGGCCAATGAATCTCTCGCTGCAATTAATAGGAGCCATCAGGGTATAGAGGGTTTTCACAGAGGGAATGAAGAGGAGAAGGTAGCACTCTACACTGATGATACCCTGTTGTTTCTGGCGGGAGCCACCACCACTCTACCCATAGTGATGGAGACTGTTTAGAAATTTGGAAAATATTCAGATTTGGTGATTAATTAGAGTAAATCAGCTCTGCTCCCTTTAGATAATAGAGACAATGTGTCACAATATGCTCTTTCAGGTTTACAGGTGGTCTCTGAATTAAACCTTACCTCAATTCTTACTAAGTTCAAACATAAGATGGGTACCTGGTCTTATCTACCATTGTGAGTGGTGAAGCACATGAACCTAATTAAAATGATTTGGATGCCTCAGTTGCTACATGTTTTGCATAACTCCCCAATTTGGATACCCCAAAGATACGTAATTTAAAATTAATTGTCTGTTCAGGGAATTGATTTGGGGACAGCAAACCCCAAGGATTAAGCTGGAAAATTTACAGACACAAAAGTGTGGGTGGTTTGGTAGTCCCGGACCCATGGATATATTATATGGCAGCTCAACTTCAGCATATTTATAGATGAGCTGATCCTGGGGGTGGGGGTGCACAGCGCCTGCTAATTCAACATCTTCTTACGTCATTTAGGTTTTATGAGGCACTGGAAGCACACGAGTTTAGAGCTTCTTCTGGCAAAACTCCAACTCTACCACAAATACAGTACATTGGCTTTGGTGGAAAGTAAAGGTACCTTCACACTGAGCGACTTTACAACGAGAACGACAACGATCCGTGACGTTGCAGCGTCCTGGATAGCGATCTCGTTGTGTTTGACACGCAGCAGCGATCTGGATCCTGCTGTGATATCGCTGGTCGGAGCTAGAAGTCCAGAACTTTATTTGGTCGTCAGGTCGGCGTGTATCGTCGTGTTTGACAGCAAAAGCAACGATGCCAGCAATGTTTTACATGGAGCTAACGACCTGTGAGAACGATAAGTGAGTCACCGTTACGTCACAGGATCGCTCCTGCATCGTTCTGGAGCTGCTGTGTTTGACGTCTCTACAGCGACCTAAACAGCGACGCTCCAGCGATCGGCTCGTTGTCTATATCGCAGCGTCGCTAAGTGTGACGGTACCTTTAGAGAATTGCAGGGCCTGCATGGGATCACACAATTTACTTCACTGTGGGAATCCCTGTGGCTTTTTAACTTACATTAATTGAAGGGGTTCAAATGTTGAGCTTAAAGGGGATGAAGAGGTTTTCTCATATTTTAATGGGAGATTTGATTAAGGATTTCTCTTAATTGCAATGCAAATTTGGAATACTTCACTCTGAATTTTACAAATACCTTCAGCTATGAGATCCATATTAGGCAGAGGGGCTCATTCTTGAGGGCTGTGTTCCCAAGAACTTGGTAATACAGAGGATAGTTTCCTCACATGACTCCGGAGGTGTGATCTCAATATTATATAGTGCTCTTCTAGACCTGGTTTTATTTCAAAAGAAAAATGGAAGGTCCATAGAAGAAGAAGGACTTTGGCAAGATATTGGTGTCCCTACGTGAATCCCACAGATTATTGTATCTATATGTGCTGCTCCAGGCATACAGAACTCCTCAATACCTATTTGAATTGAGGCTTAGACCCAATCCTTCATATGCAAGATGTAAGGTGCATTCAGCTAACCTGCTGCATATGATGTGGTCCTGCCCTAATCTGGAATCTTTTTGGAAAGGTGTACTAGAAATTATATTAATAGGGTCTGTTCAGTCAGTATTGATCCTATACCTTTTGTAAGTGTACTGGGGTATATTGAGGATTTATGCATGGATGACCACAGCAAGACTGTGCTGTCCCATAAGCTGTTTATGACCAGGACATTATTTGCCTTATACTGGATATCAGATCATGCACCCACAATCCCAAAACTAATAAATAAAATTAATTGGTTATTGAACTTGGAGAGGGATATTTTTTTAAAGAGAAACACCATTACTAAGTTTGAGAAGCTATGGGCCCAGTGGATTGATAGCTCAGGTTTGGCATAAGGGAGTTGCAGAGACATTGCCTAGGTCTCTTCTGATCAATATTATTTCTGTTCTAACACCTCTATATACATTGCATTAAAAATCATCTCCTCTACTGATTACTGATGATGGGTGTAACATGACTTGTTGCAAGCAGTGTTACCATAGTGCACCAAAGCTCAGGAAATACTGATCAGTGTACTATGGTAACACTCGCCTGGCACAAGCCATTTTCACACACAAGCTCAGGAAATACTGATCTGTATCTACAAATTTTGCTACACTCTTTTGCAAAATGCACAATATTTTAAATAATGGAAATGTAAGTATCACCTGGTATGAGACATTTCATAATAAGAGGAAACAGTTTATAGGAGGAAATCTTGCTATTTTCACACTGGCCACTGAGGGTTTTTTAGACTCATGTTTTCTGTCCTTTCAAGAAGAGTCTTCAGCAAGCTCCATATTATCAGACATGATCACAATGATAGGTAACACCCAGGGCCGGACTGGGACTAAAATTCAGCCCTGGCATTTGAAGTCACACAGGCCCACTTGTCGCATGGTGACTGTATAATATCTTTGTACACTTGTAGGCCACAAGAAGTGAGGGGAGTGTAACACGACTATATAACATATAATCACAGCTGTATCCAGCATTACAGCTCAGTCCCAATAGAATGTAATACAGCACAGCCCCCATAGACTATAATACAGCACAGCCCCATAGAATGTAATGCTGCACAGCCCCCATAGACTATAACAAAGCACAGCCCCCACAGAATGTAATACAGCACAGCCCCCATAGAATGTAATACAGCACAGCCCCATAAAATATAATGCAGCACAGACCTCATAGAATGTAATACAGCACAGCCCCCATAGACTATAATACAGCACAGCCCCCATAAAATGTAATGCAGCACAGCCCCCAAAGAATGTAATGCAGCACAGCCCCCATAGAATGTAATGCAGCCAGCCCCATAGAATGAAATACAGCACAGCCCCCATAGAATGTAATGCAGCACAGCCCCCATACAATGTAATGCAGCCAGCCCCATAGAATTTAATGCAGCACAGCTCCCATAGAATGTAATGCAGCACAGCCCCATAGAATGCAATGCAGCACAGCCCCATATAATGTAATGCAGCACAGCCCCCATAGAATGTAATACAGCCAGCCCCCATAGAATGTAATACAGCACAGCCCCATAGAATGTAATACAGCACAGCCCCCATAGAATGTAATACAGCACAGCCCCCATAGAATGTAATACAGCACAGCCCCCATAGAATGTAATACAGCACAGCCCCCATAGAATGTAATGCAGCACAGCCCCCATAGATTGTAATGCAGCCAGCCCCCATAGAATGTAATACAGCACAGCCCCCATAGAATGTAATGCAGCACAGCCCCCATAGACTGTAATGCAGCCAGCCCCCATAGAATGTAATGCAGCCAGCCCCCATAGAATGTAATGCAGCCAGCCCCATAGAACATAATGCAGCACAGGCCCATGGAATGGAATGCAGCCAGCCCCATAGAATATAATGCAACACAGGCCCATGGAATGTAATGCAGCCAGCCCCATAGAATATAATGCAGCACAGGCCCATGGAATGGAATGCAGCCAGCCCCATAGAATATAATGCAGCACAGGCCCATGGAATGGAATGCAGCCAGCCCCATAGAACATAATGCCGCACAGGCCCATGGAATGGAATGCAGCCAGCCCCATAGAATATAATGCAACACAGGCCCATGGAATGTAATGCAGCCAGCCCCATAGAATATAATGCAGCACAGGCCCATGGAATGGAATGCAGCCAGCCCCATAGAATATAATGCAGCACAGGCCCATGGAATGGAATGCAGCCAGCCCCATAGAATATAATGCAGCACAGGCCCATAGAATGGAATGCAGCCAGCCCCATAGAATATAATGCAGCACAGGCCCATGGAATGGAATGCAGCCAGCCCCATAGAATATAATGCAGCACAGGCCCATGGAATGGAATGCAGCCAGCCCCATAGAATATAATGCAACACAGGCCCATAGAATGGAATGCAGCCAGCCCCATAGAATATAATGCAGCACAGGCCCATAGAATGGAATGCAGCCAGCCCCATAGAATATAATGCAGCATAGGCCCATGGAATGGAATGCAGCCAGCCCCATAGAATATAATGCAGCACAGGCCCATGGAATGGAATGCAGCCAGCCCCATAGAATATAATGCAGCACAGGCCCATAGAATGGAATGCAGCCAGCCCCATAGAATATAATGCAGCACAGGCCCATGGAATGGAATGCAGCCAGCCCCATAGAATATAATGCAGCACAGCTCCCATAGAATGGAATGCAGCCAGCCCCATAGAATATAATGCAGCACAGGCCCATGGAATGGAATGCAGCCAGCCCCATAGAATATAATGCAGCACAGCTCCCATAGAATGGAATGCAGCCAGCCCCATAGAATATAATGCAGCACAGGCCCATGGAATGGAATGCAGCCAGCCCCATAGAATATAATGCAGCACAGGCCCATAGAATGGAATGCAGCACTGCCCCATAGAATGTAATGCAGCACAGGCCCATGGAATGGAATGCAGCCAGCCCCATAGAATATAATGCAGCACAGCTCCCATAGAATGGAATGCAGCCAGCCCCATAGAATATAATGCAGCACAGGCCCATGGAATGGAATGCAGCCAGCCCCATAGAATATAATGCAGCACAGCTCCCATAGAATGGAATGCAGCCAGCCCCATAGAATATAATGCAGCACAGGCCCATGGAATGGAATGCAGCCAGCCCCATAGAATATAATGCAGCACAGCTCCCATAGAATGGAATGCAGTCAGCCCCATAGAATATAATGCAGCACAGGCCCATGGAATGGAATGCAGCCAGCCCCATAGAATATAATGCAGCACAGGCCCATAGAATGGAATGCAGCTAGCCCCATAGAATATAATGCAGCACAGGCCCATGGAATGGAATGCAGCCAGCCCCATAGAATATAATGCAGCACAGCTCCCATAGAATGGAATGCAGCCAGCCCCATAGAATATAATGCAGCACAGCTCCCATAGAATGGAATGCAGCCAGCCCCATAGAATATAATGCAGCACAGGCCCATGGAATGGAATGCAGCCAGCCCCATAGAATATAATGCAGCACAGCTCCCATAGAATGGAATGCAGCCAGCCCCATAGAATATAATGCAGCACAGGCCCATGGAATGGAATGCAGCCAGCCCAATAGAATATAATGCAGCACAGCTCCCATAGAATGGAATGCAGCCAGCCCCATAGAATATAATGCAGCACAGGCCCATGGAATGGAATGCAGCCAGCCCCATAGAATATAATGCAGCACAGCTCCCATAGAATGGAATGCAGTCAGCCCCATAGAATATAATGCAGCACAGGCCCATGGAATGGAATGCAGCCAGCCCCATAGAATATAATGCAGCACAGGCCCATGGAATGGAATGCAGCCACCCCCCCCCCCCAATAGCTCCACAATCCAGTCATCACTTATTGACAAAAAAAACCACTCTACTCACCTCTCTCCTCGTGCCCCGCGCTGCTCCTGGCTCCGGTCTCAGCAGCTGCAGTCTGCCCGCCCAGTCACACAGCAGGTGCGTGATGATATGACGTAATCGCGCACCCGCAGTGTCAGCGGCAGGCAGAGCGGGGAATGATGGGAGAGGGGGCGTCAGCGGACGCTCTCTCCTCCATCATTGCATTCAACTGTACCGGCTGTTGTGATTCGGTTCGTGGGCTCCCCCGGTGGTCTCTTGTGGTACTGGTGTCCTGCAAGCTTTGCCTTCTCAGTTCACCTGTTCCTATCAGGATGTGGGAGTATCCTATTTAACCTTGCTCCTCAGTCATTCTAATGCTGGCCATCAATGTATCCAGAGTGATTCTGTTGCATGTTCCTGCTCCCAGTTTTCTGCTCAGCTAAGTTGGACACTTCAGTCCTAGTGCTATTTTTGTATGTTTTGTCCAGTTTGCACTTATGTGAATCTCTGCAGCTGGAAGCTCTTGTTGGGCTGAAATTACCACTCCAGTGGCATGAGTTGTCACATGAGTTAAGGTAATTTCAGGATGGTGTTTTGAAGGGTTTTGCAGCTGACCGCGAAGTCCTCTGTTGTATCTTTCTGCTATTTAGTTAGCGGGCCTCTCTGTGCTAAATCTGCTTTCATACTACGTGTGTCTTTTCATCTGCTCTCACCGTTATTATATGTGGGGGGCTGCTATCTCCTGTGGGGACATTCTCTGGAGGCAAGCCAGGACTGTGTTTTCTTCTACCAGGGGTAGTTAGTTCTCCGGCTGGCGCGCGGCATCTAGAGACAACGCAGGAATGCCCCCTGGCTACTTCTAGTGTGGTGTGTAGGTTTAGCATCGCGGTCAGCTCTAGTTTCCATCACCCGAGAGCTTGTCCGTTTATTCTATGCTTCTGATGTTTCCTTGCCATTGGAAACCATAACAACCGGCGTCTATGACGCCGGTATAGTTGAATGCGGGGCCGGGAGTGTGCCGCGACAGCGTGGGGAGTGTGCCGACAGCGGCACACTCGAGCGGCCCACTACTGCCATCGGCCCTTCTGGCATTTGCCAGAACTGCCCGATGGCCAGTCCGGAACTGGTAACACCTCTGTACACATCTGATAACACAAGATCCACTCTCTCATTAGTGCTCTCCTTGCTTGGGATGTCAGTTTAGGTGGACGGTCATGTCTTGGTAGGTTTGCAGTTGTGCCATACCCTTCCAATTTTGAATGATGGATTGAACAGTGCTCCGTGAGATGTTCAGAATTTGGACCATCTTTTTATAACTTACGGAGGCAAAAAGAAAAGGAAAGTCGGCACCATTCAACTTGAGTGTTTTAACTTGTCCTTAAACAGAACTTTAGACTGAGCAATGAAGCCTGCAGGTACTGGGTGCTCACATAATAAGGTGCAAGCATGTATATTAGAAGAAAAAATAGTGGCACTCACCGGTCCTGTAAAATCCAATGTTTATTCAGAAAAACATGTTTAAAACTGGCTGTAGTGACAATGGGCCTTTTGGCCATATATATTTTCATATCCTAAACCTGCTTTACTCTTCTCCACAACTTTATCCCTTTATCCCTGACCTGTCTGGTGTGTTCCTTGAGGCTGTTTGATCCTCAATGTTCTCAAACAAACCTTTGAGGCTTTACAGAATAGCTGTAGTTATACTGCAAATAAATTACACCCAGGTGGACTCAATTTACTAATTATATGACTTCTGGAGGCAATTGGTCCCACGGGATTTTATTTAAAGTTATCATATCCTGCTGTAGGGACACAAGATTTCCTTTATGTAGATGAACCTTTTATTGAAAGGAAATGAGGCTGTTGAATAATGTATGAAAGCATTGCTGACATGTTACCTCATTACTTCTATCTTTCTCGTCTTTAACCAAGGCAGGGAGTGGTAAGAGATTGGCTCTGCATCACATCGGAGTATTGCAGCGTGTTTTCATGGACTTAGTGTATTGCTTAGTGTTGCATGTGGATGTTTCTCTTTTTCAGTAAAGCATTTTTCCTTCTCTGCCTTTCATGACTAAAACAGGAGTTACTGCTTCTATGTCCCAGCCAGCAAGGGCTACAAAGATCCTGAGACTTCGGCCGCGTTCACATGTTAAGTATTTGCTCAGTATTTTACATAAGAATTTGAAAGGGTGCTTTCACATTTTTGAGTCCCATCGGAGCTTGCGTCCAAACCCCTCTGAAAAATGGAATTCAAGCTTAGCCCCGACAGGGCCAAAGACTATAACAGTGTCAACATGCGCTCTGCTGGGCATCATTTTTGGGCGTATACCCAGTCCACTACATCTGGGTGTTCACCCCCAGTAGGCATATATGACCGAAAATGATGCACATTAAAAGGCACGTTAGCTCTGTCGGTACCTTTATAGTCTATGGCCTTGTCGGCACATATGCCCGAATCCCGTTAGGCCGTAAGCCAGAACGGTGCCTGGACGCAGTGTGAAAGAACCATAAGCCAAAATCAGGAGTGGGTGAAAAATACAGAATTGGTGCACATTTCTATTATACTTTTTCCTCTGATTGTTCCACTCCTGGTTTTGGCTTACAAATACTGATGGAAATTAATGATCAAATACTGAACGTGAGAACGTGGCCTTACGGAAAGAGTTGCTGTTCCGTGCTCTTTTTCATAACTCCCATTTATTTCTATGCGGGTTGTGCAATCAGTGAATTGCAGCTGAATTTCTCTAATTTATAACCCTCTGGTGGTGGATGGGACCTAGCAGCAGTTATTCCGATGCGGACTATGAAAGGCAAAAGATGAGAATAGTCATTTGATACAGAAAGAGAGTGATGTAAAGGACATAATAACTTGGATTTCTAAGTATATTGCGTGACAACATGCCCCCAATTATATTCACATCACTAAGTTCTACAGGCAGGCTCAGACTGGCCCACAGGAAAACAGGTGAATTTCCCGATGGGCCCTTGTGCAGGAGTAGGCCACTTAGCATTAGCAGTAATTGGTCCAATATAGTAATTGGTCCAATATATTTGATTCACTATGTGAAAGCAAAAGCAGAGTCCCATCTTTCATTCAACAAACTACCTACCTTATTATATAGAAACATAGGTAAATTTGTGAAGAAAAGTAATGTAATATCTGCATGTAGCTGAACAGTGGGCTCCCAGAGTGAATCTTCCTGGTGCTCCTGTAAGGAGGAAGACCGGGCTGCGGGTACCTGTGCTGTGCTGGGTCCGGAACTGTCGAGGCTGCGTCCCTTGTTTCTCGGGGGGAAGGCAAAAAGGCCAGGACAGGTTCCCTGACCAGGAAGCTGGGGGCGCGGTTATAAGTAAAAGCGCGCAGCGTCGGGGAGTTTCCCGCCAGCTGTGAGAGAGGCAAGGTGCGTGCGCAGTGGGCTCCGAGGGGTGCGCATCCAGGCCGCAACGAAACGGTGCCGGCAATATGTCAGGATGCTACCGAAGCCTGCCGTAGTAATAAGGAAAGAGCCGGAAGCCCTGTTCAGCTAAGCGCCAGGGCAGAGTTCAGGACTGTTTACTGCTGCCCTTGTCATCGGACCATGGTGTACAGGACCTCGCTGGAGAAGCATCGTGCCAGCTGTTGTCGGCACTTCAGACTTGTCGGGAACAGACAGCACGCAGCATAGATAGAGAAGTGCAGTGCGCCCGGTGGCTGACAGAGAGCGAGGTGCCGTGTGCTTTGTGACCGTGAGTACAGCGCACGTGGGCCACCTGAGAGACACCGGGTGTGTGACCGTTATCTGCGCCCTGACCCCTGGTGTATATTTGACAAGCCACGTTAGGCTCAAACAGTGCTGTGGCCCGTACCCTCTCTACCGCATATGTTTATGGATTAGGGCCCAGTGGAAGGTACCGGACACCGACCACTACTGCCAGAGGACGGATTATCGTTATCTCCAGAACTTCACCGGACCAACCCCGCGCCAGCCGTTGTTGACACTATTGACTCTCCAGCAGCATTCACAAGAACTGCCGTTATCTGATTCATTGTTCCTCAACTCTGTATATTCTTTACCATTGGACTGTTATTCTCCCCATTTATCCCTGCACCTCCCTGCGAGGAGTTAACCCCCTGTTAAATTAAAACTGTTATATTTGTTAACTCTTGCTCTGCCTCCTGTCTGTCACAGCATCCCGCAACCTGCTCACACGCCCTTGCCACTCCAGACTGGCACTGAATACAGATATTATATCACACATTTTTACTTTGTTTTTGTCACAATATTCAAAATAATTGGAAAAAGGCTGCAGAGAAATCAGAGAAATCAAAACAAAAGTGCTGCAGTTGCAGAGCAATTTGACAAAATAACATTTTACATTGACAAGAAAAACACACAAGTCCTTTAGCGTTAGGTGCCATTTTACGGAGTCCACCGCATAGGAAACCATGTAACTGCGGGGGCTCTGGGCTTTCACAAAATGGCGGCAGAGCCCCGGCAGCACCGAACACCCGCAGCGGCCGCCACACATCCGAACACTCCCTCATCCCAGCCTGCAGCCTGTAGCAACGCTCCACTCTTGCCTCCTCAAGCAGTGACCCTGGGACCCTGCTCCACCTCGGCCGGTATGGTATATCCGCATTATAGGACACCCCCCATTTACTCCCCAAATTTTTTTTGGGAAAAGTGCGTCTTATAATCCGAAAAATACGGTCCTTTTTTAGTGCAAAAACTTTTTTCTGTATAAAAACACATTAAAAATGCGGCTTCACATTACTGTATTCCCATTTCCATTTATTTACACATAAATAACTTGCAAATATACTTTAGCCCCGACTGTGATTTTTTTTTTTGTATCTTGCAGTATGTTGCTCTAGTGTAGAGATTTTCAAATTTGTTGTCTTTGGGGTGGACTATGTGAAATCTCTGTTTGCAGTCCAACTAGCATTTCTTCAGAATCTTGCTTCCGTTGGGGGCCTGTGCTTTCACCTGATCTAGCAGTCTCAGACACTGCTGAGCTGTTATTGCTAGTGTTTGGGAGGAAAGGGTGAAAGAGCATGACCTCAGAGATGATTGAAGAAATAGCAAGCTGAACTGTAGGCAGAGATTTCACATATTGTTGGTCCAGAAGCAATACATGTGAAAGGAGCGATGCAGCACAAAATGGAAAACCGGGGAGATCAAGTATTTTTGCAAGGTATTTAGCGCAATATAAGTGACAGGGCCTTTTTAAAGTGGTTATTTCACACAGGAAACACAATTTAATACAAACCTGGTGCAGCAATAAGCTGATTTTAGCTGGACCAGCTTCTTTCATCTTTGGTAACAAGCTATTTTCACTTGGGGAAGCCAAATAAAGACATATATTTCTCCTTCAGCAGCTGTCCAACTGTGCTTCGACAATCCCTCTAATCTAAATATCTCCATGATACTTTTTAAGGTCTATATAAAACTGCAAAAACGGTTGAAATTGCAACTTTGCAATTTTCCTCATTAAAAGGTCTGTCCGGGACTTTTGCATTGATAGTCTATCCTTAGCATAGGTTATCAATAGCTGATCTATGGGAGTGCAACACCCGGCACCCCCTGCTGATCAGCTGTTCCCGATGCTGGCGGCAGCCAGATGTGCTGAGTTGCAGAGATGCACAGCTCCATCAACTGCATAGTAGCCATGGCCAGGTACTGCACACCTGCCCCCTATTGATTTAAACAGAGGGTGGATGTGCAGTACCTGGCTGCGGCCACTATTTCATTGATGGAGCTGCGCATCTCTGCAACTCAGCACATCTGGCTGCCGCCAGCATCGGGAACAGCTGATCAGAAGGGGGTCCGGGTGTCGCTCCCCCACTAATCAAATAGATGAACACCAGCCGTGCAATTTACATACAGCGCGGGACAACTATAAAACACTTTATCTGAGGTATGCAGGGGCACGTCAGAGGATATAAAAGGGGTTGCAGGAATCACATTCTTATGATCTTACAGGTGATGGGCAGGGTTTATAAGCCAAAAAGCTGGTGACAGGTAGACTTGAGCGAATTTACTCGGGTCCCTGCTTATTTGGCAAGCTAAAGCTGTTTGGCGCTCCAGCTGCATGTGTCACGGCTGTGTGACAGTTACAGCACATGCATGGAGAGCCTGAGTGTTGGGTTCTCCATACATGTGCTGTGACAGTGACACCAACAGCTGATCAGCCGGCGCGATCCATGTATCCGGGTTCCCTCTGCAGCTTATATGGTAAGCGCTATAGCTCGCCGAATAAGCAGGGACCCAATCAAATTCACTCAACTCTAGTGACAGGTTCCTTTTATCTGAAAGTTTTCTGCTGAATAGCTTACATCCTGATTCTAGGCGTCACTAACCTTCTCCATAAATGCTTTGCTGCAATAAAATTCACGCTTGTCATAAACAAACTATAGGTATTAACATATGATAAAGGTGTCCGCCCCTGTGACACCTCAGGTTATTAATTATGTTTCATCTTCTTGATGTAATCACACTCCTAGGAATGTCTGCCACAAATGTTAGTACAGGGCTGATATCACTCTGGTGTCCCTCCACAATGTTACATTATCCAATCAGCACTCACAATATCAGATTGTGTAAGGACACGCCCTATTGGCAATAAGAATGGTAACATCCAGCTATCAATTTATTCATACACATCCATGAGGAATAACAGAGGAACAGCATAACACAGAGTTCTAGCAAAAGATGCTGCTATATGCAAGTAATTAATTACTAAAATAGAAAACAGAGGGATCAGTAGCGATTAGAATGATCCTTGCACACATTAGGAGCGACCAGAACCTTATCCTCCCACACATGAGAAGTAACCAGATTCTCACACACATAAAGAGCGACCAGATCCTCACACACATAAAGAGTGACCAGATCCTCACACACATAAAGAGCGACCAGATCCTCACACTCATAAAGAGCGACCAGAACCTCGCACACATAAAGAGCAACCATATCCTCCCACACGAGAAGTAACCAGATCCTCACCCACATAAAGAGTGACCAGATCCTCACACACATAAAGAGCGACCAGATCCTCACACACATAAAGAGCAACCATATCCTCCCACACATGAGAAGTAACCAGATCCTCACCCACATAAAGAGTGACCAGATCCTCACACACATAAGAAGTAATCAGATCCTCACACACATAAAGAGTGACCAGATCCTCACACACATAAAGAGCGACCAGATCCTCACACTCATAAAGAGCGACCAGAACCTCGCACACATAAAGAGCAACCATATCCTCCCACACGAGAAGTAACCAGATCCTCACCCACATAAAGAGTGACCAGATCCTCACACACATAAAGAGCGACCAGATCCTCACACACATAAAGAGCAACCATATCCTCCCACACATGAGAAGTAACCAGATCCTCACCCACATAAAGAGTAACCATATCCTCCCACACATAAGAAGTAATCAGATCCTCACACACATAAAGTGACCAGATTCTCACACACATAAAGAGTGACCAGATCCTCACACACATAAAGAGTGACCAGATCCTCACACACATAAAGAGCGACCAGAACCTCGCACACATAAAGAGTAACCATATCCTCCCACACATAAGAAGTAATCAGATCCTCACACACATAAAGTGACCAGATTCTCACACACATAAAGAGCGACCAGATCCTCACACACATAAAGAGAGACCAGAACCTCGCACACATAAAGAGTAACCATATCCTCCCACACATAAGAAGTAATCAGATCCTCACACACATAAAGTGACCAGATTCTCACACACATAAAGAGTGACCAGATCCTCACACACATAAAGAGCGACCAGATCCTCACACACATAAAGAGTGACCAGATCCTCACACACATAAAGAGCGACCAGATCCTCACACACATAAAGAGCGACCAGAACCTCGCACACATAAAGAGTAACCATATCCTCCCACACATAAGAAGTAATCAGATCCTCACACACATAAAGTGACCAGATTCTCACACACATAAAGAGTGACCAGATCCTCACACACATAAAGAGCGACCAGATCCTCACACACATAAAGAGTGACCAGATCCTCACACACATAAAGAGCGACCAGATCCTCACACTCATAAAGAGCGACCAGAACCTCGCACACATAAAGAGCGACCAGATCCTCACACACATAAAGAGTGACCAGATCCTCACACACATAAAGAGCGACCAGATCCTCACACACATAAAGAGCGACCAGAACCTCGCACACATAAAGAGTAACCATATCCTCCCACACATGAGAGGTAACCGGATCCTCACACACATAAAGAGTGACCAGATCCTCTCACACATAAAGAGTGACCAGATGCTCGCACACATAAGAAGTAATCAGATCCTCACACACATAAAGAGTGACCAGATCCTCACACACATAAAGAGCGACCAGATCCTCACACACATAAAGAGCGACCAGAACCTCGCACACATAAAGAGCAACCATATCCTCCCACACATGAGAGGTAACCGGATCCTCACACACATAAAGAGCGACCAGAACCTCACACACATAAAGAGTAACCATATCCTCCCACACATAAGTAATCAGATCCTCACACACATAAAGAGTGACCAGATCCTCACACACATAAAGAGTGACCAGATGCTCGTACACATAAGAAGTAATTAGATCCTCACACACATAAAGAGTGACCAGATCCTCACACACATAAAGAGCGACCAGATCCTCACCCACATAAAGAGCGACCAGAACCTCGCACACATAAAGAGCAACCATATCCTCCCACACATGAGAAGCAACCAGATCCTCACACATATAAAGAGCGACCAGATCCTCACACACATAAAGAGCAACCAGAACCTCGCACACATAAAGAGCAACCATATCCTCCCACACATAAGAAGTAAATAGATCCTCACACGCATAAAGAGTGACCAGATCCTCACACACATAAAGAATGACCAGATGCTCGCACACATTTGGAGCGACCAGAATCTTCCACACACCAGAAGCGACCAGATCCTCGCACACATCAGGAGCGACCAAATTCTCGCAAACGTCAGAAGTGACCAGATCCTTGCATATGTCAGGAGCGACCAGATCCTCGCATACACCAGGAGTGACCAAATTCTCGCGCACATAAAGAGCGACCAGATCCTCACACACATAAGGAGCCACCAGATCCTTGCACACATCAGGAGCGATCAGATCCTCGCAGACATCAGGAGAGACCAAATTCTCGCACACCTCAGGAGCGACAAAATCCTTGCACATATCAGGAGCAACCAGATCCTTGCACAGATCAAGAGCAACCAGATCATCGCCCACATAATAGAGACCAGATCCTCGCACATATTAGCAGAGATATCCTCGCACACATCAGGAGTGACATGATCCTCGCACATATCAGAAGCGACCAGATCCTTGCACACATCAAGAGCAACCAAATCCTTGCACACCTAAAGAGCTACCAGATCATTGCACACACTAGGAACAGTCAGATCTTTGCACACATCAGGAGCGACCAGATCTTTGCACACGTCAGGAGACCAAATCCTCGTACACATAAGGAGCAACCAGATCCTCGCACACATCAGGAGCGACCAGATTCTCACACACATCAGGAGCGACCAAATCCTCGCATACGTCAGGAGCAGTGGCGGATTATAATGAGGTCAATCTGGCGGTAGCCCAGAGCCCAGTGGGGTGGGGGGGGCCCTGGGCAACTGCTCAGATTGACCGCCGCCATCAGGGCATTACTGCCCTGACTGGCGTATGGGCCCGGTGGGCAGAGGGGGCCCGCATTGGGCCCTGTCTCATCTGCTCAGCGGGCCCCTACCGGCACTGCGGCAGTTTAACGCTATTGACGTATGGGCGTGCGCCCGCATGTCAATAGTTAACAGCCGCCAGCCAATTGGAGGCTGGCAGCTGACGTCAGCCACAGCACGCACGTCGCCGGCGTCTGATGTCATTGTTAGTCGCTGGCGAGTGCGCGCTGCTGGAAGGAGCATCGCCAAAGGAGCGCGGACAGGTGAGGAGAACTCAGTTTTTGGGGTTTTTTTTATTGCAAACGGCAATCCGGGGGCCCGGGCCAGAATGCTGGAAACACTGGGGGCAGGATGCTGGACACACTGGGAGCAGATTGCTGGACACACTGGGGGCAATATGCTGGAGACAATGGGGCAGATTGCTGGACACACTGGGGGCAAGATGCTGGACACACTGGGGGCAAGATGCTGGACACACTGGGGGCAGAGTGCTGGACAAACTGGGGCAATATGCTGGAGACACTGGGGCAGATTGCTGGACACACTGGGGGCAATATGCTGGACACACTGGGGCAGGATGCTGGACACACTGGGGGCAGGACTGGAGACATGGGCAGAATGTAGATACGGGGCGCATCAGGAGCGACCAAATTCTCGCACACCTCAGGAGCGACCAGATCCTCGCACACATCAGGAGCGACCAGATTCTCGCACACGTCAGGAGTGACCAGATCCTCGCACACATAAAGAGTGACCAGATCCTCGCACACATAAAGAGCGACCAGATCTTCGCATACATTAGGAGCGACCAGATCCTCGCACACGTCAGGAGCGTCCAGATCCTCGCATACATAAGCAGCGACAAGATCCTCGCACACATAAAGATTGACCAGATCCTTGCACGTCAGGAGCGACCAGATCCTCGCATGTATCAGGAGCGACCAAATTCTCGCACACATCAGGAGCAACCAGATCCTCGCACACATATAGAGTGACCAGATCCT
The DNA here is from genome assembly GCF_051348905.1 of Ranitomeya variabilis. Lineage (NCBI taxonomy): Eukaryota > Metazoa > Chordata > Amphibia > Anura > Dendrobatidae > Ranitomeya > Ranitomeya variabilis. Next base: position 300,122,233 of record NC_135236.1, on the reverse strand, counting down.
CGCACACCTCAGGAGCATCCAGATCCTCGCATACATAAGAAGCAACAAGATCCTCGCACGCAACAAGATCCTCGCACACAAAGATTGACCAGATCCTTGCACGTCAGGAGCGACCAAATTATCGCACACATCAGAAGCGACCAGATCCTCGCACACATCCGGAGCAACCAGATTCTTGCACACGTCAGGAATGATCAGATCCTGGCACACAAAGAGCGACCAGATCCTCGCACACGTCAGGAGCGGCCAGATCCTCGCCAAAAAATAATAAAAATTAAGCGTGGAACAGCCAAACTATGGGGCTTATCCTCAGGCATGGCCCATATACAGTGAAATAGCTTAATACATAGATTGCAGCACAAAATTCAGAGCTCAGGAAATATCTGAATTGTCTGTATTAAGTATAATGTTTATTTCTATTAAAGTTCTGCTTTATATAGTGCAGTTTTCCCACCTAAGCACAGCTGTGCCCTAGTGATTCCTTGCCCTGCATGCATGGGGGCTATAGTGCAGCACCACTCCCTCTCAGACATGACACATCTCTGGGCTCCTGCACACATCTGCACCTCCCAGTGAAGGGTGGGGATCTCCTCGCGTGTTCTTACCTCTGGGGTTAGCCATAGCTGAGGTCAGAGGTCAGGATGCAGCCTTACAGATAGCCAGTGGTGAAGGAAGTCTGCAGCAGGCAGGAGAGGAGGAATCTCCGAGAATTCAGGAAATGGACAAATATGGTCATTATGACCCTCACACGTCACTTCAAGGAAGCAGCGCAGCCAGACACAAGGAAGGGTAGACTTTGTACTGCAGGTTACATCAGAAGTACCAGAATTACCAGGGCTGCACCTTGTGGGGGATGTATAGTACCAGGAAATGGTGCTACAGGGGCTGGAAATTCCTGGGTGCTGTGCATCCCCCTCCCTTATATCTGACCTGAAGCCCAGTACTCCACTAATAAATCTTTATTTTAATATAGCGGTAACGTATTTCAAAGCGCTTTACGTACATTAAATATCATCACTGTCCCCAATGGGGCTCACAATCTACATTCCCTATCAGTATGTCTTTGGAATGTGGAAGGAAACTGGAGTACCTGGAGGAAACCCACGCAAACACGGGGAGAACACACAAACTCCTTGCAGATGTTGTCCTTGGTGGGATTAGAGCCCAGGAGTCAGGACCCCAGTGCTGCATTGCTGTCCACTGAGCCACCATGCTGCCCCACTAATAGTGGAAATGCCTATTTGCTGGAGTCAGGATCTTATATATGGGATGTCTTGTCTTATAAGGTGAGGCCACATGAGATTTGTCCACAGCAGCGCAATCTTACTAAATTGTGTAGATTTTGTTGCAAAAACGCTCCGCAGGGAAACTCCATAGCATAAATTCCCATGCTGTAAATGGCAAGTACTTAGCATATGTCAATTTACCGGGCTAATTCACCAGGCCGGGTGCCAATGTGAATGGACCGCAGTGCTCAATCAGTGCCACAGCCTCTTCATTCTCATCCTAGACATATGCCACCACTTCATGAGATGGGAAAACGTAAGATCCTATTCTAAATCTTGTGTGGCCATTAATATGAGCTGTTACCAAAATGTTTACAGTGTTCATTGTTTAAAAGGAACTTGTCACCGGCTCTAAACAATATAAAGTACTGCCTCCACCTTTACCGCCTGCTTTATAGTATTTTAGGAGTCTACATCCCCCTCCACAAAGCCCCAAAAATATATTTTACAATGCCCCAATATAGTGAGGTGCAGTCCGGTGGGCATCTCTGGTTTTGACCCAGCGCCTCCTCTCTGGTCGCAAACGCCGTCCTCCTTCCTGTGGATGATGTGTCCTATGTCATCCACATAGTGTCCCCCAATCATGCCCCTACACAGGCGTACATCGCTCTGCCCTCAGTATGGCAAGTAAGTAGTGTAAAGTGCATGTTCCGGGAGAGGCCAAAGAGCGCTGATGCCCCGGAAGTAAAGCGGGCACATACGCATTATAGGGCAGGGAAGAGAGAAGTGCCCCTGTGCAGAAGCGTGGTTGTGGGACACAGTGTGGATGACGTAGGACACGTCATCCACACGAAGCAGGGAAGGAGGACAGCGTTTGTGACCAGAGAGGAGGAGCCGGATCAAATCCAGAGATGCTAGTTGGACCAGACTGCGCCATATTGGGGCATCACAAAATATATTATTGGGGCTATGTGGAGGAGGATAGAGACTCGTATACTTCTTCCTAGAATATTGTAAAATAGGCCGGAGATATGGTGGCAGTACTTTATATTGGTAAAACCTGATGACAGGTTCTCTTTAATACAAGGTAATACATATTTTATATAACATATTGTGGACAGGTACAATAAGAATCAATGTGACATACTCCCATGCCATCCTGTACAGGAGTTATAAATGCAAAAACAGGTGTAAAATCAGTTTTTCCTTTGCAATATCAAGATGGATTTGTTATGGAGGTACGTACTTGTTTTCTGATTCTAGATCAGGAAGATATATTCAACAACTGGGACGTGAACGCAATGTTCTCTCGTTATTTATAAACACCTCTGGGAACGAGCAATTCACAGGAAATAAATGGCAGAGGAAGATGGCTAATGACTTTCTGCCAGCGCTGAAGAGATCGCACCTACGGTAGAAACCGTGTGCTATTAATCTGACTTCACTGTGATGTTACCAGCTGAACGCGATAACTAGTGTGCGAAGAGTCATATTTAAACACATCATTCATGACCCAAAAAAGGCAGATTTAGGCTACTTTCACACACAGCATATTTGCTGCGTATTTTTACGCGCGCGTATTTTGCTGCTGCTTTACCTGCGTTTTTTTACGCAGGCAAAAAACGCAGCTGCTTTCACACACAGCGTTTTTTGCTGCGTTTTTTGCAGCTGCGTTTTTTTCAGCATTGTGTACTGAAAATAAAGTTTGTTTGAAAAAAAAAAAAAGGGGGAAAAAAAGAGTCATTGAGGTCATTTCCTGTCTTTATGACTCAGAATACAATACACACTGGAGTTAACATCATGTCGATTCTGCCAGCTGCAATGGCCTTGAGCCAAAGACGCCTCAGCAAGCGGAACAGACATCAGCTGGGGTTTACTAACCCCACTGTCACTAACCCCAGGTTACTAGGGCAGGCGTCAGTCAGACGCCCCCCCTCGTAACCCTGTACGGTAAGTGTATGTTCACACGATCCTGATTTCAATCCTTTTTTTTCAGGACAAAAACCGCAGCTCTTGGCAGAAAACGCAGGTGCGTTTTTGGTGCGTTTTTGATGCGGTTTTTGGTGCGGTTTTTAGTGCGGTTTTTTATGCAGTTTTCTCTGCAGATTGTCTGTGTTTGACACAAATAAAGCTTTAACTGCAGTGGGGGAAAAAAAAAAGAAATGATGTCATTTCCTTGTCCAACCCTTTTCTTCTTCCATCCTCCATTTTGGGACTAAACACCAAAATGAGTGGACGTGTTTTGAATGACAGCGCTCCGCAGAGTGCTGAGCGTAGGCCAGATCACAGCCCGCGGATCCAGCTCTATCTAGCTATTTAAGTCTACGTTCACATTTGCGGTCTGCGCCGCAGCGTCGGGCGCCGCATGCGTCATGCGCCCCTATATTTAACATGGGGGCGCATGGACATGCGTCGCACTTGCGTTTTGCGCCGCATGCGTCACTGCAGCGCAGAGGACGCAGCAAGTTGCATTTTTGCTGCGTCCAAAATCAATCAAAAAAAGGACGCATGCGGCGCACAACGCAAATGTGAACATAGCCTAAGTGCCACGTATTTAAGTGCCACGTATTTAAGTGCCACGTATTTAAGTGCCACGTATTTAAGTGCCACGTATTTAAGTGCCACGTATTTAAGTGCCACGTATTTAAGTGCCACGTATTTCAGTGCCACATGCCACGTATTTCAGTGCCACGTGCCACGTATTTAAGTGCCACGTATTTCAGTGCCACATGCCACGTATTTCAGTGCCACGTATTTCAGTGCCACATGCCACGTATTTCAGTGCCACGTGCCACGTATTTCAGTGCCACGTGCCACGTATTTCAGTGCCACGTGCCACGTATTTCAGTGCCACGTATTTCAGTGCCACGTATTTCAGTGCCACGTATTTAAGTGCCACGTATTTAAGTGCCACGTATTTCAGTGCCACATGCCACGTATTTCAGTGCCACGTATTTCAGTGCCACATGCCACGTATTTCAGTGCCACGTGCCACGTATTTCAGTGCCACGTGCCACGTATTTCAGTGCCACGTATTTCAGTGCCACGTATTTCAGTGCCACGTATTTCAGTGCCACGTATTTAAGTGCCACGTATTTCAGTGCCACGTATTTCAGTGCCACGTATTTAAGTGCCACGTATTTCAGTGCCACATGCCACGTATTTCAGTGCCACGTATTTCAGTGCCATGTATTTCAGTGCCACGTGCCACGTATTTCAGTGCCACGTATTTCAGTGCCACGTATTTCAGTGCCACGTGCCACGTATTTCAGTGCCACGTGCCACATATTTCAGTGCCACGTATTTCAGTGCCACGTATTTCAGTGCCACGTGCCACGTATTTCAGTGCCACGTGCCACGTATTTCAGTGCCACGTATTTCAGTGCCACGTATTTCAGTGCCACGTATTTCAGTGCCACGTATCAAAGTGCCACGTGCCACGTATCAAAGTGCCACGTATTTCAGTGACACGTGCCACGTATCAAAGTGCCACGTGCCACATATTTCAGTGCCACGTATCAAAGTGACTGAGCGCCGGCCCTAAAGTGAAAGTGAAAGCAGAGCGGTGACGTCACCGCTGTGCTGTTAAGGCCGGAGCTCAGTCAGTGTCAGGAAGCAGAGGCTGGGGGACGCGCAGGTGAGCATGTACTGTTTGTTTTTTTTACTTTTACTCTGGTAACCAGGGTAAACATCGGGTTACTAAGCGCGGCCCTGCGCTTAGCAACCCGATGTTTACTCTGGTTACCCGGGGGCCTCGGCATAGTTGGTCGCTGGAGAGCGGTCTGTGTGACAGCTCCCCAGCGATCAACTTCACTGGGGGGCGGGGGCTTCCCTCTTCCTGTCCGACGTCATGTCCGGTCCTGGGTGTCAACCCCTCCGTACAAAGACGCCGACACCCAGGACAAAGGCGCTGTGTGTGCACGTTAATATGGGGCCCTAGGGGGATACGCAGACACGCCGCTGCGTAAAGAATTGACATGTCAATTCTTTTTACGCCGGCGTGTTTGCAGACAAAAGCGCCGCGTTTTTTTGCGGTGTGTCTGAACGGCAAAGTGAATTTCTCATTCACTTTGCCGGCAGACGAAAATGACATTGCGCATTTTTGAAAAGCGCCCGCAAAATAGCGCTCAAAAATGCGCTATGTCTGAAAGTAGCCTTACGGATTCATTGATGCTTCAATGGCCCAGGTATTTTTAGCGGTACTGCGCAGAGATGGACATCGCTCCCTTTTGGTGTTTATGCTTATGTCTTTTTCAGGTGGATTCCATCTGTAACCCCCCAAAAATTGCTCAAAACGACTTGCTGTTCCTATGTTCCATCTTTTGTAGCTTATTTTTAGCAGATTCAGCCTTCAAAAGCCATGAAGAAGCTAAAAGAAGTGACTGGACCATTCTCTAGGCAGATTAGGCTTGAAAGCTGCCACTATTTTATATATTACGTTTTTTTATGTTTTTCTTTTTAAAAGTCAGAGTCAAAGACACCAAAAATAGACTTCAGATGAGCACAGGACAATCAGTAGTAGAAAAGTGTGCACAGACTGTAATTGTTCTTGGCAGCATAGGCACTGTTTACACAGGACGAAGTGCTGCCAAGAATGATGATCTTTTAGACAAACTAAAAGATCATTTCACCCAATGAACTAGTGTTTTGCGCAGTCGTTAGGTGATCAGCAGCTGCTTTACACTGCATGATAATCCTGCAGTATAAAGCCCCTTATGTCTATGTTCCCACAATGCATTTTTGGCAAGTTTTTGAAGTTGCAGATTTTCGGCACCATTTCTACACCCATTAGTAAAATAGATAACTTGCATTTTTTTCTAAAATACGCAGTACAAAAAGCTTACCAAAACCCCATCGTGGAACATAATCTTACTATCCAATACAGCATACTAAGCTTAAAGAGGTTGGCCCATCCTGCCCAGAACCCTTAGGCTATGGTCACACTATCAGTATTTGGTCAGTATTTTACATCAGTATTTATAAGCCAAAACCAGGAGTGGAACAAACAGAAGGGAAAGCTATAATAGAAACACGTCACCAAGTCTGTATTTTTGACCCACTCCTGGTTTTGGCTAACAAGTACTGATGTGAAATACTGACCAAATACTGATAGTGTGACCATAGCCTTACTGTGATGTTTTTACTTGGCTATGTATGGTGATAATTAAAGCAGTGTTAAAAGGGTTTAGCGACTACTTACTTTATTGATGGACCATCATTAGCAAAGGCCCTCAATATCTGATCGATGATGGTGTGACACCCGGAAAGATCAGCTGTTACTGGCACCCGTCAGAAGCTCACAACTGAGGTACTGCAGATCCACGACCCCATTCATTTGAATGGGGATGGATCTACAGTAACCAAGGACTCTATAGAAATGGCGCAGCTGCTGTGTTCCAACAACATCCAAGAATTTCCAGGTGCCGCTGATCTGAAGAAAGGGGCACTTTTCTATCCCCCTCATTAGAATGGGGGAGCAATGTACATTCCCAACTGCTGCTCCTTTCATTCTTTATCGGGCTGCAACATAAAAATGAACGCAGTGCTAATAAAGCTTCATAGTCCTCTAAATGCTGAAATACTTAGCTTTCATTTCAATGGAGCTGAATTATGTACTTCATTGTAGAAATAAACCTTTGAGTCTTTAGAACATGTCTTTATCAGAAGAAAGCATGTTTGTACAAAGCGCTTAATTCCACTTTGCAATTGACTTAAATCTGAAGATAAGTTGTTCCTACTATTCCCAGATTGAGCCAAAGTCCAGCATCTATTTCAATAGTTGTCAGATTTGACAAAATTAGCAATTAAAAGTGAAGGATGCCGGTTCTTATAGCAGTTTACACTACGATCAATAAATAGCCCTAGCTTGATTAAATGAAAGGTCAAAAAAGGGAACACAATCCATTTTTGTGACCAGGCGATGATATACATCTTCAGCGTATTTCATTACCTACTATAATGTACTAGATGGTGGCCCGATTCTAACGCATCGGGTATTCTAGAATATGTATGTAGTTTATTTTTGAAGATTTGATGATGCAATGAAAACACAGGATTCATAATGCAGATACAGCAGAGAAATATAGCACAGCCACGTAGCATATAACAGCCCATGTAGTATATAACAGACCACGTAGCATATAGCACAGCCACGTAGTATGTAACACAGCCACGTAGTATGTAACACAGCCACGTAGCATATAGCACAGCCCACGTAGCATATAGCACAGCCACGTAGTATATTGCACGGCCCACGTAGCATATAACAGCCCACATAGTATATAGCAGTCACGTAGTATATAACAGCCAGTCACGTAGTATATAACAGCCCACGTAGTATATTGCACAGCCCACATTGTATATTGCACAGCCCACGTAGTATATAACACAGCCCACGTAGTATATAGCACAGCCACATAGTATATAGCAGTGTGGGCACCATATCCCTGTTAAAAAAAAAGAATTAAAATAAAAAAAGTTATATACTCACCTTCCGGCGGCCCCCGGATCCAGCTCAGGCATTTAGCGATGCTCCCGCCAGGTCCGTTCCCAGTGATTCTTTGCGGCAATAACCCGTGATGATGTAGCAGTCTCGCGAGACCGCTACATCATCTGGGGTCATTACCGCAAAGCATTACTGGGACCGGAGCATCGCGAGGAGCGGGAAAAGCTGCCGGGGAAGCCGGAAGGTGAGAATATCACAATTTTTTTTATTATTATTTTTAACATTATATCTTTTTACTATTGATGCTACATAGGCAGCATCAATAGTAAAAATTGAAGCGGTGTTTAAATCCCGCCCCAATATCGCTGATTGGTCACGGCCGGCCGAGCGCGACCAATCAGCGACGCGGGATTTCCGTTACAAACAGACGGGTATTCTAGAATATGCATGTCCACGTAGTATATTGCCCAGCCCACGTAGTATATTGCCCAGTCATGTAGTATATTGCCCAGTGACGTAGTATACAGCACAGAGCCACGTAGTATATTGCTCAGCCACGTAGCATATTGGCCGGTCACATAGTATATTGCCCAGCTACGTAGTATATTGCCCAACCACATAGCATATTGCACAGCGACGTAGAATACAGCAGAGCCAAGTAGTATATTGCAGAGCGATGTAGTATACAGCACCGAGCCATGTAGTATATTGCCCAGTTACGTAGTATATTGCCCAGCCACGTAGTATATTGCCCAGCCACGTAGTATATTGCCCAGTTACATTGTATATTGCCCAGTGACGTAGTATACAGCACAGAGCCACATAGTATATTGCCCAGTTAAGTAGTATATTGCACAGCCACATAGTATATTGCCCAGTTACGTAGTATACAGCACAGAGCCACGTAGTATATTGCCCAGCTACGTAGTATATGGCCCAGCCACGTATGTCACAGGTTAAAAAATAAAAATATACTCACCTTCCAGGGACCTTGTAGTCCTGTCGCCTCCTTCTCGCGCAGGCCCTGGAGCTGTCACCGGAGCGTCACGAGGAGCGGTGAGTATATAATGATTTTTTATTATTTTTAAACATTAGAGGTTTTTACTATTGACGCTGCATAGGCAGCATCAATAGTAAAAACTTGGTCACACAGGGTTAATAGCGGCGGTAACGGAATGAGTTACCCGCGGTATAACGCGGTCCGTTACCGCCGGCATTAACCCTGTGTGAGCGGTGACTGCGGGGAGTATGGAGCGGGTGCCAGGCACTGACTGCAGGGGAGTAGGGAGGGACTAATCGGACTGTGGCCGTCGCTGATTGGTCGCGGCAGCCATGACAGGCAGCAGGCGAGACCAATCAGCGACTTGGATTCCATGACAGATAGACAGAAAGACAGACAGACAGAAAGACGACAGTACCCCTTAGACAATTATATAGTAGATATATATATATATATATATATATATATATATATATATATATATATATATATATATATATATATATATATATATATATATATATATATATATATATATATATATATCTCCATATCCTCACTACCCATGCATAATTGGAGAAGTTATGTTTTATTCATTATGCTCGTGCACCAACAAATTGCGACCATATTGTTTGGGACACGGTAAACATTGATGTTGTAGCATGTACTTTTTAGACAATTGGACATGCGACACCGCTCTCAACCCAAATCGCATAATAATAGGGATAAAAAGGGAAAGTCACAGCGCAGTGTCAGGACTGCATGGCTCCTACTGCCCAATATTGAAGTGCGACTGTTGAAGCTTACACAAGTAACAAGTTGTTTGCTGTGCACCTTGGTCATTGACGATGATGAAGAAACAGGCAGAACATCAAAAGCTGCTACTAAATAACAAACCATACAAGACAGACTAGCAATTGTATTGCCATTTTACAGAAGATTAGGATAGCATGCATAATCCTGCGTTTCGAATGTTAAAGCCCACATTTCTCTCTTTCAAGAAACTTTAGAGCTGGCACAATACAGTCAGTAAGATAACGTCTCCTGGCATTTGACAAACAGACTCGTAGAGAAATATAGAGTGCACTCAGCGTTGAGAAGTATGTGCAGGTTGAACTCGGACACCAAAGTAGTAGACTTGTAGAAAATCTACCACACACACACAAGATTTCAGTCTTATGCTGGTTTATCTAAACACAATAGTTCACCATAGTGCTGGGTAAGGGGACAGAAAAGAGACAAGTAGTCCAAGAAGCTTGACATTTTGATCCATCCAGGGTATTTTTCAAATTCTTTGTTGCATCCTGGAGTGTGGAGTAGTAGGATATAAGCACTGTACACACACCAGCTGTCCCCTTACCCAGCACTATGGTGAACTAATGTGTATAAATAAACCAGCATCAAACTGAAATCCTTTGTTAGTGCGGTAGATTTTCTACAAGTCATCCATCAGACTGGCATATAAAGAAGCGGGATTCGTCATTCCACAGAATGTTTCCATCGCTTTAGAGTTTAGTGGTGGTATTCTTTACACCAGTCCATCTGATGCTTGACATTGTGCTTGGTGATATGAGGCTTGTATATGCAGTTGGTCAGCCATGGAAACCCATGCCATGAAACCCCTGACAGTTTTTGTGCTCAAGTTACTTACTGCCAGAGGAGGTAGTTATCGAGTTTGCAGAGTTTTGACAACTTTTATACACTATGCTACTCAGGACATGGCGACCCTGCTCTGTAACGTCAAGTGGTCTGCCACGTTATGGCTGAGAAACTATAGTTCCAAAAATACTTCCACCTACCAATAATAGCCTTCACAGTGGATGGTGGAATACTCAGGAGGGAAGACATTTCACAAACTGACTAGTTGCGTTCTATTACAGGATCATGCTGAAATTCAGTGATCGATTTAGAATAAACCATTATTTCACAGACCTTGTAAAAGCAGAATAAATGACGAGGGACTGGCTTATGTGCACCTGAAAAGATTAATGGATGGGCCCCAATACTTTTTCTTAATTTAGTGTATATTGATTATTTTATGATTATATCATTTGATTTAGCTTTTAGAGAATTTAGTTAATTTTTTTTAGTTAGAATTAGATGTTCATATGAATAAGCACGTTTAGCAACCAGAACACATTATTATTGAGGTCCACGTGTCATGATGTCCTTTTACTAGAATTTTCATTTGTGTTGCATAATTACCTTTGTGCTTTGTGTAAAATGCTAACTCTTTTGGGATAAATGAGGCCAAAGGTTCCGTGAAGTGAGAACTTTATTTAGAAAGTGAAAACTATAAAACAAAAATGTTTTATACACAACTTAAGAAATGTATCTAAATATTGCTACCAATCTAAAACTCTTGGCACAAAGCAATATTATATACTGAAGGTGATGCTGGATTTTAATTTTTGTTTCCTATAATAGTTAATGGTCACAGAGTAGACCTAAGAAGGAAGGGTGACATTGAAAAATTATCTTCTACAGTGATCTCATCCTTAAATCCTCTTTTTGGGATGAAAAAAAATTCAAGTTCAGTTGGACAAAAGGAACGGATTAAAACTGCAGAAAACCCAAACTGAATTTAGAGGGAAATCTTGCAATATCTCGACAAAAAACACATAACTGGATTAAATGAAGAGCGAGAACAGTACAAACACACAAGATGGGTGCGGTTTTAAAAGGTTCTTTATACTATAAAAACAAGAAACACAACCTTATCACAATAAACGTGATAAATTTACATCAAAGTAGATGACACACATGGTCCACAGCACTCTGAGGAGACTGCTCCCCTCAAAGTTTAGGACTACAGTCAGAATTATTCGCCAAGGTCCAGAGTTCTGAATTTGTCCAGGTTGTAGAAGGAAGCCTTCACTATTCGACCTCCAAAATATCTCCCGTTGAGGTCCACCACAGCTGGAGAAAAAGAAAGAAAAATCTTCAATGATCAGAGCAGACTGTGCATCTCATGTACAATGAAGACCTCATACAGTCAGCAGAAGCCCCCAATACCAGAGGGTTGGTCTGACAATCTATTATGTACGAGAGCCTCTCTACTCTTCCCCAACAAATTAGGTTCGGGGATATAATGGTTGAGCACAGGGTGAAGTTAAACATGACACTTTTGCTTTGCTGTCTGGCAGCAGCTTTCTTCGACCTGTCCAGTGAAAATACATGAAAGATAAGCCAAACCGAACAGTCACGGCTGATCTTAAAAAAAGTATTAAATATATGTAAGCCTACAATAAAAAGTTTAACAAATGTTCAAGTAATAAAAAGTTCCGGTCAGTTATTTCTATCAGGTCATTTTCTGCCTCCATTTATCTTGGGATCCTCTGTGAATCTAGGCTACAACACTGTATTAATCATCAGACAATGTGCCTTGTAGAATTAAAGGGTCTGTCTAGGATTTTATGACCAGAACGCATTTTTCAAATACCCCAATATTCCATCGCTGCCTCACCTATGATCGCCACCACCCCTACAGCTATTCTTGTGCCGACACTACACGACCGACGAGTACAAGTGTGAGATTTCATTGGTGAGTTATGGTTATCTTTATCATGCCAGCATTTGGCTAAATCTCCTAAATTGGCAGGAAAAGTCTTTTGGTCACATGATAGTGGCAATTTATCATGACCATAAAGTATCACATCACTATGGACACCATGTCGCCAGTTCCACCAAAATGCTTTCCAAGGGCACGCGAACATTTACATGACTGACAGCATACGCTGGGTGGACAGAAATGAGTTTGTGTGGGAATGACATCAGTGGAAATGTATACACTACTGTGTCCTTCACAAAAACTAGCGATGGTGACCTTTTTAGAGAGCTCCATTAGCAGCACGTCTACCTGTGAGATACGTCGCTCATGAGAACTGCTCTCCATCAATAACCTATTATTCTTGTAATTTTCAAGCCAAATCCAGAAACTATTCTATTCTAAGCATGAAAAGTGATCAACATTCCTTGTGACTGTGTTCTTACATCTCCTGTTCCCATGAAATGCAATTCTGATTGTTCTCGTCTCCAATAACGCTCCAAGAATGTGTGAAGTCACATGCAAATTAACATTGTGATCATACAGTGCCTACAAGTAGTATTCAACCCCCTGCAGATTTAGCAGGTTTACACATTTGGAATTAACTTGGCATTGTGACATTTGGACTGTAGATCAGCCTGGAAGTGTGAAATGCACTGCAGCAAAAAAGAATGTTATTTCTTTGTTTATTTTTTTTTTTAAATTGTGAAAAGTCTTTTCAGAGGGTCATTTATTATTCAACCCCTCAACCCACCAGAATTCTGTTTGGTTCCCCTAAAGTATTAAGAAGTAGTTCAGGCACAAAGAACAATGAGCTTCACATGTTTGGATTAATTATCTCTTTTTCCAGCCTTTTCTGACTATTTAAGACCCTCCCCAAACTTGTGAACAGCACTCAAACATGGTCAACATGGGAAAGACAAAGGAGTATTCCAAGGCCATCAGAGACAAGATCGTGGAGGGTCACAAGGCTGGCAAGGGGTACAAAACCCTTTCCAAGGAGTTGGGCCTACCTGTCTCCACTGTTGGGAGCATCATCCGGAAGTGGAAGGCTTATGGAACTACTGTTAGCCTTCCACGGCCTGGACAGCCTTTGAAAGTTTCCTCCCGTGCCGAGGCCAGGCTTGTCCGAAGAGTCAAGGCTAACCCAAGGACAACAAGGAAGGAGCTCCGGGAAGATCTCATGGCAGTGGGGACATTGGTTTCAGTCAATCCCATAAGTAACGTACTCCACCGCAATGGTCTCCGTTCCAGACGAGCCCGTAAGGTACCTTTACTTTCAAAGCGTCATGTCAAGGCTCGTCTACAGTTTGCTCATGATCACTTGGAGGACTCTGAGACTGACTGGTTCAAGGTTCTCTGGTCTGATGAGACCAAGATCGAGATCTTTGGTGCCAACCACACACGTGACGTTTGGAGACTGGATGGCACTGCATACGACCCCAAGAATACCATCCCTAAAGTCAAGCATGGTGGTGGCAGCATCATGCTGTGGGGCTGTTTCTCAGCCAAGGGGCCTGGCCATCTGGTCCGCATCCATGGGAAGATGGATAGCACGGCCTACCTGGAGATTTTGGCCAAGAACCTCTGCTCCTCCATCAAGGATCTTAAGATGGGTCGTCATTTCATCTTCCAACAAGACAACGACCCAAAGCACACAGCCAAGAAAACCAAGGCCTGGTTCAAGAGGCAAAAAATCAAGGTGTTGCAGTGGCCTAGTCAGTCTCCTGACCTTAACCCAATTGAAAACTTGTGGAAGGAGCTCAAGATTAAAGTCCACATGAGACACCCAAAGAACCTAGATAACTTGGAGAAGATCTGCATGGAGGAGTGGGCCAAGATAACTCCAAAGACCTGTGCCGGCCTGATCAGGTCTTATAAAAGACGATTATTAGCTGTAATTGCAAACAAAGGTTATTCCACAAAATATTAAACCTAGGGGTTGAATAATAATTGACCCACACTTTTATGTTTAAAATTTATAAAAATTTAACTGAGCAACAAAACTTTTTGGTTTGTAAGATTTATGCATCTGTTAATAAATCCTGCTCTTGTTTGAAGTTTGAAGGCTCTAACTTATTTGCATCTTATTAAACCTGCTAAATCTGCAGGGGGTTGAATACTACTTTTAGGCACTGTATAACGCTGCATAGCATAAAGCCATCAATACAACTCCAGGACCATTTCTTCCGCAACTTGTAAAATGCATGAAACCAAGTCACGTAATAAATAAATGTCTGCTGGAAGTAATAACATAAAACATTTAATCTAATTTATATCGTCCTCCTCACAATAGAGCGCTACACTGACCTATAATAAAACCATGGCGGGCAAGTCACGCTGACACAATGACAACATTAGGCAAGAAAATGCTAAGGAAAAAGTACAACAAAGAGTAGTGATAAAGAGCAGTTGTACACATAATCAATGTTCAATACAACAATATTGCAGTTCACAGCTAAAATCATGGTTTCCTATGACCATATTTTTATGATTATGTAAATGAATTTATACAGTGACGTGTAGAAGGGCACTGATGTAAGATTTAACAGACGAGAGGTTAATTTCCTGCCGCTAGTTTACTTTTGTAGACAATATCTTTAGATGCCGAGCATGATGTGGCAGGACTGCAGTTACCACTCATTTTTGTACTTTGCCTCTACCTGCTGCCGTGTTACATCAATAAGCATAATCTGCATGTAGCAATACTGGTACTGTCAGGATAGAACATGGCAGCTGGGCATGTGGGCCAAACCTCCACCCAGCACATTGGCAAATTTCTGCCAGATTTTGTTTCATAATTGTGCGTACATTGGTGCATTACAGATGTGTAGTATTTTTGTTATGTGGTCAGTTACAGTGTGTGGCTGCACCCTTAAGTGGCTATTGGAAACAGGCCTAAAGCCTCTTTCACACTTCCGTCTTCTTTTTCAGTCACAATGCGTCGTTTAGTGAAAAAAACGGATTCCAGCAAATGTTTCTGCTGGATCCGTTTTGTTCCCATAGACTTGTATTAGCGACGGATTGTGATGGATGGCCTTCCGTTTCATCCGTCGTGCACTGAATCCGTCGTAAAATTGGTGTCCGTCAGGCAGAGGCAACGCACAGAGGAACATTTTTTCTCTACGTCGGAAAATCACTCAGAGACGGAACTTGCGCTGTCCGTCGTTGGCTATAATGGAAGCCTATGGACGCAGGATCCGTCGCTGACTGTCAAAAGCAGGAATCCAGCGACGGGTTCCGTCTTTTGAAACTGAGCATGCGTGAGAGAATTTCCCTAACTTTTTACTATTGATGGTGCCTATGCAGCATCAATAGTAAAAATATATAATGTTAAAAATAAAAAATCATGATATTCTTACCGTCACCCGCAGCCTTCCCTCGGCCTTCCTGATGCTCGCGATGCGCCGGCAGCTCCCATTCTCGCGAGACCGCTACGTTATCGGGTCATTTCACAAGGCATTACTGGGAACGGGAGTGCCGGCAGCATCGTGAGCATCAGGAAGGCCGAGGGAAGGCTGCGGGTGACGCCGGAAGGTAAGAATATCACAATTTTTTTTTAAATTATTTTTAACCTGGGTTGTGTTGTGTATGTGTTTTCGCCGCAGAAAAACGCGTCGAAGACGCATACACAACGTGTGCACATAGCTTCGACGGGTCCGTCAAAAAACGGACCCAGTGCACCCGTTTTTTACAATCTGCACAGGATCCGTCTTTTCAACATTTTGGCGGATTGTGACTGATTGTAAAAAAACGGAAGTGTGAGAGAGGCCTAAGAGGTAAAAAGTAGCCTCCATTGCTTTGTAATTGTTTGATTCTCTTTGCAGTGTACCTTTTATAGCTGATTCCACTCGCTCAAATTCCAAAAATATCCTCACTGCATCTTCGTCTGGAGCACCGGGGATCTAATAAAAAGACAAACATTATGACCATTAGCTTATGAAGTCACTTCTGTTACACAAATATTGTGTCTGTGAGTGTGGCCATTTTCTGTCCAGCAATAAGAACAGTGCCACTGATACCAGTAAGAAAGGTAGCAAAACCACTTCTATCTGCTTCATTGTGATTTGTAAAGGGGATATCCAGGATTTAAAAAAAAAATAAAAAATAAATAAAGGCATGTAGTTGCTAACAAAGGCAACTACCTGCCTCTCGTACCCAGTGCCGGTCATTGACCGCTCCTGCCAGAGATTCAGCTACTCCCTGTCAACAGAGCAGCAGTTTCTCAGGGCGGGACGACTGGTGTCATGCTGACTGATAGCCAGCTTCCCCAATTAGGCAGCGGGAGTCTGCTGTCAAGCAGCATGACACAAGTAGTCCCAGGAAGAGTAACTGCTGCTCTGTTGACAGGGAGTTGCTAAATCTCTGACAGGAGTGGTCAATGACCGGAACCGGGTACAACAGACTGGTTGCCTGTTAGCAACTACATACCTATTTTATCTAAAATCCCGGATATCCTCTGTAAAAATCATACCAAAAAAAATACACGCGTTACTTGATACCCGAACTCCATAAGAATTCTGCAGGGCATTGCAGAAGCTCAGGTATCCATCCATGATTACGACCACTCATATAGTGACAGCTAGGGGTTAGTGGTAATAACAATGGACACCTAGGCTACTGCAATGCCCTGCACATGGGGTAAGCAACATAGCAAATCAGAAGAACTACTATATTTCTAATTTGAGGTATTTGCTAACATTATTATTACATCTTGGAGAAAAGAGAATATTAGATAAAAGGTAGGAATGCATGTAAATTGCTGATAGACATTTTCACAACGTGTCAGGTGTCTACTTTCAGAACACAGGTAAGGAGGTATTGAGGTTTTTTTTTTTATTTTATAGTTCAAGATTTGTCAAAGAGTGATAATTAACCAGTCAGCGACAGGGTTACGTCAAAAAGGTTTCCAGTATTAGAAAAACATGACTGTTCTAGTAAAAATTGTATTTCACATAATATAACAATTCTGGTTGTGCATAACTCTGCCTTCTGCTGTTACACTGTTATTCCTCCTAGAAATGTATAAATACATTGACAAGTGGGCGTTTCCAGTGAGGGAGGGGTGGTGTCCCTGCACACTTTGGCAATATCCATCAGTGATGACAGTGACAGATTGTAGGGACACAAGCACAGCCCTTGGCAAGATGAATTGTAACAAGTAGTTGGTAATTTATTTTTACATTTCAAGGAGGGATAACAGAGGAACACCACAATACAGTTCCAAATAAAGATGCTCCAGAAACTTTCTTCATGCGGATTATTAATATTTCCTAAAACAGACAAATCAGGAGTGCAGACATGTCAGGAATGGAGCAGTTTCTGGAAGAAAGCAGCCATGTTTTGCTAATCCTGCATAGCCGCTTTACCTCTTTAGCAGTGGTTTCCTACAATACGACCAGTTGCAATTATTAATATAAACAGAACCATGTAAAGTATAATGGTCTGTTAACATCTATATACTGGACCTTTGTGAGAAGGATTCTTCAATAACAGATAAATCACTGTCCTTACCTCAAAAATGACACATTTTCCAACTTTGCCATATTTCTCACATTCTTCTTTTGTTTCGGCCTCCAGATCTTCATCCACTTCCCCCGAACCCACCATATTCTGCAAGAGAGTTAGTATAAGGGTTCAGATTGTGAGGGCATTGGGATACAGTCAATAGGGGCATATACATCCACAGACGAGTTTCTGCAGCTTTTCTTACATACATAGAATACTTGTTGGCATAAGAAATACTTCTTGTCTTACCCGTAATAAAACCACTTTGGTAGGACACTTGAGTATTTCTGTCAGAGGGTTTGGATCGGACTTTTTAGATGCATCAACTGCAAGATAATGATTGAAAAGGTTAGATGGGCCCAGCACAAGAGGAGCCAGAAAATAAGGGTTTGGTACCGTGTTAGCCAGTTGAAATAAAGATTGCTCTCAGGGAGAAAAAAAACAGACAATCTTGTAGTTATGATACCTTTTAATGGCAAACAAAAATAAAATAAATGTTGCAAAGCAAGCTTGCTATGTAACATCATTTATTTTATTTTTGTTAGCCATTAAAAGGTATCACAAGCAGTTGGCATACTGGTGTGAAAGTAGCATATGCCCACAGCACATGTTTATGAGCACTGTAGTATTTGTTCTGTGGGTACTGAAATGTGGGGACAACCATGTTATGTACACAGCTATGTGACACTGCTGTGCCAGGAGCAATCGTTATTGCTGCTCATTCGGATTAAGCCTATTGTGCTCATATTCACAGGCACTGAAAGGAATAATAAAACTTAACTTTCATTCTTAAAATAAAAGTTATCTAATTGACATACAACATGGCGCACTCATGTATTTCAATCCCTGGAATGTCAGAAAATTGAGGAGACAAAAACAAAAAACAAAACCTCCCCAAAGTGATCTATTGAGATCATAGATCCAAACTGTCTGTCTCCACGTGTTTCGTTACTCTGAATGGAGACATAAAATTATAGATGACGGAGACTTCAAACTCTAAGAACAATTCAGCATAGTGGATTTCAATCCTCTCATTTGTATGTCACAACCATATTAGACATGGGACATCCACTCTGGTATGGGGAATATGTACTGTGCCGGTAAATGACTACAATTACCCTCCATAGACTCATGAGATTTATCTGAAGGACTGAACCAGGATGGTTGATATAGCAGCATGTTTAGAGGAGATATTCCTAGAGAAGAGTTCCCCAATTCAGCAAGAACTAAACCTACAATTCACCTACATCCAAGGTGAGTACCACATGGTCTGGGGTGTGCAAATATCCTTGCACTCAAGTCTCTTGTCTGAACATTGCTACTAATCCCTACTGTACATACTGCACCTTATATGTTAATCTGTCCTTCTAGAACTATGGCGTATTTATTCCCATAGTCCTGAATTATAAAGGCTGAGGACACTTCAAAATTCTGTAATCAACATGATCTATTATGGTAAGGTGCCATAAAGATAAGTGATATGAGAAGGGTTAGGATAAAAAAATATATATCTTTATTTAATTAACAACAATTTAAAAAAACAGTTTAAAAAGACAAGGCAAAAAGAAGCCTCCAATGGTGGGGAGGAAGGCAACAAGTAGATAGCCCAGAAAAGTGCACTGTCAGCAGTGAGGGTGAGAATAAAGCCTGGGAAGGGTGGAGATCGAGAAGGTAGGAAGCTGTCTATAAATGATTGGCTGCGCCATGATGCACAGAGCACCTGTGCTTGGTTTGTACAGTCTTTCTGTGCTGACAGTCCCTTTAAGTTATAAAACTGTACGTGGATTGGAGGTGTGATCTGAACTTGGCTTCTATACATCCGTCAGCCTGGCATCTGACAAGCCAAACGCTGGGTGAACTGCCCTCTAATAAGGCTAATGCTAGGCTTGCTAGACAGCACAATACTCAACAAATGGGTTGTCAGCCGCAAGATGGCTCTAATGGAAATCAGCCATCTTTCCTCACCTAATATCAATAGCGGAATAGTTCTGAATCTCTCTATCAGGGTATCAGAAATATTAACAGCATACCTTTATCAGCCAAATCGCCAATGATGATTTTGCCTCCTCTTTTGCTGGTTTTCTCTACAGATAAGGCTGTATTTAGCCCCTGCTCATGCTTTCCCAGACCCTGTCCTTCCCGGAAGCCATATTTCTGCATGATTTTATGAGCCACGGTTCCACTAGAAAGTAAAATGTCAAGAGGAGGAGATTGAGTAAAACACATGCGGCTGGTTTCAGGTAGTGTAACTATTCTGTTCTAATACCCCTGCTGTATATTATAATCACTGTTTTCATTATTTACTTTGGAAAGTATGATAAAGCCTCTTGTGCCCATGTTCGTATGCACAACCCTCAGTCTGGTTCCACCCTATGTGGCTAAAGGGGGAAAATAATCTGTACTTCATATCATTCAGAAAAATGAGGTCTGATGACGTCAGGGGTGCACAACCTGTGGCCCGGAGCCACTGTGGCCTGCGATACCTTTCTATGTGGCCCTCAACCATCTGCATAGTGTCTGGACACACGTATTTTCCATGTCATGGAGAAAACCATGGTGTGCAACAATGTAGGGGACAGATGAATATGAGTTATGTGTTCTGTCGCCACTTCTGGGGCAGCTATATTTTGTCAGGAGTCCTTACTCCAGCAGCACATAAAGGAGCAGATGAGATGAAGGGATCATGCCCGAGGGCTGCTATATTCATTGTAGTTTATGGGAGAAGAGGAACACGTGAATATTGCAGTATCTGGGTTATGCTACAATATAGAGGTGGATGCGTCGTTTCTTACTTTTTGGACAGCAAACCCATGAAAAGGGCTCGATAGGTGGGAGCCCTATAAATGGAACCAGCACCCATTATATAGTTATGGCACATGATTTTAATTTTCTGTAGATCTATCATGAAGTAATTGGTAATGGTATGTCTGACAATGAGGCCCTCAGACCCAAAAAGGTTGTGCACCCCTGGTTCACATAGACTGACTGGTTGCACCTTCAAAAATTAAAAACACATTGCAGACTTAAAAGGGAATCTGTCAGCAGGTGTTTGCTACCTCATCTGAGAGCAGCCTGATGTAGGCAAAGAGAAGCTGAATCCAACGATGTATCACTTAGATTACTGGGTGCAGCCGTTCTCACACAATCACAGTTTTTAGATTTAGCATAAAGCAGAGGTGAAAAGCTAACCCCCCAATCAGGCTCTGTATATACAGTGTCCACAGACAGTGAGCTGCCTATCACAGGAGGAGGAGTTGCTGGACTAGTCCGGCAATGTTAATCTCTTAGTGATGAATCATTCACAGCTAGTAAACAACAGTACACACTTTGACAAGTGACATCCCTGAAATCTGTGTTTCAGGCCCTATCGCATAATGTCTTCAGATTACATAGCAAAGACCTGCTGACAGAATCCCTCTAATTCTTCAGATCCGATTTCAATAATTAAAATAGCCCTATGGTCACACAAATCTGTAATGACTCACTAGACAAATCAGACTTTAGGTACTATAACCATATAGAAAGTAATTATGAGAATTCTATAAAACATTATTAAAAAAAAAAAAAAAAAAAAAATCAGGACAAATGGGTAAAAAGCTGCTTATGAAAAAAAAAGCTTACCCCATGTTTGCAATGAATGAATTGCTGGGCCCAGATGGTGACCGCGGTCTTTCTGGCTCATCATATATAGGAGGTGGAATGGCTGCTTTAGGTATAGGTGGACGAGGCCTTGGCTCTTCATCATAGGATGGCACAATGGCTGAAAAGAGATCAGGAAAATGACACGAACCCTCAAAAGACAATTTATATATACAGACTATTCACTTCTAAATGTTGCCAATGATTATAATAGTCACTGGTATTTCTGTGCTCCTGGTGTAAATACTGTATTCACTGCTCGATGAGGGTGGATAATATGTGTAGTGCCAATCACTAGCCATGAGCTGATGGGGCGTTTATGCCATTGTTCTATTTAGTAGATGGCTTTGTAACTTTGATACAGCTTCCACAAATTGAGAGATATGGAGACTATTAATTGCATACAAATGTGGATTTGTTAGGCAGTTTGTTTTGTGTAGATCGATATGCAGCCTAATGTTGAAAAAATTTGGCTTTAAAGGGGACCTTTCACCAGTTTACCATGCTAAGCTGGCCACATCATGGAGAAGTCACTGTAGAGCTGGATAAAGAGTATTTTTCAATTTCTCATCTCCATTACAGAAATATTAGCCGATTCTTCTCTGGGAGCACTTACATTTCACATTTAAGACACAGAAAAATAATAAGCAGCAGGCGTTAAGAAAAAGTCAAACCTGACTTTATATGTGTGAGACATAATGACACAAACACAAGGAAGAGAACAGAGCAGAGCTGGGTGTCAGTCGTTACAAACACATCTGCAGCTGTCCTTTCACAGACGTCAGTGTGGGAGTGATCAGTGCGGGACGTGGGGCGAGTCAGGAGTGGTTAGTGCTGGAGGAGGGGCGAGTCAGGAGTGGTTAGTGCTGGAGGAGGGGCGAGTCAGGAGTGGTCAGTGCGGGACGTGGGGCGAGTCAGGAGTGGTTAGTGCTGGAGGAGGGGCGAGTCAGGAGTGGTCAGTGCAGGAGGAGGGGCGAGTCAGGAGTGGTCAGTGCAGGAGGAGGGGCGAGTCAGGAGTGGTCAGTGCAGGAGGAGGGGCGAGTCAGGAGTGGTCAGTGCAGGAGGAGGGGCGAGTCAGGAGTGGTCAGTGCAGGAGGAGGGGCGAGTCAGGAGTGGTCAGTGCAGGAGGAGGGGCGAGTCAGGAGTGGTCAGTGCAGGAGGAGGGGCGAGTCAGGAGTGGTCAGTGCAGGAGGAGGGGCGAGTCAGGAGTGGTCAGTGCAGGAGGAGGGGCGAGTCAGGAGTGGTCAGTGCAGGAGGAGGGGCGAGTCAGGAGTGGTCAGTGCAGGAGGAGGGGCGAGTCAGGAGTGGTCAGTGCAGGAGGAGGGGCGAGTCAGGAGTGGTCAGTGCAGGAGGAGGGGCGAGTCAGGAGTGGTCAGTGCAGGAGGAGGGGCGAGTCAGGAGTGGTCAGTGCAGGAGGAGGGGCGAGTCAGGAGTGGTCAGTGCAGGAGGAGGGGCGAGTCAGGAGTGGTCAGTGAAGGAGGAGGGGCGAGTCAGGAGTGGTCAGTGCTGGAGGAGGGGCGAGTTAGGAGTGGTCAGTGCAGGAGGAGGGGCGAGTCAGGAGTGGTCAGTGCAGGAGGAGGGGCGAGTCAGGAGTGGTCAGTGCAGGAGGAGGGGCGAGTCAGGAGTGGTCAGTGCAGGAGGAGGGGCGAGTCAGGAGTGGTCAGTGAAGGAGGAGGGGCGAGTCAGGAGTGGTCAGTGCGGGACGAGGGGCGAGTCAGGAGTGGTCAGTGCAGGAGAAGGGGCGAGTCAGGAGTGGTCAGTGCGGGACGAGGGGCGAGTCAGGAGTGGTCAGTGCAGGAGAAGGGGCGAGTCAGGAGTGGTCAGTGCAGGAGGAGGGGCGAGTCAGGAGTGGTCAGTGAAGGAGGAGGGGCGAGTCAGGAGTGGTCAGTGCGGGACGAGGGGCGAGTCAGGAGTGGTCAGTGCAGGAGAAGGGGCGAGTCAGGAGTGGTCAGTGCAGGAGAAGGGGCGAGTCAGGAGTGGTCAGTGCAGGAGAAGGGGCGAGTCAGGAGTGGTCAGTGCAGGAGAAGGGGCGAGTCAGGAGTGGTCAGTGCAGGAGGAGGGGCTAGTCAGGAGTGGTCAGTGCAGGAGGAGGGGCGAGTCAGGAGTGGTCAGTGCAAGAGGAGGGGCGAGTCAGGAGTGGTCAGTGCAGGAGGGGCGAGTCAGGAGTGGTCAGTGCAGGAGAAGGGGCGAGTCAGGAGTGGTCAGTGCAAGAGGAGGGGCGAGTGAGGAGTGGTCAGTGCCGAGGAGGGGCGAGTCAGGAGGCGTGAGTGAGAAGTAGTCCGGGTGTCATGACTCTGTTATCAGGTGTCCTGGGAACAGGGGCTCTTTCCCTGTCCCTAACGCTAGGGGGCAGCCTAGCTCACCCTGTTCCCCGAGATACTTCTGAAGGTAAAGATGCCGAGGCCACATACATTGCCTTAGCTCCTGAATCCGCCCTCAGTCTGTACTCTTGCCCAACCCAGGGGAGTAGTAGTGCACTGTAGTATACCAACCAAACTCACAAGGTAATACGAACAGGAGTAACGGAAAATACCAAACATACAAATATACACTCACATATATAACAGAGGTCTGCTCCGGGGAGTGAAGGATGGGGGTTAAACCAAAGTAGGAGAAGAAAGGGAATTATCACACTCCCAAAACCTAGCAACTATCATAGTCTACTCAAATAACTCCCAACACCTATCCTCCTAGCCATGCAGCATACGCTAGGGCGCCCCCTAGTGCAGGTGTAGGAGAACTCAAACGCTGCGGTCTTCTAGCTCCTCTCTGTCTAGGTAAATCCATGACACAGCGTGGGAGGAGGAGTTGGTATTAACACATAGCTCTTCTTACTCCTCTTCCCCCACATTGACAGCTTGAGCGGATAGCTGCAAGAAGATTTAGTAATGACACACAACTTTGCCCTACTCCCAAACCCCCCTTGTAATCACAGTGGATGTTGGCAGTAAAGGTACCTTCACATTAAGCGACGCTGCAGCGTCGCTGTTTGATCGCTGGAGAGCTGTCACACAGACAGCTCTCCAGCGACCAACGATGCCGAGGTCCCCGGGTAACCAGGGTAAACATCGGGTTACTAAGCGCAGGGCCGCGCTTAGTAACCCGATGTTTACCCTGGTTACCAGCGTAAAATGTAAAAAAAACAAACAGTACATACTCACCTTCGCGTCCCCCGGCGTCCGCTTCCTGCACTGACTGAGCGCCGGCCCTAGCAGCAGAGCGGTGACGTCACCGCTGTGCTGTACTTTCACTTTCACTTTACGGCGCTCAGTCAGTGTGGGAAGCGGATGCCGGGGGACGCGAAGGTGAGTATGTACTGTTTGTTTTTTTTACATTTTACACTGGTAACCAGGGTAAACATCGGGTTACTAAGCGCGGCCCTGCGCTTAGTAACCCGATGTTTACCCTGGTTACCAGTGTAAAACATCGCTGGTATCGTTGCTTTTGGTGTCAAACACGACGATACATGCCGGTCTGACGACCAAATAAAGTTCTGAACTTTGTTCAACGACCAGCGATATCACAGCAGGATCCTGATCGCTGCTGCGTGTCAAACAACGATATCGCTATCCAGGACGCTGCAACGTCACGGATCGCTAGCGATATCGTTTAGTGTGAAGGTACCTTTAGATCAGTGAGGACAGCATGACTGGGTGTTATTATGTCTAACACAGATAAAGCCAGGTCTGACCTTCTCCTGGGGAGGATTCAGGTTTCCCCCTGCAGATAGGGCAAAGTCATGCAACAGAAAAATTAACACCTCCCAGAGAAAATTAAAATCTAAAACTTAAGAAGGTAATATCTCTGCAATAGTGAAGAGAAAAAAAATAGATAAAAACTACCTTTTATGCAGCTCTGCAAACAATTCCATGGTGCGGTCAGTTCAACAACTATATACAATAAAATCCATCATGTGCCATTATATGAGGATCACAAGACTGCACATAAGATGTGCCACCACATATAGCAATAGTAATAGAAGCACAAGTCTAACCACACTTCCAAAGTTGTACCAATGGCACCATCTAGTGGTGAAGTGTAATCATAGCAGCACTTACATTCTCGGTCCTTTTCTACAAGTGATGTAGGTGGTGCAATAGCTGCTCCTACCATGACTGCAAAGATAAAGAGAAATACATTTTGACACTTACGAAAATACATAAAATGCATTACAGAACGGCACAAATATGAATAGCTTAGATGTGATTAGGCACTGAAATTAATACCACAAGAAGCCTGTTAGGCACCATTTACAGCTGAAGTCATAGGTTTACACACACCTTAGCTATATCCAGTAAAAGTTTTTAACAATTCCTGAAATGTACTCATAGCACACATTTTTTTTTCTCTTAGGTCAGATCACTCCAGTTGTTCAAGAACGTAAAATGACAGACCATTACAGGAGATGTCTCAGCCTTTATTTCTTTCATCACATTCCCAGTGTATCAGAAGTTTACATACACGTGGTTAGTATTTGCTAGCACAGCCTAGTGTAAGTGAATCAGGTTAGTACGCCTCCTTGCTCACACACTTTCAGTTCTGCCCAGTCGCTCTATAAGGCTGCAGACTTCTGAGTTACAGGGCGCACACAGCACACTGTCAGGATTCTCCGGTATAGCTGCCAAGAGCGGGTGGTCACGTAACTGCTAGTATGGGATTTGTATATGCTACCAGCCACATTCCAACTAGACATGCACATTACTCAATTCACTTGACTGCAGACTTTTAGCAGAATGCCGGATAACCCAGGGCTTTGTGATGCCACACTATCACCTTCACTTTGTTATCCACAACTTTGAACAAAAGAAAATCCCAAAAGAGTGGTCTAGCCTTTCTCAGAAATATAATCCTAGGCCTAGAATGGGGCAGCAGCTTCTGTCATGTATCCAAATAATACAGATTAGCTAAACCTGTGTCTACATTACATGCCAAAAGTAAACAGTTAGGCTGTGTGCACACGTAGCAGATTTTTTGCGTTTTTTTTCGCGGTTTTTCGCTATAAAAACGCTAAAAAAACGCTAACATTAAGCATCCTATGTAACAGATTGCAATCCGCATTTTTTGTGCACATGCTGCATCTTTTTCCTGAGCGGAATCGCAATCCAGAAAAAAACGCAGCATATTCATTAAAATTGCGGAATTGCGGCGATTCTGCAGCCATAGGAGTGCATTGATCTGCTTACTTCCCGCACGGGGCTGTGCACACCATGCGGGAAGTAAGCAGATCAAGTGCGGTTGGTACCCAGGGTGGAGGAGAGGAGACTCTCCTCCACGGACTGGGCACCATATAAGTGGTAAAAAAAAAAGAATTAAAATAAAAAATAGCGATATACTCACCTTCTGGCGGCCCGACCTTCTCAGAGGCTTCCGAGGTGTGTGTGAAGGACCTGCAATGACGTCGTGGTCACATGACCGCGATGACGTCGCGGTCACGTGACCGCTACGTCAATGGAAGGTCCTGAACACACAGCATTAGGAACGGAAGCCGCTGAGGTGAGTATAACCTTTTTTTTAATTTTTTTTAGTATTTTTAACATTCTATCTTTTACTATAGATGCTGCATAGGCTGCATCTATAGTAAAAAGTTGGTCACACTTGTCAAACACTATGTTTGACAAGTGTGACCAACCTGTCATACAGTTTTCCAAGCGATGCTACAGATCGCTTGGAAAACGCTAGCACTCTGCAAGCTAATTATGCTTGCAAAACGCTAGTTTTCTGCGGGTATATGCATGCAAATTCTGCATGCGATATACCCGCGGCAGGAGGTGCAGAATTGCCGCGGAAATTTCCGCGGCAATTCTGCTACGTGTGAACTCAGCCTTACTCTGCTAATCCTTATCTCAGTAGTGGCCTTCAGAGTTCATGTCATTTATTTGGTCAGCTCCATTCAGAAAAATGTGAACATTAGTTACATTTGTTTTGTGGTCAAATACAACCATATAACTGACACTGATACAATGATTCCTATTTTATTATAATGGCGTCTTTTATCATAGTTTGCTCTGATAACAACTGACCTCTTTTACGCCGTTCTCTGTCAAAGTCTTCCTCTTCGTCAGATTCAGGATCAGGTCTACGGGAAAACCCACTGGCTTCATGTCTGTCTTTTCTTCGTCTACAACAAAATATTTAATTTTTTTTTTTTTGTTAAATTCAGAAAGTGTACAGTATTTCGCAAAAGTGAGTACACCCTTCGCATTTTTCTAAATATTTTATTATAGTTTTTCATTTGACAATACTTTGATACAATGTAGTCAGTGTACAGTTTGTATAACAGTGTAAATTGTGCCCAATTAGCCATATTCCCTCCCCGGGGTCATGTGACTTTACATAAAGATGGCCTAGGCTATCAGATTGCCAACACACTGGCACTGAGCTGCAGCACGGTGGCCAAGACCATACAGGGGTGTAACAAAACAGATTCCACTCAGAACAGGCCTCACCATGGGAGAAGCTGAGTGCACGTGTTCAGCGTCATATCCAGAGGAGGTCTTTGCAAAATAGATGTATGAGTGCTGCCAGCATTGCTGCAGAGGTTACAGGGGTGGTGGTGGGAGGTCCACCCGTCAGTACTCAGACCATACGGTGCACACTGCATGATATTGATCTGCATGGCTGCCATCCCAGAAGGAAGTGCTCGTGCACAGATTGAGATCTCGGTGGCCATTTTCCTGTAGCCAAGTGCCGCCGAGATTTCAATCTGCGCACGCGCTGCCTCAGGCAGCCATTTTCCTGAAGCCCGTGGCTTCAGGAAGATGGCCGCAGGGACACCGGTGATGCACTCTGCTCGCCGTGGACACCGGGCTGCGGCGTCGCCATATTTCTGCCGCCGGCATCCTGAAGAATGGACCCTGCTTAGGTGCACTCCGCACTGCCCACCAACGCAGCATCACCACACCTCTACCGCCGCCGGTTCAACTGCTACACCATCCCCGCAACCCCCTGGTAAACCTGCGTTCGCACTATAAGATGCACGCCTCATTTTTCTCCCAAATTTTTTTGAGAAAAAGTCCAAAAAATACAGTATATTTCTGCGAGTTTGTGCAGTTTCCTCCCACAATCTAAAATTATTACGCTGGGTTAATTGGCTTCATACAAAAAATTAGTCTGTGTGCATGGATTTGAGATAGGAAAGATTGGGTTGTGTGACTCACTGAGGACAGGGACTAATGCGAATAATGGCAATACTTTTATATGACTGTGGAATGTGTTGGCTCTATGAAACCAAAGGAAAATACCTAAATATCCCATTTATCATGGGGCAGCACGGTGGCTCAGTGGTTAGCATTGCAGCGCTGGGGTCCTGGGTTCAGATCCCACCAAGGACAACATCTGCAAGAAGTTTATATGTTCTCCCCGTGTCTGCGATGGTTTCCACCCACATTCCAAAGACATACTGATAGGGAATTTAGATTATGAGCCCCATCGGAGACAGTGATGATATCTGTAAAGCGCAATGGAATTAATGGCGCTATAAGTGAGTAAAATAAATAAAACTATAAGTGAAAAGGATGCTGATCTGAGAAGAGTAGGCAGCTGAAGATAAAAGGAGGGCACCAGGTAGGGTGATTATATATGAGACATGTACAGTCACTTCTCAGTCCTAGGGTGGACAATGGTTCTAAATTCACTTACTTTTCTCGCTCTTCTATTTCTTTCTGCCTTTCCATCTCGCGCTGACGTTGCCGTTCCTCTCTCTGACGTTTAACCACTTTATCAAATTCATTAGGGTACATGGGATCATACTCATCAGCTAATGGAACCAAGGCATCTCCTGTAGAAAAGGCGGCAGGTACAGGGTCCTGTGGCCGTAAGGTACCATGCAGGTATAGAATAAAACAACGTCAAGTCAGAAGTTTTCCTAAATGTGCATGAAATAATTAACCATGATCAAGAAATTATAACCACCCAAAAGCTCTATAGAAATATATACTAAAATATATTTACAGGATCAAAAACTACAACTCCTGATGGAAATATGAGAATAGTCCACGGGTACTTCCGAGAGTTCTGTAGCCATACGTAAAATGGATCTGTCATCTATGCAAAGACAGCATATTACAGGGACAGGAGGTTTCTTTTAAAATCCCAAATCACAAAAAATAATTGTGCTTTTTGGCCAATAGAAGCAATCAAAGAATACAGCAAGTTCATACTCCTGAGTCTTTTGCATGCACTAGGGTTAGCACTTCATCTGCCCCTCAGCAACGACTGACTAGATGCTGTGTGTCAGTGTACACATGGCAGACCATCAATCATTGTGTAGAGAGCATGGAAGGCTAGCACTCAACTATTGTGAACGTGACAGTGCCAGTGAACGGAGCCAACGGTCCCATCAATCATAGAACTATATAATCACTGCACTCGTACTATGGAGAATGCTTATTTCAAGTGAAAAGTTTATTAGAACAGTGTTGTAGTGGAGCGATAGGCAATTGCCTATCGCTCCACTACAACACTGTTCTAATAAACTTTTCACTTGAAATAAGCATTCTCCTTAGTACGAGTACAGTGATTATATAGTAATATCAATCATTGTGAGTAACCAGGAGTATTATTATTATTTATTTATATAGCACCATTAATTCCATGGTGCTATACCTGAGAAAAGGGGTTACATACAGGGTTCTAGATATCATTAACCATAAACAAATTTACAATGACAGACTGTTACGGAGGGGAGAGGACCCGGTCCTTGCGGACTTACATTCTTCGGGATAATGGGGAAGAGACAGGAGGTCGGGGTGCTGCAGCACTGGTGGTGGTGAGGCGGCAGCTCGGGTGGTTGGTGAGGCGGCAGAATGGTTATTGCAGGCTGTAGGCTTTCCTGAAGAGATGGGTTTTCAGGTTTCGTCTGAAGGATCCGAGGGTGGTGGATAATCGGACATGTTGAGGCATGGAATTCCAGAGGATGGTGGATATCCGGGAGAAATCTTGGAGGCGGTTGTGTGAGGAAAAAATAAGTGTGGAGGAGAGTAGGAGGTCTTGGGGGGATCGAAGATTACGTGAGGGAAGAGAGTGGGAGATTAGTTCAGAGATATAGGGAGTGGACAGGTTGTGGATGGCTTTGTAGGTCAGTGTTAGTAGTTTGAACTGGATTCTTTGGGAATTGGGAGCCAGTGGAGGGATTTGCAGAGGGGTGAAGCAGGGGAGTAGCGAGAAGAGAGGTGGATTAGCCGAGCAGCAGAGTTGAGGACAGACTGGAGTGGTGCAAGGGAGTTAGCGGGGAGGCCACAGAGGAGGGTGTTGCAGTAATCGAGACAGGAGATGATGAGGGCATGCACAAGACTTTTAGTAGATTGTGGGCTGAGGAAGGGACAGATTCTGGCAATATTTTTGAGTTGGAGGCGACAGGAGGTGGCAAGAGTTTGGATGTGTGGTTTGAAGGTCAGGGCAGAGTCGAGAGTTACCCCGAGGCAGCGGATTTCAGGTGCGGGAGAGAGAGCGTGATGCCGTTTAACATAATAGATAGATCAGGTGGGGGGGGGGGTTGGGGGATACGCGAGATGGGGGAAAGATGATGAGTTCGGTTTTGTCTACATTGAGTTTTAGGAAGCGAGAGTTGAAGAAGGAGGATATGGCTGACAGACACTCCGGGATTCTGGACAGCAGAGAGGTAACATCTGGGTCAGAGAGGTAGATCTGTGTGTCGTCTGCATACATGTGGTACTGGAAGCCATAGGACTTTATGAGTTGTCCTAGGCCAAGGGTATAGATGGAAAAAAGTAAGGGCCCTAGGACAGAGCCTTGAGGGACTCCAACAGAGAGGGGGTGAGGAGGTAGTGTGGGAGTGGGAAACGCTAAATGTGCGGTCAGAAAGGTATGAGGCACTCCAAGACAGGGCAAGGCCTTTGATGCCGAGGGAAGAAAGAATCTGTAGCAGTAGGCAGTGGTCGACTGTGTCGAAAGCAGAGGACAGGTCGAGAAGGAGGAGAATGGAGAACTGTCTATTAGCTTTTGCTGTGAGTATGTTGTTAGTAATTTTGGTCAGAGCAGTTTCGGTGGAGTGGTGGGGGCGGAAGCCGGATTGGAGGTTGTCAAGGAGAGAGTTAGATGAGATGTGAGAGGAAAGTTGACCATGGACATGCTGCTCAAAAAGTTTGGAAGCAAACAGGAGCAGTGATCTGGGGCGATAGCTGGGCATAGCAGTTGGGTCAAGGTTAGTTTTTTTGAGGATGAGTGTGATGGTGGCATGTTTGAAGGCAGAGGGGAAGGTACCAGAAGATAGCGATAGGTTGAAGAGATGGGTTAGGGCTGGAATGAGCATGTTAGTGAGGTTGGGGAGCAGGTGGGAAGGCATGGGGTCAAGTGCACAGGTGGTGAGGTGTGATTTGGAAAGGAGGCAAGTAAGTTCTCCTTCAGTGATGTTGGAAAGGGAGGTTATTAGGGAAGGGCAGAAGTCTGGTATATGGAGTGGTTGGGGAGGTGGAACAGTAAAGGTTTGCCTTGTTTGGTCGATCTTGTTTTTGAAGTAGTTGGCAAAGTCCTCAGAAGAGATGAGGGGAGTTGGAGGTGGCAGTGGCGGGCGGAGGAGAGAGGTAAATGTGCTGAACAGTTGTTTTGGGTTGTAGGATAGTGAAGATACAAGGTTAGTGAAATAGGTCTGTTTAGCAGAGATGAGGGCTAATTTGAAGGCAAGTGTAGCTTGTTTAAAAGCAGTGAAGTCGTCTGGCAGGCGTGTTTTTCCCAACGCCGCTCCACGACCCTGGATGCTTGTCTGAGTTTTTTGGTGAGGTTGTTATACCAGGGTTGCCTATTGATTTGTCGCAAAACTAGGTTTTGTTCTCTCCAATATTTTTTGTGCCATTCTGGCTAATAGCAGAATGGACCTGCACCTGTAATATCCTGCCCTAAAGTAAGGAAATACCATCAATAAGTAGTCAATAGCTGGAAAGCAATAATACCTTCATGCCAGCTGCCACATGAGGTGGGGTATCAATGACCTGCCGATCATCTGTGCCCCCTCGTTTGAGATCAATTACAGGGGCGAGAACTGTGCTCTGCTTTGTTCTCTGAGTCTGTAACAAAACAGGAAAACACAATTGATAGAGCAAAACAAAATCACCAGAACACAAATAACTGCGCAAATATCCAATATGCGCAACGTGTATAAAAAAAAAAAAGCACACTGAAGTGTTTCTCCATTAGGCCAAGTTCACACACTGTGTATTTGGTGAGTTTTTTACCTCAGTGTTTGTAAGCCAAAACCATGAGTGGGTGATAAACACAGAAGTGGTGACGTGTTTGCATTCTACTTTTCCCCTATCCCACTTCTGGTTTTGGCTTAAGTACTGAGGTAAAAAACTCAAACACTCAATGTGAGAAAGTGCCCTTAGTCTACTGAGAGTGTGCATGTGTTTGAGGGAAAAAAGTTACTTACAGAGAACCCATTAGCAACTTTTTGATCTCCAAACCACCACCATCTGACTGTGCCCTGTGTTTTGTAAGGGTGCCCTCATTAGTAAAAGCAGGGGCTAGATTTTGTTACTCGCCCGCATGATATATTCTAGTTACCTGTTTTCAGTAAAGGAGGGAGAGAGTTTGGGGAAGAAAGACTACAATACTATAATCCCAAGCTATCTGGATTGGGGCGACGTTGCATGTCCTTGGGAATGTCAATCAAGCTAAATGGACTTTCTCCTCTCTCCACTGGTAACACAAGAACACTCAGCTGAGCTCAATGGTCATGGATATGATGCGATTATCCGATTGCTTGTACTTAGTGATGAGCGAGTATACTTGTTGCTCGGGGTTTTCCAGAGCATGCTCAGGTGGTCTCCGAGCATTTGTTAGTGTTTGGAGATTTAGTTTTCGTTGCCTCAGCTGCATGATTTACGGCTGCTAGCCAGCCTGAGTACATGTGGGGGTTGCCTGGTTGCTAGGAAATCCCCACATGTATTCAAGATGTCTAATAGCTATAAATCATGCAGCTGAGGCAAAGAAAACTAAATCTCCGAACACTAACAAATACTCGGAGACCACCCGAGCGTGCTCTGGAAAACCCCGAGCAACAAGTATACTGCAGACCAGCAGCATCGCTACATATAGCAAATATCACAGTCTCCTTCAAAGCCCAGCTACGGGCAGGGTTTCAATAAAGCACCATAATGACAGGCATCGGGAACATCAGGTGACCCCCGGCTGTCACGACAACCCATCGGCAACCTGCAATCACATCACGGGAGCCTCAATGGGTAAAGAGAATGATGTGCAAGCATGCCGGTGTGTGCTAAATGCTGCTGTCAGATATTGATATTTAACAATTTAACAATTGTGGGTGGAAACCAGCTCCACCAGGGATTGTTGGCGGCAGGTTCTAGCTGTAATACACAGCCATCACTTGTAGGCTATAGGGCAGGCTCGCTGTGTGAGCATGCTCCATACACTTACTTCCACTTGTGCTGTGCATGTACGGTGGATGTCATGTAGGGGTTAAAGGGTTATTTCTAAGATAGTAAACTCTTCCCTATCAGTAGGATATAGAGACGATGAATAGAGTGGAGGTTGAGCATGGGCACCTGTACTCCATTCACAGTGGGGCTCTTCTCCTGTTCCCAGATTCCAGAATGCCATTCTCGGGAATGTGGAGGGTCCCAGAAGTCGGATCCCCAACTCGTGGATAAGAGATGAATATCTTAGGAATAACTCTTTATAGACTTCCCGTAGCCCTCTAGTGATGTCATTCTGTGCACACCATGAAACATTTCTCCTTTTGTATTACCGATGTGAGCCCACCAATGCACCCCCACTCCTTACCTTTGCTTGTGTCAGAGCAGCCTTCTTAACCTGCAGCTGCGACTGCAAAAGCTTGAAGTTCTTCGACCATCCTTCTGTTTTGGAATCGCTTGTCTCCACACCTAGATCATCGTATAAAGACATTTCTCCCACCTGCCACTTTTCAAGAGGGGATAAAATCATAGGAAGAACAATTAGAACTAAAAATACTTAAAATCATTTAGTCCAGTCATTGGTCACCATTCTGAAACCTACAGGGGCATCAGTCTAAGGGGTTATGAAATATATACCAAGTAAGACTAAGAAAAAGTTTGTTAAAGGGGTTGTCCACTACCATATGACCGCTGCTGCTCATCAATATTCTGTCAAAGTGGACGCCAAGAACAACAGAGCTGACATCGCGAGAACAGCGGCAATGTGAGAGGCAATTGTAACATTTTCTTCTTTTTAACTTTGTCATATAAAAATAACCCCTTTAAAGGGGATGTCCCATCCAAATTGATAGGTCTGCTGTCACTCTGTGTGACTGAAGACTTATGAATCCACCCACTATGTGCTGCAGGGATTTGCTGGTTTCTGAGCCAGGACTAGAGGGTATGTATGAGTTATACATACTCCCGGCCAGAGTTCGAGTCTTAATACAATTGTATGGAGCAAAGCTGTGCCCACTGGACAGGCTCTGGCCGGGAGTATGTATACCTCATACCGGCGAATCCCCGCAGCGCAGTGCGTGCAGAGGGGGGATTCATTAGTCTGCAGTCACACAGAGTGCAGTCTTATCGATTTGGACCAGACAACCCCTTTAAGATCTTTTTTTTTTTTTTCACTTGCTCATATAGAGCCATTAATTCCACAGCGCTTAACAGATATCATCACTGTCACAACTGGGGATCACAATCTACATTCCCTACCAGTGTGTGTTCAGAGTAGGAGGAAACCCACGCAAACATGGGGAGAACATACAAACCCCTTGCAGATTTACCAGAGGTAAGGAAAACAATCCGCTCTCACACTGAGGGGGAGAAGGAAGGAAAGTTCCTCAGAAGCGGCAGTGCACGGTCTATTATGGTTACAGTCGCTGTAGAGCCAGAGATTTTTTCCAGTATGCATCTACAAATGTTCTTAGACCCATTTCTTATACACAGAATTGTAATTTCCTGCAGATTTTAATTGTGCATAATTCACACCAAAAATCTGCTGCAAACCAGCCACGTGGCCCTGGAAGCATTGATAGACCTGTGCCTGGCAGAAAAGGGGTTATCCTATTACCGCTACATAAAGACCCCCATGTGTTACTCCAATTAGAAAGCCACAAACAGAAGTAATTCAATGACCGGAGGCAATGTCACATATCTTCAGAATGTACGGCCAGTGACCACTTTCCCAGGACTAACCAACCAGTGAGTTCTTACACTGGACCTGTGGTGATCCTCTGCGCCCTGGCCAGCTTTTAAGGGTTGGGCTCATGAGCGCCCCTCTCCTCAGGCTGCAGACTGCTTGTTTGGACTAGCAGCCCGCTGATCTGTGCACACATGGCAGATGTGACTCTGCAGCATTGGACGGGCACGGTGGCACTGACTGAGATCTGGAAGGAGTGGTTACATGGTGTAGAGCGCAGCATTGGATGGGCATTGTGGCATTGACTGAGATCTGGAAGGAGTGGCTACATGGTGTAGAGCGCAGCATTGGACGGGCACGGTGGCACTGACAGATCTGGAAGGAGTGGCTACATGGTGTAGAGCGCAGCACTGGACGGGCACGGTGGCACTGACAGATCTGGAAGGAGTGGCTACATGGTGTAGAGCGCAGCACTGGACGGGCACGGTGGCACTGACAGATCTGGAAGGAGTGGCTACATGGTGTAGAGCGCAGCACTGGACGGGCACGGTGGCACTGACTGAGATCTGGAAGGAGTGGTTACATGGTGTAGAGCGCAGCATTGGATGGGCATGATGGCATTGACTGAGATCTGGAAGGAGTGGCTACATGGTGTAGAGCGCAGCACTGGACGGGCACGGTGGCACTGACAGATCTGGAAGGAGTGGCTACATGGTGTAGAGCGCAGCATTGGATGGGCATGGTGGCACTGACTGATATCTGGAAGTAGTGGTTACATGGTGTAGAGAGCAGCATTGGATGGGCACGGTGGCACTGACAGATCTGGAAGGAGTGGTTACATGGTGTAGAGCGCAGCATTGGATGGGCACGGTGGCACTGACTGAGATCTGGAAGTAGAGGCTACATGGTGTAGAGCGCAGCACTGGACGGGCACGGTGGCACTGACAGATCTGGAAGGAGTGGCTACATGGTGTAGAGCGCAGCATTGGATGGGCATGGTGGCACTGACTGATATCTGGAAGTAGTGGTTACATGGTGTAGAGCGCAGCACTGGACGGGCACGGTGGCACTGACTGATATCTGGAAGTAGTGGTTACATGGTGTAGAGAGCAGCATTGGATGGGCACGGTGGCACTGACAGATCTGGAAGGAGTGGTTACATGGTGTAGAGCGCAGCATTGGATGGGCACGGTGGCACTGACAGATCTGGAAGTAGAGGTTACATGGTGTAGAGCGCAGCATTGGACGGGCACGGTGGCACTGACAGATCTGGAAGTAGTGGTTACATGGTGTAGAGCGCAGCATTGGATGGGCACGGTGGCACTGACTGAGATCTGGAAGTAGAGGTTACATGGTGTAGAGCGCAGCATTGGATGGGCATGGTGGCACTGACAGATCTGGAAGTAGAGGTTACATGGTGTAGAGAGCAGCATTGGACGGGCACGGCGGTACTGCCTGAGATCTGGAAGGAGTGGTGACGTGGCGTAGAGCTTACAGACACCGTGCGCTCGGTCACTGCTGCTAGACTCTGTGGCTGCTCCGGGCTATATGTGACTCTCCCCAGCACTGTACATAGTGAGGGTTCCCTGCGGTCGGTGGTCATGTGACTGCAGACTTGTCACTTAAGACCAGACAACCCCTTTAAGCAAAGAGGAGAAAACTGGAATCATCAAGTGAACAGAACCAGTAACAAGTAGTAAATTGGAAAGTTGCTTGTTTTACAATCCTCACCATAAACAATAATGGGAATAAGCTATTCCTTCCATAGGAGGGTGCGTTGCTGAGCCCCCTAGGTGTGGGGGATGGGTGCACCTTCCATACTCCCCACCCAATACATGGGTAGTGTCGCACGCTGCCTAGCAAACTGCCCCTGAGCTGTGCGCACATGACGAGGAGCGTGTACTAAGGACAGGAAAGCGCTGCGGTTCTGTCACAGCAGTGTGATCAGCAGCCACAGACCGTGCGCCTACTGTCCATCCTCCGCATACAGACTGCTAATGACCGCAGCCCTGGCGGATGGGGAGACGATTATAGGCAAAGGCTCCCCGAGCAATACTCACCTACCACTAGGAAACCTCCATAAACAGCCGGTGCTGGGAAGAAGGGGCGGGACTTGTGGACGTGTACTACATGCGACACGACAGCGACTTGCGGCAGTGTTGTCCACAAACGAGGCCTGGAACGCAACACCAGACGCATCTTCGTCCTGGTATGACGTGATGACGTCAAGGCGTTTTATTAAGTGAGGGCAGGAAGTATCCGACTGTCAGCGACTCAGCAATATGGCATATTGGCATTAACAACTCTGACAACGTAGAGGCGGTTTCGTACGATGCTGAAGTTGGTTTCTTATTCGTTCAGTTTCTTATTCGGCTATTTTTCATTTTCTGTTTTTTTCAGGTTTTTCAATAAACATAAATCATTCTAAGTATATAATATTATGCGGTCATGTGCCCTCTTGTGAATACACTTAAAAACAGATAAAAATATTAGAAGGCTGGCACAAAAATGGGCATCAAAGTGGGCACTGAGGTATGGTATTAAAGGTGTTAAATGGCTTTGTGCCACTGATCTGACACCTGACTTGCATACCTTGTGATGCCACACATCAAGTTCCTGTCAATCCAGCCTGGCACAAATGGGTTCTGGGCATCAGAACTGGCATCAAAGTGGGCAGAGAACCAATTTTCACACATGCGAATAAGTAACAGCTATTTTTAAGGGGTTAAATGCCTTTGTGCCACTTATTAAACACCTGATTTACATACCTACTGATGCCCCACATGAAATCCATGTCACTCCAGCCTGGCACAAATGTGTTCTGGGCATCAAAACTGGCATCAAATGGGGCAAATCGCCAATTTTCACTGATTTGAATAAGTAACAGCTATTTTTAAGGGGTTAAATGCCTTTGTGCCACTGATCTAACACCTGATTTACATACCTACTGATGCCCCACATGAAATCCATGTCACTCCAGCCTGGCACAAATGTGTTCTGGGCATCAAAACTGGCATCAAATGGGGCAAATCGTACATTTTCACAGATTTGAATAAGTAACAGCAATTTTTAAGGGGTTAAATGCCTTTGTGCCACTAATCTAACACCTGATTTACATACCTAGTGATGCCCCACATCAAAGTCAAATCACTTCAGCCTGGCACAAATGGGTTCTGGGCATCAAAACTGGCATCAAAGGGGGCAAATCGCCCATTTTCACAGATTTGAATAAGTAACAGCTATTTTTAAGGGGTTAAATAGCTTTGTGCCACTGATTTAACACCTGATTTACATAACTACTGATGCCCCACATGAAATCCAAGTCACTGCAGCCTGGCACAAATCGGTTCGGGGCATCAAAACTGGCATCAAAGTGGGCAAATCACCCATTTTCACAGATTTGAATAAGTAACAGCTATTTTTAAGGGGTTAAATGCCTTTGTGCCACTGATCTAACACCTGATTTACATACCTACTGATGCCCCACATGAAATACATGTCACTGCAGCCTGGCACAAATGGGTTCTGGGCATCAGAACTGGCATCAAAATGGTCAAATCGCCCATTTTCACAGATTTGAATAAGTAACAGCTATTTTTGAGGGGTTAAATGCCTTTGTGCCACTGATCTAACACCTGATTTACATACCTACTGATGCCCCACAGGAAATCCATGTCACTACAGCCTGGCACAAATGGGTTCTGGGCATCAGAACTGGCATCAAAGTGGGCAAATCGTACATTTTCACATATTTGAATAAGTAACAGCTATTTTTAAGGGGTTAAATGCCTTTGTGCCACTGATTTAACACCTGATTTACATACCTACTGACGCCTCACATGAAATCCATGTCACTCCAGCCTGGCACAAATGGGTTCTGGGCATCAAAACTGGCATCAAAGTGGTCAAATCGCCCATTTTCACAGATTTGAATAAGTAACAGCTATTTTTAAGGGGTTAAATGCCTTTGTGCCACTAATCTAACACCTGATTTACATACCTACTGATGCCCCGCATGAAATCCATGTCACTCCAGCCTGGCACAAATGGGTTCTGGGCATCAGAACTGGCATCAAAGGGGGCAAATTGCACATTTTCACAGATTTGAATAAGTAACAGCTATTTTGAGGAGGTTAGATGCCTTTGTGCCACTGATCTAACACCTGATTTACATACCTACTGATGCCCCACATGAAATCCATGTCACTCCAGCCTGGCACAAATGGGTTCTGGGCATCAAAACTGGCATCAAAGTGGGCAAATCACCCATTTTCACAGATTTGAATAAGTAACAGCTATTTTTAAGAGGTTAAATGCCTTTGTGCCACTGATTTAACACCTGATTAACATACCTAATGATGCCCCACATGAAATGCATGTCAATACAGCCTGGCACAAATGGGTTCTGGGCATCAAAACTGGCATCAAAGTACTCAAATCACCCATTTTCACAGATTTGAAAAAGTAACAGCTATTTTTAAGGGGTTAAATGCCTTTGTGCCACTAATCTAACACCTGATTTACATACCTACTGATGCCGCACATGAAATCCATGTCACTCCAGCCTGGCACAAATGGGTTCTGGGCATCAGAACTGGCATCAAATTGGGCAAATCGCACATTTTCACAGATTTGAATAAGTAACAGCTATTTTTAAGGGGTTAAATGCCTTTGTGCCACTGATCTAACACCTGATTTACATACCTACTGATGCCCCACATGAAATACATGTCACTGCAGCCTGGCACAAATGGGTTCTGGGCATCAGAACTGGCATCAAAATGGTCAAATCGCCCATTTTCACAGATTTGAATAAGTAACAGCTATTT
This sequence comes from Ranitomeya variabilis, assembly GCF_051348905.1. NCBI lineage: Eukaryota > Metazoa > Chordata > Amphibia > Anura > Dendrobatidae > Ranitomeya > Ranitomeya variabilis. The sequence goes on along the minus strand of NC_135236.1, from coordinate 300,081,963 downwards.
TTGAGGGGTTAAATGCCTTTGTGCCACTGATCTAACACCTGATTTACATACCTACTGATGCCCCACAGGAAATCCATGTCACTACAGCCTGGCACAAATGGGTTCTGGGCATCAGAACTGGCATCAAAGTGGGCAAATCGTACATTTTCACATATTTGAATAAGTAACAGCTATTTTTAAGGGGTTAAATGCCTTTGTGCCACTGATTTAACACCTGATTTACATACCTACTGACGCCTCACATGAAATCCATGTCACTCCAGCCTGGCACAAATGGGTTCTGGGCATCAAAACTGGCATCAAAGTGGTCAAATCGCCCATTTTCACAGATTTGAATAAGTAACAGCTATTTTTAAGGGGTTAAATGCCTTTGTGCCACTAATCTAACACCTGATTTACATACCTACTGATGCCCCGCATGAAATCCATGTCACTCCAGCCTGGCACAAATGGGTTCTGGGCATCAGAACTGGCATCAAAGGGGGCAAATTGCACATTTTCACAGATTTGAATAAGTAACAGCTATTTTGAGGAGGTTAGATGCCTTTGTGCCACTGATCTAACACCTGATTTACATACCTACTGATGCCCCACATGAAATCCATGTCACTCCAGCCTGGCACAAATGGGTTCTGGGCATCAAAACTGGCATCAAAGTGGGCAAATCACCCATTTTCACAGATTTGAATAAGTAACAGCTATTTTTAAGAGGTTAAATGCCTTTGTGCCACTGATTTAACACCTGATTAACATACCTAATGATGCCCCACATGAAATGCATGTCAATACAGCCTGGCACAAATGGGTTCTGGGCATCAAAACTGGCATCAAAGTACTCAAATCACCCATTTTCACAGATTTGAAAAAGTAACAGCTATTTTTAAGGGGTTAAATGCCTTTGTGCCACTAATCTAACACCTGATTTACATACCTACTGATGCCGCACATGAAATCCATGTCACTCCAGCCTGGCACAAATGGGTTCTGGGCATCAGAACTGGCATCAAATTGGGCAAATTGCACATTTTCACAGATTTGAATAAGTAACAGCTATTTTTAAGGGGTTAAATGCCTTTGTGCCACTAATCTAACACCTGATTTACATACCTACTGATGCCCCACATGAAATCCATGTCACTTCAGCCTGGCACAAATGGGTTCTGGGCATGAGAACTGGCATCAAAGTGGGCAAATCACCCATTTTCACAGATTTGAATAAGTAACAGCTATTTTTAAGGGGTTAAATGCCTTTGTGCCACTAATCTAACACCTGATTTACATATCTACTGGTACCCCACATGAAATCCATGTCGCTGCAGCCTGGCACAAATGGGTTCTGGGCATCAGAACTGGCATCAAAGTGGGCAAACAGCGCATTTTCACAGATTTGAATAAGTAACTGATGTTTTTAAGGGGTTAAATGCCTTTGGGCCACTGATCTGACACTTAAAATACACAGACAGTGATGCCCTGCATCAAACCCAGGTCCCTTCAGCCTGGCCCAAATGGGTTCTGGGCACCAGAACTGGCATCAAAGTGGGCAAACAGCCCATTTTCACAGATTTGAATAAGTAACTGATGTTTTTAAGGGGTTAAATGCCTTTGGGCCACTGATCTGACACTTAAAATACACAGACAGTGATGCCCTGAATCAAACCCAGGTCTCTCCCGCCTGGCCCAAATGGGTTCTGGGCACCATAACTGGCATCAAAGTGGGCAAACAGCCCATTTTCACAGATTTGAATAAGTAACTGATGTTTTTAAGGGGTTAAATGCCTTTGGGCCACTGATCTGACACTTAAAATACACAGACAGTGATGCCCTGCATCAAACCCAGGTCTCTCCCGCCTGGCCCAAATGGGTTCTGGGCACCAGAACTGGCATCAAAGTGGGCAAACAGCCCATTTTCACAGATTTGAATAAGTAACTGATGTTTTTAAGGGGTTAAATGCCTTTGGGCCACTAATACGACACTTAAAATACACAGACAGTGATGCCCTGCATCAAACCCAGGTCTCTCCAGCCTGGCCCAAATGGGTTCTGGGCACCAGAACTGGCATCAAAGTGGGCAAACAGCCCATTTTCACAGATTTGAATAAGTAACTGATGTTTTTAAGGGGTTAAATAGCTTTGTGCCACTGATCTAACACCTGATTTACATACCTACTGATGCCCCACATGAAATCCATGTCACTGCAGCCTGGCACAAATGGGTTCTGGGCATCAAAACTGGCATCAAAGTACTCAAATCACCCATTTTCACAGATTTGAATAAGTAACAGCTATTTTTAAGGGGTTAAATGCCTTTGTGCCACTAATCTAACACCTGATTTACATACCTACTGATGCCCCGCATGAAATCCATGTCACTCCAGCCTGGCACAAATGGGTTCTGGGCATCAGAACTGGCATCAAAGGGGGCAAATTGCACATTTTCACAGATTTGAATAAGTAACAGCTATTTTGAGGAGGTTAGATGCCTTTGTGCCACTGATCTAACACCTGATTTACATACCTACTGATGCCCCACATGAAATCCATGTCACTCCAGCCTGGCACAAATGGGTTCTGGGCATCAAAACTGGCATCAAAGTGGGCAAATCACCCATTTTCACAGATTTGAATAAGTAACAGCTATTTTTAAGAGGTTAAATGCCTTTGTGCCACTGATTTAACACCTGATTAACATACCTAATGATGCCCCACATGAAATGCATGTCAATACAGCCTGGCACAAATGGGTTCTGGGCATCAAAACTGGCATCAAAGTACTCAAATCACCCATTTTCACAGATTTGAAAAAGTAACAGCTATTTTTAAGGGGTTAAATGCCTTTGTGCCACTAATCTAACACCTGATTTACATACCTACTGATGCCGCACATGAAATCCATGTCACTGCAGCCTGGCACAAATGGGATCTGGGCATCAGAATTGGCATCAAAATGGTCAAATCGCCCATTTTCACAGATTTGAATAAGTAACAGCTATTTTTGAGGGGTTAAATGCCTTTGTGCCACTGATCTAACACCTGATTTACATACCTACTGATGCCCCACAGGAAATCCATGTCACTACAGCCTGGCACAAATGGGTTCTGGGCATCAGAACTGGCATCAAAGTGGGCAAATCGTACATTTTCACATATTTGAATAAGTAACAGCTATTTTTAAGGGGTTAAATGCCTTTGTGCCACTGATTTAACACCTGATTTACATACCTACTGACGCCTCACATGAAATCCATGTCACTCCAGCCTGGCACAAATGGGTTCTGGGCATCAAAACTGGCATCACAGTGGTCAAATCGCCCATTTTCACAGATTTGAATAAGTAACAGCTATTTTTAAGGGGTTAAATGCCTTTGTGCCACTAATCTAACACCTGATTTACATACCTACTGATGCCCCGCATGAAATCCATGTCACTCCAGCCTGGCACAAATGGGTTCTGGGCATCAGAACTGGCATCAAAGGGGGCAAATTGCACATTTTCACAGATTTGAATAAGTAACAGCTATTTTGAGGAGGTTAGATGCCTTTGTGCCACTGATCTAACACCTGATTTACATACCTACTGATGCCCCACATGAAATCCATGTCACTCCAGCCTGGCACAAATGGGTTCTGGGCATCAAAACTGGCATCAAAGTGGGCAAATCACCCATTTTCACAGATTTGAATAAGTAACAGCTATTTTTAAAAGGTTAAATGCCTTTGTGCCACTGATTTAACACCTGATTAACATACCTAATGATGCCCCACATGAAATGCATGTCAATACAGCCTGGCACAAATGGGTTCTGGGCATCAAAACTGGCATCAAATTACTCAAATCACCCATTTTCACAGATTTGAAAAAGTAACAGCTATTTTTAAGGGGTTAAATGCCTTTGTGCCACTAATCTAACACCTGATTTACATACCTACTGATGCCGCACATGAAATCCATGTCACTCCAGCCTGGCACAAATGGGTTCTGGGCATCAGAACTGGCATCAAATTGGGCAAATTGCACATTTTCACAGATTTGAATAAGTAACAGCTATTTTTAAGGGGTTAAATGCCTTTGTGCCACTAATCTAACACCTGATTTACATACCTACTGATGCCCCACATGAAATCCATGTCACTTCAGCCTGGCACAAATGGGTTCTGGGCATCAGAACTGGCATCAAAGTGGGCAAATCACCCATTTTCACAGATTTGAATAAGTAACAGCTATTTTTAAGGGGTTAAATGCCTTTGTGCCACTAATCTAACACCTGATTTACATATCTACTGGTACCCCACATGAAATCCCTGTCGCTGCAGCCTGGCACAAATGGGTTCTGGGCATCAGAACTGGCATCAAAGTGGGCAAACAGCGCATTTTCACAGATTTGAATAAGTAACTGATGTTTTTAAGGGGTTAAATGCCTTTGGGCCACTGATCTGACACTTAAAATACACAGACAGTGATGCCCTGCATCAAACCCAGGTCTCTCCCGCCTGGCCCAAATGGGTTCTGGGCACCAGAACTGGCATCAAAGTGGGCAAACAGCCCATTTTCACAGATTTGAATAAGTAACTGATGTTTTTAAGGGGTTAAATGCCTTTGGGCCACTAATACGACACTTAAAATACACAGACAGTGATGCCCTGCATCAAACCCAGGTCTCTCCAGCCTGGCCCAAATGGGTTCTGGGTACCAGAACTGGCATCAAAGTGGGCAAACAGCCCATTTTCACAGATTTGAATAAGTAACTGATGTTTTTAAGGGGTTAAATAGCTTTGTGCCACTGATCTAACACCTGATTTACATACCTACTGATGCCCCACATGAAATCCATGTCACTGCAGCCTGGCACAAATAGGTTCTGGGCATCAGAACTGGCATCAAAGTGGGCAAATTGCACATTTTCACAGATTTGAATAAGTAACAGCTATTTTTAAGGGGTTAAATGCCTTTGTGCCACTGATTTAACACCTGATTTACATATTTAATGATGCCCCACATGAAATCCATGTCACTCCAGCCTGGCACAAATGGGTTCTGGGCATCAAAACTGGCATCAAAGTGGTCAAATCGCCCATTTTCACAGATTTGAATAAGTAACAGCTATTTTTAAGGGGTTAAATGCCTTTGTGCCACTAATCTAACACCTGATTTACATATCTACTGGTACCCCACATGAAATCCATGTCACTGCAGCCTGGCACAAATGGGTTCTGGGCATCAGAACTGGCATCAAAGGGGGCAAATTGCACATTTTCACAGATTTGAATAAGTAACAGCTATTTTGAGGAGGTTAGATGCCTTTGTGCCACTGATCTAACACCTGATTTACATACCTACTGATGCCCCACATGAAATCCATGTCACTCCAGCCTGGCACAAATGGGTTCTGGGCATCAAAACTGGCATCAAAGTACTCAAATCACCCATTTTCACAGATTTGAAAAAGTAACAGCTATTTTTAAGTGGTTAAATGCCTTTGTGCCACTAATCTAACACCTGATTTACATACCTACTGATGCCGCACATGAAATCCATGTCACTCCAGCCTGGCACAAATGGGTTCTGGGCATCAGAACTGGCATCAAATTGGGCAAATTGCACATTTTCACAGATTTGAATAAGTAACAGCTATTTTTAAGGGGTTAAATGCCTTTGTGCCACTAATCTAACACCTGATTTACATACCTACTGATGCCCCACATGAAATCCATGTCACTCCAGCCTGGCACAAATGGGTTCTGGGCATCAGAACTGGCATCAAAGTGGGCAAATCGTACATTTTCACATATTTGAATAAGTAACAGCTATTTTTAAGGGGTTAAATGCCTTTGTGCCACTGATTTAACACCTGATTTACATACCTACTGACGCCCCACATGAAATCCATGTCACTCCAGCCTGGCACAAATGGGTTCTGGGCATCAGAACTGGCATCAAAGTGGGCAAATTGCACATTTTCACAGATTTGAATAAGTAACAGCTATTTTTAAGGGGTTAAATGCCTTTGTGCCACTGATTTAACACCTGATTTACATATTTAATGATGCCCCACATGAAATCCATGTCACTCCAGCCTGGCACAAATGGGTTCTGGGCATCAAAACTGGCATCAAAGTGGTCAAATTGCCCATTTTCACAGATTTGAATAAGTAACAGCTATTTTTAAGGGGTTAAATGCCTTTGTGCCACTAATCTAACACCTGATTTACATACCTACTGATGCCCCACATGAAATCCATGTCACTCCAGCCTGGCACAAATGGGTTCTGGGCATCAGAACTGGCATCAAAGTGGGCAAATCACCCATTTTCACAGATTTGAATAAGTAACAGCTATTTTTAAGGGGTTAAATGCCTTTGTGCCACTAATCTAACACCTGATTTACATACCTACTGGTACCCCACATGAAATCCATGTCACTGCAGCCTGGCACAAATGGGTTCTGGGCATCAGAACTGGCATCAAAGTGGGCAAACAGCGCATTTTCACAGATTTGAATAAGTAACTGATGTTTTTAAGGGGTTAAATGCCTTTGTGCCACTAATCTAACACCTGATTTACATACCTACTGGTACCCCACATGAAATCCATGTCACTGCAGCCTGGCACAAATGGGTTCTGGGCATCAGAACTGGCATCAAAGGGGGCAAATTGCACATTTTCACAGATTTGAATAAGTAACAGCTATTTTGAGGAGGTTAGATGCCTTTGTGCCACTGATCTAACACCTGATTTACATACCTACTGATGCCCCACATGAAATCCATGTCACTCCAGCCTGGCACAAATGGGTTCTGGGCATCAAAACTGGCATCAAAATACTCAAATCACCCATTTTCACAGATTTGAAAAAGTAACAGCTATTTTTAAGTGGTTAAATGCCTTTGTGCCACTAATCTAACACCTGATTTACATACCTACTGATGCCGCACATGAAATCCATGTCACTCCAGCCTGGCACAAATGGGTTCTGGGCATCAGAACTGGCATCAAATTGGGCAAATTGCACATTTTCACAGATTTGAATAAGTAACAGCTATTTTTAAGGGGTTAAATGCCTTTGTGCCACTAATCTAACACCTGATTTACATACCTACTGATGCCCCACATGAAATCCATGTCACTCCAGCCTGGCACAAATGGGTTCTGGGCATCAGAACTGGCATCAAAGTGGGCAAATCGTACATTTTCACATATTTGAATAAGTAACAGCTATTTTTAAGGGGTTAAATGCCTTTGTGCCACTGATTTAACACCTGATTTACATACCTACTGACGCCCCACATGAAATCTATGTCACTCCAGCCTGGCACAAATGGGTTCTGGGCATCAGAACTGGCATCAAAGTGGGCAAATTGCACATTTTCACAGATTTGAATAAGTAACAGCTATTTTTAAGGGGTTAAATGCCTTTGTGCCACTGATTTAACACCTGATTTACATATTTAATGATGCCCCACATGAAATCCATGTCACTCCAGCCTGGCCCAAATGGGTTCTGGGCATCAAAACTGGCATCAAAGTGGTCAAATCGCCCATTTTCACAGATTTGAATAAGTAACAGCTATTTTTAAGGGGTTAAATGCCTTTGTGCCACTAATCTAACACCTGATTTACATACCTACTGATGCCCCACATGAAATCCATGTCACTCCAGCCTGGCACAAATGGGTTCTGGGCATCAGAACTGGCATCAAAGTGGGCAAATCACCCATTTTCACAGATTTGAATAAGTAACAGCTATTTTTAAGGGGTTAAATGCCTTTGTGCCACTAATCTAACACCTGATTTACATACCTACTGGTACCCCACATGAAATCCATGTCACTGCAGCCTGGCACAAATGGGTTCTGGGCATCAGAACTGGCATCAAATTGGGCAAATTGCACATTTTCACAGATTTGAATAAGTGACAGCTATTTTTAAGAGGTTAAATGCCTTTGTGCCCCTGATTTAACACCTGATTAACATACCTACTGATGCCCCACATGAAATCCATGTCAATACAGCCTGGCACAAATGGGTTCTGGGCATTAAAACTGGCATCAAAGTACTCAAATCACCCATTTTCACAGATTTGAAAAAGTAACAGCTATTTTTAAGGGGTTAAATGCCTTTGTGCCACTAATCTAACACCTGATTTACATACCTACTGATGCCGCACATGAAATCCATGTCACTCCAGCCTGGCACAAATGGGTTCTGGGCATCAGAACTGGCATCAAATTGGGCAAATTGCACATTTTCACAGATTTGAATAAGTAACAGCTATTTTTAAGGGGTTAAATGCCTTTGTGCCACTAATCTAACACCTGATTTACATACCTACTGATGCCCCACATGAAATCCATGTCACTCCAGCCTGGCACAAATGGGTTCTGGGCATCAGAACTGGCATCAAAGTGGGCAAATCACCCATTTTCACAGATTTGAATAAGTAACAGCTATTTTTAAGGGGTTAAATGCCTTTGTGCCACTAATCTAACACCTGATTTACATACCTACTGATGCCCCACATGAAATCAATGTCACTGCAGCCTGGCACAAATGGGTTCTGGGCATCAGAACTGGCATCAAAGTGGGCAAACAGCGCATTTTCACAGATTTGAATAAGTAACTGATGTTTTTAAGGGGTTAAATGCCTTTGGGCCACTGATCTGACACTTAAAATACACAGACAGTGATGCCCTGCATCAAACCCAGGTCCCTTCAGCCTGGCCCAAATGGGTTCTGGGCACCAGAACTGGCATCAAAGTGGGCAAACAGCCCATTTTCGCAGATTTGAATAAGTAACTGATGTTTTTAAGGGGTTAAATGCCTTTGGGCCACTGATCTGACACTTAAAATACACAGACAGTGATGCCATGCATCAAACCCAGGTCTCTCCCGCCTGGCCCAAATGGGTTCTGGGCACCAGAACTGGCATCAAAGTGGGCAAACAGCCCATTTTCACAGATTTGAATAAGTAACTGATGTTTTTAAGGGGTTAAATGCCTTTGGGCCACTAATACGACACTTAAAATACACAGACAGTGATGCCCTGAATCAAACCCAGGTCTCTCCAGCCTGGCCCAAATGGGTTCTGGGCACCAGAACTGGCATCAAAGTGGGCAAACAGCCCATTTTCACAGATTTGAATAAGTAACTGATGTTTTTAAGGGGTTAAATGCCTTTGGGCCACTAATTCGACACTTAAAATACACAGACAGTGATGCCCTGTATCAAACCCAGGTCTCTCCAGCCTGGCCCAAATGGCTTCTGGGCACCAGAACTGGCATCAAAGTGGGCAAACAGCCCATTTTCACAGATTTGAATAAGTAACTGATGTTTTTAAGGGGTTAAATGCCTTTGGGCCACTAATACGACACTTAAAATACACAGACAGTGATGCCCTGCATCAAACCCAGGTCTCTCCAGCCTGGCCCAAATGGGTTCTGGGCACCAGAACTGGCATCAAAGTGGGCAAACAGCCCATTTTCACAGATTTGAATAAGTAACTGATGTTTTTAAGGGGTTAAATGCCTTTGGGCCACTAATACGACACTTAAAATACACAGACAGTGATGCCCTGCATCAAACCCAGGTCTCTCCAGCCTGGCCCAAATGGCTTCTGGGCACCAGAACCGGCATCAAAGTGGGCAAACAGCCCATTTTCACAGATTTGAATAAGTAACAGCAATTTTTAAGGGGTTAAATGCCTTTGTGCCACTAATCTAACACCTGATTTACATACCTAGTGATGCCCCACATGAAATCCAAGTCACTGCAGCCTGGCACAAATCGGTTCGGGGCATCAAAACTGGCATCAAAGTGGGCAAATCACCCATTTTCACAGATTTGAATAAGTAACAGCTATTTTTAAGGGGTTAAATAGCTTTGTGCCACTGATCTAACACCTGATTTACATACCTACTGATGCCCCACATGAAATACATGTCACTCCAGCCTGGCACAAATGGGTTCTGGGCATCAGAACTGGCATCAAAATGGTCAAATCGCCCATTTTCACAGATTTGAATAAGTAACAGCTATTTTTAAGGGGTTAAATAGCTTTGTGCCACTGATCTAACACCTGATTTACATACCTACTGATGCCCCACATGAAATCCATGTCACTGCAGCCTGGCACAAATGGGTTCTGGGCATCAGAACTGGCATCAAAGTGGGCAAATCGTACATTTTCACAGATTTGAATAAGTAACAGCAATTTTTAAGGGGTTAAATGCCTTTGTGCCACTAATCTAACACCTGATTTACATACCTACTGATGCCCCACATGAAATCCATGTCACTGCAGCCTGGCACAAATGGGTTCTGGGCATCAGAACTGGCATCAAAGTGGGCAAATCGTACATTTTCACAGATTTGAATAAGTAACAGCAATTTTTAAGGGGTTAAATGCCTTTGTGCCACTAATCTAACACCTGATTTACATACCTACTGATGCCCCACATGAAATCCATGTCACTGCAGCCTGGCACAAATGGGTTCTGGGCATCAGAACTGGCATCAAAGTGGGCAAATCACCCATTTTCACAGATTTGAATAAGTAACAGCTATTTTTAAGGGGTTAAATGCCTTTGTGCCACTAATCTAACACCTGATTTACATACCTACTGGTATCCCACATGAAATCCATGTCACTGCAGCCTGGCACAAATGGGTTCTGGGCATCAGAACTGGCATCAAAGTGGGCAAACAGCGCATTTTCACAGATTTGAATAAGTAACTGATGTTTTTAAGGGGTTAAATGCCTTTGTGCCACTAATCTAACACCTGATTTACATACCTACTGGTACCCCACATGAAATCCATGTCACTGCAGCCTGGCACAAATGGGTTCTGGGCATCAGAACTGGCATCAAAGGGGGCAAATTGCACATTTTCACAGATTTGAATAAGTAACAGCTATTTTGAGGAGGTTAGATGCCTTTGTGTGTCACGATATGGTATGAAATATCATAAGTTAGTTTTCTTGCTAGCATACGGGGGCTAAACCCCCCCCCCTCTCTCTGGTTCTCTTTCCTTTCCTGTGTTTCTATCTGTCTGTGTAGAAGAGCTTGCCTTGTGGGGGGAGTTTTATTGACGAAAGGTATTTACGACTAGCATAGCTGCAAGAGAAATTTGTGTTAGCAGGAACTGTTAGAGAAACTTCTAGAACGCATAGAAGGTCTTTGTTCTGTTTTTGGAAGATATTATGCAAACCGTTTAAGTTACGAACACCAAAATATATCGTCATAATCACACTCGGAGGATCTACGCATCACTCTAATCACAGGCTTGTAGCTCCATCTGGTACAGAGGTAGGGATTTCTCTGTCAGTGTGCGTGACAAATAGGACATATTTGATCTCATCGGAATGCCCACGATACTATGAGATGAACGATGGGTATGGTGCGATTATTTTATGTTCGGTGGCGAAGTTACGGGCATCAGATATATTTAATGCCCAGTTAGTGAAACCGAAGAGGTAGGAGGAGTTGGAAAACCAAGCCCTTTCTGTGAGGTCACAGACTGTAGGTTTTAAGTGCTGGCAGGCATCCAAGAGAGGAGAGTTGTGAGTTTTTACCTGAAGCGACCAGACTGCGAGTGCCAATGCACTGGGATAGATGGAAAGCTCTCCTAGCCTGTTGCCTGCAATGCCATGATCTGAGAATATGTGAGTGTTACCTTTTCTTCATTTAATCCGTTTATTTTTATAATTACCTTGTACATATTTGCAATTGTCTCATTTGTAACATCTTTGTAAAATATTTTATAAACACTGCCTAAAAATCATTTATGGGGTATCATATTTAATACTAGTTCGTTCTTCCTGCTCTAAATACGTACCCTGTCTCTGAAGGGAATTACGCTACTATTTTAGGGGCTGGCTCCGGGCCCGTTTGATCGGAGCTGGTGGCAGCGACCGTGTGCCGGCTTTTGGGGGTCACTGTAGCGACTGCGGCTTGATAATTATTGTTCCTGCCTGAGTGGGAGTAGTTATCGCATTGCTGCAGTGTGCCCAATAGCCAGTACATAGCAGGCAGCCTTTCTGGCGACTAATTACCCCAGGTGCAGTACCTAATCTGACCTGAGAGTAAGGGGGGCGCCAGAGAGCTGCAAGTGTTAAGTGGAACTGTAAGCGGGATAGACACAAATCCCTGCAGTTCATGGTATACGGAAGAGCAGTGGGATACCTAAAATAAGCCCCTGCTGTAAACTAAGAGGTCAATAGCCTCGTGTGTGTTTTTTTTCATCACATTGTGGCAGTGGAGGGATAACTAGGATAAGCCCCCTGCACATGTGATAGCCGTCTGCTGGTCTAAAGTCACCCCAAGCCGTGACATATTGTAGGCAGCGGCTAAGGGATCTTGACAATTGGTGACAGTCACGGTGTGAATCGTGACATATTGGTGGCAGGGCGGTGGGATATTAGAGCATTAGTGATTTGGTTTGAGCAATCATTCCTCTCACTAAAAACTTGCAGAAAGTTCTTGCGAGAACTCTGCGCAAATAAGTTTGGAGAACGAACTCAGTGTTTATTAGTCTTGAGACAATTGTGTGTACTGGTGATTATCCCCTCCCTTTTTCTTCGTTTTTCTATCCTATCTTTTATTTGGCAAACATGGCAACGAAAGGAGAAGCCTGGTACACCCAGCAGAAGAGGGACACTCTTGCTGTGATATGCATGTACCATGGCCTGAAACCCCAGGACAAGTCCAAGGCTCAAATGGTCGCTGAACTGGTGCAATTTGAAGCAGACCAAGCCAGGCCACAGAGCCCAGAGGCCGCAGAAGCCAGCACAAGCGAGCATGGTGCTGCAGCCGAGGTCCAACCACAGAATACGGGCCCTACTGGCAACCAGGGGGGCGCAGACCTCCGCCTGCAGCTGGCTCTGCAACAATGCTCTGCAGATGACCTAGAGAGACGTCTGCAGCTGATCCAGCAATACCAGGAGCAAGCCGAGCGAGAGGCCCAGCGAGAGGCAGAGAGAGCCGAGCGAGAGGCCCAGCGAGCCAAGCGAGAGGCCCAGGCCCAGCGAGCCGAGCGCCAAGCCCAGCGAGAACATGAACTGGAGATGCTCCGGCGGGGGGGGAACCCTTCCACTGCCCAGAGCCGTGAGCCCAGCAGCGCTCAGACACCAAAGCCCCGGCCCGACCACTTTCCTGTTATGGAAAAGGATGGGGACTTGGACACTTTTCTGCGGGCCTTTGAGAAAGCCTGCAGACAGTACCAGCTGCCTACACAAGAATGGGCACGATACCTGACACCAGGGCTGAGAGGAAAAGCTCTGGAGGCGTTTGCTGCACTCCCTCAAGAACAAGATGGTGACTATGAGGCCATCAAGCAGGCTCTCATAGCTAAGTACCAGCTTACACCCGAGGTGTACCGTAAAAAGTTTCGGACCCTCCTACGTGGCCCACACGACAGTTACAGTGATGTGGTGCATAGACTGGGGACCCACTTTGACCAGTGGACCCAAGGACTGTCAGTGACCACCTTTACACAGCTGCGAGACCTGATGATCAAAGACCAGTTCTTCCGTCTTTGCCCAACTGAAGTGCGACAGTTCGTGATGGACAGAGAACCCAACGATGTGACGAAAGCAGCGCAGATTGCCGATGCCTATGAGGCCAACCGTAGATCGGAAGTGCGGAAGCCAGTCACCACCAGCTGGAGAGGGGGTAAGCCTGCAGCCAACGCCAGTACCCCTGCCAGCCAACACACCAGAGGTCCTGTCCCCGTGGCCAACAGCACCAGACCTACCACCGAACTTCGCCAGTGTTACCACTGCAGGCAGACTGGACACCTCAGTCACCAATGTCCAGCCAGGCAGAAGAACCCCTCATCCCAGGCCCCAGGGCCTAATGCAGCCGTTCTTTTGGTGGGTGGTGTGGTTGGGAGGGGGTGTGATAACGTACAGCATGTCACTGTGGGAGGTCGTGTTGCTACAGGCCTCAAGGACACCGGGGCTGAACGAACCCTCATCCGACCCGAACTGGCGGCCCCTGAAGAAATCATTCCGGGGAAAACCCTAACTGTCACTGGGATTGGGGGCATCAGCTGTCCCTTACCGATGGCCCGGGTTTTTATTGATTGGGGTGCTGGGAGCGGGGTGAAGGAAGTGGGGCTGTCTGATCATTTGCCCACTGATGTTTTGTTGGGGACTGATTTGGGGAGGTTGGTTGCATACTTCGTGGATGACCCTCCTCCCCAATCTACTAATGAGGGTAAAGTTAACCCTGGGGATGATGATGATGATGATGATGATGGGAAATCGCATGTGTTACCTGACCATGCTTTATCTTGTAGTGATGCATCTGCTAACCATTTTTTCCCTAGGATTGATGGTGAAAATGTTGTACCTGTGCCAACTGTATCTGATAATGATGTTTCTGTAAAAGTTGATGTGTCCATAGGTACAGGAGTGCTCAGCCACGTTGCTCTGCGGAGTGAGACGGCTGAGGAACCCCTAGCAGGGGCAAGTGTCGGTGCTACAAGAAATGGGGAGATACATGGGAACCGTGAGACAGGTGACGCCATGAAATTGACCAGTGCCACCGAGGAAGGTAACTGGCCCATAAGTAGCAATGCTCCTGAGGTAACGGGGGTGGATGGGGAGGTAGAGCCCATAGCAGCGTCGGCTGTTGGGTCTGTAGAAATCCCCGGGGAGACAGCCTACGTAGCTGCTGTCACCCGCAGTCAGAGTGCCCGGAACACAGATACCTGTCTGCCTTCCGGACCCTCCTCAGTCATCAGTATGACTGAACCAGAGGTGGACCCAGTGCAGGTCCCAGAGGGCTCCCGTGGGGAAGGGACCCTGACGTCGCTTCTGGCTTCCCCTAGCCAGGAGTTTCAGGCCGCTCTGCACACAGATGCGAGCCTAGAGAGTTTGAGACAACTCGCCGAGACGCGCTTCTCCGAGACTGATAAGGAGAAGGTGTTCTGGGAAGGAGGAAGGTTGTACCGGGAGACAGTACCCGGAGAATCACAAAAGGAGTGGTTGAGGGAAAGACAGCTGGTCGTCCCGCAGCAATTCCGGGGTGAGTTGTTGCGGATTGCCCATGAGATCCCGCTAGCTGGACACTTGGGGATCAGCAAAACTAAGGCCCGGCTGTCTCAACACTTCTATTGGCCTAAGATGGGGACAGATGTGTCAAACTACTGCCGCTCTTGTGTCACCTGCCAAAGAGTGGGGAAGGCGGGGCCTGCTCTTAAGGCTCCCCTGATCCCTTTGCCAGTGATAGAGGAGCCTTTCCAGAGGATTGCGGTGGACATTGTGGGCCCGCTGGCCGTCACCAGCAGCTCTGGAAAGCAATATATTCTTACTGTGGTAGACTACGCTACCCGGTACCCAGAGGCAGTAGCTCTGTCGTCAATTAGGGCAGATAAGGTGGCGGATGCCCTGTTGGCCATCTTTTCACGTGTAGGATTTCCCAGGGAAATGCTTACTGATCGAGGGACCCAATTTATGTCTCACCTAATGGAGGCTCACTGTAAGAAAATGCAGGTGAAGCACCTGGTATCGAGTGCGTATCACCCACAGACCAATGGCTTGTGTGAACGTTTCAATGGTACCCTCAAACAGATGCTACGCATGCTGGTTGAGACACAAGGGCGCGACTGGGAGCGGTACCTCCCACACCTGCTATTCGCTTACAGAGAGGTTCCGCAGGCCTCGACGGGGTTCTCCCCCTTCGAGCTCCTGTACGGCAGGCGAGTCCGGGGACCCCTTGGGTTGGTAAGAGAATCCTGGGAAGAGGAGCCGAACCCTTCTGAAGTGTCCATAGTGGAGTATGTCATGCGCTTCCGTGACAAGATGCAGACCTTGACGCAGTTGGTGCATGACAACATGACGCAGGCTCAGGCTGATCAGAAGCACTGGTACGACCAGAACGCCCGGGAGCGGACCTACCACGTGGGTCAAAAGGTGTGGGTGCTGGTTCCTGTACCAACGGATAAGCTTCAGGCAGCCTGGGAGGGCCCGTACGTCGTCCACCAACAGCTCAACCCGGTCACCTATGTGGTCACGCTTGACCACACTCGGGGTAGGCGAAAGGCCTTTCACGTCAACATGATGAAGGCTCATCACGAACGTGAACCTTTCATCCTACCGGTCTGCAGCGCACCCGAGGACGGGGAGGAAGACGCCCTCCTGGACATGCTGGCCCAAGCCAAGGCCCGTGGGTCCATTGAGGACGTGGAGGTAAGCGCCTCGCTAGATGAACCACAGCGGTTGCAGTTGCAAACCACACTGGAACCCTTCCGGGTCGTGTTCTCCAACCGGCCTGGAAGGACTGAGTTAGCGGTCCATGAGGTGGACACCGGGAACCACGCCCCACTACGGCGAACACCCTATCGAATCTCTGACCAGGTGCAGCAGATTATGCGCCAGGAGATCGATGAGATGTTACAGTTGGGGGTGATTCGACGGTCAAAGAGCGCGTGGGCCTCACCTGTAGTTCTCGTGCCAAAGAAGGACCGGACCACCCGGTTCTGCGTGGACTACAGGGGGCTCAACGCCATTACAGCCTCTGACGCGCACCCAATGCCGCGCATCGAGGAGCTGCTTGAGAAGTTAGCTGGCGCAGAATACCTGACAATAATGGATCTGAGTCGCGGATACTGGCAGATTCCCCTGAGCCCCGAGGCGCAGGAGAAGTCCGCCTTTATCACACCCTTTGGACTGTACGAGTCCACGGTCATGCCCTTCGGCATGAAGAATGCCCCTGCCACTTTCCAGCGGATGGTCAATCTCCTGCTTCAGGGACTGGAGAAGTACGCTGTGGCGTACTTAGATGACATTGCCATCTTCAGTCCCTCCTGGGATGAACACCTGCAGCATCTCGAGGAGGTGCTCGGGCGAATTCACCGAGCAGGACTGACTATCAAGCCGGGAAAGTGCCAGATGGGCATGAGGGAGGTTCACTACCTGGGGCACCGGGTAGGTGGAAACACCCTAAAGCCAGAGCCTGACAAAGTGGGCGTGATCGTGAACTGGCCCACTCCCAGGAACAAGAAACAGGTGATGTCCTTCCTGGGCACTGCAGGGTACTATAGGCGCTTCGTGCAGCACTATAGTAGCCTGGCAAAACCTTTGACGGACCTCACCAGGAAGAAGCTACCCCACATCGTCAACTGGACAGATGGCTGTGAGGGGGCCTTCCAGGCGTTGAAAACAGCACTGTGCAACGCCCCTGTGTTGAAAGCCGTCGACAGCAGTCGACCGTTCTTGGTACAGACCGACGCCAGTGAGTTTGGCCTTGGTGCTGTGCTCAGCCAGGTTGACTCGGAGGACCAAGAGCACCCCGTGCTGTACCTGAGCCGGAAACTTTTGCCGAGGGAAGTGGCCTACTCCACCATCGAGAAGGAGTGCCTGGCCATAGTCTGGGCCCTGCAGCGCTTGCAGCCCTACTTGTACGGTCGCACCTTCACCGTGGTGACCGACCACAACCCTCTGCGCTGGCTAAGCACCATGTGTGGAACCAATGGCAGGTTGCTACGCTGGAGCCTTGCCCTTCAGCAATTTGACTTCACCGTTAAACACAAAGCGGGCAAAGAGCATGGTAATGCAGATGGACTCTCCCGCCAGGGTGAACCCACGGAGGTGCGCATGGAGGCATACCGAGAGGTCCTGCCGCCGTAGCGCACGCCAAAAGGGGGAGGTGTCACGATATGGTATGAAATATCATAAGTTAGTTTTCTTGCTAGCATGCGGGGGCTAAAACCCCCCCCCTCTCTCTGGTTCTCTTTCCTTTCCTGTGTTTCTATCTGTCTGTGTAGAAGAGCTTGCCTTGTGGGGGGAGTTTTATTGACGAAAGGTATTTACGACTAGCATAGCTGCAAGAGAAATTTGTGTTAGCAGGAACTGTTAGAGAAACTTCTAGAACGCATAGAAGGTCTTTGTTCTGTTTTTGGAAGATATTATGCAAACCGTTTAAGTTACGAACACCAAAATATATCGTCATAATCACTGCGAGTGCCAATGCACTGGGATAGATGGAAAGCTCTCCTAGCCTGTTGCCTGCAATGCCATGATCTGAGAATATGTGAGTGTTACCTTTTCTTCATTTAATCCGTTTATTTTTATAATTACCTTGTACATATTTGCAATTGTCTCATTTGTAACATCTTTGTAAAATATTTTATAAACACTGCCTAAAAATCATTTATGGGGTATCATATTTAATACTAGTTCGTTCTTCCTGCTCTAAATACGTACCCTGTCTCTGAAGGGAATTACGCTACTATTTTAGGGGCTGTCTCCGGGCCCGTTTGATCGGAGCTGGTGGCAGCGACCGTGTGCCGGCTTTTGGGGGTCACTGTAGCGACTGCGGCTTGATAATTATTGTTCCTGCCTGAGTGGGAGTAGTTATCGCATTGCTGCAGTGTGCCCAATAGCCAGTACATAGCAGGCAGCCTTTCTGGCGACTAATTACCCCAGGTGCAGTACCTAATCTGACCTGAGAGTAAGGGGGGCGCCAGAGAGCTGCAAGTGTTAAGTGGAACTGTAAGCGGGATAGACACAAATCCCTGCAGTTCATGGTATACGGAAGAGCAGTGGGATACCTAAAATAAGCCCCTGCTGTAAACTAAGAGGTCAATAGCCTCGTGTGTGTTTTTTTTCATCACATTGTGGCAGTGGAGGGATAACTAGGATAAGCCCCCTGCACATGTGATAGCCGTCTGCTGGTCTAAAGTCACCCCAAGCCGTGACATATTGTAGGCAGCGGCTAAGGGATCTTGACAATTGGTGACAGTCACGGTGTGAATCGTGACATTGTGCCACTGATCTAACACCTGATTTACATACCTACTGATGCCCCACATGAAATCCATGTCACTCCAGCCTGGCACAAATGGGTTCTGGGCATCAAAACTGGCATCAAAGTACTCAAATCACCCATTTTCACAGATTTGAAAAAGTAACAGCTATTTTTAAGGGGTTAAATGCCTTTGTGCCACTAATCTAACACCTGATTTACATACCTACTGATGCCCCACATGAAATCCATGTCACTCCAGCCTGGCACAAATGGGTTCTGGGCATCAGAACTGGCATCAAAGTGGGCAAATCACCCATTTTCACAGATTTGAATAAGTAACAGCTATTTTTAAGGGGTTAAATGCCTTTGTGCCACTAATCTAACACCTGATTTACATACCTACTGGTACCCCACATGAAATCCATGTCACTGCAGCCTGGCACAAATGGGTTCTGGGCATCAGAACTGGCATTAAAGTGGGCAAACAGCGCATTTTCACAGATTTGAATAAGTAACTGATGTTTTTAAGGGGTTAAATGCCTTTGGGCCACTGATCTGACACTTAAAATACACAGACAGTGATGCCCTGCATCAAACCCAGGTCCCTTCAGCCTGGCCCAAATGGGTTCTGGGCACCAGAACTGGCATCAAAGTGGGCAAACAGCCCATTTTCGCAGATTTGAATAAGTAACTGATGTTTTTAAGGGGTTAAATGCCTTTGGGCCACTGATCTGACACTTAAAATACACAGAAAGTGATGCCCTGCATCAAACCCAGGTCTCTCCCGCCTGGCCCAAATGGGTTCTGGGCACCAGAACTGGCATCAAAGTGGGCAAACAGCCCATTTTCACAGATTTGAATAAGTAACTGATGTTTTTAAGGGGTTAAATGCCTTTGGGTTACTAATACGACACTTAAAATACACAGACAGTGATGCCCTGAATCAAACCCAGGTCTCTCCAGCCTGGCCCAAATGGGTTCTGGGCACCAGAACTGGCATCAAAGTGGGCAAACAGCCCATTTTCACAGATTTGAATAAGTAACTGATGTTTTTAAGGGGTTAAATGCCTTTGGGCCACTAATTCGACACTTAAAATACACAGACAGTGATGCCCTGCATCAAACCCAGGTCTCTCCAGCCTGGCCCAAATGGCTTCTGGGCACCAGAACTGGCATCAAAGTGGGCAAACAGCCCATTTTCACAGATTTGAATAAGTAACTGATGTTTTTAAGGGGTTAAATGCCTTTGGGCCACTAATACGACACTTAAAATACACAGACAGTGATGCCCTGCATCAAACCCAGGTCTCTCCAGCCTGGCCCAAATGGGTTCTGGGCACCAGAACTGGCATCAAAGTGGGCAAACAGCCCATTTTCACAGATTTGAATAAGTAACTGATGTTTTTAAGGGGTTAAATGCCTTTGGGCCACTAATACGACACTTAAAATACACAGAGAGTGATGCCCTGCATCAAACCCAGGTCTCTCCAGCCTGGCCCAAATGGCTTCTGGGCACCAGAACCGGCATCAAAGTGGGCAAACAGCCCATTTTCACAGATTTGAATAAGTAACAGCAATTTTTAAGGGGTTAAATGCCTTTGTGCCACTAATCTAACACCTGATTTACATACCTACTGATGCCGCACATGAAATCCATGTCACTCCAACCTGGCTCAAATGGGTTCTGGGCATCAGAACTGGCATCAAATTGGGCAAATTGCACATTTTCACAGATTTGAATAAGTAACAGCTATTTTTAAGGGGTTAAATGCCTTTGTGCCACTAATCTAACACCTGATTTACATACCTACTGATGCCCCACATGAAATCCATGTCACTCCAGCCTGGCACAAATGGGTTCTGGGCATCAGAACTGGCATCAAATTGGGCAAATCACCCATTTTCACAGATTTGAATAAGTAACAGCTATTTTTAAGGGGTTAAATGCCTTTGTGCCACTAATCTAACACCTGATTTACATACCTACTGGTACCCCACATGAAATCCATGTCACTGCAGCCTGGCACAAATGGGTTCTGGGCATCAGAACTGGCATCAAAGTGGGCAAACAGCGCATTTTCACAGATTTGAATAAGTAACTGATATTTTTAAGGGGTTAAATGCCTTTGGGCCACTGATCTGACACTTAAAATACACAGACAGTGATGCCCTGCATCAAACCCAGGTCCCTTCAGCCTGGCCCAAATGGGTTCTGGGCACCAGAACTGGCATCAAAGTGGGCAAACAGCCCATTTTCGCAGATTTGAATAAGTAACTGATGTTTTTAAGGGGTTAAATGCCTTTGGGCCACTGATCTGACACTTAAAATACACAGACAGTGATGCCCTGCATCAAACCCAGGTCTCTCCCGCCGTGCCCAAATGGGTTCTGGGCACCAGAACTGGCATCAAAGTGGGCAAACAGCCCATTTTCACAGATTTGAATAAGTAAGTGGTGTTTTTAAGGGGTTAAATTCCTTTGTGCCACTGATACCAGAGTGCATACATATAGAACAGGGAGCCCCACAATAAAACCAGGTCTTTTCAGCCTGGCCCTAATTAGTTCTGGGCATCAGAACTGTCATCAAACTGGGCAAACAGCCAATTTTAACAGATTTTAATAGGGACCTGCTGTTTTTAAGGGGTTAAATGGCTTTGGGCCACTGATCTGACACTTAAAATACACAAATAGCGATGCCCTGCATCAAACCCAGGTCCCTCCAGCCTAGCCCAAATGGGTTCTGGGCACCAGAATTAGCATCAAAGTGGGCAAATATAGTGGGTTGGTGTCGGGAATGCCTTGGTTACAGCATCAAAACCCTGTTATTAACTGGGTTACTGAGGAAATTGTTCAATGGTCCTTATCTAAGTCCTTGAAGTGTGTATCTGTGTTGTCTGTCGGTCTGGAAGCTATTCCGGAGTATCTGAAGGTCTTTGAAGACGTGTTCTCTGAAAGCGAGGCTGAGGTTCTACCGCCACATCCATCTTTTAATTGTGCCATCAATTTAATCTGTCTTGTCCTGAGCGGCTGGCCATGAAGGAGTATATTGCCGAGAGTCTTCGTAAGGGGCATATCCGCCCTTATGTTTCTCCTATGGCAGCTGGCTTTTTCTTTGTAAAGAAAAAAGATGGTGGTTTGAGTCCTTGCCTCGACTTTCGGGAACTCAACAAAATCACTGTGAGAAACACTTACCCACTTCCTCTCATTCCTGACTTGTGTAACCAGTTGTCTGGGGCCAAATGATTTTCAAAGTTGGATTTGTGGGGAGCCTATAATTGGATAAGTGTTTGAGAGGGAGACGAGTGGAAGACGGCGTTTCTCACGTGAGAAGTTCTTTTTGAGAATCTTTTTACGTCCTTCGGGCTAACAAACACCCCTGGCCATTTTTCAAAATTTTATTAATATTGTGTTTGCTGATCTGATCGGTCACTTTGCGATTATTTACCTTGACGACATCTTGGTTTACTCCCCTGACAGTGAAACCCATTTTCACTATTCGCGTACTGTCCTTCATAGACTCAGGGAAAAACTACTTTTTTCAAAATTTGAAATGTTAATTTTTTGTACAGGAGTTATCATTTTTGGGTTTGATTGTTTCCAATGAGGGGTTTCACATGGATCCCAAGAAGGTGCAGGCTATTAGTGATTGGGTTCAGCCCCGTGACTTGAAGGGTTTGCAACTAGTGATGAGTAGTGTTGAGCGATACCGTCCGATACTTGAAAGTATCGGTATCGGAAAGTATCGGCCGATACCGGCAAAGTATCGGATCCAATCCGATACCGATACCCGATACCAATACAAGTCAATGGGACTCAAGTATCGGACGGTATTCCTGATGGTTCCCAGGGTCTGAAGGAGAGGAAACTCTCCTTCAGGCCCTGGGAACCATATTAATGTGTAAAATAAAGAATTAAAATAAAAAATATCGCTATACTCACCTGTCCGACGCAGCCGGGACCTCAGCGAGGGAACCGGCAGCGTTGTTTGTTTAAAATTCGCGCTTTTACTTGGTTACGTGAAGTCCCGGCTTGTGATTGGTCAGGGCGGCCATGTTGCCGGGACGCGGACCAATCACAGCAAGCCGTGACGAAATTACGTCACGGCTTGCTGTGATTGGTCCGCGTCCCGGCAACATGGCCGCCATTAACCAATCACAAGCCGTGACGTCACGGGAGGCTGGACATGCGCGTATTTTGAAAAGCGCGCGTGTCCAGCCTCCAGTGACGTCCCGGCTTGTGATTGGTTAATGGCGGCCATGTTGCCGGGACGTCACTGGAGGCTGGACACGCGCGCTTTTCAAAATACGCGCATGTCCAGCCTCCCGTGACGTCCCGGCTTGTGATTGGTTAATGGCGGCCATGTTGCCGGGACGTCACTGGAGGCTGGACACGCGCGCTTTTCAAAATACGCGCATGTCCAGCCTCCCGTGACGTCCCGGCTTGTGATTGGTTAATGGCGGCCATGTTGCCGGGACGTCACTGGAGGCTGGACACGCGCGCTTTTCAAAATACGCGCATGTCCAGCCTCCCGTGACGTCCCGGCTTGTGATTGGTTAATGGCGGCCATGTTGCCGGGACGTCACTGGAGGCTGGACACGCGCGCTTTTCAAAATACGCGCATGTCCAGCCTCCCGTGACGTCCCGGCTTGTGATTGGTTAATGGCGGTCATGTTGCCGGGACGTCACTGGAGGCTGGACACGCGCGCTTTTCAAAATACGCGCATGTCCAGCCTCCCGTGACGTCACGGCTTGTGATTGGTTAATGGCGGCCATGTTGCCGGGACGCGGACCAATCACAGCAAGCCGTGACGTAATTTCGTCACGGCTTGCTGTGATTGGTCCGCGTCCCGGCAACATGGCCGCCCTGACCAATCACAAGCCGGGACTTCACGTAACCAAGTAAAAGCGCAAAATTTAAACAAACAACGCTGCCGGTTCCCTCGCTGAGGTCCCGGCTGCGTCGGACAGGTGAGTATAGCGATATTTTTTATTTTAATTCTCTTTTTTACACATTATTACATTAATGTTGTTGCGATACCCGATACCCGATACCACAAAAGTATCGGATCTCGGTATCGGAAATTCCGATACAGCAAGTATCGGCCGATACCCGATACTTGCAGTATCGGAATGCTCAACACTAGTGATGAGTGAGTATACTCGTTACTTGGGTTTTCCCGAGCACACTCGGGTGGTCTCCATGTATTTATGCCTGATCAGAGATTTAGTTTTCCTTGCCGCAGCTGCATGATTTACAGCTACTAGACAGCTTGATTACATGTGGGGATTCCCTGGCAAACAGGCAACCCCCACATGTACTCAGGCTGGCTAGCAGCCATACATTATGCAGCTGCATCAACAAAAACTAAATCTCTGAGCAGTCACAAATACTCGGGAGACCACCCGAGCGTGCTCGGGAAAGCCCGAGCAACGAGTATACTCGCTCATCACTATTTGCAACGCTTCTTGGGGTTTGCAAACTACTATCGAAAGTTCATCAAGTGTTTTTTGCAGGTAGTTAATAGTGATGAGCGAATATACTTGTTGCTCGGGAAATCTCCGAGTATTTGTGACTGCTCAGAGATTTAGTTTTTGTTGACGCAGCTGCATGATTTATGGCAATTATGGCACTTAGCCTCTCTCTTCCCACTGCCCTGTAGCGGTGGCAATGGGGTAATAGTTGGGTGGTTGATGTGACCTTTGAATTGTAAGGTCACATCAAGCCCGGCTTAGTAACGGAGAGGTGTCAATAAGACAGCTATCCATTACTAATCCTATAGATCTCCTGTAATGAATAAAAAAAAAAAAAACAACAATATACCTGTCCGTTGTTCTGTCCCACGCAGTAATCCATATCTGGTGAAAATACAGTTTGCAACCAGGACTGTGCTAAGATGCTACCAGCCCAGCTGCAAACTACTGGGGAATGAGGAGATGCTGCCAGCGCAGCCTCAGTGACTAGCGGTGAAGTCACTGAGTCTACCCTCTCTGCTTGCCTGACCCGCGCTGAACTCTGGAGCGTGGGAAAATGCCAGTTCATTTTCCCACGCTGCAGAGTTCATTGCAGTTCAAGCCGGAAGGGAGGGCAGACTATGTGACATCAGCACTAGTCTCTGTAGCTGCACTGGCAGCATCTCCTCATTCCCCAGTAGTTTGCAGCCATGGCGGTTGCATTTCAGCACCGCTCTTAGTTGCAAACTGTATTTTCCCCAGATATTGATTACTGCGTGGGACAGAACGACTGACAGGTATGGTATATTGTTGGGTTTTTGGTTTTGGTTTTTTTTAATTACAGGAGAACAAGGGCGTTGTATGTATTAGCTGCATAATAAGGATGAAAAACTGTGTTTAGTGTTTTATTTCATTAAAAGACTTTATCCTGGCTGCGTCTTTATTGAACCTGTAACAACTATAGGATTAGCAATGGATAGGTGTCTTCTTGACACTTCTCCATTACTAAGCCGGGCTTGATGTGACCTTACAATATAAAGGTCACATCAACCCCCAAACTATTACCCCATATACCACCGATACAGGGCAGCGGGAAGAGAGAGGCTAAGTGCTGAAATTGGTGAATCTTAAAAATGCGACATTTCTGGGGAGGCTGAGAGCTAGTGTTTGTAGCCATGAGGGGTCAATATCCATGGCCCCTTCCTAGGCTATGAATATCAGCCCGCAGCTGTCTGCATAGCTTTTTCTGGAATTTAATTATAAGGGTACCCCATGTCATTTTTGGGGGGCCACCCTATTTTAATAGCCAGTAAACACTAAAAATACAGCTGTGGGCTCATATTCATAGCCTGGGGAGATCCATGGGTATTAACCCCTTCTTAGGCTATAAACATTGGCCTCCAGTCGCTGGCTTTCCCTCTCTGGATTGGAAAATTATGCGGGAGCACGCAACATTTTTTCCCCCAAAAATAATCTTTTATTAATTACATACATGTCCTCTAATTTGCACACACACTATACTAATTGTATTGATCACTGACATATACAGTACATATCTAACTATTCTGCATCTACTTAGTGTATGTAAACCATGTCTTCTATCCTGTCGGCTCCAGCAGTGATTTTAGAGAGGCTGACAAATGAATTACCGGCTATTCTTCTATGTATCTCTCTCTGCAATATAAAGACTATATATATACAGTGTATATATATATATATATATACTAGCTATTGAACCCGTTCTACGCCCGGGTGGCGAGCATTTATATTGGTATATGGTCTCCATCCTGGTATGTGCTGCTCCCATCTTGCTCTCCCATCCTGTCATGTGCTGCTCCATCCTGCGCCCCCACCGTCATGTCCTGCTCCATCCTGCATCCCCATCCTGTCATGTGCTGCTCCATCCTGCATCCCCATCCTGTCATGTGCTCCCATCCTGCGCCCCCATCCTATCATGTGCTGCTCCATCCTGCGCCCCCATCAGTGCGGGCGGCTGTGCTGAGTGCGGGCGGCTGTGCTGAGTGCGGGCGGCTGTATGTGGCTGTGCTGGGTGCGGGCGGCTGCGCGTGGCTGTGCTGGGTTCGGGCGGCTGGGCGTGGCTGTGCTGGGTTCGGGCAGCTGGGCGTGGCTGTGCTGGGTTCGGGCGCTGTGCGTGGCTGTGCTGGGTTCGGGCGCTGTGCGTGGCTGTGCTGGGTGCGGGCGGCTGCGTGGCTGTGCTGGGTGCGGGCGGCTGTGCGTGGCGGTGCTGGGTGCGGGCGGCTGTGCGTGGCGGTGCTGGGTGCGGGCGGCTGTGCGTGGCGGTGCTGAGTGCGGGCGGCTGTGCGTGGCGGTGCTGAGTGCGGGCGGCTGTGCGTAGTTGTGGGCGGCTGTGCGTGGCGGTACTGAGTGCAGGTGGCTGCGGGCGGCTGTGCTAGGTGCGGTGGCTGTGCTGGGTGCGGCGGCGGTGCGGTGGCTGTGCTGGGTGCGGTGGCTGTGCTGGGTGCGGTGGCTGTGCTGGGTGCGGTGGCTGTGCTGGGTGCGGTGGCTGTGCTGCTCCATCCTGTGCCCCCATCCTGTCATGTGCTGCTCCATCCTGCGCCCCCATCCTGTCATGTGCTGCTCCACCCTATCATGTGCTGCTCCATCCTGCGCCCCCATCAGTGCAGGTGGCTGTGCTAAGTGCGGGCGGCTGTATGTGGCTGTGCTGTGCGTGGGCGGCTGTGCGTGGGGGTGCTGAGTGCGGGCAGCTGTGCGTGGCGGTGCTGAGTGCGGGCGGCTGTGCGTGGCTGTGCTGAGTGCGGGCGGCTGTGCGTGGCTGTGCTCGATGTGGGCGGATGTGCTGGGTGCGGCGGCTGTGCTGGGTGCGGCGGCTGTGCTGGGTGCGGTGGCTGTGCGTGGCTATGCTGGGTGCGGTGGCTGTATGTGGCTGTGCTGTGCGTGGGCGGCTGTGCGTGGCGGTGCTGAATGCGGGCGGCTGTGCGTGGCGGTGCTGAGTGCAGGCGGCTGTGCGTGGCTGTGGGTGGCTGTGGGTGGCTGTGCGTGGCTGTGCTGGGTGCAGTGGCTGTGCTGGGTGCGGCGGCTGTGCGTGGCTGTGGGTGGGTGTGCGTGGCTGTGGGTGGCTGTGCGTGGCTGTGCTGGGTGCAGTGGCTGTGCTGGGTGCGGCGGCTGTGCGTGGCTGTGCTGGGTGCGGCGGCTGTGCTGGGTGCGGCGGCTGTGCGTGGCTGTGCTGAGTGCAGGCGGCTGTGCGTGGCTGTGCTGAGTGCAGGCGGCTGTGCTGGGTGCGGGCGGCTGTGCGTGGCGGTGGGTGGGTGTGCGTGGCTGTGGGTGGCTGTGCGTGGCTGTGCTGGGTGCGGCGGCTGTGCGTGGCTGTGCTGGGTGCGGCGGCTGTGCGTGGCTGTGCTGGGTGCGGCGGCTGTGCTGGGTGCGGCGGCTGTGCGTGGCTGTGCTGGGTGCGGTGGCTCAGGCTGTGCTGGGTGCGGGTGGCTGTGCTGGGTGCGGTGGCTCAGGCTGTGCTGGGTGCGGCGGCTGTGCTGGGTGCGGTGGCTCAGGCTGTGCTGGGTGCGGTGGCTCAGGCTGTGCGTGGCGGTGGGTGGGTGTGCGTGGCTGTGGGTGGCTGTGCTGGGTGCAGTGGCTGTGCTGGGTGCGGCGGCTGTGCGTGGCTGTGCTGGGTGCGGCGGCTGTGCGTGGCTGTGCTGGGTGCGGCGGCTGTGCTGGGTGCGGCGGCTGTGCGTGGCTGTGCTGGGTGCGGCGGCTGTGCTGGGTGCGGCGGCTGTGCGTGGCTGTGCTGGGTGCGGTGGCTCAGGCTGTGCTGGGTGCGGTGGCTCAGGCTGTGCTGGGTGCGGTGGCTCAGGCTGTGCTGGGTGCGGTGGCTCAGGCTGTGCTGGGTGCGGCGGCTGTGCTGGGTGCGGTGGCTCAGGCTGTGCTGGGTGCGGTGGCTCAGGCCGTGCTGGGTGCGGTGGCTCAGGCTGTGCTGGGTGCGGTGGCTCAGGCTGTGCTGGGTGCGGTGGCTCAGGCTGTGCGTGGCGGTGGGTGGGTGTGCGTGGCTGTGGGTGGCTGTGCGTGGCTGTGCTGGGTGCAGTGGCTGTGCTGGGTGCGGCGGCTGTGCGTGGCTGTGCTGGGTGCGGCGGCTGTGCGTGGCTGTGCTGGGTGCGGCGGCTGTGCTGGGTGCGGCGGCTGTGCGTGGCTGTGCTGGGTGCGGTGGCTCAGGCTGTGCGTGGCGGTGGGTGGGTGTGCGTGGCTGTGGGTGGCTGTGCGTGGCTGTGCTGGGTGCAGTGGCTGTGCTGGGTGCGGTGGCTGTGCTGGGTGCGGCGGCTGTGCTGGGTGCGGCGGCTGTGCTGGGTGCGGCGGCTGTGCGTGGCTGTGCTGGGTGCGGTGGCTCAGGCTGTGCTGGGTGCGGGTGGCTGTGCTGGGTGCGGTGGCTCAGGCTGTGCTGGGTGCGGCGGCTGTGCTGGGTGCGGTGGCTCAGGCTGTGCTGGGTGCGGTGGCTCAGGCTGTGCTGGGTGCGGCGGCTGTGCGTGGCTGTGCTGGGTGCGGTGGCTCAGGCTGTGCTGGGTGCGGTGGCTCAGGCTGTGCTGGGTGCGGTGGCTCAGGCTGTGCGCGGCGGTGCTGGGGGCCTGAGCAGCCGGGGACACCGGCGCGCTGTGGGGGTCAGGTGCCGGAGTCGCCGCTAGCTCAGGCCCCCGGCACTTGCTATAGTTACCTGGGCCTGATCCAGCGCTGCGCGCCGGTCTGTCTTCCGGGTCCTCTGGCTGTGACTGTTCAGTCAGAGGGCGGCGCGCATTAAGCGCGTCATCGCGCCCTCTGAACTGTGAACGTCACAGGCAGAGGATGTGGACCGGAGGACGGAGGACGGAGGAGCAGCGCGCAACGGAGGAACGGGACAGGTAAATATATCATACTTACCCTCCTGGCGGTCCCTGCTTCTCCGCTGGAGATCGCGGTGTGCGTTCAGTGTTTACGCATACCGCGATCTCCTGGGAGCGTCGCTCTGTGGGGTCTAGACTGCGCCGGCACGTGCGCTTGCGCAGTCTATAGAGGCTTCGGACAGAGTGACGCTCCCAGCGTTATATTATAGATATATATATATATATATATATATATAAAACCATATGCAAGAAGAAAGAGAAGGCACTCACCGATCTAAATTTCCCAACTTTATTTCATCTTAATGTTAAAAAAATTCCATGGCCGGGGGAGTGAGGAGCGGAGTTCTTGTGAGCAGGGATAGACGATGGCCGTTTGTGCTTGCGCTTCCACGGGTCAGTATTTTTTTAACATGAAGATGAAATAAAGTTGGGAATTTTAGATCGGTGAGTGCCTTCTCTTTCTTCTTGCATATGGTCATGGATTTTCGTGTATTTTCAGAAGAGCACCTATGATCTTGATGCATGGCTGATGCTAGGACTATTATTCATTAATACCTGAACCCGAAATTTTTGGATAACCTCTTTTCACAGACAGTGCCGTTCGTTTTTGGTCTTCTTGGCGTTAGATATCTATCTATCTATCTATATATATATATATATATATATATATATATATATATATATATATATATATATATATATATATATACACACACCCACTAGCTATTGAACTTGTTCTACGCCCGGGTGGCGAGCATTTATATTGGTATATGGTCTCCATCCTGGTATGCGCCTCTTCCATCCTGCCCCCTAATCTTGTCATGTGCTGCTACCATCTTGCACCCCCATCCTGTCATACGCTGCTCCCATCCTGCGCCCCCTTCCTGTCATTTGCAGCCCCATCCTGCGCCCTCATCCTGTTTTGTGCGCCTCCATCTTGTCATGTGCTACTCTTTTCCTGTGCCCTCATCCTGTCATGTGCTGCTCCCATCCTGCGCCCCCATCCTGTCATGTGCTGCTTTCATCCTGCGCCCCATCCTGTCATGTGCTGCTCCCATTCTGCGCCCCCATTCTGTAATGTGCTGCTCCCATCCTGCGCCCCCATTCTGTCATGTGCTGCAACCATTCTGCGCCCCCATTCTGTCATGTGCTGCTCCCATCCTGTGCCCCCATTCTGTCATGTGCTGCTCCCAACCTGCGCCCCATTCTGTAATGTGCTGCACCCATTCTGCGCCCCCATTCTGTCATGTGCTGCTCCCATCGTTGATGGCCCCCATAAGATGCTCCATAGCATAATATGCCCCGTATGCTGATGCTGCGATTTAAAAAAAAAAATGACAGACTCACCTCTCGTCGCTGGGCGCCGAGTGCCTAAGCAGGCGGGAACACCAGCGCACTATGGGGGTCAGGTGCTGGAGTCGCCGCTGGCTAAGGCCCCCGGTGTAACAGCGTGTCCCTCCTCCGGCCTGTGTCCCTGGACTGCTATGTAATCAGGCTTGAGTCAACAACCAGAAGGGGGAGCTTTCCCTCATGGAGGGATGGATCCCAGGACACAGAACAATAGACTCATGTGTTGGCTGATTCAATTGTGTGGTGACTTGCGAAGGGCTGGGATCGTATGCTGAGGCGAGATCCTGGTGCCCGTGTGTGGAGGATTAAAAGCTGCCACGTGGAATGGTGTTGTGTCCCTCATCTGCTGGATCCAGTAAACCCATCCCAGGATTATTTTTCTTTTCCCTGGCTTCGGATTGCCAGGTGGCGCCCCCGGATCTGCTCCCTTTGTGTGGACTCATTGTAGACTAATTACGGACGCTGCAGAATTACTTTGATTTGTGTTGTCCCAGTTCCCTGTTCCGATAAATTTTATTGGATTGATTACTGGCGTGGTGTCTCTTCCTGCTCTGTCGCATGCCCCGTCACACCCAGCACTTGCGATATTCACCTGTCCCTGTTCCACCGCCGCGCGCCACTCTGTCATCCGTGTCCTCTGGCTGTGACTGTTGAGGCAGGGGGCGCGCACTGACCACGTCATCGCGCCCTATGACCTGAACGTCACAGCCAGAGGATTCGGAAGACCCGGCGGTGGAACGGGGACAGGTGAATATAGCATGGCTCACCCTCCCCCTTCATACTCACCCTCCTGGTGCGTCTCTGCTTCTACGTTGGAGATAGCGGTATGCGTTCAGTGCTTACTCATACCGCGATCTCCTGGGCCACAATCCTCCTCCCCGGATGTGTCACACTGTGGGATCCAGACTGTGCAGACGCGTCGCGCTTGCGCAGTCTATAAAGGCTTTGGACAGAGTGACGCTATCAGCGTTATAATATATATATATATATATATATATATATATATATACTGTATATATATACTGTATATATGTATACACACACACACACCACACATTTATTCTATGTGTATATCTCTATTCTATCGTAATCTAACCTGTCACTCTGATTAAAATGTACGTGGCTGATCATTTGCCGGCTTTTAATCTATCTATCTAGAATATATATATATACATTTTGAAGAATATTACGTTTTAAAACTATGTGTAAATGATTAATAACATTTCTGTATGTAAAATCTCATGTTAAAATCGCACTGCAGTCGGATGTAGATCGGGTGTTAGGTGTGAAAAGTCAGATTGTACTCGCACAAAAAACGCCTGACACTCACATGACACTTGCATTGCACTCGTCAGACTTTCCTAGTGTGTAAATTGCTCGTGTGTCTCCAGCCTGTGTATGTAATAGTGGTGTGAGATCAGTGGCCAAGGTCATTTAACCCCTTAAAATTCAGTTACTTATTCAAATCATTAAAATCAATGCCAACTTTGATGCCAATTCTCACGGCCAGAACCCATTTGGGAAAAGCTAAAGTGACATGAATTTCATGCAGGGCATCAAAATGCATGTAATAATGGTGTCAGATCAGTGGCCCAAAGGCATTTAACCTCTTAAAAAATCACTTACTTATTCAAATATGTGAAAATGGGCTGTTTGCCCACTTTGATGCCAGTTCTGATGCCCATTACCCATTTGGGCCAGGCTAAAGGGACCTGAGTTTGATGCAGGGCATCACTATCTGTGAATTGTAATCGTCAGATCAGTGGCCCAAAGTCATTTAACCCCTTGAAAACACCAGTTGCTTATTCAAATCTGTGAAAATGGGCTGTTTGCCGACTTTGATGCCAATTCTGGTGCCCAAAACCCATTTGGGCCATGCTGAAGGGACCTGGGTTTGATGCAGGGCATCACTTTCTGTGTATCTTAAGTGTCAGATCAGGGGCCTAAAGGCATTTAACCCCTTAAAAACATCAGTTACTTATTCAAATCTGCGAGAATGGGCTGTTTGCCCACTTTGATGCCAATTCTGGTGCCCAGAAGGCATTTGGGCCAGGCTGGAGGAACCTTGGTTTGATGCAGGGCATCACTGTCTGTGTATTTTAAGTGTTGTATCAGTGGCCCAAAGGCATTTAACCCCTTAAAAACATCAGTTACTTATTCAAATCCGTGAAAATGGGCTGTTTACCCACTTTGATGCCAGTTCTGATGCCCAGAACCCATTTGGGACAGGCTGAAGAGACCTGTTTTTGATGTGGGGCTCCCTGTTTTATATGTATGCACTGTGGTATCAGTGGCCCAAAGGCATTTAACCCCTTAAAAACATCAGTTACTTATTCAAATCTGCGAAAATGGGCTGTTTGCCTAAATTGATGCCAGTTCTGATGCCCAGAAAACATTTGGGCCAGGCTGAAGGGACCTGGGTTTGATGCAGGGCATCACTTTCTGTGTATTTTAAGTGTCAGATCAGTGGCCCAAAGGCAATTAACCCCTTAAAAACATCAGTTACTTATTCAAATCTGTGAAAATGGGCGATTTGCCCACTTTGATGCCAGTTTTGATGCCCAGAACCCATTTGTGCCAGGCTGGAGTGACATGGATTTCATGTGGGGCATCAGTAAATATGTAAATCAGGTGTTAAATCAGTGGCACAAAGGCATTTAACCCCTCAAAAATAGCTGTTACTTATTCAAATCTATGAAAATTGGTGATTTGAGTACTTTGATGCCAGTTTTGATGCCCAGAACCCATTTGTGCCAGGCTGTATTGACATGCATTTCATGTGGGGCATCATTAGGTATTTTAATCAGGTGTTAAATCAGTGGCACAAAGGCATTTAACCTCTTAAAAATAGCTGTTACTTATTCAAATCTGTGAAAATGGGTGATTTGTCCACTTTGATGCCAGTTTTGATGCCCAGAACCCATTTGTGCCAGGCTGGAGTGACAGGGATTCCATGTGGGGCATCAGTAGGTATGTAAATCAGGTGTTAGATTAGTGGCACAAAGGCATTTAACCCCTTAAAAATAGCTGTTACTTATTCAAATCTGTGAAAATGTGCAATTTGCCCACTTTGATGCCAGTTCTGATGCCCAGAACCCATTTGTGCCAGGCTGAAGTGACATGGATTTCATGTGGGGCATCACTAGGTATGTAAATCAGGTGTTAGATTAGTGGCACAAAGGCATTTAACCCCTCAAAAATAGCTGTTACTTATTCAAATCTATGAAAATTGGTGATTTGCTCACTTTGATGCCAGTTTTGATGCCCAGAACCCATTTGTGCCAGGCTGGAGTGACATGGATTTCATGTGGGGCATCAGTAGGTATGTAAATCAGGTGTTATATCAGTGGCACAAAGGCATTTAACCCTTTAAAAATAGCTGTTACTTATTCAAATCTGTGAAAATGTGCAATTTGCCCACTTTGATGCCAGTTCTGATGCCCAGAACCCATTTGTGCCAGGCTGGAGTGACATGGATTTCATGTGGGGCATCAGTAGGTATGTAAATCAGGTGTTATATCAGTGGCACAAAGGCATTTAACCCCTCAAAAATAGCTGTTACTTATTCAAATCTATGAAAATTGGTGATTTGAGTACTTTGATGCCAGTTTTGATGCCCAGAACCCATTTGTGCCAGGCTGTATTGACATGCATTTCATGTGGGGCATCAGTAGGTATGTTAATCAGGTGTTAAATCAGTGGCACAAAGGCATTTAACCTCTTAAAAATAGCTGTTACTTATTCAAATCTGTGAAAATGGGTGATTTGTCCACTTTGATGCCAGTTTTGATGCCCAGAACCCATTTGTGCCAGGCTGGAGTGACAGGGATTCCATGTGGGGCATCAGTAGGTATGTAAATCAGGTGTTAGATTAGTGGCACAAAGGCATTTAACCCCTTAAAAATAGCTGTTACTTATTCAAATCTGTGAAAATGTGCAATTTGCCCACTTTGATGCCAGTTCTGATGCCCAGAACCCATTTGTGCCAGGCTGGAGTGACATGGATTTCATGTGGGGTACCAGTAGGTATGTAAATCAGGTGTTAGATTAGTGGCACAAAGGCATTTAACCCCTTAAAAATAGCTGTTACTTATTCAAATCTGTGAAAATGGGTGATTTGCCCACTTTGATGCCAGTTCTGATGCCCAGAACCCATTTGTGCCAGGCTGGAGTGACATGGATTTCATGTGGGGCATCAGTAAGTATGTAAATCAGGTGTTAGATTAGTGGCACAAAGGCATTTAACCCCTTAAAAATAGCTGTTACTTATTCAAATCTGTGAAAATGTGCAATTTGCCCACTTTGATGCCAGTTCTGATGCCCAGAACCCATTTGTGCCAGGCTGAAGTGACATGGATTTCATGTGGGGCATCACTAGGTATGTAAATCAGGTGTTAGATTAGTGGCACAAAGGCATTTAACCCCTCAAAAATAGCTGTTACTTATTCAAATCTATGAAAATTGGTGATTTGCTCACTTTGATGCCAGTTTTGATGCCCAGAACCCATTTGTGCCAGGCTGGAGTGACATGGATTTCATGTGGGGCATCAGTAGGTATGTAAATCAGGTGTTAGATCAGTGGCACAAAGGCATTTAACCCTTTAAAAATAGCTGTTACTTATTCAAATCTGTGAAAATGTGCAATTTGCCCACTTTGATGCCAGTTCTGATGCCCAGAACCCATTTGTGCCAGGCTGCAGTGACATGGATTTCATGTGGGGCATCAGTAGGTATGTAAATCAGGTGTTATATCAGTGGCACAAAGGCATTTAACCCCTCAAAAATAGCTGTTACTTATTCAAATCTATGAAAATTGGTGATTTGAGTACTTTGATGCCAGTTTTGATGCCCAGAACCCATTTGTGCCAGGCTGTATTGACATGCAATTCATGTGGGGCATCAGTAGGTATGTTAATCAGGTGTTAAATCAGTGGCACAAAGGCATTTAACCTCTTAAAAATAGCTGTTACTTATTCAAATCTGTGAAAATGGGTGATTTGTCCACTTTGATGCCAGTTTTGATGCCCAGAACCCATTTGTGCCAGGCTGGAGTGACAGGGATTCCATGTGGGGCATCAGTAGGTATGTAAATCAGGTGTTAGATTAGTGGCACAAAGGCATTTAACCCCTTAAAAATAGCTGTTACTTATTCAAATCTGTGAAAATGTGCAATTTGCCCACTTTGATGCCAGTTCTGATGCCCAGAACCCATTTGTGCCAGGCTGGAGTGACATGGATTTCATGTGGGGTACCAGTAGGTATGTAAATCAGGTGTTAGGTTAGTGGCACAAAGGCATTTAACCCCTTAAAAATAGCTGTTACTTATTCAAATCTGTGAAAATGGGTGATTTGCCCACTTTGATGCCAGTTCTGATGCCCAGAACCCATTTGTGCCAGGCTGGAGTGACATGGATTTCATGTGGGGCATCAGTAAGTATGTAAATCAGGTGTTAGATTAGTGGCACAAAGGCATTTAACCCCTTAAAAATAGCTGTTACTTATTCAAATCTGTGAAAATGTGCAATTTGCCCACTTTGATGCCAGTTCTGATGCCCAGAACCCATTTGTGCCAGGCTGAAGTGACATGGATTTCATGTGGGGCATCACTAGGTATGTAAATCAGGTGTTAGATTAGTGGCACAAAGGCATTTAACCCCTCAAAAATAGCTGTTACTTATTCAAATCTGTGAAAATGGGTGATTTGTCCACTTTGATGCCAGTTTTGATGCCCAGAACCCATTTGTGCCAGGCTGAAGTGACATGGATTTCATGTGGGGCATCACTAGGTATGTAAATCAGGTGTTAGATTAGTGGCACAAAGGCATTTAACCCTTTAAAAATAGCTGTTACTTATTCAAATCTGTGAAAATGGGTGATTTGTCCACTTTGATGCCAGTTTTGATGCCCAGAACCCATTTGTGCCAGGCTGGAGTGACAGGGATTCCATGTGGGGCATCAGTAGGTATGTAAATCAGGTGTTAGATTAGTGGCACAAAGGCATTTAACCCCTTAAAAATAGCTGTTACTTATTCAAATCTGTGAAAATGTGCAATTTGCCCACTTTGATGCCAGTTCTGATGCCCAGAACCCATTTGTGCCAGGCTGGAGTGACATGGATTTCATGTGCGGTACCAGTAGGTATGTAAATCAGGTGTTAGATTAGTGGCACAAAGGCATTTAACCCCTTAAAAATAGCTGTTACTTATTCAAATCTGTGAAAATGGGTGATTTGCCCACTTTGATGCCAGTTCTGATGCCCAGAACCCATTTGTGCCAGGCTGGAGTGACATGGATTTCATGTGGGGCATCAGTAGGTATGTTAATCAGGTGTTATATCAGTGGCACAAAGGCATTTAACCCCTTAAAAATAGCTGTTACTTATTCAAATCTGTGAAGATGGGTGATTTGCCCACTTTGATGCCAGTTTTGATGCCCAGAACCCATTTGTGCCAGGCTGTATTGACATGCATTTCATGTGGGGCATCATTAGGTATGTTAATCAGGTGTTAAATCAGTGGCACAAAGGCATTTAACCCCTTAAAAATAGCTGTTACTTATTCAAATCTGTGAAAATGGGTGATTTGCCCACTTTGATGCCAGTTCTGATGCCCAGAACCCATTTGTGCCAGGCTGGAGTGACATGGATTTCATGTGGGGCATCAGTAGGTATGTAAATCAGGTGTTAGATTAGTGGCACAAAGGCATTTAACCCCTTAAAAATAGCTGTTACTTATTCAAATCTGTGAAAATGTGCAATTTGCCCACTTTGATGCCAGTTCTGATGCCCAGAACCCATTTGTGCCAGGCTGGAGTGCCATGGATTTCATGTGGGGCATCAGTACGTATGTAAATCAGGTGTTATATCAGTGGCACAAAGGCATTTAACCCCTCAAAAATAGCTGTTACTTATTCAAATCTATGAAAATTGGTGATTTGCTCACTTTGATGCCAGTTCTGATGCCGAGAACCCATTTGTGCCAGGCTGTATTGACATGGATTTCATGTGGGGCATCAGTAGGTATGTAAATCAGGTGTTAGATTAGTGGCACAAAGGCATTTAACCCCTCAAAAATAGCTGTTACTTATTCAAATCTATGAAAATTGGTGATTTGCTCACTTTGATGCCAGTTTTGATGCCCAGAACCTATTTGTGCCAGGCTGGAGTGACATGGATTTCATGTGGGGCATCAGTAGGTATGTAAATCAGGTGTCAGATCAGTGGCACAAAGGCATTTAACCCCTTCAATACCATACCTCAGTGCCCACTTTGATGCCCATTTTTGTGCCAGCCTTCTAAATTTTGTATCTGTTTTTAAGTGTATTCACAAAAGGACACATGACCGCATAATATTATATACTCAGAATGGTTTATTTTTATTGAAAAACCTGAAAAAAACAGAAAATAAAAAATAGCCGAATAAGAAACTGCTGAATAAGAAACCAACTTCAGCCCGAATAAGAAACTGAACGAATAAGAAACCAACTTCAGCATCGTCGGTTTCGTTGTGTGCCGTGTCCTGCTTAGTGTGGCCGTGTGCTCTATTCACATAGCTAAGGGGTCATTAGAAAACTGTAACAGGCAGGATTGAAGGTCAGAGCCGAGAGTAACGGCCCGGCGGAGTGTCTGTTGGGTGTATGTAGCCCCGGCCTGCGGAGCCGTCACTGCGCCTACTGTATGTGTCCCGGGCAGGTGCTAGTGTATGTGTCCCATAATAGGCAGGCGCTAATGTATGTGTCCCATAACAGGCAGGCGCTAGTGTATGTGTCCCATAATAGGCAGGCGCTAGTGTATGTGTCCCATAATAGGCAGGCGCTAGTGTATGTGTCCCATAACAGGCAGGCGCTAGTGTATGTGTCCCATAACAGGCAGGCGCTAGTGTATGTGTCCCATAGTAGGCAGGCACTAGTGTATGTGTCCCATAGTAGGCAGGCGCTAGTGTATGTGTCCCATAACAGGCAGGCGCTAGTGTATGTGTCCCATAACAGGCAGGCGCTAGTGTATGTCTCCCATAACAGGCAGGCGCTAGTGTATGTGTCCCATAACAGGCAGGCGCTAGTGTATGTGTCCCATAATAGGCAGGCGCTAGTGTATGTGTCCCATAACAGGCAGGCGCTAGTGTATGTGTCCCATAACAGGCAGGCGCTAGTGTATGTGTCCCATAGTAGGCAGGCACTAGTGTATGTGTCCCATAGTAGGCAGGCGCTAGTGTATGTGTCCCATAA
Source organism: Ranitomeya variabilis (assembly GCF_051348905.1). NCBI lineage: Eukaryota > Metazoa > Chordata > Amphibia > Anura > Dendrobatidae > Ranitomeya > Ranitomeya variabilis. The sequence continues at coordinate 300,043,348 of NC_135236.1, read as the reverse complement.
CAGGCAGGCGCTAGTGTATGTGTCCCATAACAGGCAGGCGCTAGTGTACGTGTCCCATAGTAGGCAGGCGCTAGTGTACGTGTCCCATAACAGGCAGGCGCTAGTGTATGTGTCCCATAACAGGCAGGCGCTAGTGTATGTGTCCCATAACAGGCAGGCGCTAGTGTATGTGTCCCAAAACAGGCAGGCGCTAGTGTATGTGTCCCAAAACAGGCAGGCGCTAGTGTATGTGTCCCATAACAGGCAGGCGCTAGTGTATGTGTCCCATAACAGGCAGGCGCTAGTGTATGTGTCCCATAATAGGCAGGCGCTAGTGTATGTGTCCCATAATAGGCAGGCGCTAGTGTATGTGTCCCATAACAGGCAGGCGCTAGTGTATGTGTCCCATAATAGGCAGGCGCTAGTGTATGTGTCCCATAATAGGCAGGCGCTAGTGTATGTGTCCCATAACAGGCAGGCGCTAGTGTATGTGTCCCATAATAGGCAGGCGCTAGTGTATGTGTCCCATAATAGGCAGGCGCTAGTGTATGTGTCCCATAACAGGCAGGCGCTATTGTATGTGTCCCATAATAGGTAGGCGCTAGTGTATGTGTCCCATAACAGGCAGGCGCTAGTGTATGTGTCCCATAATAGGCAGGCGCTAGTGTATGTGTCCCATAATAGGCAGGCACTAATGTACGTGTCCCATAATAGGCAGGCACTAGTGTACGTGTCCCATAATAGGCAGGCGCTAGTGTATGTGTCCCATAATAGGCAGGCGCTAATGTATGTGTCCCATAATAGGCACATAATAGTGCAGTGACCCTGAGCACAGAATACTGGGCCTGAGAGCGCTCACACCTCCAGCACTAGGATTTCTACTTACAGCGCCTTGAAATAGTATTCATACCCCATGAACTTTTCCTCCTATTGTAACGTTACACTCACAAACGTATTTAGATTTTATGTGATTTGCAAATACAGAGTAACACGTATTTGTGAAGTGTAAAGGAAATTACACATGGATTTCTAATTAGTGTAAAAAAATTGTGATGTGCATTTGTATTCAGCTGTCATGTCGGACGCTGTTCAGACCAGGTCGTCCGACAGACAGCGGTAATTCCGCTTTTGTCCACTATGCGCTCTTTGGCGTCAGCTAGATTTGATCTAGCTGGTCCGGGGTTAATTTACCTGGTGCTCGGATTGGAAGCTGGGCCATGCCCACTGCCTTTAAATAGTTCTCCTGAACATTGAGCGTCGCCGATTATAGCTTCTGTCTTTTGCTTGGTTATCTCGGTCTGGTGTGGTGGTCTAGGAAAAGGAGTATCGTATCTGGTGGTGTATATTTCCCTTTGTCATATTTTCCTCCCTCCTATATTTGTATTTGTTTTGCCCTGTGCATTTATTGTGTATTCCTGAGTGACTGCGGCGTGGTGTATATTTTCCGTTATCATTGTCAGTGCTAACTGTGGGTGCTGGTTAGAGGTCTCTTCACTGGGTGGCGTGTGGAGGTTTCAGCCTAGGGTTGAAACAGGAGACAGGGTGAGGGTGGAGGCCCAGACATGCACACCTTCAGTGTAAACTCTGGGTAGAGGGTCAGTCAGGGTTTCCCAGAGTTGAGGGAAATCGCAGGGGCCTGGGTTATTAGCTCTTGCCTACCTAGGCTTCCCGTGACATTATAATCGGCCCCCATTATTTGAATTTCATGGATCCCATGAATTCCATAACCCGCCAGTTGGAGGCGCTGTCCCTACAAGTCACTGAGTTGAGGGGGGCAGTGCAGCAACAGGGAATAGCAGTATCTAATGTGCAAGCTGGAGCGGCAGGTAGAGTTACTGAGCCTAAGTTTCCTTTGCCTGAAAAGTTTACTCGGGAACGCAGTAAATTTGTTATTTTTCGTGAAGCTTGCAAACTGTATTTTCGGATGCGTCCGATCTCCTCAGGTAATGAGGCTCAGCGTGTGGGCCTGGTGTTGTCATTATTAAACGGTGACCCCCAAGCATGGGCGTTTTCTTTGCCATCTGATTCTGCTGCATTTAACTCAGTGGAGAGTTTTTTTTTGCTCTTGCACACATTTACGATGACCCTGACAGAATGGCTCTAGCAGAATCTAAGATACGCGCTATTCGCGGAGTGTGTTGCAGAGGATTACTGTTCTGAATTTCGCCGCTGGTCCGTCGACACACAATGGAATGATCCAGAGCTGCGGAGTCAGTTTATTCATGGGGTTTCTGGAAGGGTTAAAAAAGCCCTCCTGATGTACGAGACTCCTGCTTCTCTAGATTCCGCTATGAGTCTTGTTGTCCGCATTGATCGCCGTTTGCGTCAGGGGGAGCATGAGACACCGCCTATGGGAGAGAGCGTAGGTACACGTGAGGTTGCTGCAGGTGAGCCCACGGAGCCTATGCAAATTGCAGGGGTGTCACATGTCAAGCATCGAGCCCCTGTGCTCAGAAAGCAGGGAGCCTGTTTTTTCTGTGGTAAAACTGGTCATTTTATTAATATCTGTCCTCTGCTGTCAAAGAAAAACACAACGGCAGAAAACTTCTAAGCTCAGAGGGTGTGGAGGAGTCCAATCTGAGCTTATGTATATCCTCCATGATGGTTTCTCAGTGCATGCTCCCTGCCAAAGTTGTTGTCGCTGGCAGAGAGCTGCCAATCACTGTTTTTGTGGATAGTGGTTCTGCCACAAATCTCATTGCTGAGGAGTTTGCGCGCTCTGCTGGTTTTAGGATCGAAAAACTGCCTCATCCTATCCGTATGGTCACCATCAATTCTGCTCCTCTCCCACAGGGGGAGATTACTGAGTTTGTGGCTGAGGTTAAACTCCACATTGGGGGTTCTTCATTTCGAGCAGGTTACATGTAAGGTGCTCAAGAGTCTTCCGGCACAATTGGTTCTGGGTTTTCCATGGTTATCTACACACAATCCGGTTATTGACTGGAAAACTCAGGACATAATTCAGTGGAGTGATTTCTGTCAGGAGAATTTGCTTGGCCACATGTGTTTCTGCTGTGACTTCAAGCGTTCCTGAGTCACTTCTGGATTTTGTGGATGTGTTCTCTGAGAAGGGTTGTTCAGAGTTGCCACCACATCGCCCCTATGACTGTACTATCAGGTTTAAACCAGGGGCCAAATTGCCTAAAGCAAGGATGTTTAACATCTCCGGTCTGGAGAGACAAGCGCTAGAGGATTACATTGCTGAAAGTTTGAGCAAAGGGCACATCAGGCCTTCATCCTCGCCTGTGGCAGCGAGGTTCTTCTTCGTTAAGAAGAAAGATGGCGGACTACGCCCGTGTCTGGATTTCAGGGAGTTGAACCAGATTACGGTTCGTGATTCATACCCTATGCCATTAATACCGGATTTGTTCAACCAGGTGGCAGGTGCTAAGTGGTTTACCAAGTTTGACCTCAGGGGGGCGTACAACCTCATAAGAGTCCGTCAAGGTGATGAGTGGAAGACGGCTTTTAATACCCCTGAGGGTCATTTTAAAAATTTGGTGATGCCATTTGTGTTGACAAACGCACCTGCAGTGTTTCAACATTTCATTAATGATGTGTTCTCGCATGTTTTGGGGAAATTCGTTATTGTGTACCTAGATGACATCCTCATATAATCTTGCGACAGTGATACTCATTTAGATCATGTCAGGCAGGTGTTACAGCTTCTCAGAGAGAATAAGCTATATGCTAAACTGGAGAAATGCATATTTTTGGTGCAGGAGTTGCCTTTCTTGGGCTATATTGTGTCTGCTTCTGGTTTTAAAATGGACGCCGCTAAGGTGCAAGCGGTGTTGCATTGGGAACGGCCTGATAACCTAAAAGTACTTCAGCGGTTCCTTGGGTTTTCTAACTACTATAGGAAATTTATCAAGGATTTTTCTATCATTGCTAAACCGCTAACTGACATGACTAAAAAGGGTACCAATTTCTCCGTTTGGCCTGAGGCTGCTGTGTGCGCATTTGAATCTCTTAAGAACAGGTTTGTTTCGGCTCCCATTCTTGTGCAGCCAGATGTATTGAAACCTTTTGTTGTAGAAGTCGATGCATCTGAGGTTGGTGTGGGGGTGGTGTTGTCACAAGGCTCATCCTTGAGCGGTTTGCGTCCATGCACCTATTTTTCCAAGAAACTGTCGCCCGCCGAACGTAACTACGATATCGGCAACAGAGAGTTGTTGGCAATCAAATTGGCCTTTGAGGAATGGCGACACTTCTTGGAGGGGTCGGTTCATCAGGTTACTGTTATTACCGACCATAAGAATTTGCTTTATTTGGAGTCTGCCAAGCGTCTGTCTCCCAGTCAGGCTCGCTGGGCATTGTTTTTCACGCGGTTCAACTTTGTTGTCACTTACAGACCTGGTTCTAAAAACACTAAGGCGGATGCTTTGTCCAGGTGTTTTCCGGGGGGAGAGCCTTGGGAAGATCCAGTACCCATCCTCCAAAAGGGTGTTGTGGTTTTGGCTCTCACTACTGAGGTTGAGGCTGAGATTGCCGAGGCCCAGGAGGAGGTACCATCTGAACTTCCCATCAACAAAACGTTTGTACCGCTTCATCTCCGCTTAAAGGTTTTGGCGGAGCATCATGATGCTGTTCTGGCTGGCCATCCAGGGGTTAGGGGTACCTTGGAGTTGGTGTCACGTCGGTTTTGGTGGCCCAAGATCCGTCAGGACGTGGTCTCATACGTGTCAGCTTGCACCACGTGCGCTAGGACTAATACGCCCCGCTCCCGTCCTGTTGGCACACTACTTCCGCTTGAGGTACCTAGTAAGCCATGGACGGAAATCTCCATGGATTTTATCACGGACTTGCCTTCCTCAGCTGGGAACACGGTCATCTTGGTGATTGTTGATCGGTTCTCAAAAATGTTGCACTTTGTGTCTTTGCCTTCGTTGCCTAACGCTAAGACTCTGGCTCAGGTATTTGTGCAGGAGGTGGTCAGACTTCATGGGGTTCCATCTGACATCGTTTCTGATAGGGGGTCTCAGTTTGTGGCAAAATTTTGGAAAGCATTTTGTTCACGGCTGGGGATCAAGTTGTCTCATTCTTCGGCGTTTCATCCTCAATCAACTGGTCAGACCGAGCGTATGAACCAAAATTTGGAACAGTACTTACGCTGCTTTGTTTCGGATAACCAGGAGGAGTGGTCGAAGTTTCTTCCTTTGGCTGAGTTTGCCATCAATAATCACCGCCAGGAGTCGTCTGGGGAGTCTCCGTTTTTTTGTGTTTACGGGCTTCATCCTCAATTTTGTACTTTGAGTCAGGGGTGTTATGATCCTTAGTGGCTGAGGATCACAGAACTGACTAGCTAAGAAACTGAACATAGGACGAGCTCTAGGGAGGTGGTAACTGGACTGACCGCAATCCTGATCCTAACCGCAAACACTAAAGGTAGCCGGTGAACGTGCCTGAATTCCTAGACGTCTCGACGCAGCCTGAGAAACTAGCTACTCCTAGAAAGAAAGCAAAGACCTCATTTGCCTCAGAGAAATAACCCCAAAGATATAGAAAGCCCCCAACAAATAATAACGGTGAGGTAAGGGGAAAATACAAACGTAGAAATGAAACAGATTCAGCAAATGAGGCCCGCTAATACTAGATAGCAGAAGATAGATAGAAAACTGTGCGGTCAGTAGAAAACCCTATACAAAATATCCACGCTGAGAATTCAAGAACCCCCACACCAACTAACGGTGTGAGGGGAGAAACTCAGCCCCCTAGAGCTACCAGCAAGCGAGGAAATCACATACTAGCAAGCTGGACAAAGACTAAAAATAAACCAAGAAACAAATGAACACTGATGAGCAAAAAATGAACAAACAGAAACTTAGCTTCTCTTGGAGAGACTGATAACGAAGGTAGTCAGGAGAGATCAAAATAGCACTGAATACATCGACAGCAGGCCACAACTGAAAGTCCAGGTGAGCTAAATAGGAAACCAACTAGCAGATAACGAGACAGCTGATCCCAGCCACAGACCCGCAGAATGACAAAAAGAGCCACCAGAGGAAGCCCAAACACAGCACTCACACACACAGCACCACCTGTGACCACAAGAGGGAGCCCAAAAACAGAGTTCACAACAGTACCCCCCCTTGAGGATGGGTCACCGAACCCTCATCAAAATCCCCAGGGCGATCAGGATGAGCCACATGGAAGGCATGAACCAAATCGGCCGCATGAACATCAGAGGCGACAACCCAGGAATTATCCTCCTGACCATAGCCCTTCCACTTAACCAAATACTGAAGCCTCCATCTAGAAATACGAGAATCCAAGATCTTCACCACGTACTCCAATTCGCCCTCAACCAACACCGGAGCAGGGGGCTCAACAGAAGGAACCACAGGCACCACATACCTCCGCAACAAAGACCTATGGATGGCAAACGACGCTGGGAGGTCCAAACGAAATGACACAAGGTTAAGGATTTCCAAAATCTTATAAGGACCGATGAAGCGAGGCTTGAACTTAAGAGAGGAGACCTTCATAGGAACATAACGAGAAGACAGCCATACCAAATCCCCAACACGAAGTCGGGGACCCACACCGCGACGGCGGTTGGCAAAGCGCTGAGCCTTCTCCTGTGACAACTTCAAATTGTCCACCACATGGTTCCAAATCTGCTGCAACCTATCCACCACAGAATCCACCCCAGGACAGTCAGAAGGCTCCACCTGACCCGAGGAAAAGCGAGGATGAAAACCAGAATTACAAAAAAAAGGCGAAACCAAAGTAGCAGAACTAGCCCGATTATTAAGGGCAAACTCGGCCAATGGTAAGAAAGTAACCCAATCATCCTGATCAGCAGAAACAAAACATCTTAAATAAGTTTCCAAGGTCTGATTAGTTCGCTCGGTTTGGCCATTCGTCTGAGGATGGAAGGCCGACGAAAAAGACAAATCAATGCCCATCTTAGCACAAAAGATCCGCCAAAATCTGGACACAAACTGGGATCCTCTGTCAGACACAATATTTTCAGGGATGCCGTGCAAACGAACCACATTCTGAAAAAATAGAGGAACCAAATCGGAGGAGGAAGGCAACTTAGGCAAGGGCACCAAATGGACCATTTTAGAAAAACGATCACACACCACCCAGATGACAGACATTCTCTGAGAGACTGAAAGATCCGAAATAAAATCCATGGAAATGTGCGTCCAAGGCCTCTTCGGGACAGGTAAAGGCAAAAGCAAACCGCTGGCACGAGAACAGCAAGGCTTAGCCCGAGCACAAATCCCACAGGACTGCACAAAGGAACGCACATCCCGCGACAAGGAAGGCCACCAGAAGGACCTAGCCACCAAATCTCTGGTACCAAAAATCCCAGGATGACCTGCCAACACCAAAGAATGAACCTCGGAAATAACTCTGCTGGTCCATCTATCTAGGACAAACAGTCTCTCTGGTGGACAACGGTCAGGTCTATCCGCCTGAAATTCCTGCAGCACTCGTCGCAAATCTGGGGAAATGGCAGACAAAATCACTCCCTCTCTGAGGATACCAGCCGGCTCTGAAACTCCTGGAGAGTCAGGCACAAAACTCCTAGAAAGAGCATCAGCCTTCACGTTCTTCGAACCAGGCAGGTACGAGACCACGAAATCGAAACGGGAGAAAAACAACGACCAACGAGCCTGTCTAGGATTCAGCCGCTTGGCAGACTCGAGATAAATCAGATTTTTGTGATAAGTCAAGACCACCACACGATGCTTAGCTCCCTCGAGCCAATGTCGCCACTCCTCAAATGCCCACTTCATAGCCAACAACTCCCGATTACCAACATCATAATTCCGCTCGGCAGGCGAAAACTTTCTTGAAAAGAAATGTAAGGTTTCTCTTACTGAGAGTGTTGGGGGACACTCGCTTAGCCGCGATATTTTAGCACACAGCATGGGTTTTATATCAAAACAGTCCATACGGTTTATTAAGCCACATAAACCGGGTTTAAACACAGTTCATTACATGGAACACAACAGGCACCAACAGTCTCTTTGGTACCTGACGGGAGCTCCTGCTCCACCTTGCCGACTCTTCAACAGCCTTTGGGTAAGCTGCCTAACGGGGATCACCAACTTGCCTGGTCAATACACAGTAGTCAGTCCAGACCTCACCGAAGGACTCCAGCTTCCCCACACTCTGTTAACCCTCTTCCGGGTAAGCTGCCTAACGGGGATCACCGACTCGCCTGTCCGGCATACAGTAGTCAGTCCAGACCTCACCGAAGGACTCCAGCTTCCCCACACAGTAACAGACACCGGCCCAGCAGATCCTGGTGCTCACCTCGTACCCACAGGTCCTGGACCCCGTCCTCCACCTGTTAGCTTAGGTCCTGGACCCCGTCCTCCACCTATCAGCTTAGGCCCTGGACCCCGTCCTCCACCTGTCACAACAGGTCCTGGACCCCGTCCTCCGCCTGTCAGCTTAGGTCCTGGACCCCGTCCTCCACCTATCAGCTTAGGTCCTGGACCCCGTCCTCCACCCGTTACCTTAGGTTACCAGGATCACGCCGGTGGCCTAGTCCATGTTCTCAGGTGCTTGTAGGACCCTGGTCATTCCCAGGCCAGTCCAGCACCTTCACCTCGTTCTCTGGTGCTTGCAGGACCCTGGTCATTCCCAGGCCAATCCAGCAGCATTCAGGACCCTAGTCATTCCTAGGACAGTCCTGCATCTTCGCCTCGTTCTCTGGTGCTTGCAGGACCCTGGTCATTCCCAGGCCAATCCAGCAGCATTCAGGACCCTAGTCATTCCTAGGACAGTCCTCCATCTTCGGGACCCTAGTCATTCCTAGGACAGTCCCCGGGACCCTAGTCATTCCTAGGACGGTCCCACCGGTCAGCGTTGTTCGATCTCAGGTGCTCTCCGGACCCCAGTCATTCCTGGGCCAATCCAGCACCATTCGGGACCCTGGTCATTCCCAGGCCAATCCCCCCGGCCAGGTCCATACACAGGAACCACACAGGTTTCACACAGGACCTGCCGGACACGCCTCTCATGTGACCCACAACCTGGTCACATTATATACCTGAAACCACACCCCTGGATGGGTGTGTGGATGTGTGGCTAGTCTGACCCTCCCGTCTCTCATGACTAGCCTAGTAAGTCACCCAAACTTAACTATACACATTGCAACAAAACTCTTGAGGGACTACAGGTCCCAGCATAACCACAATACATCTGACTTACTACGCAGACTCCTTCCGCGACACACATCGGCCATTCATAACACTGCCGATTACAGGTACACCATGAATATCACCACCACAGATACGCTTCCATGCATATCTCAGAGCGCACAAAGCGCCCCCTAGCTACCACAGGGGTCACTACACCATCACATATATCACATATCCTCCCCCTCTGTTCACACCCGTAGGGTTGAACACCTGACAAACACCTGGACTCTCGAGACAGGTTACACACACTCTCTTGTCCCACCAGTCAAGAAGACTGTCTCAAACGGTTTTGAGCAACACTCATAATCATACTCATACCCTTGTTGGGTTACCCCGCCCCCAGCGGTCAACACGTAGGCCTTAAGCTTTGGCCCTTAAGTCACAGTTTGTCTGTGTTACCAAATGTCACTACATTTTTCTACCAGGTCTCCCACCTAGGTCACTCAACACTGAGTTAACTGAGGAGTTACTGCCTCCAACTCTTCCTTGGCGATCAGCCATTCCACCAAGCCCAGGCGACTTTGAGCTTCGCTGGCTTGCTCCGAACGTCGAGCTACTTCACCATTCCTCAACAGGACCATCTGTTCCACGCGTAAGCACCGTAGACGCGTATTCTTCAGGACAGGTCCTCGCTTCACTGTGACTTCCTTAGTCGACAGTACCACCAACTGTTTCATCTCTAGTGCCCAATGCACACCATACGCTTTTACTGACTTTTCAAAGGCTTCATGCACACCCTCACCGGTACATGCATCTTGCGCCTCTTCGGGTACATCTACCACACACTTGAAGAGTGGATCCTCACTTTCTTCAGGAACGGACGGCCCCTGTTTTGCCATTGTCCTTTCCAACAAGACACCTGCCACAACCGGGTGACTCTCTTGTTCGGCTCTTAACGCCCACTCTTCTTCAGTTTTACCCTCTTCCAGACCCCTGGTCACGATAGGCATTAGCAGACGTGAGTCTTCAACCAGCATCTTCTTCTCTTGTAGAAGACCACATAATGCTTCTGTCTCTTTCTCATTGGCGTCACCGTCTGAATGGGAGTCACCCCCACCCGTCAGCACGGCACATGCCCTTATTACTGGCCATGACTTGTCATAGTCACCCCCAGAGTCTGTGTCACACTCCACAGTACGTTGACCCCGCAAGTCACTCTCTGTCTGGGTGTCAGTTCCAGTTGTCTTATCCAACAGACCACTACCAGTCATATTGTGGCACACTCCAAGTGACGTCAGGTCAGTTAGTTGGGCAATCGCACCTTTTCCCTTGGTCAGGCCTACATTAGGACTGTCACCTCTAGGGGGCGCATTCTCTACATTACTAACTGACATCCAAATTATACCCACAAACACGTCACCCTTTTCCCACAGTGCTGACAAATCTTGTCCTATTACCATAGGATACGGCAAGATCGGGTCTACAGCCACTTCACGGTACGTGGAAACTTCCGGTGCGACAATATATATAGTGGCTACCAGGAGATATTCAGCGTCCTCAGGTGACACAGACTCCCCTGGATGGGTTCCCAGCACAGACGCTTCTCTCCCTGGGTCTATCAAACCCCGCACACACTTTCCATTCAGCCAAAAAGTACACAGACGTGGCTCCTCACTGATTGCCACCCCTTTTTTGGCTCCACCCACTTTTTGGGCAAATGCTCCATTTTTTAACACCACCCCGTTTCGGGATTCCACCCCTTTTTGGGCCATTACCCCTATTCGGGTTACCGCCCCTTTTTGGGACTCCGCCCCCTTTTGGGCAACTATCTCCATTTGGGTTTCTGTTCACTATTAGGGATACTCCCCTCCCTGGGATACACCCCGTGAACTTCCCCACGTCACTCAAGCCCCAGTTCACACAGTACACCCCAATGTCTCTGGGCTTGTACTTTCCCTTTAAGATTCTGCACAAAAGAAAAAAAAAAATATATATATATTTTTTTCTATGTCAGTTCACCAGCTCCTGCTGGTACCGCCACAGCTCCTGCTGCAGTCACACACAATCGGCACCTCCAGGTGCTACCAGCCACAAGTCACTGTAGCTCCGCCTGCTGTGGAACCTCTCGCTGCAACCACGGCTACTCTCCACATGGCTCTGCACGGCTCCACCGCTGCCGCTTGTCACCTTCGTGACCCCGCCGAGTCACAGTCGACGCTTGTCACCTTCGTAACCCCGCCGAGTTACAGCCGACGCTTGTCACCTTCGTGGCTCTGCCACAGCAATTAACTCCACGTGCTAGCGGGATTGTTGCCAAAATTCTCCACCAATTGTAAGGTTTCTCTTACTGAGAGTGTTGGGGGACACTCGCTTAGCCGCGATATTTTAGCACACAGCATGGGTTTTATATCAAAACAGTCCATACGGTTTATTAAGCCACATAAACCGGGTTTAAACACAGTTCATTACATGGAACACAACAGGCACCAACAGTCTCTTTGGTACCTGACGGGAGCTCCTGCTCCACCTTGCCGACTCTTCAACAGCCTTTGGGTAAGCTGCCTAACGGGGATCACCAACTTGCCTGGTCAATACACAGTAGTCAGTCCAGACCTCACCGAAGGACTCCAGCTTCCCCACACTCTGTTAACCCTCTTCCGGGTAAGCTGCCTAACGGGGATCACCGACTCGCCTGTCCGGCATACAGTAGTCAGTCCAGACCTCACCGAAGGACTCCAGCTTCCCCACACAGTAACAGACACCGGCCCAGCAGATCCTGGTGCTCACCTCGTACCCACAGGTCCTGGACCCCGTCCTCCACCTGTTAGCTTAGGTCCTGGACCCCGTCCTCCACCTATCAGCTTAGGCCCTGGACCCCGTCCTCCACCTGTCACAACAGGTCCTGGACCCCGTCCTCCGCCTGTCAGCTTAGGTCCTGGACCCCGTCCTCCACCTATCAGCTTAGGTCCTGGACCCCGTCCTCCACCCGTTACCTTAGGTTACCAGGATCACGCCGGTGGCCTAGTCCATGTTCTCAGGTGCTTGTAGGACCCTGGTCATTCCCAGGCCAGTCCAGCACCTTCACCTCGTTCTCTGGTGCTTGCAGGACCCTGGTCATTCCCAGGCCAATCCAGCAGCATTCAGGACCCTAGTCATTCCTAGGACAGTCCTGCATCTTCGCCTCGTTCTCTGGTGCTTGCAGGACCCTGGTCATTCCCAGGCCAATCTAGCAGCATTCAGGACCCTAGTCATTCCTAGGACAGTCCTCCATCTTCGGGACCCTAGTCATCCCTAGGACAGTCCCCGGGACCCTAGTCATTCCTAGGACGGTCCCACCGGTCAGCGTTGTTCGATCTCAGGTGCTCTCCGGACCCCAGTCATTCCTGGGCCAATCCAGCACCATTCGGGACCCTGGTCATTCCCAGGCCAATCCCCCCGGCCAGGTCCATACACAGGAACCACACAGGTTTCACACAGGACCTGCCGGACACGCCTCTCATGTGACCCACAACCTGGTCACATTATATACCTGAAACCACACCCCTGGATGGGTGTGTGGATGTGTGGCTAGTCTGACCCTCCCGTCTCTCATGACTAGCCTAGTAAGTCACCCAAACTTAACTATACACATTGCAACAAAACTCTTGAGGGACTACAGGTCCCAGCATAACCACAATACATCTGACTTACTACGCAGACTCCTTCCGCGACACACATCGGCCATTCATAACACTGCCGATTACAGGTACACCATGAATATCACCACCACAGATACGCTTCCATGCATATCTCAGAGCGCACAAAGCGCCCCCTAGCTACCACAGGGGTCACTACACCATCACATATATCACATATCCTCCCCCTCTGTTCACACCCGTAGGGTTGAACACCTGACAAACACCTGGACTCTCGAGACAGGTTACACACACTCTCTTGTCCCACCAGTCAAGAAGACTGTCTCAAACGGTTTTGAGCAACACTCATAATCATACTCATACCCTTGTTGGGTTACCCCGCCCCCAGCGGTCAACACGTAGGCCTTAAGCTTTGGCCCTTAAGTCACAGTTTGTCTGTGTTACCAAATGTCACTACATTTTTCTACCAGGTCTCCCACCTAGGTCACTCAACACTGAGTTAACTGAGGAGTTACTGCCTCCAACTCTTCCTTGGCGATCAGCCATTCCACCAAGCCCAGGCGACTTTGAGCTTCGCTGGCTTGCTCCGAACGTCGAGCTACTTCACCATTCCTCAACAGGACCATCTGTTCCACGCGTAAGCACCGTAGACGCGTATTCTTCAGGACAGGTCCTCGCTTCACTGTGACTTCCTTAGTCGACAGTACCACCAACTGTTTCATCTCTAGTGCCCAATGCACACCATACGCTTTTACTGACTTTTCAAAGGCTTCATGCACACCCTCACCGGTACATGCATCTTGCGCCTCTTCGGGTACATCTACCACACACTTGAAGAGTGGATCCTCACTTTCTTCAGGAACGGACGGCCCCTGTTTTGCCATTGTCCTTTCCAACAAGACACCTGCCACAACCGGGTGACTCTCTTGTTCGGCTCTTAACGCCCACTCTTCTTCAGTTTTACCCTCTTCCAGACCCCTGGTCACGATAGGCATTAGCAGACGTGAGTCTTCAACCAGCATCTTCTTCTCTTGTAGAAGACCACATAATGCTTCTGTCTCTTTCTCATTGGCGTCACCGTCTGAATGGGAGTCACCCCCACCCGTCAGCACGGCACATGCCCTTATTACTGGCCATGACTTGTCATAGTCACCCCCAGAGTCTGTGTCACACTCCACAGTACGTTGACCCCGCAAGTCACTCTCTGTCTGGGTGTCAGTTCCAGTTGTCTTATCCAACAGACCACTACCAGTCATATTGTGGCACACTCCAAGTGACGTCAGGTCAGTTAGTTGGGCAATCGCACCTTTTCCCTTGGTCAGGCCTACATTAGGACTGTCACCTCTAGGGGGCGCATTCTCTACATTACTAACTGACATCCAAATTATACCCACAAACACGTCACCCTTTTCCCACAGTGCTGACAAATCTTGTCCTATTACCATAGGATACGGCAAGATCGGGTCTACAGCCACTTCACGGTACGTGGAAACTTCCGGTGCGACAATATATATAGTGGCTACCAGGAGATATTCAGCGTCCTCAGGTGACACAGACTCCCCTGGATGGGTTCCCAGCACAGACGCTTCTCTCCCTGGGTCTATCAAACCCCGCACACACTTTCCATTCAGCCAAAAAGTACACAGACGTGGCTCCTCACTGATTGCCACCCCTTTTTTGGCTCCACCCACTTTTTGGGCAAATGCTCCATTTTTTAACACCACCCCGTTTCGGGATTCCACCCCTTTTTGGGCCATTACCCCTATTCGGGTTACCGCCCCTTTTTGGGACTCCGCCCCCTTTTGGGCAACTATCTCCATTTGGGTTTCTGTTCACTATTAGGGATACTCCCCTCCCTGGGATACACCCCGTGAACTTCCCCACGTCACTCAAGCCCCAGTTCACACAGTACACCCCAATGTCTCTGGGCTTGTACTTTCCCTTTAAGATTCTGCACAAAAGAAAAAAAAAAAAAATATATATATTTTTTTCTATGTCAGTTCACCAGCTCCTGCTGGTACCGCCACAGCTCCTGCTGCAGTCACACACAATCGGCACCTCCAGGTGCTACCAGCCACAAGTCACTGTAGCTCCGCCTGCTGTGGAACCTCTCGCTGCAACCACGGCTACTCTCCACACGGCTCTGCACGGCTCCACCGCTGCCGCTTGTCACCTTCGTGACCCCGCCGAGTCACAGTCGACGCTTGTCACCTTCGTAACCCCGCCGAGTTACAGCCGACGCTTGTCACCTTCGTGGCTCTGCCACAGCAATTAACTCCACGTGCTAGCGGGATTGTTGCCAAAATTCTCCACCAATTGTAAGGTTTCTCTTACTGAGAGTGTTGGGGGACACTCGCTTAGCCGCGATATTTTAGCACACAGCATGGGTTTTATATCAAAACAGTCCATACGGTTTATTAAGCCACATAAACCGGGTTTAAACACAGTTCATTACATGGAACACAACAGGCACCAACAGTCTCTTTGGTACCTGACGGGAGCTCCTGCTCCACCTTGCCGACTCTTCAACAGCCTTTGGGTAAGCTGCCTAACGGGGATCACCAACTTGCCTGGTCAATACACAGTAGTCAGTCCAGACCTCACCGAAGGACTCCAGCTTCCCCACACTCTGTTAACCCTCTTCCGGGTAAGCTGCCTAACGGGGATCACCGACTCGCCTGTCCGGCATACAGTAGTCAGTCCAGACCTCACCGAAGGACTCCAGCTTCCCCACACAGTAACAGACACCGGCCCAGCAGATCCTGGTGCTCACCTCGTACCCACAGGTCCTGGACCCCGTCCTCCACCTGTTAGCTTAGGTCCTGGACCCCGTCCTCCACCTATCAGCTTAGGCCCTGGACCCCGTCCTCCACCTGTCACAACAGGTCCTGGACCCCGTCCTCCGCCTGTCAGCTTAGGTCCTGGACCCCGTCCTCCACCTATCAGCTTAGGTCCTGGACCCCGTCCTCCACCCGTTACCTTAGGTTACCAGGATCACGCCGGTGGCCTAGTCCATGTTCTCAGGTGCTTGTAGGACCCTGGTCATTCCCAGGCCAGTCCAGCACCTTCACCTCGTTCTCTGGTGCTTGCAGGACCCTGGTCATTCCCAGGCCAATCCAGCAGCATTCAGGACCCTAGTCATTCCTAGGACAGTCCTGCATCTTCGCCTCGTTCTCTGGTGCTTGCAGGACCCTGGTCATTCCCAGGCCAATCCAGCAGCATTCAGGACCCTAGTCATTCCTAGGACAGTCCTCCATCTTCGGGACCCTAGTCATTCCTAGGACAGTCCCCGGGACCCTAGTCATTCCTAGGACGGTCCCACCGGTCAGCGTTGTTCGATCTCAGGTGCTCTCCGGACCCCAGTCATTCCTGGGCCAATCCAGCACCATTCGGGACCCTGGTCATTCCCAGGCCAATCCCCCCGGCCAGGTCCATACACAGGAACCACACAGGTTTCACACAGGACCTGCCGGACACGCCTCTCATGTGACCCACAACCTGGTCACATTATATACCTGAAACCACACCCCTGGATGGGTGTGTGGATGTGTGGCTAGTCTGACCCTCCCGTCTCTCATGACTAGCCTAGTAAGTCACCCAAACTTAACTATACACATTGCAACAAAACTCTTGAGGGACTACAGGTCCCAGCATAACCACAATACATCTGACTTACTACGCAGACTCCTTCCGCGACACACATCGGCCATTCATAACACTGCCGATTACAGGTACACCATGAATATCACCACCACAGATACGCTTCCATGCATATCTCAGAGCGCACAAAGCGCCCCCTAGCTACCACAGGGGTCACTACACCATCACATATATCACAGAAAGCACAAGGCTTCATCACAGAGCAATCAGAGCTTCTCTGCGACAAAACAGCCCCTGCTTCAATCTCAGAAGCATCAACCTCGACCTGTAAAGGAAGAGAGATATCAGGCTGACATAAGACTGGAGCCGAAGAAAACCGGCGCTTCAGCTCCCGAAAGGCTTCCACGGCCGCAGGAGACCAATTAGTCACATCAGAACCCTTCTTGGTCAAATCCGTCAAGGGTTTAACCACGCCAGAAAAATTAGCAATGAAGCGACGGTAAAAATTAGCAAAACCCAAGAACTTCTGAAGACTCTTAACAGATGTAGGCCGAGTCCAGTCATGAATAGCCTGGACCTTGACTGGGTCCATCTCAATAGTAGAAGGAGAAAAAATAAAACCCAAAAAGGAAACCTTCTGTACTCCGAAGAGACATTTTGAGCCCTTCACAAATAAGGCATTGGCACGCAGGACCTGAAATACCATCCTGACCTGCTTCACATGGGACTCCCAATCATCAGAAAAGACCAAAATGTCATCCAGATACACAATCATAAATTTATCCAGATATTCTCGGAAGATGTCATGCATGAAGGACTGAAACACAGAAGGAGCATTAGAAAGTCCAAAAGGCATCACCAAGTACTCAAAATGGCCTTCGGGCGTATTAAATGCTGTTTTCCATTCATCACCCTGCTTAATACGCACAAGGTTGTACGCACCACGAAGATCTATCTTGGTGAACCAACTGGACCCCTTAATCCGAGCAAACAGATCAGACAATAATGGCAAAGGATACTGAAATTTGACCGTGATTTTATTTAGAAGACGATAATCTATACAAGGTCTCAGAGAACCATTCTTCTTGGCCACAAAAAAGAATCCTGCACCAAGAGAGGAGGAGGACGGGCGATTATGTCCCTTCTCCAAAGACTCCTTTATATAACTCCGCATAGCGGCATGTTCTGGTACAGACAAATTAAAAAGTCGTCCCTTAGGGAACTTACTACCAGGAATCAAATTTATAGCACAATCACAATCCCTATGAGGAGGCAGGGCACCGGATCTGGGCTCATCAAATACATCCTGGTAGTCCGACAAAAACTCAGGGACCTCAGAAGGAGTGGAAGAAGCAATTGACACCAAAGGAGCATCGCCATGAATCCCCTGGCAACCCCAACTTGACACAGACATAGCTTTCCAATCCAGGACTGGATTATGGGCCTGCAGCCATGGCAGACCCAACACGACAACATTATGCAAATTATGCAGCACAAGAAAGCGAATCACCTCCTGATGTACAGGAGTCATGCACATGGTCACTTGAGTCCAATACTGAGGCTTATTCTCAGCCAATGGTGTAGCATCAATTCCCCTCAGTGGAATAGGGAATTTTAAAGGCTCCAGGACCAAACCACAGCGCCTGGCAAACGACAAATCCATCAGATTCAGGGCAGCACCTGAATCCACAAAAGCCATAACCGAGTAGGATGACAGAGAACAAATTAAAGTAACAGACAAAATGAATTTAGGCTGTATAGTACCAACGGTGACAGATTTAGTGATTTTTTTTTAAGCGCTTAGAGCATGCTGAGATAACATGAGCAGAATCACCACAGTAAAAGCACAACCCATTTTGACGTCTATGACTTTGCCGCTCAATTCTGGTCAGAATTCTGTCACATTGCATAGACTCTGGTTTCTGTTCAGAAAACACCGCCGGATGGTGGCGCTCCCGCAAACGCCGATCAATCTGAATGGCCAAAGCCATTGAGTCACTCAGACTTGCAGGCGTGGGGAACCCCACCATAACATTCTTAATGGCTTCAGAAAGACCTTCTCTGAAATTTGCAGCCAGGGCACACTCATTCCATTGAGTAAGCATCGACCATTTCCTAAATTTTTGACAATACACCTCTGCTTCATCCTGACCCTGAGAGAGGGCCAGCAAAGCCTTTTCTGCCTGGTTCTCAAGATTAGGTTCCTCATAAAGCAGTCCAAGCGCCAGAAAAAACGCATCCACATTCAGCAATGCAGTATCTCCTGGCGCCAGGGAGAAAGCCCAATCTTTAGGGTCGCCACGTAACAAGGATATAACAATTTTAACTTGCTGAGCGGAATCACCAGAGGAACGGGGTCTCAAAGAAAGAAATAATTTACAATTATTCTTAAAATTCAGAAACCTAGATCTATCTCCAGAAAATAACTCAGGAATAGGTATTTTTGGCTCTGACATAGGACTGTGAACAACAAAATCCTGAATGCTTTGTACCCTTGCAGCAAGATGATCCATACTAGAAGTCAGACTCTGAATATCCATGTCTGCAGCTGAACTCAAAGCCACCCAGAGATTAAGGGGAGGAGAGAAGCTGGACAGACTGCAGCAAAGGAAAAAAAAAAAATTGCACTCAGGACTTCTCTTATCCCACTTCTGCGATGCATTAAACACTTTTAGGCCTGCTGTACTGTTATGATCCTTAGTGGCTGAGGATCACAGAACTGACTAGCTAAGAAACTGAACATAGGACGAGCTCTAGGGAGGTGGTAACTGGACTGACCGCAATCCTGATCCTAACCGCAAACACTAAAGGTAGCCGGTGAACGTGCCTGAATTCCTAGACGTCTCGACGCAGCCTGAGAAACTAGCTACCCCTAGAACTACCAGCAAGCGAGGAAATCACATACTAGCAAGCTGGACAAAGACTAAAAATAAACCAAGAAACAAATGAACACTGATGAGCAAAAAATGAACAAACAGAAACTTAGCTTCTCTTGGAGAGACTGATAATGAAGGTAGTCAGGAGAGATCAAAATAGCACTGAATACATCGACAGCAGGCCACAACTGAAAGTCCAGGTGAGCTAAATAGGAAACCAACTAGCAGATAACGAGACAGCTGATCCCAGCCACAGACCCGTAGAATGACAAAAAGAGCCACCAGAGGGAGCCCAAAGACAGCACTCACACAGCACCACCTGTGACCACAAGAGGGAGCCCAAATACAGAGTTCACAACACAGGGGAGCTCTTCCGGCGTCCCGGAGGAAGACCAGTTAGGAGCACAATTATTATCAGTCTGGAGGAGAGTTAAGCAGCGCCTGTTGAATGTGGGTGCTAGGTACAAGCGTGTGGCTGACAGTAGGCGTGTGCCAGGTCCGGACCTGAGTGTGGATGACTGGGTGTGGTTATCCACAAAAAACATAAGACTCAAAATACCATCCCTTAAATTGGGTCCACGGTTTATTGGTTCATTTAGGGTCGCCGCTGTCATTAACCCAGTAGCGTACCGGTTGGAGCTTCCTACGGTGTATAAAATACACAACGTGTTCCACATATCGTTGTTAAAGAAGGTGGTGGGTCTTGTGGACGCGACACCAATGCCTTCTCCAGTCTTGGTGGATGGTAATTTGGATGGTAATTTGGAATTTGAAGTCTCCAAGGTGGTTGACTCTCGTGTAGTGCGTCGCACTTTACAGTACTTGGTACACTGGCTTGGTTATGGGCCTGAGGAGAGGTCCTGGGTTCCAGCCTCGGACGTTCATGCAGATTGGCTGGTCAGGTTGTTTCACCGCCGCCATCCGGACAAGCCGGGTCCTGTAAGCCGTGAGGGCCCTGGGGTCCCTCGTAGAAGGCGGGGTACTGTCATGTCGGAAGCTGTTCAGACCAGGTCGTCCGACAGACAGCGGTAATTCCGCTTTTGTCCACTATGCGCTCATTGGCGTCGGCTAGATTTTATCTAGCTGGTCCGGGGTTAATTTACCTGGTGCTCGGATTGGAAGCTGGGCCACGCCCACTGCCTTTAAATAGTTCTCCTGAACATTGGGCGTCGCCGATTATAGCTTCTGTCTTGTGCTTGGTTATCTCGGTCTGGTGTGGTGGTCTAGGAAAAGGAGTATCGTATCTGGTGGTGTATATTTCCCTTTGTCATATTTTCCTCCCTCCTATATTTGTATTTGTTTTGCCCTGTGCATTTATTGTGTATTCCTGAGTGACTGCGGCGTGGTGTATATTTTCCGTTATCCTTGTCAGTGCTAACTGTGGGTGCTGGTTAGAGGTCTCTTCACTGGGTGGCGTGTGGAGGTTTCAGCCTAGGGTTGAAACAGGAGACAGGGAGAGGGTGGAGGCCCAGACATGCACACCTTCAGTGTAAACTCTGGGTAGAGGCTCAGTCAGGGTTTCCCAGAGTTGAGGGAAATCCAGGGGCCTGGGTTATTAGCTCTTGCCTACCTAGGCTTCCCGTGACATCAGCTCCCCTGACTCGATACTTTGTAGGACCACCTTTCCCTGCAATTACTGCTGGAAGTCTTTTGGGGTCTCTCCCCAGCATTGCACATCTAGAGGCTGAGATTTTTGTCCGTTCTAATTTGCAAACTAGCCTCAGCTCAGTGAGATTGGATGGAGGCGTCTGTGAACAGCAATTTCCAAGTTTTGCCACAGGTTATCTATGGGATTTAGGTCTGGACTGTGATTGGGTCATTCACACACACATGAATATGCTTTGATCTAAACCATTCCATTGTAGCCCTGGCAGTATGTATAGGGTTGTGGTCCTGCTGGAAGGTGAACCTATGCCCTAGTCTCAAGTCTTTAACAGCCTCTAACTGGGTTTGCTCCAGGATGGCACTTTATTCGGCTTCAGCCATCCTCCCATCAACTCTGACCAGTATCCCTGTCCCTGCTGAAGAAAAGCATTCCCACAGCATGATGCTGTCACCATCGTGTTTAACAGTGGGCATTGTATTTTCAAGATGATGTGCAGTGTTAGTTTTCTGCCACACAAATTATTTTGTATTTAGCCCAAAATGTTCTAGTTTGTACTCCAGGGCACCTTCTTCCACATGCTAGCTGTGTCCCCTACATGGTTTTTTGCAATTTCCAAAAGGAACTTCTTATGGCTTGCTTTCAAAAATGGCTTTCTTCTTGCCAATCTTCCATAAGGACCCGATTTATGGAGTATACAACTAATCATTGTCCTGTGGACAGATTCTGCCATCTGAGCTGTGGATCTCTACAGCTCCTCTAGTGTTACCATGGGCCGCTTGGCTGCTTCTCTGATTAGTACTCACCTTGCTTGGGATGTCAGTTTATGTGAGTGGCCACGTGTTCATAGATTTGCAGTTGTGCCATACTCCTTCCATTATTGGATGAGGGATTAACCAGTGCTCCGTGAGGTGTTCAGAGCTGGGCTATTTGTTTCATAACTTAACCCAGTTTTACTCTTTTTCACTACTTTATCCCTGACCTGTCTGGTGTGTTCCTTGGTTTTCATGATGCCATTTGATCTGCAATGCTCGCAAACAAACCTCTGAGGCTTTCACAGGACAACTGTAGTTATACTGAGAATAAATTACACACAGGCGGACTCAATTTACTAATTATGTGACTTCTGGAGGCAATTGGGCACACAGTATTTTATTTAGGCCTATTAGACTACAAGAGGATGAATACAAATGCACATCACAATTTTCAGATTTATATTTTAAAATAATTATAAAACCCTGTATCATTTACTTTACACTCCACAAATAGTTGCTACTTTGTGTTGGTATATCACATAAGATCCCAATAAAACACATTTAAGTTTGTGGCTGTAACGTGAAAACATTTGGAAAAGTTCATGGTGTATAAATACTTTTTCAAGGGACTGTACTTTTATGGGACTTGCCAATGAAGAAAAGTTGACAAACTTTGTGATCTTATGTTCACACGTTGCGTTTTTGCTGCATTTCGTTATGCAAATTTTAAGCTGCGTTTTACAGTGCCAGTAAAGTGTGAGATTACAGAACTCTCATGCACTCACTGTTTTTTTCTGACTAATTTGGAAAATTGCTGCATTTTTGTAAACTGCAACACGTTACTTCTTTCAGTGTTTTTTCAGAATATTTGCAGCGTTTTTGCACCCATAGAAAACAATGGGTAAGTGCAAAAGCTCAGCAAAAAAATGCAGGTATCAGTTTCTGCTAAATTTTTGGCGCAAAAACCTAAGGACGTTGAATCTTACTTTTTTGGGGTGAGCACTAAACTCTATCAATCTGCACAAAAGACAACAAAAATGCAGCAAAAATTCAGCAAAACCTGCTTTTTGTGAGCAGTTTCTTTACTGCCAAGAGAGCAGGCAAAAAACGCAACATGTGAACATAGCCTTAGACTGTATTATGAGACTGCTTTTTATATCAAGACATCACTATAAATATTTTACAATAGTGTAAACATGAAAATTTTCAAAAACGACAATATTGCCAATAATATAATTTTTTAACCACATCAATGATAGACATGACGATTGGAATTTGTTCATTTGCTTAATAAGACCTCAATTTCAGGTCATTGTTCAAAGCCTGTAAGAAATCTAAAATAATCCTGCAGTTATTGGAATGACCACTAGGTGGTAGCGCATATTCAGAATATTACAAATTTCTGACATTCTTCCTTCTTCAACTCCTTTCTGACATGTGATGTGCATCAGAGAAAAAAAGGACTTGAACTACTTAGCGCCACCTGTTGGAAGTAGCGATCCTACAAGTCACAACCCTTTAACCCCTTAACCCCCAAGGGTGGTTTGCATGTTAAAGGCGTCTGAAGCAGGGGGGGAAACGCCTGCCTCCTTGACTGAAGACAAGGTATTTAGGACAAATTATAAAACTGATTATTTCGGCAGTTACAGCACCCAGAACTAAAAGAGCCACCTTGTCAGAATGCAGCATTACTGCTGCACAAGGTGGCTCTTTTAGTTAAAAACGCCTGGGGGGTGACAGGTTCCCTTTAATGACCGGGCCAATTTTTACAATTCTGACCACTGTCCCTTTATGAGGTTATAACTCTGGAACGCTTGCATGGATCCCGGTGATTCTGACACTGTTTTCTCGTGACATATTGTACTTCATGTTAGTGCTAAAATTTCCTTGACATTACTTGTGTTTATTTGTGAAAAAAGCGGAAATTTGGCGAACATTTTGAAAATTTCGCAATTTTTCAACTTTGAATTTTCATGCCCTTAAATCACAGAGATATGTCACACAAAATACTTAATAAGTAGCATTTCCCACATGTCTACTTTACATCAGCACAATTTTGGAACGAACATTTTTTTTTGTTATTGAGTTATAAGGGTTAAAAGTTGACCAGCAACTTCTCATTTTTACAACACCATTTTTTTTTTTAGGGACCACCTCACATTTGAAGTCACTTTGAGGGGTCTATATGATAGAAAATACCCAAGTGTGACACCATTCTAAAAACTTCCCCCTCAAGGTGCTCAAAATCACATTCAAGAAGTTTATTAACTCTTCAAGTGTTTCACAGGAAGTTTTGGAATGTTTTAAAAAAAGTGAACATTTAACATTTTTTCACAAAAAATTTTCCTCAAATCCAATTTGTTTTATTTTCCCAAGGGTAATAGGAGAAATTGGACCCCAAAAGTTGTTGTACAATTTGTCCTGAGTATGTAGATACACCATATGTGGGGGGGAACCACTGTTTGGGCGCATGGCAGAGCTCGGAAGGGAAGGAGCGCCATTTGACTTTCCAATGCAAAATTGGCTGGAATTGAGATAGGACGCCATGTCGCGTTTGGAGAGCCCCTGATGAGCCTAAACAGTGAAAACCCCCCACAAGTGACACCATTTTGGAAAGTAGACCTCCTAAGGAACTTATCTAGATGTGTGGTAAGCACTTTGAACCCCCAAGTGTTTCACTACAGTTTATAATGCAGAGCCGTGAAAATAAAAAAAAAATTTTTCCACAAAAATTATTTTTTAGCCCCCAGTTTTGTATTTTCCCAAGGGTAACAGGAGAAATTGGACCCCAAAAATTGTTGTCCAATTTGTCCTGAGTACGCTGATACCCCATATGTGGGGGGAACCACCATTTGGGCACAGCTCGGAAGGGAAGGAGCGCCATTTGGAATGCCGACTTAGATGGAATGGTCTGCGGGCGTCACATTGCATTTGCAGAGCCCCTGATGTACCTAAACAGTAGAAACCCCCCCCACAAGTGACCCCATATTGAAAACTAGACCACCCCAAGGAACTTATATAGATGTGTTGTGAGAACTTTGAACCCCCAAGTGTTTCACTACAGTTTATAACGCTGATACCCCATATGTTGGGGTAAACCCCTGTTTGGGCGTACGAGAGAGCTCGGAAGGGAAGGAGCACTGTTTTACTTTTTCAACCCAGAATTGGCTGGAATTGAGATCGGACACCATGTCGCATTTGGAGAGCCCCTGATGTGCCTAAACAGTGGAAACCCCCCAATGCTAATCCAAACCCTAACCATAACCCTAAGCACACCCCTAACACGAACATGCCCCTAACCCTAATCCCAACCCTAACCACACCCCTAACCTTAATCCCAACTCCAATACCAACCGTAAATGTAATCCTAACCCTAACTTTAGCCCCAACCCTAACTGTAGCCCTAACCCTAACGGGAAAATAGAAATAAATACATTTTTTAAATTTTTTTATTTTTCGCTAACTAAGGAGCTGATAAAGGGGGGTTTGATTTACTATTTATAGCGGGTTTTTATGTTTGGCAGCGGTCACACACTAAAAGACGCTTTTTATTTCAAAAAATAGTTTCTGCGTTACCACATTTTGAGAGCTATAATTTTTCCATATTTTGGTCAACAGAGTCATGTGGGTCTTGTTTTTTGCGGGACGAGTTGATGTTTTTATTGGTACCATTTTCGGGCACATGACATTTTTTGATCGCTTGTTATTCCGATTTTTGTTAGGCAGAATGAACAAAAACCAGCAATTCATGAATTTTTTTGGGGGGGGGCATTTATACCGTTCCGCGTTTGGTAAAATTGATAAAGCAGTTTTATTCTTCAGGTCAGTGCGATTACAGTGATACCTCATTTATATATTTTTATGTTTTGGTGCTTTTAGTCAATAAAAACTACTTTATAGAAAAAATAATTATTTTTGCATCGCTTTATTCTGAGGACTATAAATTTTTTATTTTTTCGCTGATGACGCTGTATGGCAGCTTGATTTTTGCAGGACAGGATGACGTTTTCAGTGGTACCATGTTTATTTATATCCATCTTTTTGATTGCGTGTTATTCCACGTTTTGTTTGGCGGTATGATGATAAAGCATTGTTTTTTTGCCTGGTTTTTAATATTTTTTTTTACGGATCGGGTCGTTACGGACGCGGCGATATTAAATATGTGTACTTTTATTGTTTTTTTATTTACATAAAGAAATGTATTTATTGGAATAATACATATTTTTTTTCTTTATTTAGGTTTTTTTTTTTTACACATGGTAATATTTTTTTTTAAACTTTATAACATTGCCCCAGGGGGGACATGACTATATAATGTCAGATCGCTGATCTGACACTTTGTAAAGCACTATGTCAGATCTGCGATCTGACAGGCAGTGCAGGAGGCTTGCTGGCGCCTGCTCTCAGCAGGCCCTTGCAAGCCACCTCCCTGCAGGACGTGGAAGGCCCCCATGGCCATCTTGGATCCGGGGCCTGCAGGAAGGAGGACGGAGGAGACGCTCGGAACAATGCGATCACATTGCGTTGTTCCGAGGGTCTCAGGGAAGCACGCAGGGAGCCCCCTCCCTGCGTGATGCTTTCCTATGCAGCCGGAACGCTGCAATCATGTTCGCAGTGTTCTGGGGGTTAATGTGCTGGGAGCGGTCTGTGACCACTCCTGGGACATAGTGCCGTATGTCAGCTGTAATAATCAGCTGACACCCGGCCACGATCGGCTTCGCTCCCCCCGTGAGCACGGCTGATCGGTGATGACGTACTATCCCATCCCTGGGAATTTAGTCCCAGGTCACCTCGACGGGATAGTACGTCAGATGGCAGAAAGGGGTTAATGAGTCTTGCAATATGACTTAGGATAAATAGCCAAATCAATATCTCAATTCGCACACACAGTGTTTCGGGCTGTTGGCCCTCATCAGTTCGAAGCATGAGAACAGATTTGGCTAGGTGAGAGGCTCTGAACTGAGGTCTAAGGGGTAAGGTTTCTCCTTGTGGAGAGTGACATACTAGCTCTGACTTGTCAAGGTAAGGAGGCTTATTCGTCATGCAATGCTCCTCTGGGAAAATTAATATGCAAATTGCCTCTTCAGAGAAAAAGAGGACTTGAACTCTATAGTGCCACCTCTTGGAAGTTGCGATCCTACAAGTCACTATCAACCCAATAACGAGTCGTGCAATATGACTTAGGATAAATAGCCAAATCAGTATCTCAATTCGCAGACACGGTGTTTTGGGCTTTTGGCCCTCGTCAGTGCGAAGCATGAGAACTGATTTGGCTAGGTGAGAGGCTCTGGACTGAGGTATAATGTGATGTACATGTTCAATATATCAGGTGTGCTTGTATGGAATGAGCCCCGTGGCTGTGGTGCACAGCTGGAATCTGCCTCTAACTGCAGATCAGAGCCGCCCTCTATCTCAGAGGTTTAACTAATTATTATTATTTATATAGCACCATTAATTCCATAGTGCTGTACATGAGATGGGGTTACATCAAAATACAAATATCACTTACAGTAAACAAAACTAACAATGACAGACTGGTACAGAGGGGAGAGGACCATGCCCTTGCGGACTTACATTCTACAGGATTATGGGGAAGGAGACAGTAGGTCGAGGGTTGCAGTAGCTCCGATGGTTTTGAGGTGGCCGTGCGGTCATTACAGGTTGTAAACTTTGAAGAGGTGGGTTTTCAGGTTTCTTTTGAAGGATCCAAATGTGGATAACCTGACGTGTTGGGGCACAGGATTCCAGAGGATGGGGGATATTCGGGAGAAGTCTTGGAGGCGATTGGGTGAGGAGCGAATAAGCATAGAGGAGAGAAGGAGGTCTTGGGAGGACCGGAGATTATGTGAGGGAAGATATTGAGAGATTAGTTTGGAAATATACGGAGGAGAAAGGTTATGGATGGCTTTGTAGATCAGTGTTACTAGTTTAAACTGGATACGCTGGGAAATTGGGAGCCAGTGAAGGGATTTGCAAAGAGGTGAAGCAGGAGTGTAGCGAGGAGAGAGATTAATTAGTCGGGCAGCAGAGTTAAGGATGGACTGGGGGGGTGCGAGAGTGTTAGAAGGTAGGCCACAGCGGAAGATGTTGCAGTAATCGAGGTGGGAGATGATTAGGGCATGCACAAGCATTTTGGTAGAGTGTGGGTTGAGGAAAGGACGGATTCTGGAAATATTTTTGAGCTAGAGGCGACGGGAGGTGGCGAGAGCTTGTATGTGCGGTTTGAAGGACAGAGCAGAGTCAAGGGTTACTCCGAGGCAGCGGATTTTGGGGACAGAGGAAAGTGTGATTTCATTTATTTTGATAGATAGATCAGGTAGGGAAGATGTGCGAAATGGAGGAAAGATAATTAGTTCAGATTTACTATTTAACAGCATATAAGGGGTTTGATACTGGGGGATTGTTATGGTGCTGATGTGTTGCCATGGCAGCAGGGAAGCTACTGAAGGCCTCCATTCTGGTACTCCTTATCACTGAATGGAACACATTTGAGACTGCTACATGCAGGCCGGATGTTTATTATGTTACAAAGCTGACACTCGACTGTAACTGATGCAAATAGAGGAGCTATCTCTGATCACATCCTCTCAAATGCCACTGTCAAGCCTGACCGGCATTTCAAAATCTCAAAGATTGTGGGTGTCACTTTTGATGGTCATAGTCAACATGCGCAAAGTGATCATGGGGTGCATATTGGTTGCAGTGGCCTTCTGAAAGTCCCCATGCCTGTCATGTAAGATCTTTGAAGAGTGATCTTAGATGGTCATTTTTACAGTACAATGGACTCTGTCAACGCTAAATCTAAAAAACAATGGCAGAATTCCTTTTTCTTTCTCTTTACATAAGTAAATCACCACTTTCACAGTACAGTATTGTATTGCAGTGTGTTGCACAGGTGATCAAGAGATCTAGAGGTCGATCAAGGTTCAGGTCCCCTAAATAGAATAATTAAAAAGAAAAATAAACATTTTTTACGTATATTTTTTTATGTATAAGCTTAAATGAGCCCCTTTCCCAAAATGTAAATGGTAAAAATACAAAAAAATAACATATTTGGTATTGCTTCTTATGTAAATAGTAGTGATGAGGGAATATACTTGTTACTCGAGATTTCCCGAGCACGCTCGGGTGACCTCCGAGTATTTTTTAGTGCTCGGAGATTTAGTTTTCATCACCTCAGCTGAATGATTTACATCTCTTAGCCAGCATAAGTACGTGTGGGGGTTCCTTAGCAACCAGGCAACCCCCGGAATGTACTTATGCTGGCTAACAGATGTAAATCATTCAGCTGCGGCAATAAAAACTAAATCTCCGATCACTAAAAAATACTCGGAGGTCACCATAGCGTGCTCGGGAAATCTCGAGTAACGAGTATATTCGCTCATCACTAGTAAATAGTCCAAACTAATGTAATAGAAAAATATTTACTCCAAGCAGTGAATGCTGAAACAGGTTAAATAGAAATGTCAGAATTGGTGTTTTCAATTGCCGCAATAACCTATAAAAAGTAGATTTATTTACCCAAAAAATGGTTTCAATTAAAACATCATTCCAACCCTTCTACAGGACCATCAATGGAAAAATGAAAAAAGTTATGGTTCTCAGAAAATGTCGACACAAGCCAATTTTTTTTCATACAAACGTAAAAAAAGAGTTTCAACACTTTAATTCAAGCTATTTTTTTTTTTTTTTTTAACTGCAAGTTTTGTATCATACTGACCTGGAGCATCATGTTACTAGGTCATTTTTACAGCACAATGGACTGTGGTTTTTTTCCTTCACTTTCTCTGCCTTTTGGTATGAGAAGTGTCTCAAACACAGTGTTACAGGAGGCTTTTCTGCAGAGTCTATTTCCCCTCCTGGAACAGGATGTCATTGGTGGCAGGGCCGGTTTTAGACAAAGTGGTGCCCTAGGCAAAATTCAAAGTGGGGCCCCAAATTCTGAAACATTGCACTAACAACCACACTACAGTCAATTCAGGGCATTGAAGTGAGTTTTTAACTAGTAGCAACATCTTTAACCCCCAAGAAGCCACTAAATAACAAAGACAAAATTTCTGTCCAAGGAGTAAAACATGGTGCGGGCCCGCACAGCGATAGAGTAATTGAACCTGCGTCTCAGAGGCAGGTTCAGTTACTGCACAGGCAGAAACCTGCCACTGGGGCCGGGAGCAGAAGAGATGGGGCCCAATGTGGTGTCATTAGGATAATCATCGCAATTATCTTGCATGAGAGAATATACACTAGTGTGAGCGACCCCTATAAGGATATATGCACACGTTGTGGATTTGGCTGCGGATCTGCAGTGGACTTGGCCCTGCGGATTCGCAGCAGTTTTCCATGTGGTGTACAGTACTATGTAAACCTATGGAAAACCAAATCCGCTGTGCCCATGCTGTGGAAAATTCCACACGGAAACACTGCGGTTTATTTTCCGCTGCATGTCAATCCTTTGTGCGGATTCTGGAGCGTTTTACACGTATTCCATAATAGGAATACAAAGGTGTAAAAACGCAGGTGGAATCCGAACAAAATCTGCATAAAATCCGCAGATAATCCGCGGTGAATCTGCTGATAAAACGCAGGGGTTTTACCTGCTGATTCTTCAGAATCCACGCGGAAAAATCCGCAATGGAATCCGCAAAGTGTGCACATATAGCCTCACAGAACAAAGTGGTCCCGTGGCTAGCGATCAGTGACATCATCACACCTGGTGCCAGCGCACACTGCAGAGCGGCCTGTGCAGGATGCTGACAAGTGACAGTAGGTATCATTCATTTTTTTATATCACTTTTTTTTTCATTTCTTTTTTACGTTAATTACATTGTAGTTTTGGTTGCGTTGCTGACTGCGCAGACTGCAGTGTGTGACTGGTGTGGTAGTGCAGACAGTTGAAAAAAACTCACCAGTAAGCAGTGAAGTGTCTTCTATATGATATGGGAACACTTGTCTTCTGGGTGGCAGCACAGCTCCTGCATTTTTGTGTCCCTGACAGGGGCTGCTGAATGCTGTGCAGCGTCAGGACAACGTCAGTGGTCAGGTGACCGTGTCACATAGGAAGGTCCTGCCGCTGAACAGCAGCTGCAGTGCCAGCCCAGGACACAGTATAAAGTATAACCTGAAGCCTGCTGCACAGTGAGGATGGACGGCCACAGCGGAAGAACAGGAGAACATGCAGAGCGCAGGTCAGGTCAGTATAACACGCCTGACTGCTTCTGCCTCAGGGATTGCAGCCGCTGAGCCGACATAGATAACACAGACAAGGCAGTGCAGCGCCGCCGCCCGCCAGGAAACACTCACAATTGCAGAACAGATAAGAGACAGATGCACTTATGTCTGCCTCTTCTGCAAAGCAAAGCACTGACTGGTGCTATTTTAATTGTAAGCAAGCTCCATTGTGGTCATGGAACCAGCAGGGGGCCCACGGAGGAGCGGGGGCCCCAGGCAGCTGCCTGGTCTGCCTGTGCTTAACGCCGGCCCTGATTGGTGGGCGGTCCTACTTGATACTTGAAAATGGGATTTGTGTTTTTGATGTCTCTATTGTGTATTTTTTCCACAATACTTGATGGAGAGTTCAACCAGCTTTTATCAAAGAACAAAGGGCCTGGAAGAGACAATATTCCAATAGAGCTAATAAAGTCTCCTAAAGCAGCAGTTATTGTCATCATACTCCTGTATCAACAGATATGGACAACTGGTAAGTGTACCAAGGACTGGACAAGATCGGTGTTTTTTTGCTATTCCAAAGAAGGGAGGTGCTACCGACTGTGGAAACTATCGGACTATTGCGCTCATACCTCATGCCAGTAAAATACTACATGAGATCCTACAAAGACTGCTACAGTCTTACATTCACAAAAAGCTGCCAAAGGAATAAGCAGGATTCAGAAAAAGGAGAGGAACAAGAGATGTGATTGCTAACATTGGATGAATAATGAAAAAGGCCAAAGAACACAACAAGGAAATTATTTTGCTTCATCGGCTACAGAAAAGCCTTTAACTGTGCTGATCACAGAAACTTTAAAATACCATAAAGAATATGGGTTTGCGAACCATCTGATCAGCTTCATTAGGAACCTTTACAACCTTACAGAAGTAACAGTCTGAACGGAACACAGCGATACAGCATGGTTCAAAGTAGAACGGCGAGGCATGAGAAAAGCTGCATCCTGTGACCATTCTTTTTTATTTATATATAGAAGCTATTTTCAGGATGGCTGGACTTAAGAAGAAGGAATCAAAATTGCTGGGCGAATCATCAACATTATTAAATACACAGACGATATGACATTGATAGCAACAAGCGTAGATGCAATGAAGGACTTATGCAGTGTCAAGATGGAAAGCTTGAACATGAGACTGCTAATCAACACAAACAAGACAAAGATATTGACTACTGCCAGGTATGACCGGAACACATTTGAGATGGATGACGACGAACTGGAACTTGTAAAGGACTTCAACCTACTCGGATCAATGGTAACTCAAGATGCAGTGATGACAACTGAGGTCAATAGGAAAATAGCTATGGGAAATCATCAATGAAGTCACTGGTCTTCAAATCGAGAAATATTTAATTGGCAATGAAGACACGGCTCATACATAGTTTGGTCTTTTCTGTGACAAACATGTCACTAGAAGTAAGGTTCACCAAGCTACGACTTGCCTACTTTGGACACCTCATATGAAGAGAGTAATGATTGGAGAAGTATATCATGTTCATGAAATACTATTAAGATAATGGCAGAGAAGACCCTGGTGGACCTATCTAGGCATGCACAAGATTGATCTTCCTACAGATCGTTCTTCCGTCAAGTTGCCATGGCTTTAGATCGAGCGAAAGGCTTTTAAAGATTATAAATACTTTTATATTCAAATTTTACTTCTGATGAAAGACAAAATCATAGTGTTTTATCTTTATATTTTGATGTGTGAGCATTGTAACCTCACCCTCATTGTGTTCGCATCCTGTGAATAAAACATTATTGTGCTCACCACATTTGTAGACCACATGATATAAGATTCACTTTTGTTATGAGAAGAGTCATTACATTTTATATATATATATCTATATTATATTGTAGCCAAAATAGCAAAATACAAGAACACACCCTACAGTTTTTAGGTCTAAAATACCATCTCATACCATATATATTTACCACATTATAGTGTGAACCTTTTGCATGTGGACAATCACCTTTTGGAAACTACCAATATTACTGTGCATCAGTGGTATAGGTAATAGCATTAGTACAACTCCATGCTAAGGTCAATACTAGAGATGGGTTTATCGATCCTAAGCCAATTCACTTTGAGACAAATTTCCTGAAATTCACAGGTCCTGGCAAAGTCAAACAGTTTGTGATTCAATTTACTAGAATCGCAAAAAAAAAATGGCTAACCTGTCAGGGGGAGCTATCATAGTAACATAGTTATTAAGGTTGAAGGAAGACTTTAAGTCCATCTAGTTCAACCCACAGCCTAACCTAACATGCCCTAACATGTTGATCCAGAGGAAGGCAAAAAAAAACCATGTGGCAAACAGTAAGCTCCAAATTGGGGGAAAAAATTCCTTCCCGACTCCACATACGGCAATCACACTAGTTCCCTGGATCAACGCCTTATCAAGGAATCATCTAATATATATAACCTGTAACATTATACTTTTCCAGAAAGTTATCCAGTCCCCTCTTAAATTTAAGTAATGAATGACTCATTACAACATCATACGGCAGAGAGTTCCATAGTGTCACTGCTCTTACAGTAAAGAATCCGCATCTGTTATTATGCTTAAACCTTCTTTCCTCCAGACCTAGAGGATGCCCCCTTGTCCCTGTCTCAGGTCTATGATTAAAAAGATCACCAGAAAGGTCTTTGTACTGTCCCTTCATATATTTATACATTAACATAAGATCACCCCTTAGCCTTCGTTTTTCCAAACTAAATAGCCCCAAGTGTAATAACCTATCTTGGTATTGCAGACCCCCCAGTCCTCTAATAACCTTGGTCGCTCTTCTCTGCACCCGCTCCAGTTCAGCTATGTCTTTCTTATACACCGGAGACCAGAACTGTACACAGTATTCTAAGTGTGGTCGAACTAGTGACTTGTATAGAGGTAAAATTATGTTCTCCTCATGAGCATCTATGCCTCTTTTAATGCATCCCATTATTTTATTTGCCTTTGTAGCAGCTGCCTGACACTGAAACAATAAAAGATGAGGCCATGGAAAGCAGCATCCAGTTTAGGATAAGGGATAGGAAGTCAAAGCACACATATCATCATTACAGATGATGGATATAAAAGTCTAAATCTGATTGCGGTGTAATGCTGCAGCACTAAAAACATTGAAAACGGTAGACTAAGAGCTGATTCAGACTTCAGTGATTTGTTATCAGGGTTTAAATGCTAAAACCAGGAGTGGAACATATAGAGAAAAACTATAATTGAAAGATTGACACCTCTTCTGTGTTTTGGAGACACTCCTGGTTTTGGCATACGAGTACTGATGAAAAATCAGTGAAGTCTGAACGAGCTCTTAGTCTGTGACAAATAATCCAAAGATTCTAGTGATAAGGAGATGTGCACTTGCAGAGTCATTGTGATTGTATTGATTTATCTGTAGAGATGAGCGAACTTGTTCGGAAAACGTTCGCCAATCTCAAATTCGGCACGAACGTAGCACATTCGGATTTGTGTTCGGACAACCGAGCATTTTTGCATAAAATGTGCAACATTCGGCCACAGTTCATTACATGATCACTTTTCCACTAATACTTTTGTTAGGACTTTGGCTAGGATAGTGGTGCTGTATTATGAGCGGGGTGGACATTTTTAATGAGGGGAGGGATTGAGGTGTGTTTAGACAAGCAGCGGACTGATTTTTTTTCTTAACTTAATGTGTGGAGATTCCGGCAGCCAAGTTAGGTAGGCGGTTGATTGTCAGTCAGCTAGTTCAGATACATAGGATCCTGTGTGGCTGTGAAATGGACCTTCCAGCCAAACAATCATTTTTAGTAATTGTGTGGTCCAGAGACATCAGGGCACATTTCAGCATATAACTCTTTTGTGCTGCTAATATTGTGCTTCAGCCAAGACTGCATATTTGAGAATCTAAATTGTTTGTTTTAATATCATGATTCAGAAAGAAGGCCACATTTCTGCAGAAAAATATTTTGTGCAGGTAATGTTTTTGGCCAGCTAGGAGTACACGTTTGAAAATACAAATTATTTGTGCTAATTGCATGTTCCTGAAATCAGGCCACATTTCTGCAGGAAAATATTTTGTGCTGGTAATATTTTTGGCCAGCCAGGAATACACATTTGAAAATACAAATTGCTAGTGCTAATAGCATGTTCCTGGAACCAGGCCACATTTCTGCAGAAAAATATTTTGCTCTGGCAATATTTTTGGCCAGCCAGTAGTACACATACAGTATTTGTATCCTTTGTGCTAAGTGTGTGATCCAGTCAGCAGACCACATTTCAGCATGGAACAGGGCCCGGGATAGGGTTTGGACCAGAATTTCTAGCTCAAAGATTGATCAGTAATAGGTGGATGAGTGACAGGTGTAGGCCTGGTGGTCTGCGAACCCTGCCAAATTCAGGCAACACATATGAAGGAGACTCAACTTGGAGCCGAAACAGTTCCAAAAATTAGGGGCAGACACCACTAAAGTGGCATCAATTTATTTTGCTCATGCATACAGCGCAGTTAATTATTTACAGACATTCTCAATTTTCCCACAGTAGAAATAGTATAATGGGTCTCTGACACCCCTTCCACTCAGGGCTGGCTCCATGTTTTTATGGGTGAAAGAGTCTCAGTGGGCCCCTTTAACACACACCTTAATTCAAAATGCACAGATAAGAAATATAGGTATAGTACAATGCCAACAATTTCACTTACTTCTTACATTACATGAGTGATATCTATTGTAATTTCTTCAAAAGCTCAGAAACTAGTGAATCCTCGCAGCACACAGTGTGTGATCTGAGGAGAGTCAAAAGTTTTTCATTTTAGATCGAACAGTATAGTCCTCAGTACAGTATTATGGGCACCACATAGTCCTCCATATTATGGGCACCACATATTTCTCCATACAGTATAATAGGCCCCATATAATGATCCATACAATAATGGGCCTCATATAATACTCATATATTGCTC
The DNA here is from genome assembly GCF_051348905.1 of Ranitomeya variabilis. Taxonomy (NCBI): domain Eukaryota; kingdom Metazoa; phylum Chordata; class Amphibia; order Anura; family Dendrobatidae; genus Ranitomeya; species Ranitomeya variabilis. The sequence continues at coordinate 300,007,622 of NC_135236.1, read as the reverse complement.
CATACAGAATAATGGACCTCATATATTGCTCCATACAGAATAATGGGAATGGAGCGCTATTTGCCTCCTGGAGCGCAGATTTTCCTAGAAGAGTTTGCGGACTCCATATACAGAGCCCCTAATTGCTAGAAGAGCAGAATCCCCTCTCAAGTGACCCCATTTTTGAAATTATACCCCTTTGGGAATTTATCTACAGGTGTAGTGCTGATTGTGACTCCATGGGTATTTTCCAGAAACAAGCAGCAATGAATGTTGCCAAGTGAAAATTGCAAACTGCCGCTGTAATGACCAGAACGCTGTAGTGACCAGTATGTTGCAGTCACCAGTATGTTATGCCCAGCCTTTGCTTCTGGAGGCATGCACCTGTAAGTTAAGCAGGCTCTCATCGCTTCAGAAATGCCAAACATGGATGCTATATGTGGTTTAGGTACACTGTGGGGCTTAGGCTACTTTCACATTAGCGTCGGGCACTGCACGTCGCAATGCGTCGTTGTGGAGAAAAAACGCATCCTGCAAAGTTGCCTGCAGCATACGTTTCTTCTCCATAGACTTTTAATAGCGACGCATTGCGACGGACGTGTCGTGTTTTGGCAGACCACCGCCACAAAAAAAGGTACATGTAACGTTTTTTTGTGCGTCGAGACAGCCATTTTCGACCGCGCATGCGCAGCTGAAACTCCGCCCCCTCCTCCCCGGACCTTGCAATGGGGCAGCGGAAGCATCCTAAGACTGCTTCCGCTGCCCACGTAGGGCATTTTTTCCACAGTATGCGTCGGTACGTCGGGCTGACGCAGCGCGACGGCCCCGTACCAACACTAGTCTGAAAGCAGCCTTAGAAGGGTGGTGCGCATTTGGATTTGGGAGCACAGAATTTGCTGAATTTCTTTTGGTGGGTAAGGAACCATTTCGCTTTTCCAGAGCCTTTCTACTACCAGTAACATGGAAGCCCCTATATTTCCGTTAGCAGATAACAGATGTGAGTGAGAACTTGCTTTTATTGTGGATTGAGTTGAAGCTTTTATTGGGAATATTTTACATAATGTTTGGGATCACATTTATCTGGTGCTCTATGCTGAGCACTTACTTTGGAGTTTTCATCTAGATCTCTGAGTGACATGATTCAGATGAAACAGCAGAGTTACTCTGGACTTCGCCTGGCCTCTGTTCAGTGGTGTCCTTTTCAGAAGTGCACAAAACTGGCCGATGGCCCTTTTTTGCAATCCTAAAAGGCAGACACCGCCGGATCACAGGTCCTATGGCATCCACAGTGCCTCCATCTGCCTCATTATAGGGAATCTTTCACCAGAGGTTCTGTCTGAATCACGTATTTCAGAGATTTACACGGAAACCCCGGTGTAAGGGCTCAAAGCAGAGCGCAAGATAAATGTGTGCCAAGCCTTACTGCGATCTTTAGGAGGCAGAATAAAAAAATGAAAAGTAGGTGAAGAATTGGTTTTATTTATTTTTTACGCCATTCCTAGTGCGATATAAATGATTAGGCGATATTACTCTTCGGGTCGGTCGATTACAGCAATACCAGATTTATATCGAGTTTTTATGTTTGGCTCCTATCACACACTAAAAGACGCTTTTTATTGCAAAAAATAGTTTTTGCATTACCACATTTTGAGAACTACAGTATAATTTTTCCATATTTTGGCCCACAGAGTCATGTGATAGCTTGTTTTTTGCAGGGCGAGTTGATATTTTTATCGGTACCATTTTCGGGCACATGACATTTTCTGATTGCTTTCTATTCCGATTTTTGTGAGGCAGAAACCAGCAATTCAGGAATTTTTTTTGTGGAGTGGGGTGTATGCCGTTTTGTGTGTGGTAAAATTGATAAGGCAGTTTTATTCTTGGGGTCAGTATGGGTCTGTGTGCTAGCACTCTCAGGGTGCTAACGGGGATGACACCGAGGTCACAGCAGTTCAGACCGGCTGGAAACGGAGCCTCAGTGACTGGAGGTAACCTCGATGACATCACCGCCAGTCATTAAGGCTGCACTCGCAGCAATTCAGTCACCAGTGGTTCTCAGCCTGGACGGTCGCATTTGGCACAGTCCAGGTTGAAAACTGTTTTTCCCCCAGACATGGATTATAGTGTAAGACAGAATGACTGACAGGTGAGGGATATTTTTTTATTTTTGGTCTATTACAGGAGAGCGAGGGCTTCGGAGGAATTAGGCGAGGTCATAAGTATGTTTTAATTGAGATTATTAAAGGAGTCGGTGTCATTTTTTCAAATAAACGACTTTATTCTTGGTGTCTGTGTTTTCATACAGTGTGACTATGGGGTAAGTAATGGGGACGTCTTATTGACACCTTTCCATTACTAACCTCGGGGCTTGATGTCACTGGACAATGCAAAGGTGACATCAAACCCCTCAAATATCACCCCACTTGCCACCACTACAGGGCAAGTGGGAAGAGCCAGACAAAGCACCAAAATTGGCGCATCTAATAGATATGTGCCTTTTCTGGGCAGCTGTGGGCTGCTATTTTTAGGCTGGGGGGCCGATATCCATGGCCCCTTACCAGCCTGAGAGTACCAGCCCCCAGCTGTCTGTTTTAGCAAAGCTGGTTGTCAAAAATGGGGGGAACCCCACGCCGTTTTTTTTAAATTATTTATTTAAATAATTTAAAAATACAGCATTTGGACCCCACTATTCTTGACAACTAGCCTTGCTGAAGCTGACAGTTGAGGGTTGCAGCCCCACAGCTGTGAGTTTTGCCTGGCTGGTTAACAAAATTATAGGGGAACCCTTGCCAGGTTTTTTTTCTAATTATTTATTAATATTATTTATTATTATTTATTTACAGAGCAGGAGTGGCTGATGTATACCCATCCCATCCGCCACTCCTGCTCTCGCTGTTATTAGCAGCAGCAGGTGTCGGATGATGGGAGCCATTGTCCCATCAGCTGACACCAGTGACCGGAGTTAAACTATAATACCTCCGATCACAGCTGAGCACTCACACTGTCTTTTGACAGCGTGGGAACCGCGGCTCTCTGACCGGCGGGGATGATTTCAACGCCAATCAGAATCGGTGTATGCTGCACTGTCATGTGCATGACAAATACCCAGTGTTCGGGCAGCTGAACCCGAACAGTAACACAGACTTCCTGGTGAAGTCCATGTTCGATGTCCATGCCTGAACAGTAGGTGTTCGGTACGGACACCGAACTTTACTGTTCGGGTTCGCCCATCTCTACTGATGTGTGCTTTCTAGTAGTTTTGCAAATCAATATGTCACATCAGCCTTCGCGTTGCCATTTCTAGGCCACAAAAATAATTTTTATGGCCTGGTATCTGTTTTCTAGTACTTTTGCAAATCAATATATTGCATCAGCCGTGTTGTTGCCATTTCTAGGCCCCAAAACTAATTTTTGAGGGCTGTTGTGTGCTTTTTATGAGTCGGGTGAATAAATAATTGGGATCAGCCATCTACTTGCCATTTTAGGCCAAAGACATTTGTTTTCAGGACCACTGTGTTTTTTGTAGTACTGTTCAAATAAATAAATCTACTCTTTCGCAATCTCTTTGCAAGTAGTGTTTAAAAAATGAGCTTCCAAAAATGAGCAGAGCATCAAATAAAGGACATAGCCTGTCATGAATCCCCAATGGCTAGGGATAGCACAGGACAAGCAAAGTACAAATAAATAACGGACGAGCTCTAAGGTGATGGAACCTGGGCTGACCGCTGCCCTACGCCTGACAAACGCAACTAGAGATAGCCAGGGAGCGTGCCTACGTTGGTTCTAGACGCCACGCACCAGCCTAAGAGCTAACTAGTACTGCAGAGAAAATAAAGACCTCACTTGCCTCCAGAGGAATGAACCCCAAAAGATATAGTTGCCCCCTCACATGTATTGACGGTGAAATGAGAGGAAGGCACACACATAGAGATGATATATATAGATTTAGCAAATTGAGGCCCGCTGTAAACTAGAAAGAACGATACAAAAGGGGACTGAGCGGTCAGCAAAAAACCCTAATCAAAAAACCATCCTGAGATTACAAGAACCCATGTGCCAACTCATGGCACATGGGGAGAACCTCAGTCCACTAGAGCTACCAGCTAGCATAGAGACATAATAAGCAAGCTGGACAAAAAACCAAACAACTGAAAATCAGCACTTAGCTTATCCTGAAAGATCTGGGAGCAGGTAGGCAGGAACCAAACAGAGCACATCTGAATACATTGATAGCCGGCAAGGAAATGACAGAAAGGCCAGGTAAAATAGGAAACACCCAGCCTCTGATGGACAGGTGGAAACCAAAGGCCGCAACCCACCAAAGTCACCCAGTACCAGCAGTAACCACCAGAGGGAGCCCACAAACAGAATCCACAACAGTACCCCCCCCTTGAGGAGGGGTCACCGAACCCTCACGAGAACCCCCAGGGCGATCAGGGTGAGCTCTATGGAAGGCGCGAACCAAATCAGTCGCATGAACATCGGAGGCGATCACCCAGGAATTATCCTCCTGACCATAACCCTTCCACTTAACCAAATACTGGAGTTTGCGTCTGGAAACACGAGAATCCAAGATCTTCTCAACAACATACTCCAATTCTCCCTCCACCAGCACTGGAGCAGGAGGCTCAACCGAAGGAACAACGGGCACCTCATACCTCCGCAACAACGACCGATGGAACACATTATGAATAGCAAACGATGCTGGGAGATCCAAACGAAAAGATACAGGGTTAAGAATCTCCGAGATCCTATAAGGACCGATGAACTGAGGCTTGAACTTAGGAGAAGAGACCTTCATAGGGACAAAACGAGAAGACAACCACACCAAATCCCCAACAAGAAGTCGGGGACCCACGCGGCGACGGCGATTAGCAAACTGCTGAGTCTTCTCCTGAGATAACTTCAAATTGTCCACCACCTGATTCCAAATCTGATGTAGCCTGTCCACCACCATGTCCACTCCAGGACAATCCGAAGACTCCACCTGACCAGAGGAAAAACGAGGATGAAACCCCGAATTACAAAAAAAAGGAGAGACCAACGTGGCAGAACTAGCCCGATTATTAAGAGCAAATTCGGCCAGTGGCAAAAAAGCAACCCAGTCATCTTGGTCAGCAGAAACAAAACACCTCAAATAAGTTTCCAAGGTCTGATTAGTTCGCTCCGTCTGGCCATTCGTCTGAGGATGGAATGCAGACGAGAAAGACAAATCAATGCCCATCTTGGCACAAAACGTCCGCCAAAATCTAGACACAAACTGGGATCCCCTGTCAGAAACGATATTCTCCGGAATCCCATGCAAACGAACCACGTTCTGAAAAAATAAAGGGACCAACTCAGAGGAGGAAGGCAACTTAGGCAAGGGCACCAAATGAACCATCTTAGAAAAGCGGTCACACACAACCCAGATAACGGACATTTTCTGTGAAACCGGGAGATCAGAAATAAAATCCATGGAAATGTGCGTCCAAGGCCTCTTCGGGATGGGCAAGGATAACAACAACCCACTGGCCCGAGAACAGCAAGGCTTAGCTCGAGCACACACTTCACAAGACTGCACAAAGGTACGCACATCCCTAGACAAGGAAGGCCACCAAAAAGACCTGGCCACCAAGTCTCTAGTACCAAATATTCCAGGATGACCAGCCAACACAGAAGAATGGACCTCGGAGATGACTCTACTGGTCCAATCATCCGGAACAAACAGTTTTTCTGGTGGACAACGATCCGGTTTATCCACCTGAAACTCCTGCAATGCACGTCGCAAGTCTGGGGATACGGCGGACAATATTACCCCATCCCTAAGGATACCAGTAGGCCCAGAGTCTCCAGGAGAGTCAGGCACAAAACTCCTGGAAAGAGCATCTGCCTTCACATTCTTTGAACCTGGCAGGTATGAAACCACGAAATTGAAACGAGAAAAAAACAACGACCAACGAGCCTGTCTAGGATTCAAACGCCTGGCAGACTCAAGGTAAATGAGATTCTTGTGATCAGTCAAGACCACCACACGATGTTTAGCACCCTCAAGCCAATGACGCCACTCCTCAAATGCCCACTTCATGGCCAAAAGCTCCCGATTACCCACATCATAATTGCGCTCGGCGGGCGAGAATTTTCTAGAGAAGAATGCACATGGCTTCATCACCGAGCCATCAGAACTTCTCTGTGACAAAACCGCCCCCGCTCCAATCTCGGAAGCATCAACCTCAACCTGAAAAGGAAGTGAAACATCTGGTTGACACAACACAGGAGCAGAAGAAAACCGGCGCTTAAGTTCCTGAAAGGCCCCCACAGCCGCAGGAGACCAATTAGCAACATTAGCACCCTTTTTAGTTAAATCAGTCAAAGGTTTAACAATACTGGAAAAATTAGCAATGAACCGACGATAAAAATTAGCAAACCCCAAGAACTTCTGTAGGCTCTTAACAGATGTAGGTTGTGTCCAGTCACAAATTGCCTGAACCTTAACGGGATCCATCTCAATAGTAGAAGGAGAAAAAATGTACCCCAAAAAAGAAATCTTCTGGACTCCGAAGAGACACTTTGAGCCCTTCACAAACAGAGAATTGGCCCGCAGAACCTGAAACACCTTCCTGACCTGTAGAACATGAGACTCCCAGTCATCAGAAAACACCAAAATATCATCCAAATACACAATCATAAACTTATCCAGATATTCACGGAAAATATTGTGCATAAAGGACTGAAAGACTGACGGAGCATTGGAAAGTCCAAAAGGCATTACCAAATACTCAAAATGGCCCTCAGGCGTATTAAATGCGGTTTTCCACTCATCACCTTGTTTTATCCGCACCAGATTATACGCACCGCGAAGATCTATCTTAGTGAACCACCTAGCCCCCTTAATGCGAGCAAACAAGTCAGTCAATAATGGCAATGGATACTGATATTTGACTGTAATCTTATTCAGAAGGCGATAATCTATACAAGGCCTCAGGGAACCATCTTTTTTTTGCCACGAAAAAAAAACCTGCTCCCAGAGGGGACGAAGATGGACGAATATGTCCCTTTTCCAAGGACTCCTTAATATAATTCCGCATAGCAGTATGCTCTGGCAGTGACAGATTAAATAAACGACCCTTAGGGAACTTACTGCCAGGAATCAATTCTATAGCACAGTCACAATCTCTATGAGGAGGGAGCGAATTGAGCTTAGGCTCCTCAAAAACATCCCTATAGTCAGACAAAAACTCAGGGATCTCAGAAGGAGTAGATGAAGCGATAGAAATCGGAGGTGCATCATCATGAACCCCCTGACATCCCCAGCTTAACACAGACATTGTTTTCCAGTCCAGGACAGGATTATGAGTTTGTAACCATGGCAGACCAAGCACTAGTACATCATGTAAATTATACAGTACAAGGAAGCGAATCACCTCCTGTTGAACGGGAGTCATGCGCATGGTCACTTGTGTCCAATACTGCGGTTTATTCATAGCCAATGGTGTAGAGTCAATTCCCTTCAGAGGAATAGGGACTTCCAGAGGTTCCAGACGAAAACCGCAGCGTTTAGCAAATGACCAATCCATAAGACTCAGGGCAGCACCCGAATCCACATAGGCATCAACGGAAATGGAAGACAGTGAAAAAATCAGAGTCACAGACAAAATGAACTTAGGCTGCAGAGTACCAATGGCAAAAGATTTATCAAGCTTTTTTGTGCGTTTAGAGCATGCTGATATAACATGAGCTGAATCACCACAATAAAAACACAATCCATTTTTCCGCCTATAATTTTGCCGTTCACTTCTGGACTGAATTCTATCACATTGCATAGTCTCAGGTGCCTGTTCAGAAGACACCGCCAACTGGTGCACGGGTTTGCGCTCCCGCAAACGCCGATCAATCTGAATGGCCATAGCCATAGACTCATTCAGACCTGTAGGCGTAGGGAACCCCACCATAATATCCTTAATGGCCTCAGAAAGACCATTTCTGAAGTTTGCAGCCAGGGCGCACTCATTCCACTGAGTAAGCACCGACCATTTCCGAAATTTTTGACAATATATTTCCGCTTCATCATGCCCCTGAGAGAGGGCTAATAAAGCCTTTTCAGCCTGAATCTCCAGGTTGGGTTCCTCATAGAGCAATCCCAATGCCAGAAAAAACGCATCCACACTGAGCAATGCAGGATCCCCTGGTGCCAATGCAAATGCCCAATTCTGAGGGTCGCCCCGCAGGAAAGATATTACAATCCTGACCTGTTGAGCAGGGTCTCCAGAGGAGCGAGATTTTAAAGAAAGAAACAATTTACAATTGTTCCTGAAATTCAGGAAGGTAGATCTATCTCCAGAGAAGAACTCTGGAATAGGAATTCTAGGTTCAGACATGGGAGTGTGAACAACAAAATCCTGTATGTTTTGAACTTTTGCCGCGAGATTACTCAGGCTGGAAGCCAAACTCTGGACATCCATGTTAAACAGCTAAGATCAGAGCCATTCAAGGGTTAAGAGGAGGTAAGAAGCAGCTAGACAGCAATTAAGGGCTAGGCAGCAAAACTCTGAAGGGAAAAAAAAAAAAAAAATTCCCTTAAACACTTCTTTTTCTCCTGCTTCAGCCCAAACAATTAACACTTTGTGGGCCGGCTATACTGTCATGAATCCCCAATGGCTAGGGATAGCACAGGACAAGCAAAGTACAAATAAATAACGGACGAGCTCTAGGGTGATGGAACCTGGGCTGACCGCTGCCCTACGTCTGACAAACGCAACTAGAGATAGCCAGGGAGCGTGCCTACGTTGGTTCTAGACGCCACGCACCAGCCTAAGAGCTAACTAGTACTGCAGAGAAAATAAAGACCTCACTTGCCTCCAGAGGAATGAACCCCAAAAGATATAGTTGCCCCCTCACATGTATTGACGGTGAAATGAGAGGAAGGCACACACATAGAGATGATATATATAGATTTAGCAAATTGAGGCCCGCTGTAAACTAGAAAGCAGAACGATACAAAAGGGGACTGAGCGGTCAGCAAAAAACCCTAATCAAAAAACCATCCTGAGATTACAAGAACCCATGTGCCAACTCATGGCACATGGGGAGAACCTCAGTCCACTAGAGCTACCAGCTAGCATAGAGACATAATAAGCAAGCTGGACAAAAAACCAAACAACTGAAAATCAGCACTTAGCTTATCCTGAAAGATCTGGGAGCAGGTAGGCAGGAACCAAACAGAGCACATCTGAATACATTGATAGCCGGCAAGGAAATGACAGAAAGGCCAGGTACAATAGGAAACACCCAGCCTCTGATGGACAGGTGGAAACCAAAGGCCGCAACCCACCAAAGTCACCCAGTACCAGCAGTAACCACCAGAGGGAGCCCACAAACAGAATCCACAACAATAGCCATGGTGGTGGTGATGTAGCTGCTGATGGTGGTGTAGCTGATGCATGAGAAGGACGTGATCGTTCTGTACCTGCTACTGACCGAATTACAACACCTTCCTCTGGTGCACACAGGTGACAGGTCGTTATGCGTCCTTTCGTAGGCCCGAATACGGGCTGCACAAATGATGAGGCCACAAGATGTTGAAAAGGTGTTAGATTGGAGTGTTAGATTGGATGGCTGAGAGTGGCTCCAGTTCCTTCGCATTATCTTCCACCCGGTCCAGTGCAGAAAATGCACAGTTGGCACCTGAGTACCATGGTCATCCCTCTTCCACCTCACCCTCTTGCAAATCAGCCAAGCAGTCTGAGCCCCAAGTCATGCAGCAGTCTCTTCTGCTTTTTGATGACTCTGCTGGCTAAGGTTCCCTGGCTCATTCACCTGCCCCTGCTCCAAAACTGGATAAGAATTAGTGCTAGGTGTTAGGTGTAATGATGAGTACTTGGGAGGGGTAGTGCACACGGTCAGTGGACCACCGCAGGATATGTCAAAACTCAGTTGCCAACTGCAGCGTCTTTATGCATAGGGCAGACTGACAAGGAGGGCAGGGTTAAGGAGTCGGTGGACAACGATGCAGAGGGTGATGAGGTCCTAAACCCCACATGGAGAGGAGGCCATCCTAATGACGTGCACAATTCGGAGGAAGAGGAGGTGGTCATGCTGCCACATCAACACAGCAAAGGAGGAAGCATGGTGCAAAAGGACAGCGGGCAGTTACTAGCCAGTACATTGGCTGCTACAGCCTACTGTGCCATTGCTATAAGCACACCAAAGACAGCTGAAAAGAACTCCCTGACAAGACATTTCTTCAGGGAATTTGCTGCCGACAAGCAACAGGTGGTTTGCAATCCGTGCTGTCAGTTCCTGAAGAAAAGCATAAATTATCTGAACCTGAGCACTACATGTATAACGAGGTATCTGAAGTCCAAGCACAAGGTGTAGTGGAGTACACACCTTAAAAACCATGACAGATCTGAGCCTCCTCCTGCTCCCTCTTCTGCTGCAGTCTTGGCCTCTTGTTGTGAATTCTGTTTGTGGGCTCCCCCGGTGGTCTGTTATGGTAGTGTCTCTTATGTGCCTTCCTCCATCTCTGATTACCTGTCGCCACCCTCTTGGGGAGTTTCCTATTTAAGGCTGCTTGGCTGTTAGTCACATGCCGGCCAACAATGTGCTAGTAGCATTCTGTTGCATTCACCTGCCTCAAGTTCCAGTTCAGCTAAGTTGAATTTTGTTTCTTGTTTTGCTATTTTTGTCCAGCTATCTGCAATGTGACTCTTCAGTGCTGGAAGCTCTTGTGGACAGAAAATTACTACTCCAGTGGCATGAGTTGTCACTGGAGTTTAAAGTAATTTCTGGATGGTGTTTTTGAATAGTTATTTTTAGGTCGACCGTGAAGTAACTCTTTCCTGTCCTTCTGCTATCTAGTAAGCGGACCTCACTGTGCTAAATCTGCTGTTCATCCTACGTATGTCATTTCCTCTGAACTCACCGTCAATATCTGTGGGGGCCTACTATCATCTTTTGGGGTTCCTCACTGGAGGTAAGGTAGGCCTGTATATTCCTCTTATAGGGGTAGTTAGATCTCCGGCTGGCGCGTGGTGTCTAGGGCATCGTAGGTACATCCCCCGGCTACTGTAAGTGTTGGGTCAGGTTCAGGTCACGGTCGACCTTAGTTTCCATCACCCGAGAGCTAGTCCGTTTTGTATTTTTTTCCCATGGTCATTGGGGTAACCATAACAGTTTGGCCGGCCTGTAAAAAATCTATGTGTTAAAATATGCACTAAAGTAGGAAGGAGAAGAAAAGGTTTTTTTTTTTTTTTTTTTCTGTGTTTGAAAGTGCACCTTAGTTTGATCATTTGTATTCCTTGCTTAAACTGCAGTCTTCAGCCTTTTTTTTTTCTCCTCTCCTCTTAACCTCTGAATGCTTGGGTTACACCCATTTGAAACATGGATCCACAGAGTTTAGTTGCGGGTTTGAATAACCTTGCGACAAAAGTACAGAACCTACAAGATTTTGTTATACGTGCTCCAATGTCTGAACCTAAGATTCCTCTGCCTGAATACTTTACCGGAGACAGATCCCGGTTTTTGAGTTTCAGAGAAAATTGCAAATTGTTTTTGTCTCTGAGATCTCACTCTGCTGGTGATCAGACTCAACAAGTTAAAATTGTTATCTCTCTACTGCGCGGCGACCCACAAAGTTGGGCATTTGCATTATCGCCAGGGGATCCTGCGTTGTTAAATGTAGATGCGTTTTTTCAGGCTTTGGGGTTGCTTTATGAAGAACCTAATTTGGAGATTTTGGCTGAGAAAGCCTTGATAGCTCTTTCCCAAGGGCAAGATGAAGCTGAGATATACTGCCAGAAATTCCGTAAATGGTCGGTGCTTACTAAATGGAATGAGTGCGCTTTAGCAGCTAATTTCAGAGAAGGTCTCTCTGATGCCGTGAAGGATGTCATGGTGGGGTTCCCTGTGCCTACAGGTCTGAATGATGCCATGAAATTGGCTATCCAGATTGATCGGCGTTTGCGGGAGCGCAAATCTGTGCACCATATGGCGGGGTCTTCTGAGGAAGAATCTGTGCACCATATGGTGGTATCTTCTGAGCAAAAACCTGTGCACCATATGGCGGTGTCTTCTGAGCAAAGACCTGTGCACCATTTGGCGGTGACCTCTGAAAAGGCATTGGAGCATATGCAATGCGATCGTGTTTTGTCTAGAGGCGAACGTCAAAATTACAGGCGCAAAAATGGATTGTGCTTCTACTGTGGAGATCCAGCTCATGTTATATCAGCATGCTCTAAACGTATAAATAAGGTTGATAAAAAGGTTGATAAATCTTTTTCTACAGGTACCTTGCAGTCAAAATTTCTTTTGTCCGTGACATTGATTTGTACCTTATCATCTGTGACTGTGAATGCTTATGTGGATTCTGGCGCCGCTCTGAGTCTCATGGATTGGTCCTTTGCCAAGCGTTGTGGGTTTGATTTGGAGCCGTTGGAAGTTTCTATTCCCCTGAAGGGTATTGATTCTACACCTTTGGCTAGCAATAAACCACAATATTGGACACAAGTGACTATGCGTCTTACCCCAGACCATCAGGAGATTATTCGTTTCCTTGTATTATATAACCTACATGATGTCTTAGTGCTTGGATTACCATGGTTACAGATTCATAATCCCGTCTTGGACTGGAAATCTATGTCTGTGTTGAGCTGGGGATGTCGGGGTATTCATGGGGATGCACCTTTGGTTCCTATTTCTTCATCTACTCCCTCTGAGATCCCAGCATTTCTGTCAGATTTTTATGATGTCTTTCAAGAGCCTAAAGTTGATTCTCTCCCTCCCCACAGAGAGTGTGACTGCGCTATTGAATTGATCCCCGGTAGTAAGTTTCCTAAGGGTCGCTTGTTTAATTTGTCTGTACCTGAACATACTGCTATGCGGGAGTATATCAGAGAATCCTTGGAAAAGGGTCATATTCGCCCCTCGTTGTCTCCACTAGGGGCAGGATTTTTCTTTGTAGGTAAAAAGGATGGTTCATTGAGACCTTGTATCGACTATCGACTTTTGAATAAGATTACAGTTAAATACCAGTACCCGTTACCTTTACTGACTGATCTGTTTGCTCGTATAAAGGGGGCTAAGTGGTTCACTAAGATCGATCTACGTGGTGCGTATAATTTGGTGCGGATTAAGCAGGGGGATGAGTGGAAGACCGCATTTAATACGCCTGAAGGCCATTTTGAGTATTTGGTAATGCCTTTCGGTCTCGCAAATGCTCCTTCCGTTTTTCAGTCCTTTATGCACGATATTTTCCGTGAATATCTGGATAAGTTTATGATTGTGTATTTGGATGATATTCTTGTTTTTTCGGAGGACTGGGAATCTCACGTTCAACAGGTCAGGAGAGTTTTTCAGGTTTTGCGAGCTAATTCTCTTTTTGTAAAGGGCTCAAAGTGTAGTTTTGGAGTTCAGAGAATTTCCTTTTTGGGATATATTTTTTCCCCTTCATCTATGGAGATGGACCCTGTCAAGGTCCAGGCTATTTGTGATTGGATGCAACCTACTTCTTTGAAGAGTCTGCAAAAGTTCTTGGGTTTTGCTAATTTCTATCGCCGATTTATAGCGGGTTTTTCTGCCATTGCTAAACCTTTGACTGATTTGACCAAAAAGGGTGCTGATGTTGCTAATTGGTCCTCTGCGGCTGTGGAGGCCTTTCAAGAGCTTAAGCGCCGCTTTTCTTCCGCTCCTGTGTTGCGCCAACCTGATGTGTTACTTCCGTTCCAGGTTGAGGTGGATGCTTCGGAGATCGGAGCAGGTGCAGTTTTGTCGCAGAAAGATCCTGACTGCTCAGTAATGAGACCATGTGCGTTTTTCTCCCGAAAGTTTTCGCCCGCTGAGCGAAATTATGATGTGGGAAATCGGGAACTTCTGGCCATGAAGTGGGCGTTTGAGGAGTGGCGTCATTGGCTTGAGGGTGCTAGACACCAGGTGGTGGTCCTCACTGACCACAAGAATCTAATTTATCTTGAGTCGGCCAGGCGTCTGAATCCTAGACAGGCGCGCTGGTCGTTGTTTTTCTCCCGATTTAACTTTGTGGTGTCATATCTGCCTGGGTCCAAGAATGTGAAGGCGGATGCCCTCTCTAGGAGTTTTGAGCCTGACTCGCCTGGTGATTCCGAACCTACCGGCATCCTGAAGGATGGGGTGATATTGTCAGCTGTCTCCCCAGACCTGCGGCGTTCTTTGCAGGAGTTTCAGGTGGATAGGCCTGATCGCTGTCCGCCTGGTAGACTGTTTGTCCCTGATGATTGGACCAGTAGAGTTATCTCGGAGGTTCATTCTTCCGCGTTGACAGGTCATCCTGGAATTTTTGGCACCAGGGATTTGGTGTCTAGGTCCTTCTGGTGGCCTTCTTTGTCTCGAGATGTGCGCATGTTTGTGCAGTCTTGTGATGTTTGTGCTCGGGCCAAGCCCTGCTGTTCTAGGGCCAGTGGGTTGTTGTTGCCCTTGCCTATTCCTAAGAGGCCTTGGACGCACATCTCTATGGACTTTATTTCTGACCTTCCGGTTTCTCGTAGGATGTCTGTCATCTGGGTGATTTGTGACCGTTTTTCCAAGATGGTTCATTTGGTACCTTTACCCAAATTGCCCTCCTCCTCTGAGTTGGTTCCTCTATTTTTTCAGAATGTGGTGCGTTTGCATGGTATTCCTGAGAATATAGTGTCTGACAGGGGTACTCAGTTTGTGTCTAGATTTTGGCGGACGTTCTGTGCCAGGATGGGTATCGATTTGTCTTTTTCGTCTGCATTCCATCCTCAGACTAATGGCCAGACTGAGCGTACTAATCAGACCTTGGAGACTTACTTGAGGTGTTTTGTGTCCGCTGATCAGGATGATTGGCTTGACTTTTTGCCATTGGCAGAGTTTGCCCTTAACAATCGGGCTAGTTCTGCCACTTTGGTTTCTCCATTTTTTTGTAATTCAGGGTTTCACCCTCGGTTTTCGTCCGGTCAATTGGAGTCTTCGGATTGTCCTGGAGTGGATGCTGTGGTTGATAGGATGCATCAGATTTGGGGACAGGTTGTGGACAATCTGAAGTTGTCCCAGGAGAAGACTCAACAGTTCACTAATCGTCATCGGCGTATTGGTCCTCGTCTTTGTGTTGGGGACCTGGTGTGGCTGTCTTCTCGATTTGTTCCTATGAAGGTCTCGTCTCCTAAGTTTAAGCCTCGGTTTATCGGCCCTTATAGGATTCTGGAGGTTCTTAATCCTGTGTCCTTTCGTTTGGACCTCCCAGCATCTTTTAATATCCATAATGTTTTCCATCGGTCATTATTGCGGAGGTATGAGGTACCGGTGGTTCCTTCTGCTGATCCACCTGCTCCTGTGTTGGTTGAGGGTGAATTGGAGTATGTGGTGGAAAAGATCTTGGACTCCCGTGTTTCCAGACGGAAACTTCAGTATCTGGTTAAGTGGAAAGGTTATGGCCAGGAGGATAATTCTTGGGTGACAGCATCCGATGTTCATGCTCCCGATTTGGTTCGTGCATTTCATAGTGCTCATCCAGGTCGCCCTGGTGGTTCTGGTGAGGGTTCGGTGCCCCCTCCTTAAGGGGGGGGTACTGTTGTGAATTCGGTTTGTGGGCTCCCCCGGTGGTCTGTTATGGTAGTGTCTCTTATGTGCCTTCCTCCATCTCTGATTACCTGTCGCCACCCTCTTGGGGAGTTTCCTATTTAAGGCTGCTTGGCTGTTAGTCACATGCCGGCCAACAATGTGCTAGTAGCATTCTGTTGCATTCACCTGCCTCAAGTTCCAGTTCAGCTAAGTTGAATTTTGTTTCTTGTTTTGCTATTTTTGTCCAGCTATCTGCAATGTGACTCTTCAGTGCTGGAAGCTCTTGTGGACAGAAAATTACTACTCCAGTGGCATGAGTTGTCACTGGAGTTTAAAGTAATTTCTGGATGGTGTTTTTGAATAGTTATTTTTAGGTCGACCGTGAAGTAACTCTTTCCTGTCCTTCTGCTATCTAGTAAGCGGACCTCACTGTGCTAAATCTGCTGTTCATCCTACGTATGTCATTTCCTCTGAACTCACCGTCAATATCTGTGGGGGCCTACTATCATCTTTTGGGGTTCCTCACTGGAGGTAAGGTAGGCCTGTATATTCCTCTTATAGGGGTAGTTAGATCTCCGGCTGGCGCGTGGTGTCTAGGGCATCGTAGGTACATCCCCCGGCTACTGTAAGTGTTGGGTCAGGTTCAGGTCACGGTCGACCTTAGTTTCCATCACCCGAGAGCTAGTCCGTTTTGTATTTTTTTCCCATGGTCATTGGGGTAACCATAACAGCCTCTTCATTCCCCTCACAATCAACAGGGTCACCTGCCTCCCCGCATTTCAAGCATGTGACAGCATCACCACCATCACCAGTGTGACCAAGCATCTCCACACCATCCCATGGAAGTTTTAAGCTTTCCATCCCCCAAATCCTCTAGAGAAAGAAAAGATACTAATCTAGCCTACCATGAGCCATGGTCCTGAATTACTTCATTTGAAAATTACTGGCCTTTGAAATGCTGCCATTTCGGCTGGTGGAGTCGGACATTCGAAAAAAATTATGTTGATGGCTGTCCTACAATGCGTTGTTCCCAGCCACCACTATGTTTCCAGGAAAGCCAACCCTGCCTTGCACAAAATATGTTGTGGACCAAATCAAGTGTGCACTGCGCAACGCCATCAGCGGCAATGTCCATATAACCACAATTACATGGCCAGTAAGCACGGCAAGGGATGTTACATCTCCCTAGCTGCCCACTGGGTAAATGTAGTGGCGGCTAGGTTAGAGGTGGTAGGCATTCCACCTCTTGTCCTACCATCACCTAGTATTGCTGAACGCTTATCTGTCCAGGATCCCTCCTCCTCCTACTCTTCTTCCTCCACCGTCCTCATTCAGTCACAGGAAGACCTACACCACTAACTTGAGCAGAGCCAGGGGGAAACGACAGCTGTTTGTTCATAAACTCCTCTGTTTGAGGGACAAATCCCACGACACGCAGGAGTCGTGGACTGGGATCAAACAGCAGATAGATCAGTGGTTGCTGCTGGTGAATCTTTTACCTGGCTTGTTGGTGGTGTGCCATAATGTGTGAAATCTCATAGCAGCTCTGCTCCTTGCCAGTTGATGCACATCCGTTGCCTGTCGCATGTGCTAAACTTGGTACTTGGTGGTGCAGAGCTTCCTAAAAAACTATCCATGCACGTAAGAGCTGCTAATGAAAGTGTGGCCAGTGTATGCGCACTTTCAGCGTTCTCACCCTGCTTCTGCTCGTCTCTCTGCCCTGCAGCATCACTCCTGCCTTCCCGCTTACCGGCTGATATGTGAACTCCACCTTGCATATGCTGGACAGACTGTGCGAGCAGCAGCTAGCAATAGTGGAGTTTTAGCTGCAGCACGCACGGAAGATTCTCACTGCAGAACAACACAACTTCACCACCAATGAGTGGGCCTCCATGCGGGACATGTGTGCCGTGTTGCGCTGCTTTGACTATTCCACCAATATGGCCAGTGCTGATGATGCAATCATCAGCGTTACTATACCACTTATATGCGCCATCATCAGCGTTACTATACCACTTATATGCCTCCTGGAAAAAACAATTCAGGCCATGATGAATGAGGTGGTGGCACAGGAGGAAGAGGAGCAGAGGCAATTCACACCATTATCAGTCCTGTCATCCACACATGGCTTGGAGAATGGATTACTGTCCCAACATCAAACAGATATCCAACTGAATGGATTACTGTCCCAACATCAATCAGATACCCAGCTGTACAGGCAAGGGACAGTTTGGGAGGATGATGATGAGTAGGAAACAGGAGAGGAGGAACAACCGTTTTCACAGCAGGGTGGCACTCAGATCAGCTCACAAGCATCACTGGAGTGTGGCTGGGGGGATACAGAGTATCCAGACGATATACCTCCCAACGAGGACAGCTTGTCATTGCCTCTGGGCAGCCTCGCACACATCAGCCAATACATGCTGCAGTGCCTGCGGAATGACCACTGAGTTGCCCATATTGTTATCAGTGCTGATTACTGGGTGGCCACCCTGATGGATCCCTTCTACAAGAACAACTTGCCATCAATACATTCCATCACAGTTCGTCAAACGTACCCGAACCCCATTGACTTCAATGGGAGGCAAAACCAAACATATGCACAACACCTTAGGGGGGGACAAAAAGCTTCCGAAACAGCTCAATTTAAGGGTCAAACACCAGGAAAAGCAGCATAAATTGACACAGAGTACAAATAGTATAATTGCGCAGCATGGATGCGTGGGACAGTGCTTAAACCAGCATTTCTAGCCTAAACATTGATCAGTAACAGGTGAATGAGTGACTGGGGTTGGCCTGGTGCTCTGAGAGGTCTGCCAAATTCAGGCAACACACAAGAAGGAGATCCAACTTGGAGTCCAAACATTTACAAAAAATAGGGACAGACACGAGGAAAAGTGGCATCAATTGATCCACAGTAGAAATTTGATAATAGCAAGCAGCCAAGGGCTATGCATGAATATCAGGACCTGGACTAGCATTTACATTGAATTGAAGTTTCAATTAAAATGAGATGTGTGAGGGACCAGTGTAAGCCTGTTTTGATGGGAGCCCTGATACCTCATGCAATAGCTAAATTATATAGCTTGGTAGAGCAATAATGTAACAAAAATATAAGGATAGTAACACAGGTAGTTGACTGATCAATTGACCCACAGAGGAACATTTTTATATGGCACAGAAGCAGTCATCCATGGGCCCTGCATGAGTTATCAGGGTCTGGGCCAGAATTTAGAGCTTTGAATTGAAGTTTCAAGTAAGATGAGGTTGGTAAAGGAGCAGTGTAAGCCTTCTCTGTTGGGAGCCCTGATACCTCATGCAACCGCTGAAACAGTTTTTTTCCAGTCACACTCAGGTGGCACAAATATCAGCTTGGTAGAGGGCTAATGTTATAAAAATGTAAGCCCTACTGCTACAGGCAACACACATTGCAGGAGACCCAACTTGGAATCTCCACATTTAAAAAAAAATGTTTGTAACATCAGCAGCAAGAGCAACTGCTGGCACAGAAGGTGTCACAGACTGCAATAATGCAAGATCAATGCATGACACTAAAAACGACACCATCGCCTAGCATGCCACTGGTATGCAAAAGTCATTCAAAATCCATGACCTTTTCATTTTGCTGAAAGTTAGGCGGTCTACAATTTCAGGGGACAGCTGAATGCACTTGTCATGTTTAGGACATGTCCTGTTCTCTCATGTTTAATTTTGCTGGCCTCCCTTTGGATCTGGGAGGGGTATTTATACTCACTCCAGACTAGGATTCCCTGTCAGCTATACTTTCGTCTTGTCTGTGTGCCTGACCCCTGGAGTCTGTGCTCGGTTTGCAATTGTATTCCTTGCTCTCTGTTCTTTACTCTGCTTGTTTGTTCTTTTGGATTTCTGACCTCTGGCTTCTCTTCTGACAATCCCCTGTCTTTCCCCTTTGGTACCTCGTTATCTCTTGGTTTTGATCTTGGCATGTTTCACTACTCTCCTGTGTGTATCGTCTCTTCTACACCCCGGCGTCTGGCTCCGCCCCGACCACCTCCCACTCTGTCATATGGTTCAGGTCCTGTTTGTTACCTGGTTAGTAACCCAGCGCTTTGCTCGGCTCCCTTGCTGCTGTGTGCAGCAGTAATACCCGGGAGTCGTGACAGCACTTATCT
Organism: Ranitomeya variabilis; assembly: GCF_051348905.1. NCBI lineage: Eukaryota > Metazoa > Chordata > Amphibia > Anura > Dendrobatidae > Ranitomeya > Ranitomeya variabilis. The sequence goes on along the minus strand of NC_135236.1, from coordinate 299,987,958 downwards.
GTCAGGACACCATCAAAAGCGCCTAAGACATTCTGAGAGAACGTTGGTTGCCGGGCCTGACAAAACCTCTAAGGTGTGACAGACAAACTCAGGCCACTCTTCTATTTTTGAAGACCAAAACGCAAAAAGGTCCAAATTACCCCTGATGGCATTGATATTGAGCTGAAGATACTCCTGCACCATCCTCTCCAGTCATTCACAATGTGTCAGACTTGTACTCTGTTCTGCTGGTGCACAGGCTTGTCTAAGAAATGTGTGAAATGATTCACAGAAATTGCTTATGCCACGTACACTGCTGCTGCTAATGTTTTTGCAGTGACACCTTGACGTTCCCAGGGTTGGAAGTCTAGAACTGCGATCCACACTGTGTGCCTCACTGCTGTCTTGGGGAAAACCACTCTTAAGATTATATACAAGTGTGTTTCGATACTCCAGCATGCGCAAGTCCCTTTACACGGTGGAAGCATCTCGCCAAATTTACTCTTGTATTGTGGATCTAACAAACATTTTGAAGATAGTGCATGTCAGGACTCTGAACATTTTTTACCTTTTGTGCATTACTGCCCTTTTCCAAGATGGCATCTTTGGTCTCATGTGCACTGTGTCTTCCTGCTATAAAACTCCACCCCAGCCTTCAGTCTGTGCTAGAGTTTTCTGCCTTGCATCCAGCTCCTGACCTCTGATTACTCCCTGGCTATATACCTGCTCCTGTGAACCTGTGTGGTGATCCTGCTACTCTGCTCTGAGTTCCTGCTGCATACACCAGTTTCCAGTAATCCTCCTTCATCTGATGCTCTTGTTCACTTCCATCTCATTTGCTGGACATGTAAGCTGTTTCTGCTCTGCAAAGACCTGAGACTATTAACCAGGCCTCCCTGGTTGAGCTAAGATATGATTTGAACTGCCTTATAAGCTTATCTATCTGTGTTTGGACTAAGACAAGGGTTTGTTCGTGTCAAGTATCCTCAAGAATAACTGTGCTTCATAGACTTTCCGCTTGATTGCATTTTCCTCTGAAGTTTCCTATAGACTGCTAAGCTGCGTTTAATATTTACACCAAGTGTTGTGGACTTGAGTTTCTCTCTGCACCTGTTTGAATCACCGTGTGATAATATAGACTTTACCACTTATAAAACTGTGTCCTGTAGTTGTCTTGTTCCATGCAAAGAGTCTCCTGAGTTATCCCCTATAATTATTACAGTGCAGTAAGAAGGTGCTCATGTGTCAGGCGCTTCCATTAGGTCCAAGTCCACGGTGTGATGCTGGTGGGGTAATACTCAAGCTTGCTTCCTCCTTCCCCTCCTGCCAACTACGGACAACAGAGAGGGAATCATTTTCCTCTTCATCTCCTGACTGCTGCGCGCCCATCACCTCTTCCTCCTCGTGCTTCTCCATTTGTTCCTTGACCTCCACTAACAGTTTGTCTTGTACCATGAGCCCCCCTCAATCGCTGTAATCTACCTTCCCATGGCACCGCCTGTGTGAAGACAGTCTGGAACTTTGAGATATTGTTATCCCTTCCGCATCCTTTTCTGCTTCCACTTCTTCCTCTGGGACTATCACCTCCTCCCGCAGACTATTCAAAGTGTGCTCCAGCATGTAAATGACCAGAAAAATGATGCTGATTACAGCATCCTCAACGCTAACCATCTTAGTAGCCATTTCGAAACTGCCGAAGGATGCAGAGGTTCTTCATCTGTGCCCACTCTGCAAGCGTGATTTTCACCACGTCCGTACTGCGTTGGTGTATCGAATGGAAGCGGAGACACAGATGTTGAAGTGTACATTTGTTTAATGAAATTTTCGTGGAACCACAGAATCACTATCCGGGCTCCGAAGGGGGCGTAACTTTGCGAGCCCCAGACACCTGTAGAAAGATTCCTCAAACAGGGCCAGGTTGGAATGCCCGAGGAACGCAAGGTGCTACCCCCAATTAGACCCTGAACATGTGGAAGCTGACCCAGCAGGACAGACGGACTGACAGGAACTGCAGGAGGTGGAGAGCTTGGAAGATGGGAATCGGCTGAAGGGGGAAGTGAGCAGCAGCTGGCGGCAACTGGTGCAGAGGATACAGGCATAGTCCGGAGAGATGTAAAGAGACTAGGTAGGTACACTGGTAAGACAAACCAGAGTTAGCAAGGTACTAGCTCCACACACACACAGGTTCAAGGAACCTGGAAATAGCAACAGGAAACACTTGTTGCACAGGCACTTCCCTTAGGGCAGAGGTGCCAGAAATAGCAAGAGTCTCTCAGCCATTGGTTGAGGCACTTTTTGAAAATAGCACGCTGTCTCTTTAAGAGACCGGAAGTGCCATACCAGGAAGCCTGCGGCAAGTGCGCAGTGATCAGGAAGTAGCAGCAGGGGATGGACGTGCGGGACAAGGAATCCTATGAGGGCCAAAATGTTATGTTCTTGTTGCCTCACCATTCTCGCTATCCCTGCGCCAATTTCTTATTCATGAATTGTGTTATCGCTGCATCCACACCTATATAATAAAGTCTTCACAAGCATCTATGAACAGTGTGCGGTGAATGAACATTAATCTATTACGGGGATTGCCATCCCATTTCACCAGCACATCGGATCTCAGCAAGAGTGTTCACCACACTACCTGTCTAACATCTGCTACTGGATGGGCTACTGGACACCCTTTCTTTGGCAGTGGCACAGAGGTATGCCTTGTAGATGAAGGTCAGAAAGATCATGTGCTCCAGTGAATGGCAAGCACTGCATCAAGTGGCCTCTCCTCTTCTTTCTCCACCTTAATCTCACACCCAGCACAATCCTCAGAGGTGGCACCCCAATCACATTTGTTTCCCCCGGCGTCACAACTTTCCAACCACCCAATTGACTGTGGGAAACCACAGATGGGCCAGCCTGCAGAGCTGTTCACACATTCTATTACATGGGCATCAGAGGTCTGTTCCAAAGATTCACAGAACCCTGATGGGGAAAGCATCTGCACTGATGCCCAACATTTTTTCCTGTTGGATCCGGGGCTAGACAAAGTAGGGTCAGAGCAGAATCCAGACTCTCGTCATCAGATGCTAACCCCCAGGGGTGAAGGTGATACTGATGAGACTCAGACACCAGAGGCACACCTGAACCGCACTGTGCTATCAGGACAGGAAGAGGAGGAGGGTGACTCTCAGAATGGGGAGTAGGAGAACAGAAAGGATGATGATGAATGATGAGGTTGGTGGAGGAGGAGGAAGATGAGGAGGTTACATTGCAGATTGCCACACAGACATGGAGTGATGCAATCAAGACAAGCACTGCATCCTCAGCCACAACCTTGGTTGTGGCCAGCATCAGTCACCAGTGTGCAGTTCGCAGGGGCGGCAAGGGTTGCCTAACCTGGGCCTTTTTTGAGACCATAAAGGATGACCCAACTCACATTACCTGCCAACATAGACTCCATGGAAGCAAAAACTTAAAGGAAAGGTGCCGCAATTTTGTTTTTGTATTAAAAATGATTGTTTATATAAACAATTATCTTTAATACAAAATTATTTTTTTTAACCTTAATATCTTTTTTATTATTAATAATTTTTGCAGCCACTGGGCGCCGCCATTTTGCTTTGCAGGAGTGTAAGAGTCCCAGCACGACATTTACACTCTGCATTTACGGCAGCCCTGTGCATAGGACTCAGCAGTCGGGAGCCGACCGCGTTATCTCCTGCTCTGATCTGGCCACGCCCCCTGGGCTGTCTCCACATCACAGCAGAGGCAGGAGGAGGTCGGCGCCATGTTTCTTCAGCCCACAGTGTGTGAGCTCCACTGTGACTGAGAGCTGTGCTGTTGGAGGGGCAGCTCCAGCTGCCTCTCCTTTCACACTGTCAGCAGTCGGCCGTTCCCTGTCCTCTGCTGCCTGGTGCCCTGGCTCAATCTCTAGAATCGCTAGAGAGGGTGAAGTGCTGGGGTCTGATGTCCTCTATCAGGAGCTGCAGAGAGGTAACAGGGGGGGGGAGGGGGAGGGGGAGGGGGAGAATCTCTGTGCTGCTCCGACCCGACCCTGCCTCTCACTGCAGCCACTGATCAAGGACATCAGACCGTGTATCTATCACTACACTGTGCTGAGCCATGTATCTAATCCTCTCCTGTATGATAGTCTGCTGTGCCATGTACCTAATCCTCTCCTGTATGATACTGTCTGCTGTGCCCTGTACCTAATCCTCTCCTGTGTAATACTATGCTGAGCCGTGTATCTAATCCTATACTGTGTGATACTGTCTGCTGAGCCATGCATCTAATCCTATACTGTGATACTATGCTGAGCCATGTAGCTAATCCTATACTGTGTGATACTGTCTGCTGAGCCATGCATCTAATTTTATACTGTGATACTATGCTGAGCCATGCATCTAATTCTATCCTGTGTGATACTGACTGCTGAGCCGTGTATCTAATCCTCTCCTGTGTGATACTATGCTGAGCCGTGTATCTAATCCTATACTGTGTGATACTGTCTGCTGAGCCATGCATCTAATCCTATACTGTGATACTATGCTGAGCCATGCATCTAATTCTATCCTGTGTGATACTGACTGCTGAGCCGTGTATCTAATCCTCTCCTGTGTGATACTGACTGCTGAGCCGTGTATCTAATCCTCTCCTGTGTGATACTGACTACTGAGCCGTGTATGTAATCCTATCCTGTGATACTGTCTGCTGAGCTGTGTATCTAATCTTATCCTGTGTGATACTGACTGCTGAGCCGTGTATCTAATCCTATCCTGTGATACTGTCTGCTGAGCCGTGTATCTAATCCTATCCTGTGTGATACTGACTGCTGAGCCGTGTATCTAATCCTCTCCTGTGTGATACTGTGCTGAGCCGTGCATCTAATCCTCTCCTGTGTGATACTGACTGCTGAGCCGTGTATCTAATCCTCTCCTGTGTGATACTGACTGCTGAGCCGTGTATCTAATCCTCTCCTGTGTGATACTGACTGCTGAGCCGTGTATCTAATCCTCTCCTGTGTGATACTGACTGCTGAGCCGTGTATCTAATCCTCTCCTGTGTGATACTGACTGCTGAGCCGTGTATCTAATCCTCTCCTGTGTGATACTGACTGCTGAGCCATGTATCTAATCCTATCCTGTGTGATACTGTCTGGTGAACCGTGTATCTAATCCTCTCAGGCACTCCTCTCCCCCCTGCATATCTTTCCCCATTACACACACAACTCAATGCATGCGATAACAGGAGCTGCAGGGGTCATGCTGTATTATGGCATTATGTGAGATCTATATGACGGTATTATGTGATCTGTATGGTGGTGATTATGCTTGATCAGTATTGTGAGAATTATACGGTGGTATTGTGTGTGATCTATATGGTGGTATTATGTGAGAACACTGGCAGTATTATGTGTGATCTATATGGCGGTATGTGAGAACACTGGCGGTATTATGTGTGATCTATATGGTGGTATTATGTGAGAACACTGGCAGTATTATGTGTGATCTATATGGCGGTATGTGAGAACACTGGCGGTATTATGTGTGATCTATATGGTGGTATGTGAGAACACTGGCGGTATTATGTGTGATCTATATGGTGGTATTATGTGAGAACACTGGCGGTATTATGTGTGATCTATATGGTGGTATTATGTGAGAACACTGGCAGTATTATGTGTGGTCTATATGGCGGTATGTGAGAACACTGGCGGTATTATGTGTGATCTATATGGTGGTATTATGTGAGAACACTGGCAGTATTATGTGTGATCTATATGGTGGTATGTGAGAACTGTATGATGGTATTGTGTGTGATCCATATGGCTGTATTATGTGTGCTCTATATGGTGGTATGTGAGAACTGTATGACAGTATTGTGTGTGATCTATTTGATGGTATTGTGTGTGATCTATATGGCGGTATTATGTGTGAGCTATATGGCAGTATTATGTGAAAACACTATGGCAGTATTATCTTCAGAAAGCGGACCCATTATATGGTGGTTCTGGCTGAGCACCTGCTCGCGGGTCTGGGGTAATAGAGGGGGCAGCATGACCTCCAGTTAGGTGCAGTCAGGGCTGGTCAGGCTGCTGAAGAGAGGGGTCTCATTTTTATCATTACTATATGGCTAAATTTCCTTCCCAGCGTCACCCCGTACTTCGCCTGTCGTCTCACTTTCACACATCACCAGGACAGGATGGAGAAGACAGGATCTGAGGAGGGGAATGGGGTCTTAGCATGCAAAGTCTGGATCAGAACAGGCCATCAATCTGCAGAAATGTTTCCTGGATTACTGTGGAGCAGACGGTCCATCCATGTGTATAAAAGACAGTGCTCTATGTACAATCCCTGGCTGCTCCGCGCACCAAACAGGGGGCCCCCATAGACCAGCACACTGCTCTCCTGAAATACTCTGCGCTGCGGTCACCCTGCTCCCTCCACCACATATCTCCCAGAATCCTTGCTGGCTGCCATCCTCGGTGACTGTCTACTTGTCAGTGTAAGGCTGCTTTCACACTAGCGTCAGTACGGGCCCGTGGCAGTGCGTCGGGCCGACGTACCGACGCATGCTGTGAAAGAAATGCCCGACGTGGTAGCGGATGTAGTCTTACGACGCTTCCGCTGCCCCATTGTAAGGTCCGGGTAGGAGGGGGCGGAGTTTCGGCTGCGCATGCACGGTCGAAAATGGCGGACTCGACGCACAAAAAAACCGTTACATGTAATTTTTTTTGTGGCGGTGGTCCGCCAAAACACGACTCAACCGTCGCACGGTGGTTGCGACGTGTGGCAATACGTCGCAATGCGTCGGTAATGTTAGTCTATGGGGAAAAAACACATCCTGCAGACAACTTTGCAGGATGTGTTTTGCAGGATGTGTTTTATCTCCTGAACGACGCATTGCGACGTACAGCCAACAACGCTAGTGTGCAAGTAGCCTAAGGCTGCCGTCACACATTCAGTATTTGGTCAGTATTTTACCTCAGTATTTGTAAGCCAAGACCAGGAGTGGCTGATAAATGCAGAAGTGGTGCAGATGTGTCTGTTATACTTCTCCTCTAATTGTTCCACTCCTGGTTTTGGCTACAAATACTGAGGTAAAATACTGACCAAATACTGATAGTGTGACGGCAGCCTTACTCTGCAGTCACCAACAAAATGGCTGCTCACTGGGTTCCTGAATATCATCCTCTTATCCCTTAGCAGACACCCAGAAGGGAAGGAGAGGAGACATCACACACGTCAGCAGACTCCGCCCATAATTACTGCAGTGCTGTAATGTGAGCTTGTTGTACACGAGGTTTTTCTGAAATTTCAGCAGCTGCTCCCCCTAGTGTTTAAAAGTGGAAATTCCAAAACTTTTCAAATTATTTTTCATATTTTACTAAATTATAAACAAATGATAATAATTTTTAAGAAAATGTAAACATTAATTCTTTACATTTTTACAATTTCTGTAAAAAAATTTTTTTTGATGGCACCTTCCCTTTAAATAATTTGACTACTACATGCATGAATCGGCACATGCGCAAACAACATGCCTTAGCCTGGGAATCACACTGCGCTAAAATGCAGACTAGTGGGCCTTGTAAACCACCAGACGTCCCATCAACCGCATCTGCTGCTTCTTCCTCCTCGGTCACCGTGCCAAGTGTTCTCACACAGGTCTCTACCCTCTACAGTTGGGGTCAGTGAGAGCCCGTCAGGTATTATGGAAGTGGAGATGCGTGCTGTTTTTATATCACTGAGCACACCACATCTTTCTCAGTCAACCATAACATCTCCACCTGCAACTCACTCACAGTCCAGCAGTTTGACCTGTTCACCCTACTCTACCCTTTCTCAGTACAGCAACTAGCTCTCGGTCCTGCAGTTGTGGTCACGTAAAAGAATGTTTCCTCCTACACATGCCAAATCTAATAGCTTGAACTCCATCATATCCAATCTGTTGGCCATGGAAATGCTGTCTTTCCACCTGGTGGATACAGGTGGTTTTAAAAAGTTGATGGCCTTCGCAGTCCCCCAGTACCAGTCGCCATTACTTCTCAAAGAAAGCTGTGCGTGTGCTGCACCAGCATGTCACAGACAACATCACCTGTTCCCAGAAAAAATCTATGCCGAGCAAACATGGGCAGCGGTGTTACATCTCACTGACTGGGCACTTGGTAACTCTGGTGGCTGTGGGGGCAGGCGGTCAAGGGCTGTTCCACAAGTATTGATATCCCCAAGGTTTGCAGGACAAACCTCTATATCTAAAACTTCCTCCACTGCTTCTGGCTCCTCCACCACCTCAAGGACCTCAACCTCTCCCTTAATGAGACACGCGTTCCAACAGTGCAGAGAAAATCCCCCCATCTCCATACTGTGCAGCCAGGGCTCACCACATTCAGGCAGTGTTTAAATTAATATGCTTTGGAGATCACAATCACACAGCTCAACAGTTGTGGGCAGCTATCCAGGATGAGTTAGAGCAATGGCTGTCTCCACTGAACCTGGAGACAGGGAAGGCCATGTACGATAACGGTGCAAACCTGGTGGCGACCCTACATCTGGACAACCTTAAACATGTGCCTTGCATGACTCACGTCCTCAACCTTGTTGGTACAGCAATTTCTCCGCCACTATCCTGGCCTGAATGTGCTGCTACAGAAATCATAGTCACTGTGTGCTCACTTCTGCCGATCGCACCCCGCAGGTCATCGACTAGCATTGCTACAGAGGTTCTTCAGCCTACTGGTTAACCGTTTGATTTGCAATGTGCCAACACAGTGGAATTCCACTCTGCTCATGTTGCAATGACTGTGGCAGCAACGATGAGCCCGGGTGCAGTATGTCCTATTGCATAGCCTAGGCCAACTGTAGCGTCGGCACCCCTGCATGGACGCTGCCTTACTCCTCTCTCCTCAAGTCCGGCACCTCTGCATGATTCTCAGCAGGTGCGCCATTCCTCTGCCCTGGATTGTCGGCTGCAATGTGTCAATTTCTCCTGTTACCCATGGGGAAATAAAAAATTGGGTGGTAAAAAATCATTTTTGTGGAAAAAAAAAATGATTTTTTATTTTCACGGCTCTGCGTTATAAAACTTCTGTGCTCACCACACATCTAGATAAGCTCCTTGGGGGAGTCTAGTTTCCAAAATGGGGTCACTTATGGGGGGTTTCTACTGTTTAGGCACATCAAGGGCTCTGCAAATGCAAATTCTGTATTCCAAACCATCACTACTTCCCCTCCGAGCCCTGACGTGTGCCCAAACAGTAGTTTTCTCCCACATATGGGGTATCAGCATACTCAGGACAAATTGGACAACAACTTTTGGGGTCCAATTTCTCCTGTTACCCTTGGGAAAAAAAAATAAATTGTGGGCTAAAAAATTACTTGTGGAAAAAAAAATGATTATTTATTTCCACGGCTGTGCATTATAAACTTTAGTGAAACACTTGGGGGTTCAAAGTTCACACAACATATCTAGATAAGTTCCTTGGGGGGTCTAGTTTCCAAAATGGCATCACTTGTGGGGGGTTTCTACTGTTTAGGTTCATCAGGGGCTCTGCAAACGCAACATGATGCCCGCAGACCATTCTATCAAAGTCTGCATTCCAAAACGTCACTACTTCCATTCCATGTGTGCCCAAACAGTGGTCCCCTCCCACATATGAGTTACTGGTGTACTCAGGACAAGCTGAACAACAACTTTTGATATCCAAGTTCTCCTGTTATCCTTGTGAAAATCAAAAATTGCGGGCAAAAAATCATTTTTGAGAAAAAAAAAAATTATTTTCACGGCTCTACGTTATAAACTCCTGTGAAGCATTTGGGGGTTCAAACTGCTCACCACATATCTAGATAAGTTCCTTTAAGGGGTCTAGTTTCCAAAATGGTGTCACTTGTGGGTTTTTCCAGTGTTTAGGCACATCAGGGGCTCCCCAAACATGACATGGTGTCCGATCTCAATTCCAGCCAATTCTGCATTGAAAAAGTCAAACGCCGCTCCTTCCCTTCCGAGCTCTACCGTGCGCCCAAACAGTGGTTTACCCGCACATATGGGGTATTGGCTTAATCAGGACAAATTGCACAACAACTTTGATGGTCTAATTTCTCCTGTTACCCTTGTGAAAATAAAAATTTGGGGGCGAAAATATTATTTTTGTGGAAAAAATATGATTTTTTATTTTCAATGCTCTACGTTATAAACTTCTGTGAAGCACTTTGGGGTTCAAAGTGCTCACCACACAGCTAGATAAGTTCCTTAAGGGGTCTAGTTTCAAAAATGATGTCACTTGTGGGGGGTTTCCACTGTTTAGGCACTTCAGGGGCTCTGCAAACGCGATATGGCGTTCGATCTCTATTCCAGTCAATTCTGCATTGAAAAAGTCAAACGGCGCTCCTTCCCTTCCGAGCACTGCTGTGCGCCCAAAAAGTGGTTTACCCCCATATATGGGGTATCAGCGTACTCAGAACAAATTGCACAACTTTCAGGGTCTAATTTTTCCTGTTACCCTTCTGAAAATAAAAAAAATTGTTGGAGAAAAGATCGTTTTTGTGGAAAAAATAAAATTTTTATTTTTATGGCTCTACGTTATAAACTTCTGTGAAGCACTTGGGGGTTCAAAGTGCTCACCACACAGCTAGATAAGTTCCTTAAGGGGTCTAGTTTCAAAAATGATGTCACTTGTGGGGGGTTTCCACTGTTTAGGCACATCAGGGGCTCTCCAAACGCGACATGGCGTCTGATCTCAGTTCCAGCCAATTCTGCATTGAAAAAGTCAAATGGCACTCCTTCTCTTCCAAGCTCTGCCGTGCACCCAAACAGTGGTTTACCCCCATATATGGGGTATCAGCGTACTCAGAACAAATTGCACAACTTTCAGGGTCTAATTTTTCCTGTTACCCTTGTGAAAATAAAAATTTGTGGGCGAAAATATTATTTTTGTGGAAAAAATATGATTTTTTATTTTCAATGATCTACGTTATAAACTTCTGTGAAGCACTTGGGGGTTCAAAGTGCTCACCACACAGCTAGATAAGTTCCTTAAGGGGTCTAGTTTCAAAAATGATGTCACTTGTGGGGGGTTTCCACTGTTTAGGCACTTCAGGGGCTCTGCAAACGCGATATGGCGTTCGATCTCTATTCCAGTCAATTCTGCATTGAAAAAGTCAAACGGCGCTCCTTCCCTTCCGAGCGCTGCTGTGCGCCCAAAAAGTGGTTTACCCCCATATATGGGGTATCAGCGTACTCAGAACAAATTGCACAACTTTCGGCGTCTAATTTTTCCTGTTACCCTTCTGAAAATAAAAAAATTGTTGGAGAAAAGATCGTTTTTGTGGAAAAAATAAAATTTTTATTTTTATGGCTCTACGTTATAACCTTCTGTGAAGCACTTGGGGGTTCAAAGTGATCACCACACATCTAAATAAGTTCGTTAAAGGGTCTAGTTTCCAAAATGGTGTCATTTGTGGGGGGTTTCCACTGTTTAGGCACATCAGGGGCTCTCCAAACGCGACATGGCGTCTGATCTCAGTTCCAGCCAATTCTGCATTGAAAAAGTCAAACGGCACTCCTTCTCTTCCAAGCTCTGCCGTGCACCCAAACAGTGGTTTACCCCCATATATGGGGTATCAGCATACTCAGAACAAATTGCACAACTTTCGGGGTCTAATTTTTCCTGTTACCCTTGTGAAAATAAAAATTTGGGGGCGAAAATATTATTTTTGTGGAAAAAATATGATTTTTTATTTTCAATGCTCTACGTTATAAACTTCTGTGAAGCACTTGGGGGTTCAAAGTGCTCACCACACAGCTAGATAGGTTCCTTAAGGGGTCTAGTTTCAAAAATGGTGTCATTTGTGAGGGGTTTCCACTGTTTAGGCACATCAGGGGCTCTCCAAACGCGACATGGCGTCTGATCTCAGTTCCAGCCAAATCTGCATTGAAAAAGTCAAACGGCACTCCTTCTCTTCCAAGCTCTGCCGTGCACCCAAACAGTGGTTTACCCCCATATATGGGGTATCAGCGTACTCAGAACAAATTGCACAACTTTCGGGGTCTAATTTTTCCTGTTACCCTTCTGAAAATAAAAAAATTGTTGGAGAAAAGATCGTTTTTGTGGAAAAAATTAAATTTTTATTTTTATGGCTCTACGTTATAAACTTCTGTGAAGCACTTGGGGGTTCAAAGTGCTCACCACACAGCTAGATATGTTCCTTAAGGGGTCTAGTTTCAAAAATGATGTCACTTGTGGAGGGTTTCCACTGTTTAGGCACTTCAGGGGCTCTGCAAACGCGATATGGCGTTCGATCTCTATTCCAGTCAATTCTGCATTGAAAAAGTCATACGGCACTCCTTCTCTTCCAAGCTCTGCCGTGCACCCAAACAGTGGTTTACCCCCACATTTGGGGTATCGGCGTATTCAGAAAAAATTGCACAACTAATTTTGTGGTTCGTTTTCTCTTTTTACATTTGTAGAAATAAAAAAAATTGGTTCTGAAATAAAATGTTTGTAAAAAAAAAAGTTAAATGTTAATTTTTTCCTTCCACATTGCGTCAGTTCCTGTGAAGCATGTAAAGGTTTAATAAACTTCTTGAATATGGTTTTGGCACCTTGAGGGGTGAAGTTTATAGAATGTTGTCACTTTTGGGTATTTTCTGTCAGGTACACCCCTCAAAGTGACTTTAAATGTGAGATGGTCCCTGTAACGGGGTCTACCAAGCTGGGGTACCTCTTTCAGTACCACCCCGTGTTTCAGGAGGTCCACTTTGTCTTTGGCTGGAATCTGAATGAAGGACGCTGTCTGGAATTCCTTGATTACATGGGCGCATATAAAAGCTGACTGCTTCTCCACGTATTTCCAGTCTCACAACACTTTATTCACAGAACACAGAATATATATCACAACAGATACAGAGGGCAGGCCCATTCAAAAGCGGCAGGCCAGACATACATTACAATAGCCGCAGGTGGCCGGAGCCTGCTGATATTTACTGTGGGAATTACAACGGTGGGGGAGGTCAGAAGGGGGATATCTTGTCTCCTCTGCCCAGGGGCGCAGCCTGTGGGCTGTTGCATTAGGGACATATATCTCACATGGAACCTATTATACATACATATACTGCATAACATATTCTGGGTGCTGGGGGATTCTGTAACAGTCCCTAAAAAAATGGTTTTGTAAATTTTATTGTAAAAATGACAAATCGCTAGTCAACTTTTAACCTTTATAACTTCCTAAAAAAAAAAGCAAAACACCTATAATATATCCTATATGGTAGCCAAGCAATACAAGTACACCTACAAAGAAGGGCACCACACAAAAGCAATTTACTGATGATAAAAGATATGTTTATTCATGAAAAGGGATAAAACAAGACCCATCATGGTAATAAAAAAGCCAAATAGGCACAGGTAAGAAACAACAGACACAGAAAACAGATGGACAAACCTGGAGAATAATTATACAGATACCAGTGTATAAATATAACTCTCTTTTGAGCAAAGAGTGGTAAAAATAGAAAGAGACACAAGATGGCGCTGTTTATTTATTACTAGCCAGTGCTATAACCTCTATACTAGTGAATAGAGATAAATATTAAAACAGATAAACATGTAAATAAATAAATACAAGAAAACCAAGCATCTATGTGGTATTAATAAATGGGGCTAATTATGCCACACATAACATAGCGTCTAAGTGCAGCCATCTTATAAACATGTCTAATAAGATACACACAAAACACTCATTTACCAAGTAAGATGGAGGAACTCCAGGAGTCCACCACACCCGGCGCGCGTTTCGCAATGAAATGCTTCGTCCACTATCTCTATTCACTAGTATAGAGGTTATAGCACTGGCTAGTAATAAATAAAAAGTGCCATCTTGTGTCTCTTTCTATTTTTACCACTCTTTGCCCAAAAGAGAGTTATATTTATACACTGGTATCTGTATTATTATTCTCCAGGTTTGTCCATCTGTTTTCTGTGTCTGTTGTTTCTTACCTGTGCCTAATTGGCTTTTTATGACCATGATGGGTCTTGTTTTATCCCTTTTCATGAATAAACATATCTTTTATCAGTAAATTGCTTTTGTGTGGTGCCCTTCTTTGTAGGTGTACCTTTATAACTTCCTAACAAAAAAAAAAATTTGTTTCCAAAATTGTGCTGATGTAAAGTAGACATGTGGAAATGTTATTTATTAACTATTTTGTGTGACATATCTCTCTGATTTAAGGGCATAAAAATTCAAAGTTTGAAAATTGCAAAATTTTAAAAATTTTCGCCATATTTCCATTTTTTTTCATAAATAAATGCCAGTAATATCAAAGAAATTTTACCACTAACAAGAAGTACAATATGTCATGAAAAAACAGGCTCAGAATCAACGGGATCCGTTAAAGCGTTCCAGAGTTATAACCTCATAAAATGAAAGTGGTCAGAATTGTAAAAATTGGTACGGTCATTAAGCTGCAAATTGACTCCATCACAAAGGGGTTAAGGAAAATGGACATGTTAATCTTTTTTTATAGGTAACAATACATATAACAAAACTTCAATAAATTCATACCTCTAGGGTATTTACTGTCTAAATTTAATGTCCAATTTGTCTCCTGTAACACAAAGCGCTTGTGCCAACTGCCTTTCCAAAAAATTTAAAGTGTGACAAATCCCCATTATGCCGAGCAACAATATCGTTGGCTGAACCAGACTATGACCCATTTTTCTTGGCAATATTGTTTAGATGTTCCCAAAATTTTAGTTTTAATTTTCTTGTAGTGTATCCTAAATACTGCACCGTGTATAAATTGTAAAAGATACACTACGCGATGAGTATCACAGTTCATAAAGTCATCAATATGAGATGAAAAAACCTTTTTGTTTTGTCTGCAGCAAAGAAAGCACATGTTGCAGCGATTTCCACAACATTTAAAAAACCTTTGGCTTCAACCAACTTGTCCTATTTGGGCTATTGTGGAACAGACTAGGTGAAAGCATGTTGCCTATTATACAACCCCTCTTTGACAGGTGCACTATTAGTATTTCCTGGAGTGGCATCTCTAGTATTAAATAAAATCTGATCTCTGGTTTTTCTTTTGACTTTATTTAACGCACTATAAATTGCGTGATTGCCATAACCCCTTTCCTGTAATCTATGATAAACAATATTACTTTCTGCAGAGAAACATTTCTCATCTGAATGTATGGGTTTGGCATGTAACAATTCCGCCGTAGAGGATAGCTCTTCTAATATGTTTTGGATGACAGCTCGTAGATTGCAGTATGGTGTTGCCAGAGACGTTCGTTCTATATAGAGATGTATGTACATTGCCACTGATGTGATCACCAATAAGATAAATGTCCAGAAATGGCAAGATTGCCTTACGCAGGCATGTACTACGGAGGACAGAGAATGAACTTCAATCCAATATTGCAGCCAGCATGCAGCCAGCGGGTAAGGAAAGGGTGAATCAAACATCTGAAAACCCCGCCCCTGTGGCTGAAAATTGTTCCCTCCAAATTCAGGTGACAGAATCCCTTTAATATCAATTTATTATTTAGTAATTTAGCTTTAATTGGTACAAATCAATATTCAAAAATTGTCCTGGCTACCAAAGGCACAAAATAGTGAAAAACCCTTGTCAATGAAAGTGTTAAAGGACTACAAAAGTGTGTGTTGTACATTATAAAAAGAATACATCTTCCCTGTTAAAGACAATCTGTCATCAGGTTTTTGCTACCTCATCTGAGTGTAATGCAGAAAAGAGACTCTGAATCCAACAATGTATCACTTAGTTTACCAGGTGCAGCAGTTGTTAGATGTAGTGGAGCTCAGAGAGCTAACCTCACCCACACCACAGCTTTCTGTGGGCATTGTCTATTCACAGTGAGCTACTTATCAGGGGAATGGACATGACTTATTAAACCTAATCCAGGCAGCAGTAGCTTAGCTCCCAATGCATATACAGTCAAGTAAATAAGGCAGCACACTGCAGCGCTGAAACATGCAAACATGAAACATGAAAACTGAACTGCATTACTGCACTAGAAATATGAAAAATGAGAGCGTTTAGCGCATAAAAATGGCCAATTTTATGTGTACCTGGTAGCCACTTTAGGGCATGTCTCGTATACCAGGTCCTACGCTTTTCTTTCCTCGCTGAGAATAAACGTCTCCATCTGAATGGGTGGGTACCTGTGAAACCTCTTCTTAGACTAACATTCTCTCTCTGTGGAGGGGCAATGGACCTGTTGCGATTAAAACACCTGGGCTAGGAGGCGGAGTGCTCAGTCAGAAGGCTAAAGAATACATTTAAAAAAACTGACCGTCACATCCAAACATAGACTAAGTGTGAACAGGTGCTGAACCTAGAGTCACCAACTCATATACAGTCAAGTAAATAAGGCAGCACACTGTAGCGCTGAAACATGCAAACATGAAACATGAAAAATGAACTGCATTACTGCACTAGCATTAGCTCCCAATGGGCAGAGGGGTGGTTGCCCAAGGTCCCGTGCTTTTGTAAGGGTTATGTTATGTCTTTGCATGTCCTGCTCGTTCCGGTCCCGTATGTTTTGATATGTATTGTATTTTTGTGCAATGTTCTATATACGGTTTATTCTAAGTGTAATATTGTGATTTATAGGGAAAGCGTAGTACGTAAACTTTGCTACTAGATGGGGATATTTTATTAGTCCAGTTAGAGAACTGTATACAGTTAATTTAGGAGGAGTTACTGTAGGTAAGTGAGGGGGACTTCCTGGTTGTGAGGTTGTTGGGCCAGGGAGCCCATACCATGCAGAAGGGCTTAAAGCTCTGGGGAAGATGCAGTGACCCCACAACGTTCAAGTGTAAGCCCAGCCATCCAGGGCCAGTGGGCAAGAATACAGCAGTGGCAGCAATAATAGCAGTGACAGTGAGTGAAGAAGCTGGAATAGACAGGCAGGTCACTCATCATGTGGAGTATTACTTCGTGGGTTGATGCCCTCGTATCTGGCGCAAAATGGACAAGGGAATACCCAATCGAGGTAGAGCTGAACAGGGAGGACACTGAGGAGCCGTATGATACAATCCGACCTGGGAACGTGCTTAGTGCCAAAAGGAAGAGTGCAGGGAAAGTAGAAGACGAGTGCTGCTTGAAACATGTTATTAATGTTGTAACGGCATAGATAGAAGACACGGGTATGCAAAGTAATGGACACTGTGTATATGTGATGTGCGGCCAGGGCACTGATATACCACAATCCTTGGCTATGACTACGGCCCTGGCTCTCCCTCACACTTTTAGGGGCCCACCCAGAAGTACACTACTGTTAAATGTATCAAAGTGTGAACGGCGGTAAGTGTGTGACTTGTGATTCAGTGACTTTGCAATCAGGGAGTTTCCAAGGGAGGAATTGCTTCTGTTTTTTTTTTTTTTTTTTTTTTGGTTTAATTAATACTTTGTATTTATTTTTAATTAACGTTTCTGTGTGGTGCAATCCCCATTAGGAAATGTGCTCCACAATTGTTAATGCCATCCAGCGTACATCTTGCCACATGTATGCAGTCCTTGACCAGCCGGTCGAGGGTGCATACTGCTGTGCGAGATGTGAGCACATTGTGCATTTGGAAACCCAGATACTGGATCTAAATGTGCAGCTGGCAACACTGAGATCCATAGACAACATGGAGAGGAGTCTTCTGCTCACAGAGCAGACGCTCAATGGGATAGATGAGGAGGGGGATGGTAGGATGGAGCTGCAGGACAGTGTGGCAGTTAGCTGGGTGACAGATAGAAGGCGGGGTAGAGGGAAGAGTGCCAGGGAGGCTAGTCCTGATCTGGCACACCCCAATAAGTTTGCTAAGTTGGCAGATGAGGGGGGTGCCAGTACAGGGGTAGCAATGCTGCAGCCAGGCATGTCCTCTGAAAGCCGGAGGAGTGACTGCTCCAGTAAGGAGGGAAAAAGGAGAGCAGGGCAGGCCAGACAGGTGCTGGTAGTGGGGGACTCAATTATTAGGGGAACAGATAGGGCAATCTGTCACAAAGACAGGGATCGTCGGACGGTGTGCTGCCTACCTGGCGCTCAAGTCCGACACATCGCTGATCGGGTGGACAGATTACTGGGAGGGGCTGGTGAGGACCCAGCGGTCATGGTGCACATTGGCACAAATGACAAAGTTAGAGGTAGGTGGAAGGTCCTTAAAGATGATTTCAGGGAATTAGGCTGCAAGCTGAAAGCAAGGACCTCCAACGTGGTATTTTCCGAAATACTGCCTGTACCACGTGCCACGCCAGAGAGACAACGGGAGATTAGGGAGGTTAATAAGTGGCTCAAGAATTGGTGTAGGAAGGAGGGGTTTGGGTTCCTGCAGAACTGGGCCGACTTCTCAGTTGGCTACAGGCTCTACGCTAGGGACGGGCTGCACCTCAATGGGGAAGGTGCAGCTGTGCTGGGGGAGAAGATGGTTAGAAGGTTGGAGGAGTGTTTAAACTAGGGATTGGGGGGGAGGGTATTCATTTTATAGGAGGGGAAGATAGTGCAGATAGAGACCTGGGCACAAATAAGGAAGTTGGGGGTGGCGGTGGCATGGGGGGTGGGGTTAGAACAGTTAGTAATTTAAGAAAGAATAGAGGTACAGAGAGTAACATCAAGTGCATGTATACTAATGCCAGAAGCCTCGCCAACAAAATGGATGAATTAGAACTAATGTTGTTGGAGCATAATTATGACATGGTGGGGATATCTGAGACGTGGCTGGATGAGAGCCATGACTGGGCTGTTAACTTGCAGGGCTATAGCCTTTTCAGAAATGACCGTACAGATAAGCGAGGGGGTGGGGTGTGTCTGTATGTAAAATCGACCTTAAAACCCATCCTGCGTGATAATATAGGTGAATCTAATGAAAATGTAGAGTCTCTGTGGGTGGAGATAAGGGGAGGGGGAAAAAATAATAAATTACTGATAGGGGTTTGTTATAAATCTCCAAAACTAATGGAAGCAATGGAGAATATCCTCGTAAAGCAAATAGATGAAGCTGCGACTCAAGGAGAAGTCATTATTATGGGGGACTTCAACTACCCTGAAATAGATTGGGGAACAGAAACCTGCAGTTCCAGCAAAGGTAATCGGTTTTTGACAACTATGAGAGACAATTACCTTTCACAACTGGTTCAGGACCCAACAAGGAGGGGGGCACTGCTAGACCTAATATTAACCAACAGGCCAGACCGCATATCAAATATAAGTGTTGGGGGTCACTTGGGGAATAGTGATCACAAAATAATAAGTTTTCATGTAACCTTTAATAAGATGGGTAGTAGGGGGGTGACAAGGACACTAAACTTCAGGAGGGAAAATTTCCAACGGATGAGAGAGGATCTTGGTGCAATTAACTGGGACGATATCCTGAGACACAAAAATACACAAAGAAAATGGGAGACATTTATTAGCATCCTGGATAGGACCTGTGCACAGTATATACCGTATGGGAATAAACATACTAGAAATAGGAGGAAACCAATATGGCTAAATAGAGCTGTAAGGGGCGCAATAAGGGACAAAAAGAAAGCATTTAGAGAATTAAAGGAA
Organism: Ranitomeya variabilis; assembly: GCF_051348905.1. Taxonomy (NCBI): domain Eukaryota; kingdom Metazoa; phylum Chordata; class Amphibia; order Anura; family Dendrobatidae; genus Ranitomeya; species Ranitomeya variabilis. The sequence goes on along the minus strand of NC_135236.1, from coordinate 299,968,433 downwards.
GTAGGTAGTGAGGAGGCATTAAATAAATACAGAAAATTAAATACATTCTGTAAAAAGCAAATCAAGGCAGCAAAGATTGAGACAGAGAGACTCATTGCCAGAGAGAGTAAAAATAATCCCAAAATATTCTTTAACTATATAAATAGTAAGAAACTAAAAAATGACAGTGTTGGCCCCCTTAAAAATAGTCTGGGTGAAATGGTGGATGAGGATGAGGAAAAAGCCAATATGCTAAATGACTTTTTTTCATCAGTATTTACAAAAGAAAATCCCATGGCAGACAAAATGACTAGTGATAAAAATTCCCCATTAAATGTCACCTGCTTAACCCAGCAGGAAGTACAGCGGCGTCTAAAAATAACTAAAATTGACAAATCTCCGGGCCCGGATGGGATACACCCCCGAGTACTGCAGGAACTAAGTACAGTCATTGATAGACCATTATTTTTAATCTTTAAAGACTCCATAATAACAGGGTCTGTACCACAGGACTGGCGTATAGCAAATGTGGTGCCAATATTCAAAAAAGGGGCAAAAACTGAACTCGGTAATTATAGGCCAGTAAGTTTAACCTCTACTGTGGGTAAAATCCTGGAGGGCATTCTAAGGGATGCTATGCTGGAGTATCTGAAGAGGAATAACCTCATGACCCAGTATCAGCACGGGTTTACTAGGGACCGTTCATGTCAGACTAATTTGATCAGCTTCTATGAAGAGGTAAGTTCAGGACTGGACCAAGGGAACCCAGTGGACGTAGTATATATGGACTTTTCCAAAGCTTTTGATACGGTGCCACACAAAAGGTTGTTACATAAAATGAAAGTAATGGGGATAGGGGAAAATATGTGTAAGTGGGTTGAGAGCTGGCTCAGGGATAAGAAACAAAGGGTGGTTATTAATGGAGCACACTCGGACTGGGTCGCGGTTAGCAGTGGGGTACCACAGGGGTCAGTATTGGGCCCTCTTCTTTTTAACATATTTATTAATGACCTTGTAGGGGGCATTCAGAGTAGAATTTCAATATTTGCAGATGACACTAAACTCTGCAGGGTAATCAATACAGGGGAGGACAATTTTATATTACAGGATGATTTATGTAAACTAGAAGCTTGGGCTGATAAATGGCAAATGAGCTTTAATGGGGATAAATGTAAGGTCATGCACTTGGGTAGAAGTAATAAGATGTATAACTATGTGCTTAATTCTAAAACTCTGGGCAAAACCGTCAATGAAAAAGACCTGGGTGTATGGGTGGATGACAAACTCATATTCAGTGGCCAGTGTCAGGCAGCTGCTACAAAGGCAAATAAAATAATGGGATGTATTAAAAGAGGCATAGATGCTCATGAGGAGAACAAAATTTTACCTCTATACAAGTCACTAGTTCGACCACACTTAGAATACTGTGCACAGTTCTGGTCTCCGGTGTATAAGAAAGACATAGCTGAACTGGAGCGGGTGCAGAGAAGAGCGACCAAGGTTATTAGAGGACTGAGGGGTCTGCAATACCAAGATAGGTTATTACACTTGGGGCTATTTAGTTTGGAAAAACGAAGACTAAGGGGTGATCTTATGTTAATGTATAAATATATGAGGGGACAGTACAAAGACCTTTCTGATGATCTTTTTAATCATAGACCTGAGACAGGGACAAGGGGGCATCCTCTACATCTGGAGGAAAGAAGGTTTAAGCATAATAACAGACGCGGATTCTTTACTGTAAGAGCAGTGAGACTATGGAACTCTCTGCCATATGATGTTGTAATGAGTGATTCATTAATTAAATTTAAGAGGGGACTGGATACCTTTCTGGAAAAGTATAATGTTACAGGGTATATACACTAGATTCCTTGATAAGGCGTTGATCCAGGGAACTAGTCTGATTGCCGTATGTGGAGTCGGGAAGGAATTTTTTTCCCCATGGTGGAGTTACTCTTTGCCACATGGGTTTTTTTTGCCTTCCCCTGGATCAACATGTTAGGGCATGTTAGGTTAGGCTATGGGTTGAACTAGATGGACTTACAGTCTTCTTTCAACCTTAATAACTATGTAACTATGTAAAAGTGTGCAGCGTGCCCATTCAGTTAAACTCTTCGGCAAAGCAGGAAAACTCAAACGTGCCCCCTCCAGTCATCGCAAATTCAACTGTATTGGCTGGATGCCGATACAAAAGCAATGGTGAACGAGGGAGCATCACACTCCTTCTCCCATCATTCCAGCTCTGCATCTGACGTCACTGACGCAGACACGGACAGTGGGTGCCATGAAGTCCTCTGGGGAGTGTATTATACTATATGGAGGCCTATGGAAAGTGCATTATACTGTATGGAGGCCTATGGAGAGTGCATTATACTATATGGAGGCCTATGGAGAGTGCATTATACTATATGGAGGCCTATGGGAAATTCCCATGTGACTAGCCACTAGGGTCCTCACATTATGTCACTATCTGCAGGTCTGCTGATGTCATGGGGTTATAGAGGTGTGCAGGACGTGCTGATACCTGTACTACTAAACTGCACTTGTCATATATGGTCAGAACTCCCAGGGACAAGTCCTGATGTCCAAGCTGCTACAAACCACTTATGTACCATTCCTTATCTAATACATCCTTTCCCAAGTAATAGCCCTGAAGGTACCATCTCCTCCACAGTCACAGTCCCCCAAATATTATATACCATTCTCTGTACTCACAGCTCCCCATGTACTACCTCCTTTCTATTCACAGTTCCCCAATGTACCATTCTCATCAGCTAACAAACTGAGCGTCATTTGATGCACCTTCTATAGGGTGCCCATATGTGACTGATCAGAATCAGACATGTAGTTGCTGCTAGAAAAGATATAGAACAGCAGTATGGCTCAGGCTATGATGCTGTAGAATGTGATAATGGGACTTCCAGAGCGTGCAGGGCCCTAATGTTGTGACAGGGAAGGAACAGAACGTACCGTACTGAGGCTCAGCAGACAAGCCAAGCAGCTGCGACAAGTTGTGAAGAAAAGAATCTCCCCACAGGCCTCCTGCTTAGCAGAAAGTCTGATACAGCCAAACTTTAATGACACAGCATGCAGGGCAGCGGCTTCACAGTACAAAAATTTATTTCACGATTCTAGGCAGAAACAGAATCATTAAGTATCAAAATAACAAATGAATCAAAATAGTTTGATTTATTACATATATGATGACTTGCCTGCATGGAATCATTACAAGGTCTCGATACTGATGGTATTAATAGATGATACCCTAAGAATGTGTTAGATAGATATAAATCGCCTAAGGATAAGAGCACAATACGTTGCTGGCCAGATAATGTACAGTAACAGTAATCTGAGAGCATCATAATGGAAATATAGAGAACCTGATTCCAGCTATGTATCACTTGCTGGGCTTCTTGCTGTAGTTTTTATAAAATAAAGGGTGGAATGTAAACAGTTGCCTTAGGCAACTGCTTCACATTTTCTTTGGCAGAAGTTTGTATAAATTTCCCCTTATCTACATGAATGTTGAAAAAATGGTAGCACTCTCTGTTGTGAAAATAGTGGGCTCAGGAGCTAAAATCACTCCACACACATCGGATGCTGGCTGTTTTATACAGCGAGCATCAGCTTCTAACATCAGCGACCAGCGCCTGCTATGTAATGGCATGGAGGTCACAAGGTACCCCAATGTCTGAGGACTAAAAAACCAAGGGGTCACTAGCAGAACTAAATAAATACAGGTTTTAAAATATGTATCCTATATCTTAACATTATCAATAACGTAAAATACATTTCCGTTTATTGTTTAACCCATTGGGCTTACATATGTTTAATATAAACATCCAGTAAGCTACTCTGTTTAGAATAATAATAAATCTTTATTTTTATATTGCGCTAACATATTCCGCAGCGCTTTACAGTTTGCACTCATTATCATCACTGTCCCCGATGGGGCTCACAATCTAAAAGCTTTCTCCTGTCCCGTAGGTCTGATTACTCTTTTAATAGCTTGAATTTATCAAGTAGAGGAATTGGACACATGAAATTGAGTAAAAGTAGATAAAGTAGCAAACATGTTTTTGACAGTCTGACCTATTTTTATTAATATTATAGTTGAGACAAACCAGTGTACAAATGAGTGTGTGCATTGAATGTAAATTTCCACTCTTATTAACTCATGAAAATTATTGCAGTCAATGGGGATTTTGTTTGCATAAAAACAGATTAAAAAAACTATGTTTGAGGAAATAATGTACTGCATCGCATAAATACCTTTTAAGATCTGAAATGGTAGGACTCAGAACAATGATAGCACTCAGACCAATGTTATTCTATGTGGCAGTGATGATCAGCTTTTTTTTTCTCATGCCGATTTGGGATGGATGAGAAAAAACTGCATCATGCTGCGATTTGCAGCACAAATCTGATGGCACACACCAATTCAAGTCTATGGGTGCATGAAAGTCATCGGACAGCACTTGGATGACATCAAGTGCTGACCGATTTCCACAGACTCACAGAAAGGAGAAGATGGAGAATTTTTCTTCTCCATCTTCTCCTCACCTGTGCTACAATTCTCTCATTCGAAATAATTGTACCTAAGGCTAGGTTCACATTGCGTTAGTGCAGTCCGTTCAACGCATGCGTTAAACGGACTGCGCTAATGCAAGTGCCGACTTTGGCACAGCGCTAGCGCAGATGGAGCATCTGCTAGCTCCATCTGCGCTCAGCAGTGACGGACCCGGAAACGCTGCAGCCCGCGTCTCGGGTCTGTCACTCAATGACACGCTAGCGATGCGTCAGACATTGCATTCAATGGCGGCGGTAACGGACTACATTAAACCGCGTTATGCCGCGGTGTAACGTAGTCCGTTTAACGGAGACACTGAACACAGTGTGAACCTAGCCTAATACTTGGTTGAACAACCTTTAGCCAAAATAACTGCGACCAACCGCTTCTTGTAACCATCAATGAGTTTCTTACAATGCTCTGCTGGCATTTTAGACCATTCTTCTTTGGCAAACTGCTCCAGGTCCCTGATATTTGAAGGGTGCCTTCTCCAAACTGCCATTTTTAGATCTCCACAGGTGTTCTATGGGATTCAGGTCTTGACTCATTGCTGGCCACCTTAGAAGTCTCCAGTGCTTTCTCTCAAACCATTTTCTAGTGCTTTTTGAAGTGTGTTTTGGGTCATTGTCCTGCTGGAAGACCCATGACCTCTGAGGGAGACCCAGCTTTCTCACACTGGGCCCTACATTATGCTGCAAAATTTGTTGGTAGTCTTCAGACTTCATAATGCCATGCACACGGTCAAGCAGTCCAGTGTCAGAGGCAGCAAAGCAACCCCAAAACATCAGGGAATCTCCGCCATGTTTGACTGTAGGGACCGTGTTCTTTTCTTTGAATGCCTCTTTTTTTCTCCTGTAAACTCTATGTTGATGCCTTTGCCCAAAAAGCTCTACTTTTGTCTCATCTGACCAGAGAACATTCTTCCAAAACGTTTTAGGCTTTTTCAGGTAAGTTTTGGCAAACTCCAGCCTGGCTTTTTTATGTCTCGGGGTAAGAAGTGGGGTCTTCCTGGGTCTCCTACCATACAGTCCCTTTTCATTCAGATGCCGATGGATAGTACGGGTTGACTCTGTTGTACCCTTGGACTGCAGGGCAGCTTGAACTTGTTTGGATGTTAGTCGAGGTTCTTTATCCAACATCCGCACAATCTTGCGTTGAAATCTCTTGGCAATTTTTCTTTTCCGTCCACATCTAGGGAGGTCAGCCACAGTGGCATGGGCTTTAAACGTCTTGATGATACTGCGCACGGTAGACACAGGAACATTCAGGTCTTTGGAGATGGACTTGTAGCCTTGAGATTGCTCATGATTCCTCGCAATTTGGTTTCTCAAGTCCTCAGACAGTTCTTTGGTCTTCTTTCTTTTCTCCATGCTCAATGTGGTACACACAAGGACACAGGAAAGAGGTTGAGTCAACTTTAATCCATGTCAACTGGCTGCAAGTGTGATTTAGTTATTGCCAACACCTGTTAGGTGCCACAGGTAAGTTACAGGTGCTGTTAATTACACAAATTAGAGAAGCATCACATGATTTTTCGAACAGTGCCAATACTTTTGTCCACCCCTTTTTTATGTTTGGTGTGGAATTATATCCAATTTGGCTTTAGGACAATTCTTTTTGTGTTTTTTCATATAAGACAAAATAAATGAAGATAATAATACCAAAGAATTTGTGTTTGCAATCATTTTCAGGAAGAAACTGAGTATTATCTGACAAAATTGCAGGGGTGTCAATACTTTTGGCCACAACTGTACATAGTGGAACCCCCCCACAAGTGACCAAATTTTGTAAACTAGACCCCTCCAGGAATGTATTTTGATGTCCGGTGAGCACCTTGAACCCCCAGCTGCTTCACAGAAGTTTATAACTTTGAGCCGCAAAAATAAAAAATCACATTTTCTCCACAAAGATGTTATTTTAGCCCCAATTTTTTTATTTTCACATGGGTAACAGGAGAAATTGCACCATACAATTTGTTGTGCAATCTGTCCTGAGTACACCGATACCCCATATGTGGGGGAAAACTACTTTTGAGGCACAGTGCAAATCTCAGAATGGAAGAAGCGCCATATTGGAGTTGAGATTTTGGTGGAATGGTTTGAGGGTGACATGTCACATTGGCAGAGAGCCTGAGGTGCCAGAAAAACATTGAATTTATCTAGGGGTGCAGTGATCATATTGACACCACATGTGCCTCACAGAATTTTAAACCATTGGACAAAGTGCTCTTTGCCTGCTGGAGTGCAGATTTTCCTAGAATAGTTTGTGGACTCCACATACAGAGCCCCTAAGTGCTATAAAAGCAGAATCCCTCCCTCAAGTGACCCCATTTTGTAAATTATACCCTGCAAGAATATATCTACAGGTGTAGTGACGATTTTGACTTCATGGGTGTTTTCCAAAAACAAGTAGCAGTGAATTTTGCTGAGTGAAAATTGCAAACTGCCGTTGTAGTGACCAGTATGCTGCAGTACCTTATAGTGACCAGTATGTTATGCCCAAGTCATGTCTCTGGAGGCACCCACCTGTAAATTAGGCGGGCTCTCATCGCTACAGAAATGCCAAACATCTGGACGCTATATGTGGTTTAGGCACACCGGGGCTCAGAAGGGTGGTACGCATTTGGATTTGGTTCACAAAATTTACTGAATTTCTTTTGAAGGGTGAGGAGAGATTTTTGTTTTCCAGAGTCTTTGTACTAAAAGTCCCCACCTATATTTCTGTTAACAGATGACTGACCTGAGTGGGGACTTGCTATTTTCATAGATTGAGTTGAATCATTTATTGGTAACATTTTACATAACATTTGGGATCAGATTTTCCTGCGCTCTACGCTGAGCACTTACATTGGTGTTTCCATCTAAATCTTGGAGTGACATGATTTAGATGAAACCCCCGAGGAATTAATTCACTTTATTGAAGCAGTAGAAATACTCTGGTCTCAGTCTGGCTTCTGTTCAGCGGTGTCCTTGTGGCACCCCAGGAGTTTGGGTACCACAGTAGTGCTGACTTCCTCTCGGGGAGGGTAGTACTATGTCTGGAGACAAGTGAGATTCCCTTTGGTAGGTTATCACACACACAACACCTTCCAAATCCAGGCCAGGATGGGGAGCTCAAAACCCTGTTTTAGGGCAGCTTCCCTGGATAAAGATCCTGGTTTGGTGGCGGAGTGAGTTCAGTTAGTACAGAAAGTCTGTGTACGAGAACAGACAGGACGGAGCAGAGTGGAGATACAGGACTCCAGGAGGGGACTAGGAAGGCCTCCAGGGAGTCAGAGCGCAGTAGCCGGGTACCAGGAGCCCGAGGCTTTAGTGGACTATAAGACACTGAGCAGGACCGGAGGGCATTGAATTACATGGACTTTGCCCCTATTTACCTGTGGCACAGCAGCACCTTGGAGCCTAGAGTCAGCGTGAGAGAACCCCAATAGGTACGGCTCAAGCTGCCTGCCATACAGGTACCTGTCCCTGGACAGGAGAATGAATAAGGACTTTGCTTAAGACACTTAGTGGCAGCAGGGACCTCAGAGACAGTAAGCGCATAGTGGAAGGCTCCTACCTGACCTGTCAAGGGGATTCCACTTGTCTCTGGACTACCTGGACTTCTAATTCACCTGTTGCCGGTGCCCTGGACTGTGGCCTGTCATCCACAAGTAAACCAGGTAACAACTTACAACCTGTCTCCTCCATTTATTCCACCAGCCTTACCATCTACGCTGCACAACATAGGACCCCTGGGGACCCCTCTTCACCTGTGGGAAGTGTAACATCTGGGCTGCCGCAACATCCCCCAGGGGACCCCTCTAATGCAGCGTCGGTCCCCCTATTGACCGAACTCCACAGGTGGTGTCACGACAAACTTTGAACATTTCACCCCCTTTAACGTTGATGCCCAGGGCCATGGACCGGGTCGCAGCCACCATGACATCCCCCTTTGCAACCGGACCCGGTATCGAGTACCCCACTGCCCTGTGGGCGCGTTAACTTTCTTTTCAGAAGTGCACAAAACTGTGGCCGACTGCACTTTTATGCATGCTTAAAAAGACATTGCCATATCATAGTCCCGACGGCGTCCACAGTGCCTCCATCTGCCTCATTATAGGGAATCATCCATTGGGGGTTCCATCTGAATCACGTAGTTCAGAGATTTACACGGAAACCCTGGTTTAAGTACTAAGTGTAGAGCGCAGGATAAATGTGAGCCTTACTGCAATCTTTGGAAGGCAGAATGAACAAATCAACAGTAGGTGAATAATTGGTTTTATTTATTTTTTACGCTATTCCTCATGCGGTATAAGTCATTGGTCGCCTAATCTTCAGGTTGGTCATATGACAGCGATGCCAGATTTATGTTGGGTTTTTTATGTTTGGCAGCTGTCACACACCAAAAGACGCTTTTTATTGCAAAAACTAATTTTTCCATCGCCATATTTTGGAAGTTATAATTTTTCCATAATTCTGCCAACAGAGTAATGTGAGGCCTTGTTATTCCGGGACAAGTTGACATTTTCATTGGTAGCATTTGGTGGCAAATTTTAATCGCTTTCTATTCCAACTTTAGGGAGACAGAATAAACAAAAACCAGCAATTCAAAAATTGGTTTTTTTTATGCCGTTCCGTGTGTGGTAAGCTTAATAAGGCAGCTTAATTCGTCGCCTCAGTCTAATTGTTATTATTAATATTTTTTAATGTTTTGGCACTTTTGCACTATAAAAACTATTTTATAGAAAAAATAATTATCTTTGCATCTCTGGTCACCATGGCAATGATCAGGACTCCGCAATGTCGGGTGTCAGCTGTCAGAGTCACCTGACACCCTGTGGTGATCACTTGCGCATTGTGTCTCTGTGCGCAAAATCACCTAGACGTATCCATACATCCCAGGTCGGTAAGTACCGTGCCATAGGGACATGTGGATACGTCTGAGGTTGAAAAGAGGTTAATTGTTCAAGTGTCTCTTTTGTACCATAGTGCTATATTTTTTCTGTGCTTTCTGTTCACTTGCATTATGACTATATCATCCTGAAATGCTTTATACTGTGGTATTTTGTTGATAGCCCTAGTTTAACTTCATATGTGATGCTGGCTTTATTATTTTTTTTTTTATTTAGATTGGCCTTGGACCTCGCTGTGCATTCTTCCTACACAGGGTTAGCTGATCGTCCTCCTTTCCTTAGACCGCCATGCCTGCCATCTTGACACTCCTTCTAAGGCAATAATTTTCCTAATGTACTGTAATACTTTGGTATTGCTGTATATAGAACAAGCTCTGAAACAATTGTAGGTTCATAGAGACTGAGGGGACTAAAAAATAAAGAAAAAAAATAAGATTTTTAAAAATATATAAAAAATAAATGTTCAAACCACCATACTTTTTCCTTTTGAAAATAAATAAATAAATAAACATATGTGTTATCGCCACATCTAAAAAAATCTGATCAAAAAATAGAATTACTTAACCTGTATGGTAAAAAAAAAATCACAACAGAATTGCTGTTTTTTAGTTAATACAACATCTACCAAAATGCAATAAAAAGCTATCAAAACATTGTTTCTACTCTAAATCGCCAATATCAATGTCAGCTCTTTTTGCAAAAAACAAACCCTCCCATGTTTCCATTAATGGAAAAATAACAAATGTTACTGGTCTCAAAAAAAGGTGATGCTAATAAAAAAATTTTATTTTGCAAAATTCTGAATTATTTTCACTACTTAAATAAAAAAAATATGTTTATAAGTTTAGTATTGCCATAATCTTACATAACTGGATAATCATGTTTGCAGCTTCTTTTTACTGCAAATTGAATGCTGTAAAAACAAAATCCAAAAAACAATGATGTAATCAAGCTTATCACATCTTATCCAACTCGGATTTTCTTATATGGTAAAATGAATGGTGTCCTTAAAAGCTACAACTCATGCTACAATAAAAAGAAACGTTCATATGGTGATGATAACAGAAAGGTAAATAAGATAAGGTTTTCAGAAGAGGGGGAGGAAAAAACAAAAAAGCAAAAATGGGATATTGCCATTCATTAAGGTGATAAAAATGCTACACTGGAAAAAATGCATAAAAAAAAGTAGGCTTTGGTCGTGCCCAGTCCTCCAAATTATACTTTCTGTATACTTTCTGTTTTGTAATAGTACCCTGCTTAGAACACCCTTGATTGACCTAAGTCAACTATGGTACCTTCCCCACCATATGCAATTTTTTGATTATGCAGATGCAGTCACAAATTGTGGTGTATGTACTGATACAAAAACTGTATGAACGTGCCAAAGTACGTGACATTTACAATGACAACACACATCCTGGAGGAGGCTGCCATTGGTGGAAAAAATATAGCAATTTCCCTATATAGAGCGAGGGAGCTCACTGGTTGCAAAGTGAGAAGAGACAATACCTCAGAGCAATGCAGGTTATAGTGGTATGGTTGAAGGACAGAACAAAAATAATTTCCAGAAATCACATTTAAGGTTTTATAACCTTATAATTCTTCAAGTCATTTCTTCATATTATCACATCTTTAGCAATGATAACCACAAACTTCTTCGTAGGAAAGTTCCAGATATACTACTGTGTTTGTTTATAGATTTGTTTGACTTAAAGTGGTTGTCCAGTACTCAGACTGAACCTTCTGAATTGCTACACTGTACGTGCAATTATTAGTCAATTTGTATTTTTGATGATTATTTTATTATTGAACTGCTACAGTGCTGTTGGTCAATCCAAAAGGTTAATAAACCTGAATATTTAAGAAAGTAAAAGTGAGGTTCTATCATATCATTATGTGCAGAATTATTGGGCACCAAAAAATAAAAATAAGTAAATTTTCTCATCTCAATTGTTTATTTTAATCTATTAATAACCTAACAACTCAAAATTTACAAAAATACATTTCTGAAATTTAAGAAAAATACCAGTGACCAATATAGCCACCCTTATTTTCAATAACATTTACAAGCTTTCCATCCATGGAATCTGTCAGTTTCTTAATCTGTTGATGATGAACTATTTGGGCAGCAGCAACCACTGCCCCCCAGACACTGTTGATAGAGGTGTACTGTTTTTCTTCAATGTAAATCTCCCATTTCAAAAGTTTTCACAGGGGGATGGGGGAAGGAGGCAATGTCACTATTCATTCATCATTAACCCCTTCATGACCCAGCCTGTTTTGGCCTTAATGACCTGGCCGTTTTTTGAAATTCTGACCAGTGTCCCTTTATGAGGTTTTAACTCAGGAACGCTTCAACGGATCCTTGCGGTTCTGAGATTGTTTTTTCGTGACATATTGGGCTTCATGTTAGTGGTAAATTTAGGTCGATAATTTCTGAGTTTATTTGTGAAAAAAACGGAAATTTGGCAAAAATTTTGAAAATTTCGCAATTTTCACATTTTGAATTTTTATTCTGTTAAACCAGAGAGTTATGTGACACAAAATAGTTAATAAATAACATTTCCCACATGTCTACTTTACATCAGCACAATTTTGGAAACAAATTTTTTTTTTTGCTAGGAAGTTATAAGGGTTAAAATTTGACCAGTGATTTCTCATTTTTACAACAAAATTTACAAAACCATTTTTTTTAGGGACCACCTCACATTTGAAGTCAGTTTGAGGGTTCTATATGGCTGAAAATACCCCAAAGTGACACCATTCTAAAAACTGCACCCCTCAAGGTGCTCAAAACCACATTCAAGAAGTTTATTAACCCTTCAGGTGTTTCACAGCAGCAGAAGCAACATGGAAGTAAAAAATGAACATTTAGCAACAATTTTTTTATTTTCCCAAGGGTAAAAGGAGAAACTGGACCACGAACGTTGTTGTCCAATTTGTCCTGAGTACGCTGGTACCTCATATGTGGGGTAAACCACTGTTTGGGCGCACGGCAGGGCTCAGAAGGGAAGGAGCGCCATTTGACTTTTTGAATGAAAAATTGGCTCCAATCTTTAGCGGACCCCATGTGGGTTTGGAGAGCCCCTGTGTGCCTAAAATTGGAGCTTCCCCACAAGTGACCCCATTTTGGAAACTAGACCCCCCAAGGAACTTATCAAGAAGCATAGTGAGCACTTTAAACCCTCAGGTGCTTCACAAATTGATCTGTAAAAATGAAAAAGTACTTTTTTTTCACACAAAATTTCTTTTAGCCTCAATTTTTTCATTTTCACATGGGCAACAGGATAAAATGGATCCTAAAATTTGTTGGGCAATTTCTCTTGAGTACGCCGATACATCATATATGGGGGTAAACCACTGTTTGGGTGCACGGCAAGGCTCGGAAGGGAAGGCGCGCCATTTGACTTTTTGAATGGAAAATTAGCTCCAATCATTAGCGGACACCATGTCGCGTTTGGAGAGCCCCTGTGTGCCTAAACATTGGAGCTCCCCTACAAGTGACCCCATTTTGGAAACTAGACCTCCCAAGGAACTAATCTAGATGTGTGGTGAGCACTTTGAACCCCCAAGTGCTTCACAGAAGTTTATAACGCAGAGCCATGAAAATAAAAAATAATTTTTCTTTTCTCAAAAATGATTTTTTTAGCCCACAATTTTTTATTTTCCCAGGGTAACAGGAGAAATTGGACCCCAAAAGTTGTTGTCCAGTTTCTCCTGAGTACGCTGATACCCCATATGTGGGGGTAAACCACTGTTTTGGCACACATCGGGGTTCGGAAGGGAAGTAGTGACGTTTTGAAATGCAGACTTTGATGGAATGGTCTGCAGGCGTCACGTTGCGTTTGCAGAGACCCTGATGTGCCTAAACAGTAGGAACTCCCCACAAGTGACCCCACTTTGGAAACTAGACCCCCAAGGGAACTTATCTAGATGTGTGGTGAGCACTTTTAACCCCCAAGTGCTTCACAGAAGTTTATAACGCAAAGCCGTGAAAATAATAAATGTTTTCTTTGCTCAGAAATATTTTTTTAGCCCAGAATTTTTTAATTTTCCCAAGGGTAACAGGAGAAATTTGACCAGAAAAGTTGTTGTCCAGTTTCTCCTGAGTACGCTGATGCCCCATATGTGGGGGTAAACCACTGTTTGGGCACATGCCGTGGCTCGGAAGGGAAGTAGTGACGTTTTGGAATGCAGACTTTGATGGAATGGTCTGCGGGCATCATGTTACGTTTGCAGAGCCCCTGATGTGCCTAAACAGTATAAACCCCCCACAAGTGACCCCATTTTGGAAACTAGACCCCCCAAGGAACTTATCTAGATGTGTGGTGAGCAAAGTTCAACCCCCAAGTGCTTCACAGCAGTTTACAACGCAGAGCCGTGAAAATAAAAAATCATTTTTCTTTCCTCAAAAAAGATGTTTTAGCAAGCAATTTTTTATTTTCACAAGGGTAACAGGAGAAATTGGACCACTATATTTGTTGCCCAGTTTGTTGTGAGTACGCTGATACCCCATATGTGGGGGTAAACTACTGTTTGGGCGCACGTCAGGGCTCGGAAGGGAAGTAGTGACATTTGAAATGCAGACTTTGATGGAATGGTCTGCGGGCGTCACGTTGCATTTGCAGAGCCCCTGATGTGCCTAATCAGTAGAAACACCCCACAATTGACCCCATTTTGGAAACTAGACCCCCCAAGGAACTTATCTAGATGTGTGGTGAGCACTTTTAACCCCCAAGTGCTTCACAGAAGTTTATAACGCAGAGCCGTGAAAATAAAAAATAATTGTTCTTTCCTCAAAAATTATGTTTTAGCAAGTAGCAGTTTTAGCAGTTTTTTATTTTCGCAAGGGTAACAGGAGAAATTGGACCCCAATAGTTGTTGCCCAGTTTGTTCTGAGTACGCTGGTACCCCATATGTGGGGGTAAACCACTGTTTGTGCGCACATCGGGGATTGGAAGGGAGGGAGCACCATTTGACTTTTTGAACGCAAGATTGGCTGGAATCAATGGTGGCGCCATGTTGCGTTTGGAGACCCCTGATGTGCCTAAACAGTGGAAACCCCTCAATTCTAACTTCAACACTAACCCCAACACACCCCTAACCCTAATCCCAACTGTAGCCATAACCCTAATCACAACCCTAACCCCAACACACCCCTAACCACAACCCTAACCCCAACACACCCGTAACCCTAATCCTAACCCTAATCCCAACACTAACCCTAATCCCAACCCTAACCACAACTGTAACCCCAACACACCCCTAACCCTATCCGTAACCCTAACCACAAGCCTAATCTTAACCCTATTTCCAACCCTAGCCCTAATTCCAACCCTAACTCTAATTCCAACCCTAACCCTAAGGCTATGTGCCCACGTTGCGGATTCGTGTGAGATTTTTCCGCACAATTTTTGAAAAATCCGCAGGTAAAAGGCACTGCGTTTTACCTGCGGATTTACAGCGGATTTCCAGTGTTTTTTTGTGCGGATTTCACCTGCGAATTCCTATTGAGGAACAGGTGTAAAACGCTGCGGAATCCGCACAAAATTGACATGCTGCGGAAAATACAACGCAGCGTTTCCGCACGGTATTTTCCGCTCCATGAGCACAGCGGATTTGGTTTTCCATAGGTGTACCTGGTACTGTAAACCTGATGCAAAACTGCTAGGAATTCGCAGCGGCCAATCTGCTGCGGATCCGCGGCCAATCCGCTGCGGATCCACGGCCAATCCGCTGCGGATCCGCGGCCAATCCGCTGCGGATCCGCAGCCAAATCCGCACTGTGTGCCAATGCCCTAACCCTAACCCTAACCCTAGCCCTAACCCTAGTTCTAACTCTAACCCTAGTGGAAAAAGAAAAACAAAATATTTTCTTTTTTTTATTATTGTCCCTACCTATGGGGGTGATAAAGGGGGGGGTCATTTACTATTTTTTTTTATTTTGATCACTGTGATAGGTTATATCTCAGTGATCAAAATATATCTGGAACGAATCTGCCGGCCGGCAGATTCGGCGGGCGCACTGCGCATGCGCCCGCCATTTTGGAAGATGGCGGCGCCCATGGAGAAGACGGACGGACACCGGTAGGCCTGGTAAGTATGAGGGGGGGATCTGAGCATGGGGGTGGATCGGAGGACGGGGGGTGGCATCGGAGCACGGGGGAGCGGGCAGGAGGACGGGGGAGCAGACAGGATGACGGAGGGGAGCGGAGCACCGGACGGAGGACCGGGGAGGAGATCGGTGGTGGTGGTGGTGGGGTACATAAGTGTTTCCAGCCATGGCCGATGATATTGCAGCATCGGCCATGGCTGGATTGTAATATTTCACCAGTTTTTTAGGTGAAATATTACAAATCGCTCTGATTGGCAGTTTCACTTTCAACAGCCAATCAGAGCGATCGTAGCCACGGGGGGGTGAAGCCACCCCCCCTGGGCTGAAGTACCACTCCCCCTGTCCCTGCAGATCGGGTGAAATTGGAGTTAACCCTTTCACCCGATCTGCAGGGACGCGATCATTCCATGACGCCACATAGGCGTCACAGGTCGGATTGGCACCGACTTTCATGACGCCTACGTGGCGTCAAAGGTCGGGAAGGGGTTAAAGGGACTCTGTCACCTGAATTTGGAGGGAACAATTTTCAGTCATATGGGCGGGGTTTTCGGGATTGAAAATTGTTCCCTCCAAATTCAGGTGACAGAGTCCCTTTAAGGCCTTAACTAGCTAGCCAAGCAGTGGAGTGCATTGATGAATGCAATGGAGTATTGACCTCTATAGAAATTATGGTTATCTTGAAACATGCAGACTTTTTCTAGTACTGCTGCTTGAAAAAATGTCATCTAAAAACTGTCAGCAGGTTTGGGAGTTAACCAAAAAGGTCCAACTATCTCATCTTTAACCCTTTCACCCACCATCCTGTTTTCACTTTCCTGACTAAGCCAATTTTCAGTTTTATTAATTCCAACCGTTGTCATTTTATGTGGTAATAACTCTGGAACGCTTCAACATATCACAGTGGTTCGTAACATGTTGCACTTCATATTGGTGGTAAACCTTAGTCAATATTTTTTGCATTTATTCGTGAAATATTGAAAATTTAACAAATAATTAGAAAATGTAACAATTTTAAAACTTTTCATTTTTATGCCTTTAAATCTGATCGTTATACCACGCAAAATAGAAAATAAATAACATTTGCCACATGTCTAATTTACACCAACATCAGTATCGAAACATTTTTTTTTTTGTTAGGCAGATAGAAGGGTTAAAAGTTTATCAGAAATTTCTTATTTTTCCAACAAAACTTACAAAACCAATATTTTTAAGGACCACATCCCTTTTAAAGTGACTTTCAGGACCCTATGTGACAGAAATTACCCAAAAGTGACACCATTTTAAAAACTACACCCCTCAAAGTGCTCAAAATCACATTCAAGAAGTTTATTAACCATTTTGGGGCTTCACCAGAATTAAAGCAATGTGGAAAGAAAAAATTAAAGTTTTACTTTTTCCCACCAAAATATATATGTGCAATTTCTCTTGAGTATGACAATACCTCATATGTAGTGGAATACTACTGTTTAGAAACAGGGCAGGGCTCGGATTGGAAGGAGCGCTATTTGACTTCTGGAGTGCAGAATAATTGTCTGGAATCGATAGAGGATGTTGCATTTACAGATCCCCTGATGTGCCTAAACAATGGAAATGTCCCACAAGTGACCCCATTTTGGAAACTACATGCCTCAAGGAACTTATTTAGAGGTGTGGTGAGCACCTTGAATCCACAGGTGTTTTACAGAATTTTATAACGTTGAGTCGTGAAAATACAAAATTAGATTATTCCTGCAAAAATGTTTCTTTAGCCCCAAATTATTATTTTCACAAGGGTAATAGGAGAAAATGGACCATACAATCTGTTGTGAAATTTCTCCTAAGTGTACTGATACCACAAAAGTGGTGGAAAACTACTGTTTGGGAGCACGACAGGACTTGGAAAGGAAAGAGCACCATTTGACTTTTGGAGAGCAAAATTATCTGGCATCGATAGCAGACTCCATCTCGCATTTGCATAGCTCTTGATGTGCCGAAACAGTGGAAATACCCTACAAGTGATCTCATTTTGGAAAACTAAATGCCTCAAGGGACTTATCTAAAAGTAGGATGAGCACCTTGAATCCACAGGTGTTTCACAGAATTTTATAAAATTCAGCAGTGAAAATGAAAAAATATATATTTTTCCCTCAAAAATGTTGCTTCAGCCCCAAGTTTTCATTTTCACAAGGGTAACAGGAGAAAATGCATCATACAATTTGGTGTGCAATTTCTCCTTGGAGCATTGATACCCTATATATGGTGGAAAACTACGGTTTGGGCACACGGCATTGCTCAGAATGGAAGAAGTGACAATTGAATTCTGCGGCGCATTTTTCGCTGAAATAGATTGTTACCATGTTACCATGTTTGAAAAGCCCCTGACATGCTAAAACAGTAGAAACTACCATAAAAGGCCCCATTTCGGAAACTATACCTCTGAAGGAATTCATCTAAGGAGTTAGTGAGCATTTTTAACACTCAGGCAATTCACAGAATTACATAACTTTGAGCTGAGTCAATTACAATTTTTCTCCACTAAAATGTTGCTGTATCCCCAAGTTTTTAATTATCAAAATGGATAATAGTAGAATATGAACCATACAATTTGTTATGCAATTTTTCCTGAGTGCGCCAATACTGCATATGTGGTCAAAAACTTATTTTGAGGCACACTGGAAAGGTCAGTAGGGTAGACACGACAATTTGTAGTTCAGATTTTGCTGTGGTTTGCGGGTGCCATGACCCACTGGAAGAGCCACTGTGGTGCCAGAACAGCAGAACCCTCCACATAAGTGACCCCATTTTACAAACTACACCTCTCAATAACTTCATCTAAGGATGCTGTTATCATATTGACACCACAGATGTGTCTCAGAATGTTATACCATTATGCAGTCAATAAAAAATAATTACATTTTTACCACAAAAATTTTGTTTAGCCAAAGATTTAATATTTTTACATAGGGAAATGAGTAAAAAAAGGCAACAAAATTTGTCACACAATTTCTGCTAAACATGACAATACCCCATATGTGGCTGTGTAGTACTGCGTAGCCACACGGCAAGACTCGGAATGGAATGAGTGCTATTTGGCTCTTGAAGAACAAAGTACTAGAAGAGAAGATTCCCCCTTCAAGTGAACCTATATTGGTAATTACACTCCTCTGGGAATTTCTCTACAGGTGTAGTGACGATTTTGACTCCATGGGTGTTTTCCAGAAACAAGCAGCAATGGATATCACCCATACATTGTGCCCAGCTTGTGCTTCTGGATACATAGACCCCATAAATTAGGCAGGCTCTCATGGCTACAAAAATGCCAAACACGTGGATTCTAGATGTGGTTTAGGCATACTGTAGGGCTCTGAAGAGAGAGGGGCATTTGATTTGGTAGCGCATAATTCTCTGCATTTATTTTGGGAGATGAGGAACCATAGTACTTTTCCAGAGTCTTTGTGCTACCAGCAACTTGGAAGCCTCCTATATTTCCATTAACAGATGATGGACCTGAGTGATTGCTTTTTTTTTTGTGGATTGAGTTGAAGCTTTGGATTACGTTTATCCTGTGCTCTATGTTAAGCACTTATATCGGGGTTTCAATTTAAACCTCTCAGTGATGTGATTCAGAAAACACCCCTGATTGATCCAATGACTATAATGAGGCAAAAGAGTTACTCTGGAGTCCATCTGGCCTATTTTCAATAGTGTCCTTCTTTTCAGGGGTGCATAAAACTATGGTTCACTGATTTTATGCTCGCTTAAGAAGATGCTTAAAAAGATGGACACCACCGAATCATAGGACAAACAGCATCAACAGTGTCTCCATCTGCCTCCATTATAGGGAATCTTTCATCATGGGTTCCCTCTAAGTAACTTATTTCAGAGATTTACATGGAAACCCAAGTGTAAGTGCTCAACACAGAGCACAGGATAAATGTGAACCAAGCCTTACTGCTATCTTTGTGGGGCAGAAGAAACAAATCAACATCAAGTCAAGAATTGGTTTAATTTTTTAGATCGTTCCTTATGTGGCATAATTGATTAGACATCTTCATTCTTTGGGTCAGTGTGATTACAGCAATACCAGATTTATATGTTTATGTTTGGCTGGTATCACGCACTGAAAAACAATTTTTATTGCATAAACAAATTTTTGCTTCATATTTTGAGAACTATAATATTTCTACTGTATATATCTGCCAACAGAGTCATGTGAGAGCTGTGTTTGGCTTGGTTTTTTGTGATACAATATAACACTTTCATCCTTACCATTTTTATTTCCATTCTAGTTTTTAATCACAATTTATTCCACTTTTTGTTCAGCAGTATGATGAAAAGGCATAGTTTTGTGCCACATTTTTTATTTTTATTTTTACAGTGTTCACTGAAGGAGTTAACTAGTGTGACAGATTTATAAGTCTGGTCGTTCAGGATGTGGCAATATCAAATATGTGTTCAAACCAGGGATTGAAGCATGAGGAGGACAATTTGCATATTCCAGGTGCCTTCTGGGAACAGCAAAGAGTCTCCCAAAGCAAGCAGATCGTTGGTTACAGCCGGGACCAGCTGCTTGGAAAGCAATGCCAAACCATGGATTGAATATTGAGGAGGGCAA
Organism: Ranitomeya variabilis; assembly: GCF_051348905.1. Taxonomy (NCBI): domain Eukaryota; kingdom Metazoa; phylum Chordata; class Amphibia; order Anura; family Dendrobatidae; genus Ranitomeya; species Ranitomeya variabilis. The sequence continues at coordinate 299,948,281 of NC_135236.1, read as the reverse complement.
TTTGCATATTGCAGGTTCCTTCTGGGAAAAGCGAAGAGTCTCTCTCAGCAAGAAGATCATTGGGTACAGCCGGGACCAGCTGCTTGGAAAGCATCGCCAAACCATGGAGTAAAACTTGAGGAGGACAATTTGCATATTCCAGGTTACTTCTGGGAAAAGTGAAGAGTTTCTCTCAGCAAGAAGATCATTGGGTACAGCCGGGACCAGCTACTTGGAAAGCATCGCCAAACCGTGTGCCAAATTTTTGCCTCTAGGACAATATTGCAAAAAAGCTTGGCTGATTGAGTAGATTACACAAGAAGGAAAAAACAGCAGATTACATAAGAAGGTTACTCACAGTAGATTACACAAGAAGGAAGACACACAGCAAGTCAGCAGGATCTAGGAGCAACATGACAGATGTGACAACCTACATGGTGAGCTGCAACATGTGCTACATGCCCACAGATCGACCAGAAGAAGAATCCAACTTCACCTGCCAGAAGTGTAGACTACTGGCCCTTTTAGAAGAAAAGATGCGGGGTCTGGAAGAAAGAGTTGCAACTTAGAAAGTCATCAAAGAAAATGGAAGACTTTTTAGACAGAACAGAAGCATCTCTACTGGTCACAGAAGGTGAAGAAAGTGTCAGAGAACCTCCAAAAGCAGACGAGTAGAAGCTTGTGACCAAAAGAAGCAAGAAGACCATGGAGACATCACCAACCACACAACTGAGAAACCGATACCAAAGCCTTGTGAAAGACGAAGATAGCACACCTAAGGATGAGGCACAACCAGCAAACAAACAAGAAAAGGGCACATAGCAACACCCAGAAGTGACAAGTCACAAAGAACAGCCAAGAAGTGAAGAAGAGCAGTAGTGGTGGGAAACTCACTACTAAGTGAAACAGAAGCAGCCATCTGCAGACTGTACATATCCGCAAGAAAAGTATGCTGCCTCCCAGGTGTGAAGATCAAGGATGTGACCGATAGGATACCAAAGCTCATCAGTTCCAAGGACATCCACCCATGTCTTCTGATACATGTTGGCACCAATGACACGCCAAGGGAAGACTTTAATATAGATCCAGTTAAATAGTGTTTTCCAAGGGGACAGGTTCCCTTTAAATCCTTTATCCAGTACTAAATTATAGTTTTACCATAAACCAAAAAACTAACGGGGAGGTAGTTGCTAACTCATTCTATCCAGTGCTGGCTCAGAGTGGTCACTGTCTGCTCCTGTTAGCTATTCAGCTGCCCCATGTCAATAGAACAGCTCTTCTTCTTCTGGGCTGTTCTGTTGACATGGTATGACTGTTGACATCACGCTGATTGATAGCTGGCTTTCCACAGTTATACAGTGAGGAGCCAGCAGTCAATCAGCATTACACTGGCAGTCATGCCCCATCAACAGACCAGAGCAGAACAGAAGCTGCTGCCCTGTCGACATGGCATCAGCAGAAGTTTCTGAATCACCGGCAGGAGTGGTCAGAAACTGCCCTGAGCTGGCAGAGATCTCAGCCCGGCAGAACAGACAGGTAGTTAGCAAAATAGTCCTGGATAACCCCTTTAGTGTGTGAATGAAGTGTAAAGGCGTTATAATTAAGATTAGAGATAATTTATTGAAGGCAATAATTAAAGCAAAGTTTTTATATTATCACACCAAAATCCATATTAGTGTGAGATTCATTTCATCCCAACTAAAGTTCTTCTAATGCAAATAATAAAAGGTATTTCATTAAATTGTGTAAGTACCATTTACGTAATGTTCTTTCTAACTTATTTATATTAACAATGTTGAATCTATTCTCAGTGGAGACCAATAAGTGAAATATCTTTGTCTCCAAGCATCTTGGTAAATTTTTGTAAATTAGTTTAGCACTTCATCATCATTCTCCAGTGTAGCAAATGGAAGACACCTAAAAAAACCAACTGAGATGGCTATAGATAAATTGAAATTAACTTACTACACATTTACATAAAGATAATAAAAAGTTATAGAAATGTATAAACTCTATGGAAAATGGCAGTTACTTTTTTTATGTATTTTTTATAGATTTCAAAGAATATGAGCTCACAATGAGTAAGCCCAATAGTCATTTTAAATGAAAGTATGTCTTTGCTGGAATACTCTTATACCGATTAACCACTTCCTGCACAATTTCCTGGTTAGAAGGACTTGCTCCGTACCTTCATATTGTGACATTCTGATCACACAGATTGTGGGTTAGATCGACCAAAGCAATTTATAACTTTTTAGTTCATTCATTTCCCATTATTCTACATCATCTAATGGATTTATACTTAGCCATTCTTGGACTGACACTGCCATCACTAATGAGATTTGCTTCTGGGAAAGGTAAGGACATGAATGCCTTGATAAGACAAGGCATTCAAAACAGTAAGGAACATTAGATTCTTTGTAATAGTGCAATGATGAATGAAAGCAGATAGATGTATGAACAACGTCTTTGTATTTTGCCATGTGAACACGAGGTATATAAAACAAGCCATCTGTAATAGGGATTGTCTCTGGTGATAAATAGGACTCATAATATATAATTTACAATATTATTGCACATATCAGATGGAAGCTGAAAAGCCACATAAGTTGTTATTTTGATCTTTGATTATTTCGGGAGCAGGTTTTCATTGATTACAAGCTTATTATCCCATACATTTCTACATTTTCCAGATGCAATGTATATTGTTTATGCAGTTCTTATGACAGATCTCACTAAGGTTATGTGCAGCAACAGTGTATTAGTATTTTTATTAAGTAGTTTTTTTATGATCTATAAGAAACTTATGGTGTTGTGCTTCAATTAGTAAATTTGGGGTGTCTTTTAACCCCTTAGTGACCTAGCCAATTTTGACCTTAATGACCAAGCCAATTTTTACAATTCTGACCACTGTCACTTCATGAGGTTATAGCTCTGGAACGCTTCAACATATTCCACTGATTCTTATCATGTTTTTTCGTAACATATTGTACTTCCTGTTGGTGGTAAAATTTATTCAATAAGACTCGCATTTATTTATGAAAAAAATGGAAATTTGGCAAAAATTTTGAAAATGTAGCAATTTTCAACCTTTTAATTTTTGTGCCCTTAAATCAGAAAGTCATGTCACAGAATAGTTAATAAATAACATTTCCCACACACAGCTCTGGCAAAAATTAAGAGACCGCTGCAAAATGTTTAGTTTGTCTGATTTTTCTCTTTCTAGGTATATTTTTGAGGAAAATGTAAATTGATCTTTTATTCTATAAACTTCTGACATGTCTCAGAATTTCCAAGCAATACATTTTGTATTTTCTTTTCTGAAAAGGAGAAATGGTCAAAAATTAAAAAACCAAAAACAAAACAGTGCTTTCAGACCTGAAATAATGCAAAGAAAAAAGTTCCAAATTATTTAGAAACAACAATACTAATGTTTTAACTCAGGAAGAGTTCAGAAATCAATATTTTATGGAATAACCATGAATTTAATTACAGCTTTCATGCGTCTTGGCATGCTTTCCACCAGTCTTTCACACTGCTTCTGGCACAAAAATGTAAGCAGTTCTTCTTAGTTTGATGGCTTGTGACTATCCATCATCCTCTTGATTACATTCTAGATGTTTTCAGTGGGGTTCAGATGGGGCTGCCCATGACAGGGTTTTGATGTGGTGGTCTCTTAATTTTGCCAGAGCTGTATCTACTTTACCTCAGCACAATTTTGGCAACATAATTTTCTTGTTAGAAAGTTATAAGGGTTAAAAGTTGACCAGCGATTTCTCATTTTTCCAACAAAATTTGCAAAAAAACATTTTTTACGGAACACCTCACATTTGAAGTGACTTTGAGGGGTCAACATGACAGAAAATACCCAAAAGTGACACCATTCAAAAAACTGCACCCCTCAACGTGTGCAAAACCACATTCAAGAAGTTTATTAACCCTTCAGGTGCTTCATGAGAACTAAAGCAATGTGGGAGTAAAAAATTAGCATTTAACTTTTTCACAAAAAACTACTTTAGACCCAATCTTTTTTATTTTGGCTGTACAACTTCTCCTGAGTACACCGATACCCCATATGTGGGGAAATCCACTGTTTGGGAGCATAGCAGGACCCAGAAGGGAGGGAGCTCTGTTTGACTTTTTGAGCGCAAAATTGGCTGGAATTGATGGTGTGCACCATGTCGCATTTGGAGACCCCCTGATGTGCCTAAACAGTGGAAACCCCCCAATTCTAACTCCAACTCTAACACAGCCCTAAACACAACCCTAATCCCAACACATCCCACACCGTAATCCCAACCCTATCCACAACCCTAACCTCAACAAAACCCTAACTCAAACACAATCTTAACCCCAACACAACCCTATCCCTAACACAATCCTAATTCCAACACAACCCTAACCACAACACAACTTTAACCCCCAACACAACCCTAACCCCAACCCAACTTTAACTACAACACAACTCTAACCCCAACACAACCCCAACACTTTTACCACAACCCTAACCCCAGCTCTAACACCAATCCTAACCCCAACCCTAACCACAAAAAATGAAAAAAATTCAAACATTTTTATTGTATTTTTATCTAACTAAGTGGGTGACGTGGATTGCCGAGGAATGGAGCAGGAGAATCCAGGGATGGTGGAGGTTTTGGGGGGTGCTCAGGGGACCCTATTTCTCTCTTCTCTGGTATGCTAGCTCATATCAGAGGAGAGAAAAATGAATGGAAACTCTGACTTTTTTGTGATCGCCATTATTCAGTGAATAACAGTGATCACGTAACAGGGGATGGTAAAAACCGGGGTAGTTGAGACCCCAGAGATTTTCCAATGCTGGGGGGCAATATACCCTTATTTCTCAGCGCCGTTAAAAAGAGGCACTGAAGAATAAGTACCCTTAAAAGACGTATCGGCAGTCGCTAAGGTGTTATTGTAACTTTCCTAAAATGTGCAACTTGATGATCGCTGAGGTTTTGACCGCTTCCACCCACAGGGATCCTGAGAAGAGGTCTTGGCAACCGGAGAACAGGGCTCTCATATTGAATGGCGTGGAGGTGAGAGTGCTCCATGTGTTCTCCAGTCATTTTCAATAGGACTGCCAGAAGACATCAAGCATTCAATGTCTCGAGCTGAGCATTTTAAACAACGTTCTTTGGCGCCACTGCTCCAATCAAGACAGGGCTCTGCAGAACCATATTTTGGGGACTGCTAAGAGTCCCAGTGGTCAAACCTCCAGCAATCACTAAGTTATCCCCTATCCATAGGACATAACTTACGATTTTGGGAAACCTGTTTAAGTACACAACCACATCTTGATTAGTTAAGAGACATCATGTGGTGTTGCATTTGTGGGGACTGGAATACATGTGCTACAAGTTTTGCAACTTTTCAAAATGTCACATATAAAAAATTAAGCAAAAACATCTAGAAACCCTAAACTTCACCCATAATGGTGAACAAAAAAAAAGAAAGAAGAAAACACGAACATATGAAAATGGGATTTTATGGAAAGATGAAAAAGGCGTATACAAAATAAGCCTCAAAAACACTAAAAATTCAACAAAAATAGTCAGTATTGAATCATTACTTAATTATCTATTATTTCAAATTTAAACAAAGACTGATTTTCCTATTACTGACATAGGAGATGGCAATTGCAGCTTTTAAAATTCTATAGCGAAGTGAGGGAGAGGGAGGAGCTAGAGGCGGACACAGACACCAACTGCCACCTATCTCATTAATGGGAAAATTTGTATTCCTTGAAGAGAGATTTTACCCATGCATTGATCATTTAGAGAATGAATTATCAGTCCAGGAGTAGAAATAAGTTAATTATTTTGATAAAATATATTACAAAGTGTCTAATTTTTACATGCATTATTGATTTCTGAAACAAATTAAAACTACAATTACTCTAATTTCTAAGCAGATATTTAAAGAGGTGGTCTGATACCTAAAATGTCCTTTCTAAATATGTATTTTTACACTGAAAGAACTTTACTCTACACTTCTCCCTATCCTGGTAATCCCTAATTTTGTTTCTTAGCTTCTCTTCCATTGACATTTCACTTGAGAGGTCACAAACATAGAGTTGTGAGGAGGCTGGGACTTCAGTTCACCGGGCCTGCGTCATCTATCACTCCTTCTTGAACAGGACGTCATCGGGGCCGGTTCTGCAGTTTCTTACTACAGTTTCTTTCATTGCCACCCTCTGACAAATGTCCTGGATATATGGCCCTCTGCTTCTGTCCCCGCTGTAGCTAACTGTGAAATAAGACCACATATAGACACAAATGTGCAGACAGCTGACGTGTTTTGGAGATTACATATCCTTATTCGCAGCTGTAATCTCCAAAACGAGTCAGCTGCTTGCACATCTGTGCCTCTATGTGATCAAATAAACTGGATCATTATTATAAGGAAGACTGAGTATGTTTCTCCCAAAATAAAACATCTTTCTTTAAAAAAATGGAAATAAAGTCTTTAATATTCCCTAAAGTACAGAAAGCCTTAATTGGTTTATTTTAGAACTTTGTCCATGGGATGTTTAGACTATAGGTGGGTTTAGAAAGAAATGTCCGCTTTTTCTAAGAAACATTTAATTTATGTAATTTATAATTATTTAAAGCAGTATTCCCATCTCCAAAATGCTATCCCAAAATGTAGTAGGTGTTATAATAATATTAGCAAGTATCCATGGTTACGACCACTAGCAACTAACTGTCACTATATGAGAGATACCTAAGATACTGCAATGGCCTGCACATGAGATTAGCAACATAGCTAATCAGAAGAACAATGCTACATTTCTAATTGGAGGTATATGCTAATATCTACTAATATTTGGATAGGATCTTGGTGATGGGCATACTCTAATTTAATGTTGAATTAGCAGGAATTCTATACCATCGGTTTTCCTAATTTTCACAATATGTGAATAGTACTTATTTTTGCTGACTATTATTACAAGAACTATATTGTGCATTATCATCATTTTTTTATTGTTTCATTCTTAGTCTACAGGTAAGAGTCAGTGAATCCTTTATGTGCCATCTAATGTATAGACAAAGTGAACTAAAATTAGAAAAAAAATATCCATTTCTACAATACATATACTGTGGCTGGTCTGAGATAGTGCTGACATTCTGTTCTGGTTTGTTACTTTTTATTGCCATGGAAAGATTCTGTAGGTAATTTCTGTGAAAGACAGTAATTTAATTTGGCAAATGAGTGCTAGCAGTTCAGTTGAGTCTGCTTAATCATCCAGCCGCAAAGGTAAAATATGCAGGCAAAGAAGTGAAGAAGTCTGAGAGTGTCTTACCATTTCCCCGGTTTAGTCATAATATGAGTGTATGAAACCACAGGGTTTTTTTTCATTTTTCTTTTTTTTTTTTACTCAAAATATTTGCTTAGAAAATGTAGAGGATTAAAACCAAATGTTATCACATAAAGGGCTCCTATCTTTGTGCACACAAATGACTTGGCTGAGGTATGAGATCAAAGATCTATGAAACCTCAGTTCTCTCTTAGAAATGAAATGTCAACGTGTTTGGTTAAGATGAGCAGTATGATTAATCCTTTACGTGAACAAGGAAAGACGTATGGTCAACTACCACACGGTTTAAGATCTGTTTTAGTTTCAGAATACATAAGCTATGGAAAGTTCCTATATTATATCTGTAAAGATTAACTGAAAATAATATTATACAGGGGAAATCCACCTTAAAGGAGTTGCCCATTTTTTCTATATTTAACAAATGTGATGAGGACACAGTTTTATGGCACTAATATAGAAATATTACAAGTTTAAGTGCAGAGCTCCTTCATTGTGTAGCACCCTTTGCTAGTTAATACAGTCCTTCTGTTCTTAATACAGCTTTCCTATGTATAGTGTTTTCTTTTGGTGGAGGCTGTTAGGGTACCGTCACACAGTGCCATTTTGATCGCTACGACGGTACGATTCGTGACGTTCTAGCGATATCCATACGATATCGCAGTGTCTGACACGCAGCAGCGATCAGGGACCCTGCTGAGAATCGTACGTCGTAGCAGATCGTATGGAACTTTCTTTTGTCGCTTGATCACCCGCTGACATCGCTGGATCGTTGTGTGTGACAGCGATCCAGCGATGTGTTCGCTTGTAACCAGGGTAAACATCGGGTAACTAAGCGCAGGGCCGCGCTTAGTAACCCGATGTTTACCGTGGTTACCAGCGTAAACGTAAAAAAAACAAACAGTACATACTCACATTCCGGTGTCTGTCCCCGGCGTCTCAGCTTCTCTGCACTGTGAGCGCCGGCAAGCCGGAAAGCGAGCACAGCGGTGACGCGGTGACGTCACCGCTGTGCTTTCCGGCTATGGCGCTTACACAGTGGAGAGAAGCAGAACGCCGGGGACAGACACCGAAATGTAAGTATGTACTGTTTGTTTCTTTTACGTTTACGCTGGTAACCAGGGTAAACATCGGGTTACTAAGCGCGGCCCTGCGCTTAGTAACCCGATGTTTACCCTGGTTACCCGGGGACTTCGGCATCGCTCCAGCGCCGTGATTGCAACGTGTGACCGCAGTCTACGATGCTGGAGCGATAATCATACGATGCTACGACGTCACGAATCGTGCCGTCGTAGCGATGTAAATGGTACTGTGTGACGGTACCCTTAGACTGGTCTGGTCACATGGTCCTCCATTAATTGCAATGCTGAGAAGAGGAGAATTGTGCTTTTTTCTATACAGAGGGCTGAGCTGGCAAACGGCAAGTGCTTCACAAGTGGATAAGTTCGGCTTCGAACTTAGTTTTCACTTACAGGAGTTGTCCACTACTCTGACAACCCTTTCTCAATCCTTATGTTTCCCCCTTGTAAAGTAGTAATACTTACAGTTGTGCTCAAAAGTTTATGTACCCCAGCAGAATTTTTATTTATTCCATGGCGCTTTACATGTGAATGGAGCAAATATAGACAAGTACAATAAACATGAGTAAAACAAGGCACACACAAGTACATGAGGAGAGCGGACCCTGCCCGCGAGGGCTCACAGTCTACAGGGGATGGGTGAGGATACACTAAGGGAGGGTAGAGCTGGTCGTGCGGCGGTTCAGCAGACAGAGGATCGCTGCAGTTTGTAGGCTTGTCGGAAGAGGTGGGTCTTCAGGTTCCTTTTGAAGGTTTCAGTGGTAGGCGAGAGCCTGATGTGTTGGGGTACAGAGTTCCAGAGTATAGGGGAAGCACGGGAGAAGTCTTGTATGCGGTTGTGGGAGAAAGAGATGAGAGAGGAGTAGAGGAGGAGATCATGAGAGGATCGAAGGTTGCGTGTAGGTAGGTACCGTGACACCATGTCACAGATGTATGTAGGAGACAGGTTGTGAATGGCTTTGTATGTCATTGTTAGGGTTTTGAACTGGAGTCTCTGGACAATAGGAAGCCAATAAAGGGCCTGGCATAGAGGAGAGGCTGGGGAGTAACGGGGAGACAGGTAGATTAGTCAGGCAGCAGAGTGTACAATGGATTGGAGTGATGCCAGAGTGCTAGAGGGGAGGCCAGAGAGTAGGGGGTTGCAGTAGTATAGGCGGGAGATGATAAGGGCATGCACTAGTGTTTTTGTGGTTTCATGGTCAAGGAATGCACGGATCTGGGAATATGAATGATAACACCAAAGCTTTTTCTCCACTCATGGTTAGTGGTTGGGTGAAGCCATTTATTGTCAAACTATTGTGTTTTCTCTGTTTAAATCAAAATGACAACCCAAAACATCCAAGTAATCCTGATCAAAAGTTCATACACCCCATTTCTTAATACCGTATATTGCCCCCTCTAACATCAAAACATCAATGACAGCTTGAAGTCTTTTGTGGTAGTTGTGGATGAGGTTCTTTATTTTCTCAGATAAAGGCAAAGAAAGCAAAAATTCTGCCGGGGTATGTAAACTTTTGAGCACCACTGTATACTCCACTCCAGTGCTGATGCCATTCCACCTCGGCACTGGCTCTCCCAGGGATTGCGTAACATTCTTATGTTATTCAATCCTTGCAACCAATCAGCACTGGCTTCTCTCTTCTGGTCTTCAGATGTATCACATACAGGGCCACAGTCAGGGTATTACTTCCCTTACTGCTGTATGGGGCCCAGTGTGCAGCAGTACAGAAGGGGGTCCACACACATCAGCACAGCCGCCACAGCGGCCGACACCAGAGAGTGACAGCCAGCAGCAGATTCCTGGTTCCCGTATTCCGGTGAGATTACAGGAGGGTTTGGTGGAGTTTTGGTGCTTGTGGTAAATCTGTGAGAGCAGAGTGTGGGGTGAGATCAGAGCTGTTCCTGTGGAGGCTCCTGCTCCATGTGACTGTGGCTCCTCAGTGTTTTGGACATGCTGCATTGTATGGGAATGCACATGATGAAGTGTGTCTGAGTGGAGACTGCACATATGAAATGAAAGGGGGATAGGGGGCTGCAAATGATGAAGGGGCACTGCAGATGAAGTGAGGGGGTGATAGGAGACTGCAATGGATAAAGTAAGGTGACTTCAAATTAAAGGGGGGGACTGCAAATGATGAAGGGGAGAGAACAGGGACGGCAAATGATGAATTCAGTGTGAGGGACGGGGACAGCAATTTAATTGAAGGTGGGGGTGGGGAGAGCAAATGATGAATTGAAGGTGGGGGTGGGGAGAGTGAATGATGAATTGAAGGTGGTGGTGGGGAAAGAAAATTATGAATTGAAGGTGGGGGTGGGGAAAGCAAATGATGAATTGAAGGTGGGGGTGGGGAAAGCAAATGGTGATTTGAAGGTGGGGTGGGGAAAGCTAATGATAAATTGAAGGTGGGGGGTGGGGAAAGCAAATGATGAATTGAAGGTGGGGTGTGGGGAAAGCAAATGATGAAGGTGAGGGGTGGGGAGACCAAATAATGATCTAGGGAGAGAACAAATAATAAATTTTGAGGGTGGGGGAGTGAATGGTGTATTGAATTTGGTGTAGAGCAGTTGATAATGAACAGAGGGTGGGAGAGAGAGAGAAGACATGACAATGAATTGGGGCGGCTGGGGCATGTAAACAGGGCCGCCATCAGGGCATTACTGCCCTGACTGGCTTATGGGGCCCAATGAACGGAGGGGCCTGCATTGGACCCCGTCTCTTCTGCTCATCAGGCCCCAGCGACAGGTGCAGTAACTGTACCTGGGTCTATTGCCCGATTGGAGGCTGTCAGCTGACGTCAATGCGCGTACCTGGGTCTATTGCCCGATTGGAGGCTGTCAGCTGACGTCAATGCGCATGTCGCCAGCGTATGACGTCAATGTCATTCGCTGGCGAGTACGCGCTTGCAATTCCTCGGGTGGACTTGAGCACTGGAGTGTGGCCAGGTAAGGAGAAAGTTGTTGTTTTTTTGTTTTTTTTATTGACAGCATCCCTGGCAGGAATGGAGACACAGGGGGCAGGAATGGAGACACAGGGGGCAGGAATGAGGATAAAGAGGGAAGAATGGAGACACAGTTGGCAGGAATGGAGAAACAGGGGGCAGGAATGGAAACACAAGGGACAGGAATGGAAACACAGGGGGCAAGACTGGAGACACAGGGGGCAGAATGGAGATACAGGGGGCAGGAACGGAGACACAGGGGACAGGAATGAAAACACAGGGGGCAGGAATGGAAACACGGGGCAAATGTTTAATAGGTTAGAGTAGATTAGGGCCCGGCCAAAAGAGTCAACCTTGTTGTGGTGGCGGCTTAAAAAATCTTTTGACCAAAACAAAAGCTGCTGGCTATGTATGTGATTTGGTGATGGGAATTATTAATGTGTGATTGGTGAGGACGTGGTGCAGATGTGGAGTTTTTCTATGAGTGGGCGGTGGAACTGTGGAAGGTTCGAGGGGTGGAGGCAGGGCTGGGGTGGAGCCTGGGCGGAGTCTCAAGGGGGCCCTGAAAATTTTGCCAGTATGGGGCCCTGAAATTCCTAGTGGCAGCTCTGATCACATACATCCAGAGGACATGAGAGTTCAGCAGCTCTCACTTTCTCTGGATGTATGTGATTTGAATGTTACGCGATGCCCGGGAAAGCCAGTGCTGACACTACTAGAACAGGAGACATGAGGATTGAGAAGGGGTTGTCAACCCCTTTTAAAGTATGAGATCCAACTCATTTAGTTGTATTCCCATTAGTGTATATTACTGGAAGGAATGAAAGGGAAAAGAAAGAGAATGGATTGTGAATAAAATTATACTTTATTATTCAATATTATTCAATATATTATTCAATAAAGCATAGCGTATGTCCAAACATTTAAAAAAATGTCACTGCAGTTTTTACACAGGGCAAAATTAGTGGAGCCACAGTCTTGCAATGTAATTAAATGCACAGTCCTGACATAGTTTAATTATGCTGCCACTAGGGATAGTGCCCATTGTTCCCTCTTAGATATAATTATTGGCCACCAAATTATATAATAAAAGAGGTCGAAACACAGGTTTTTATTACATAAGTCTGCTGTAGTCAGATAAGTGGAATTCGATCAGAGCTTCAATGTGAGGCATGCAAATAAGAATTACGATGTGCTATTGTCATGCTTTCACACTTTTATTGTTGGGCGCTGAGATACAGTTTCTATATCCAGTTATGTTCAGCGTTCCATATCATGGTTGTGCTGAAATCTTAATATGCACTGTTCTATTACCAACACTGAACTGCACAGTATTGCAAAGAACAAAACTTTCATTGTGGGCGCTGAGATACATTCGAGTGGTAGTTATATAGAAATCATGGGGTGCACATTCGCTCTGATATCGGCGCTGGACTGCACGGTATTGATTGCAGATACCAACTGGTGATAACATTTGGGCAGTAATCAATTGAGTTGTCCCTCTGTATATATTCCTAAATCATGGCAGGAAATGAACTTCCCGCCACACGTTTTTCTGGTGTTGCTGGCTTCTTCTAGGGTCGGGGTCAGCAGCTCAGACAGCCTATTTAAGGACAGTGCCATGATAGACAGGCATGTCAGCCAATAAACAATATCCAAATATAACAGTGTGGCAATGTGTTTAATGTGTTTTCGATAAAAGCAGAAATCATATAATGTGTCAGTTCATAGAGAATGAAGGAAAATAGGTGCTAGTAGAGGGGATACATTATTCTATCTTATAGGAAGGTCACAGCATAAGTGTTGCTCACTTATTGGAATATACATTATATTGAGGGTTATAGGTTACACATTTCATATCAGGGATTAAATCATCGGCCTTCACAAGTATGGCATGTCGTGAGAATTAATCCAAAATAAGGGAAATCATTACTATATGTAATTAAACTATATGTTGTTTTGTATTTATGTTTCTACCACATTAATAATTTTAAAATTAGTTTTGGGGGCTCTGCCAGTATTAAATTTAGCAAATTAAATAAGTTACCATATCCTTACATGGTTGGTTGCACCACATGAAAATAATCACCGTATCCAAGATCATGAATTTTTTATTGCATTACTATATACTATAGGTTTAATTTAGTATATCAAAAATGCTGAATTAACCTTTGCATGTATTAATAATTTATTCTCCCACCATCATAAATGACTGTTCTCACTTTTTTATTGTATTCAGCCATTAAAGGGGTTATCTGGGAGTTTGCTTATTTTTTGCTATGGGGCTAAGAACATACAAATCTCTACTGGCTCAGAGTGCATGGGCCAACAATTGCTGGTGATTCTCCATCTTCCAACGACATTATGTTGACAGAGCAGCTCCTTCTTTTCCAGTCTGCGCTGTTGATGGTGTGTCTCTGCTGATGTCATGCTGATTGAATGCTGGCTGCCCGCTTCCTAACTGCAGGAAGCCAGCTGACAACCAGCATGAAGTTAGCAGTGACACACCCTATCGACAGAGCAGACTGGAAGAGGAAGAACTGCTCTATGGACATGAGGTCAAACAAAGCAGCTGAATTGTTGGCAATAATGGTCTGTGACTGCTTTGAGCCAGCAGAGATCAGTGCCGGGCAGAACAGTCAGATTTAGCAACTACTTGCCTGTAAATTCCTAACCCCATAGCAAAAAATAAGCAAGTACCGGGATAACCTATTTAAGAATTACCGTAATTTATTGACCTCCAAATGCATTATGCAGAACCCAGATTGATACAATTGTATGATTGTGTAGAACATGTGCATTGATGATGTTATTTATTTCCTTATCAGGTATGTTTTTTGCCAAATACAGTGGGGAAAATGTTATGATCCCAATGGCAGAGGATCTCTGATATTCCGGCAAGATAGCAAAAATATAAATACTGCTCTAGGGAGGTGGACACTGGGCTAACCGCATACCTGATCCTAACACAAACAACTAAAAGCCGGTGCACGTGGCTACGTTGGTTCTAGACGTCTCGAGCCAGCCGGAGAACTGACTACCCCTAGAGAGAAAAAATAAGACCTCACTTGCCTCTAGAGAAATTGAACCCCAAAGATATAGAAAGCCCCCAACAAATAATAACAGTGAGGCAAGAGGAAAGCACAAACGTAGAGATGAACTAGATTCAGCAAAGTGAGGCCCAATAGTCTAAATAGCAGAAAATAGATAGTGGACTATGCGGTTAGCAGAAAACCCTACAAAAACATCCACGCTGAACATTCAAGAACCCCCACACCGACTGACGGTGTGGAGGGAGAATATCAGCCCCCTAGAGCTTCCAGCGAGTCAGAAAATCAAATGTAAAGCAAGCTGGACAAAAACACTGAATAATGCAAACGATCCAAATTGTACAAAACAGACTTAGCTTTTCTTGCATGAGGCAGACTGAAAGGAATCAGGAGGAGACCAAATAGGTCTGGATACAACGATGCCAGGCAAGAGACTGAGTCCAGAGGAGACTTAAATAGGGAACACCCGCTGCTTAACGACACAGCTGGAGCTCAGGCCTGCAACAAGACATGCCTAACACAATACCGTTAGTGACCACCAGAGGGAGCCCAGAAACACAGTTCACAACAGTACCCCCCCCTTGAGGAGGGGTCACCGAACCCTCACCAAGACCCCCAGGGCGATCAGGATGAGCAGCGTGAAAGGCATGAACCAAATCAGCCGCATGAACATCAGAGGCGACAACCCAGGAATTATCCTCCTGACCATAGCCTTTCCATTTAACTAAATACTGGAGTTTCCGTCTAGAGATACGAGAATCCAGAATCTTCTCCACCACGTACTCCAACTCGCCCTCAACCAAAACCGGGGCAGGAGGCTCAACAGCAGGAACCATAGGCACCACGTACCGCCGCAACAAGGACCTATGGAACACATTATGAATAGCAAATGACGCTGGAAGGTCCAAGCGAAAAGACACCGGGTTAAGGATTTCCAAAATCTTATAAGGACCGATAAAGCGAGGCTTGAACTTAGGAGAGGAGACTTTCAAAGGAACATGCCGAGAAGACAACCAAACCAAATCCCCAACACAAAGTCGGGGACCCACACCGCGGCGGCGGTTGGCAAAACGCTGGGCCTTGTCTTGTGACAATTTCAAATTGTCCACCACATGGTTCCAAATCCGCTGCAACCTATCCACCACAGAATCAACCCCAGGACAGTCAGAAGGTTCAACCTGGCCCGAGGAGAAGCGAGGATGAAAACCAGAGTTGCAGAAAAAGGGTGAAACCAAGGTGGCAGAACTAGCCCGATTATTAAGGGCAAACTCGGCCAGTGGCAAAAAGGTAACCCAGTCGTCCTGATCAGCAGAAACAAAACATCTCAAGTAAGTCTCCAACGTCTGATTAGTTCGCTCGGTCTGGCCATTAGTCTGAGGATGAAAAGCCGACGAAAAAGACAAATCAATACCCATCCTAGCACAAAAGGATCGCCAGAATCTGGACACAAACTGGGATCCTCTGTCAGATACAATATTCTCAGGGATGCCATGCAAACGAACCACATTCTGAAAGAACAAAGGGACCAAATCAGAGGAGGAAGGCAACTTAGGCAAGGGCACCAAATGGACCATCTTAGAAAAACGATCGCATACCACCCAGATGACAGATATCTTCCGAGATACCGGAAGATCCAAAATGAAATCCATGGAAATGTGCGTCCAAGGCCTCTTTGGGATAGGCAAGGGTAAAAGCAACCCGCTGGCACGAGAACAGCAAGGCTTAGCCCGAGCACAAATCCCACAGGACTGCACAAAAGAACACACATCCCGCGACAAGGAAGGCCACCAAAAGGACCTAGCCACCAAATCTCTGGTACCGAAAATCCCAGGATGTCCCGCCAACACCGAAGAATGAACCTCAGAAATGACTCTGCTGGTCCATCCATCAGGGACAAACAATCTCTCCGGTGGACAACGATCAGGCCTATCAGCCTGAAATTTTTGCAGCCCTCGTCGCAAATCTGGGGAAATGGCAGACAAAATCACTCCCTCTCTGAGAATACCAGCCGGCTCAGAGACTCCCGGAGAGTCAGGCACAAAACTCCTAGAAAGTGCATCAGCCTTCACGTTCTTCGAACCAGGCAGGTACGAGACCACAAAGTCAAAACGGGAGAAAAACAACGACCAACGAGCCTGTCTAGGATTCAGGCGCTTGGCAGACTCGAGGTAAATCAGATTTTTATGATCAGTCAAGACCACCACACGATGTCTAGCTCCCTCGAGCCAATGTCGCCACTCCTCAAATGCCCACTTCATAGCCAACAACTCCCGATTACCAACATCGTAGTTCCGCTCAGCAGGCGAAAATTTCCTTGAAAAGAAGGCGCATGGCTTCATCACGGAGCCATCAGAACTTTTTTGCGACAAAACAGCCCCTGCACCAATCTCAGAAGCATCAACTTCAACCTGGAAGGGAAGAGAGACATCCGGCTGGCACAAGACTGGCGCTGAAGTAAACCGACGCTTCAGCTCCCAAAAGGCCTCCACGGCCGCAGGAGACCAGTTCGCAACATCAGAACCCTTCTTAGTCATATCCGTCAAAGGTTTAACCACGCTGGAGAAATTAGCGATAAAACGACGGTAAAAACTAGCAAAGCCCAAGAACTTCTGCAGGCTCTTAACAGACGTGGGCTGAGTCCAGTCATGAATGGCACGGACCTTGACTGGGTCCATCTCCACAGTAGAAGGGGAAAAAATAAAACCCAAAAAAGAAACCTTCTGTACCCCAAAGATACATTTTGAGCCCTTCACAAATAGAGCATTCTCCCGCAGAACCTGAAACACCATCCTGACCTGGTTCACATGGGACTCCCAATCATCAGAAAAAAACAAAATATCATCCAGATAAATAATCATAAATTTATCCAGATATTTCCGGAAGATGTCATGCATGAAGGACTGAAACACAGAAGGAGCATTAGATAATCCGAAAGGCATCACCAGGTACTCAAAATGACCCTCGGGCGTATTAAATGCCGTTTTCCATTCATCTCCCTGCTTTATGCGCACAAGGTTATACGCACCACGAAGATCTATCTTGGTGAACCAACTGGATCCCTTAATCCGAGCAAACAAATCAGACAACAATGGCAAAGGATACTGAAATTTAACCGTGATCTTATTCAGAAGACGATAATCAATACAAGGTCTCAGAGACCCGTCTTTCTTGCCCACAAAAAAGAATCCTGCACCAAGAGGGGACGAGGATGGGCGAATATGTCCCTTCTCCAAAGACTCCTTTATATAACTCCGCATCGCGGCATGCTCTGGTATAGACAAATTAAAGAGTCGACCCTTAGGAAATTTACTACCAGGAATCAAATTTATAGCACAATCACAGTCCCTATGAG
This sequence comes from Ranitomeya variabilis, assembly GCF_051348905.1. Lineage (NCBI taxonomy): Eukaryota > Metazoa > Chordata > Amphibia > Anura > Dendrobatidae > Ranitomeya > Ranitomeya variabilis. The sequence goes on along the minus strand of NC_135236.1, from coordinate 299,930,546 downwards.
GAGGAAGGGCACTGGACCTGGCCTCATTAAATACATCCTGAAAGTCTGACAAAAACTCAGGGATCTCAGAAGGAGTAGAAGAAGCAATAGACACCAATGGAGAATCGCCATGAATCCCCTGACACCCCCAACTAGACACAGTCATAGCTTTCCAATCTAAAACTGGATTATGGGCCTGTAACCATGGCAGACCCAAAACGACAACATCATGCATTTTATGCAGTACCAGAAAATGAATCACCTCCTGATGTACAGGAGTCATGCACATGGTCACTTGCGTCCAATACTGAGGTTCATTCTCTGCCAATGGCGTAGAATCAATTCCTCTAAGAGGAATAGGATTTTCCAAAGGCTCCAGGACAAAACCGCAGCGCTTGGCAAACGACAAATCCATCAGACTTAAAGCAGCACCAGAATCCACAAAAGCCATAACTGAGTAAGAAGATAATGAACAAATTAAAGTCACTGACAAAATAAACTTAGGCTGAAAAGTACCAATGGCGACAGGATTAACTTCTTTTTTTAAACGTTTAGAGCATGCTGAGATAACATGTGTTGAATCACCACAGTAGAAACACAACCCATTTTGACGTCTATGATTTTGTCGCTCGGCTCTGGTCAAAATTCTGTCACATTGCATAGAATCAGGTGACCGTTCAGACAGCACCGCCAAAGGATTAACAGATTTGCGCTCCCGCAAACGTCGATCAATTTGAATGGCCAGAGCCATTGAATCATTCAGACCTGTAGGGATAGGAAACCCCACCATCACATCTTTAATGGCTTCAGAAAGACCATTTCTGAAATTTGCGGCCAGTGCACACTCATTCCATTGAGTAAGCACGGACCATTTCCGAAATTTTTGGCAATATACCTCAGCTTCGTCCTGACCCTGAGAGATAGCCAGCAACATTTTTTCAGCCTGATTTTCAAGATTAGGCTCCTCATAAAACAAACCAAGCGCCAGGAAAAACGCATCAACATTCACCAATGCAGGATCTCTTGGCGCCAGAGAGAAGGCCCAATCCTGAGGGTCGCCGCGCAAGAAGGAAATAACAATCTTAACTTGCTGAGCGGAATCATCAGAGGAACGAGGTTTCAGAGACAGAAACAATTTACAATTATTCCTAAAATTCAGGAATTTAGATCTATCTCCAAAAAACGGCTCAGGAATAGGTATTTTTGGTTCAGACATAGGGCTATGGATAACAAAATCCTGAATGCTTTGCACCCTAGCAGCAAGCTGATCCACACTAGAAGTCAGAGTCTGGACATTCATATCTGCAGCAGAGTTTCAGCCACTCAGAGAAAAAGGGGATGGAAGAAGCTAGGCAAACTGCAGCAAAAAAACAAAAACAAAACTCAGAACTTCTTTTTAATCCCGCTTCTGCGATGCATTAAACATTTTCTTTCGGCCTGGCATTCTGTTATGATCCCAATGGCAGAGGATCTCTGATATTCCGGCAAGATAGCAAAAATATAAATACTGCTCTAGGGAGGTGGAAACTGGGCTAACCGCATACCTGATCCTAACACAAACAACTAAAAGTAGCCGGTGAACGTGCCTACGTTGGTTCTAGACGTCTCGAGCCAGCCGGAGAACTGACTACCCCTAGAGAGAAAAAATAAGACCTCACTTGCCTCTAGAGAAATTGAACCCCAAAGATATAGAAAGCCCCCAACAAATAATAACGGTGAGGCAAGAGGAAAGCACAAACGTAGAGATGAACTAGATTCAGCAAAGTGAGGCCCAATAGTCTAAATAGCAGAAAATAGATTGTGGACTATGCGGTTAGCAGAAAACCCTACAAAAACATCCACGCTGAACATTCAAGAACCCCCACACCGACTGACGGTGTGGAGGGAGAATATCAGCCCCCTAGAGCTTCCAGCGAGTCAGAAAATCAAATGTAAAGCAAGCTGGACAAAAACACTGAATAATGCAAACGATCCAAATTGTACAAAACAGACTTAGCTTTTCTTGCATGAGGCAGACTGAAAGGAATCAGGAGGAGACCAAATAGGTCTGGATACAACGATGCCAGGCAAGAGACTGAGTCCAGAGGAGACTTAAATAGGGAACACCCGCTGCTTAACGACACAGCTGGAGCTCAGGCCTGCAACAAGACATGCCTAACACAATACCGTTAGTGACCACCAGAGGGAGCCCAGAAACACAGTTCACAACAGGAAAATAAATATTTGTTACACTACCGATTTTGCAAGTGTTCACACCTACAAAGAATGGAGAGCTCTGTAATCTTTATCGTAGGCACACTTAAACTGTGAGAGACAGAATCTAAAAATAAAAAACAGAAAATCACATTGTATGACTTTTAAATAATTAAATATAATTTTGTTACACGAAATACATATTTGATCACCCACCAACCAGCAAGAATTCTGGCTCTCACAGACCTGTTAGTTTTTCTTTAAGAAGCCCTCCTCATCTGCACTCATAAACTGTATTAATTGCACCTGTTTGAACTCGTCACTGTATAAAAGACACCTGTCCACACACTCAATCACACTCCAACCTCTCCACCATGGCCAAGACCAAAGAGCTGTCTATGGACACCAGGGACAAAACCGTAGACCTGCACAAGGCTAGTATAGGCTACAGGACAATAAGCAACATTTAACTATTATTGTTGGAACAATTATTAGAAAATGGAAGAAACATAAGATGACTGTCAATCTTTCTCAGTCTGGGGCTCCATGAAAGATCTTGCCTCGCGTGGTAAGGCTGATTCTGAGAAAGGTCAGAAATCAGCCCAGAATTACACAGGAGGACCCGCCAAATGACCTGAAGAGAGCTGGAACCACAGCCTCAAACTTTACTGTTAGTAACACACTATGCCATCATGGACTCAAATCCTGCAGGGCACGAAATGTTCCCTTGCTCACATCAGCACATGTATAGGCATGACAATGACCCAAAACACACAGCCAGGGCAATTAAGAACTGGCTCCGTAAGAAGCATTTCAAGGACCTGGAGTGGCCTAGTCAGTCTCCAGACCTGAACCCAATAGGAGATCTTTGGAGGGAGCTGAAACTCATTATTGCCCAGTGACAGCCCCAAAACCTGAAAGATCTGGAGATCTGTATGGAGGAGTAGGCCAAAATCCCTGCTGCAGTGTGTGCAAACTTTGTCAAGAACTACAGGAAACATCTGACCTCTGTAATTGCAAACAAAGCTTTCTGTACCAAATATTAAGTTTTGTTTTTTTATTGTATCAAATACTTATTTCATGTAATAAATGTAAATGAATTCTGTTCAAATCATACAATCTGATTTCTGATTTTTTTTTTAAGATTCTGTCTCTCACAGTTGAAGTGTACCTACGATAAAAATTGCAGACCTCTCCATTCCTTTTTAGGTGGGAAAACTTGCAAAATCGGCAGTGTATCAAATATTTTTTCCCCCTACTGTATGCGCTATAGAATTGAGCCCCAAATGTATTCCTCATTATACAAGGCCAGATTTTCTATAATAATTTTATGATATTCATGGTCCTCACACAGTCTTTTAGAGAAAGTAGCCAAAGTTTAAATTTTCATTTAGCCCATAGGCATTAAGAGAATTCATCCTAACAATCCACTCACTTTCTTTTTTAAAGCAGGGCTAAGTCCAGTTTACCACCTCTTATGCCCATTTGATTTGAGAGATCTCCCTTGAAATGTCTGTTGTTGAGCATCTTATATGTTGTTTAAAATAGTAAGTCTTTCCATTAGCATCTTCAAAGTTTTTGTTATTTTGACTAGTACTTGACAATCATGTTTCACACATTCTGCAAGGAAAAAATCAGGATCTGTTTTCATCTGTGAAACTTTCCATGTAAAGTGGGTACAAAGATTGAAAATAGATGTTGCATTTTGATAATCATGGTGGACCTGTGTGGTCAGGTGATCCTTAAGATAAGGGTTCGATTTCAAATTGCACAGTGTTTATTTAGTATGCCTAGCATCTCATTCCAATTTTTATGGTAATCTGTAATAAATACTATCATGAAAATCCTTATTTTTCCGTCTTTGATTCAGAAGATCCTTTCAATTTGATTTTAAGGCCATATTCTGGTCTTAGCTTCCTACTGTCATGACATTCTTTCTATTTGCAATCAGACATTTGGGATCTACCGTATTTTCCGGCGTATAAGACGACTGGGCGTATAAGACGACCCCCCAACTTTACCAGTTAAAATATAAAATCTTCTTAAAAGTCGGGGGTCTTCTTATACACCCTATGTCGTCTTATAGGGCCGGTGAATATGTGCCTTTTGGGGGGGGGGGGGAGTGATCCTGATGACGAGGGGGCGTCTCACAGGAAAGTGAGTATCCCCCATTACCTTATCGTAGCGGTGCAGCGTGGGGGTCTCAGTGCTGGGAGTGGCGGCGGCGGCGGCTGCTGTGCTCTGGTGCGGCGGCTGCTGTGCTCTGGTGCGGCGGCTCCTCTTCTGTGTGGGGCCTCTGTGCTGTGGGGTGGCGGTGGCGGCGGCATATCTTTATCCAGTTGGGGCTCCTCCGGCATCTCCTTAGCCCTGGAGGCCCCGCCGCAACTCCATCGGTGCAATGCAGCGGCCATTTTCCCGGAGGCAGCTCAATAGGTGCGATGCGGTGGCCTCCGGGAAAATGGCCGCTGCTCAGATTCAGATCTCGTCCCGAAATCTCGGGACACGAGATCTGAATCTGAGCAGCGGCCATTTTCCCGGAGGCCACCACATTGCACCGATGGAGTTGCGGCGGGGCCTCCAGGGCTAAGGAGATGCCGGAGGAGCCCCAACTGGATAAAGATACGCCGCTGCCGCCGCCACCCCACAGCACAGAGGCCCCACACAGAAGAGGAGCCGCCGCACCAGAACACAGCAGCCGCCGCCGCTCCCAGCACTGACACCCCCACGCTGCACCGCTAGGATAAGGTAATGGGGATTACTCACTTTCCTGTGAGACGCCCCCTCGTCATCAGGATCACTCCCCCTCCCCACCCACCATATACACCGGCGTACAAGACGATTCCCGGCGTATAAGACGACCCCCGACTTTTAAGAAGATTTTCGGGGGTTAAAAAGTCGTCTTATACGCCGGAAAATACGGTATATATAAATATGGGAGCTCTGTTTTAATCTATTTTGATCCACAATAATCCTTTTTATAGCTTTGTTTCACATTGTTATATATATATATATATATATATATATATATATATATATATATATATAAATAAATAGTGCCTTGCGAAAGTATTCAGCCCCCTGGAACTTTTCCACCTTTCCCCACATATCATGCTTCAAACATAAAGATGCCAAATGTAAATTTTTGGTGAAGAATCAACAACAAGTGGAACACAATTGTAAAGTTGAACGAAATTTATTGGTTATTTTAAATTTTTGTGGAAATTCAAAAACTGAAAAGTGCAGCGTGCAATATTATTCGGCCCCTTTAACTTAATACTTTGTTGCACCACCTTTTTCTGCAAGTCACTTGGGGTAAGTCTCTGTCATTTTTGTACATTGAGAGACTGAAATTCTTGCCCATTCATTTGGCAAACAGCTCGCGCTCAGTGAGGTTTGATGGAGATCGTTTGTGAATAGCAGTTTTCAGCTCTTTCCACAGATCCTCGATTGGATTGAGGTCTGGACTTTGACTTGGCCATTCCAACACCTGGATACGTTTATTTGTGAACCAGTCCATTGTAGATTTTGCTTTATGTTTAGGATCATTGTCTTGTTGGAAGACAAATCTCCGTCCCAGTCTCAGGTCTTTTGCAGACTCCAACAGGTTTTCTTCAAGAATGATCCTGTATTTGGCTCCATCCATCTTCCCTTCAATTTTAACCATCTTCCCTGTCCCTGCAGAAGAAAAGCAGGCCCAAACCATGATGCTGCCACCACCATGTTTGATAGTGGGGATAGTGTGTTCAGGGTGATGAGCTTGTGTTGCCTTTACGCCAAACATATCGTTTGGCATTGTTGCCAAAAAGTTCGATTTTGGTTTCATCTGACCAGAGCACCTTCTTCCACATGTTTGGTGTGTCTCCCAGGTGGCTTGTTGCGAACTTTAAACGACACTTTTTATGGATATCTTTGTGTACGACTGATTGTTGTCCTATGGACAGACTGTCCCACCTAAGCTGTAGATCTCTGCAGTTCATCCAGAGTGATCATGGGCCTCTTGGCTGCATCTCTGATCAGTCTTCTCCTTGTTTGAGATGAAAGTTTAGAGGGACGGCCGGGTCTTGGTAGATTTGCAGTGGTATGATACTCCTTCCATTTCAATATGATCACTTGCACAGTGCTCCTTGGGATGTTTAAAGTTTTGGAAATCATTTTGTACCCAAATCCGGCTTTAAACTTCTCCACAACAGTATCACGGACCTGCCTGTTGTGTTCCTTGGTCTTCATGATTCTCTCTGTGCTTCAAACAGAACCCTGAGACTATCACAGAGCAGGTGCATTTATACGGAGACTTGATTACACACAGGTGGATTATATTTATCATCATTAGGCATTTAGGACAACATTGGATCATTCAGAGATCCACAATGAACTTCTGGAGTGAGTTTGCTGCACTGAAAGTAAAGGAGGCGAATAATATTGCACGCCCCACTTTTCAGTTTTTGAATTTTCACAAAAATGTAAAATAACCAATAAATTTTGTTCAACTTCACAATTGTGTTCCACTTGTTGTTGATTCTTCACCAAAAATTTACATTTGGTATCTTTATGTTTGAAGCATTATATGTGGGAAAAGGTTGAAAAGTTTTGCAAGGCGTTATATATATATATATATATATATATATATATATATATATATACTAATTAAAGAATTATTCAAAAAATATGAAGGTTTACAGATCACTGGGGATCTGACAGCTGGGACCCCAGCGCAGGTTTCTTTGGCAGTCCCATAGACAATGAATGTTGAACATGTGAACCTCGTTTCCATTCAATACGGGGCTCTGCAGAGAGTTGTCCCCAGGTTCCAGAGCCCTGTTTTAGGGATCCTTTGAGGTTCTATGGATAAGGGATATTTTGGGATTTAAGCTTTAGTATCATATTCATCATTATACACTTTACCTCTCTCTATCCCCTTACTTACCCTCAAAAATAGGAAAGATATTGAAAATTGATATACATTTCCATGTTGTAAAATGTAAGTTTTTTTGCACATCCCCATAGCTTCCTCTAATAAATCTTTTCTTATGCTCTTTTCATATGCTTTAAAGGAGTTGTCTGGGACAAAGATAATGACCTCTTCTTAGGAGAAGTCATCAATGTTAGATCAGTGGGGGTCAAACACCCAGCACCTCACCACTCAGGATACCTGGATACATGTCAGCTAATAGTTCACAATGTAGAAAGCCAGATCACCACAACTCCATACATTGTGTAGTGGCTGATCTTAGGTACAGCAGCTCAGATACTTTTCCATGATACCAAAAAAACAGCAATTTAGTGTCCAAATATTATGTAATATATAAGGCCTTATTCAGACGTTGGTCATTTTTCAAATATGCAAAAACCAGTCTGAGTGTCATCAGTCAGTGTTTTACATTCGATTTTCATCAGTGTTTGGTCAGTGTGTCAGTTTTTAACATCAGTGTTAATCATGTATGAAAATTAAAATCACAAAGGTTCTTTTGCAGCGCCCCAGAGTCCTGGTCGTTGCAGTAATGTCGCTCTGCCACTAAGGGGAGTGATGTTACGTCTGATTGCACTAAAGGAGTTCACCTGACCAGGTATCACAGTCACACGCTACACTTCACACTCCGGCCACCAGGGGGAGCAAAAGGTTCTATTTATTAGGCCACTCCTCACACTCTGGTAAAACTGGGGGTTGGATAGGAAGTTAGAGAAGAAGCTGACTGGGTTTTGCCCGGGGAACATCTAGAGAGAGTTGCTGGGAAGATCCAGGGAGGTCCCTGTCAGGGGTGGGATCCTGACAGTGGCCTAGCAAGAGACAGATCGTTACAGAGCCGTGCCTGCACTACCTTGTGGCGGCATCCTAAGAAAGGACAAGAAGCGAAGTATATTGTGGAGAAGTGAGAAACGAGATCACAGCACTAGGAGATAATACCGGGAGGAGTCGTGCCCCAAGACCGTGGCAACATCCTTCTGAAGCGTGTAGCCGGTGGCCGGAACACCGAGGGAGTACTGGCTCTACGCATTACTCCAGATAACGGCAGGGCAGTTAACTTTAGGTCAGCTGTCCACCCTTTACACCTATGCAGACAACGAAGGCAATTGTGGGAGAGGGGCGTCTCTAGGGTCCCTATAAAATAACTTCAGGCCTACCCCATCATACGGGTGCATCCTATCCATATCATCTGGGGGATGGAGAGAGAGAACATCAGGAACAGATACAAGAGTTGTGAGGACTATCCCGTGGTGCTCAGCAGGGAGGTACTACAACACACAGGCGCAAGTAGGAAGGCTACTGATTTCCACCTGCAAAGGGAACTCTGGATGTGCCTTCGGACCGGCCGGTCTCAGCCAGCCCTGTTAGCAGTGCTCTGGATTGTGGATACCGAAGTCTACAGTAAAAGGTAAAGAGACTGCAACCTTGTGTCCTCGTTATTTACTGCGACCTACACCATCACCATCTACACGTTAAAGGAGGCCTGGGGACATACTTCACCTGTGGGAAGGTATACCATCTAGCTGCCATTCCATCACCCCAGCGGACCCCTAGCAGCGTCGGTCACCCTGACCGAACACCACAGGTGGCGTCACGAGCACTTGACAAACTTTCACCTACACCTTCAATTGGACGCCCCTTAGCAGGGCCACGGACCGGGTCGGGCCACCGTGACATCCCCAGAACCGAGACAGAGGGATCCGGTACCGAGTACCCCACTGCCCTGCATCTGGGGGCGCTCCACTTTAATTTATTGAAATGCTAATCATGAACAGAACATGGATTGTACAGTGCTGTGCTGCCATCTGCATGCTGTCCATAATTTTCACAGACCCATAGACTTGTATGGGTAATTTAGATCTGTAACGTGGATAAAAAATGGACATATCTCCGTGATTAGTTTGAGGGCACATGGTCTGCAAAAAGACACGGACATATGAACAATTTCATAGATTATAATGGGTCTGTTTTCTATTTTTTGAAAAACATTGATTCAACATATATGTGAAAAATGGTCTTTTTAGTTAGTCGTAAAGAGATATACTGTATATACTTGAGTATAAGCCGAGTTTTTCAGCACATTGTTTTGTGGTGAAAAATAACCCCTCGGCTTATTTTCGAGTGTGGGTCCCAGAAGATGGAGGGGGAGTGGCAGCGGCGGAGCAGCGGGTGACAGGAGGCAGGAGCCAGGTACTGCAGCTAAAGCCTGTCCCCGCTGCTAAAGAGAAATAAATATTCACTGCACTAGCAGTGAATAATATTTTCTCTTTAATAGCGCACACAGTAGTCTTCCTGCAGCGGCAGGGTGATCACAGGTGCCCGTTATTTAAGGGAATTAATATTCACTGCCCTCCACTCCCATGGGTGTGAAAGGCAGTGAATATTCATTCCTTTTAGTAACGGACACAGTGATCGCCCTGCCACTGCAGCTGCTGGCACTGGAACAAGACACTGCGAGGGACCACCACATCAAAACCCTGTCATGGACAGCCCAATCTCCAGACCTGAACCCCATTGAAAATTTCTGGAATGTAATCAAGAAAATGATGGATGCAAGGTTCATGGAGATTAAGAAGCAACTCAGAGACAAGAATATCATATATTCAATATGCCCGACTCTGAATTGTCTACGAAGGTTCTTCTATATTTTTCACAGATCCAGCGGAGGCGGCTGAATGGCTGCGGTTCCATGGGATGTCCAGTGCAAAGGAATCCTAATATGTTCCTGATTAAACAGTATTCTTCTAAGGATGTTATGTAGAGCTCTCTCTCTGCGCGTCCAGTTTACCAACAATACCGGACGCTGAATTCAGGGGGGTATCCCCTTACTTGTTTGACAATAGGGGCATAGGACTTTGCTCCTACACTGTTTGGTTCTTGTTCTGTTTTTTCTCTTACATTGGTTTTATTTGTTATTTAGATAGAAACTGCCGCCAACAGTATTCTCACTCTCTGTGTGCTTTCTTTGAACTTTATTTGAGTAATAATGCATATCATACTTTGATGAGTAAGTATGGGATCTGAAATAATATGTATGACTTGGAATGTATGGGATATTAAATCCCCCTGGAAGAAAATTAAGGTATTTTCACAGATTAGATGCCATCATCCCCATATCGTGGCCTTGGTGGAGACACATCTGACCAGGTACATGGCCCGGTGCGTACAGAAACCATGGGTACAATGGTACATCCACGCGTTCCACACTAGCTATTCGAGAGGGATCTCGCTGTTAATATATAGAGATGTTAGATGGGAGGCGGGATTCTGAGGGTCGTTTTGTTTTTGTATACGTGCTAATCAACTCTCGTGAATATGTTATATTGTGTCTATAACCCTCCTCCGGCTAATACATCAGTCCTTCGGATGGCAATGAGTTTTGCCTTAAATTATCCAGATGCACATGTCATTTGTATGGGAGATTTTAATTTAGTCATGGATAATTGTCTTGATAGTCTAAGACTGGGTGAAGAGATATCAGGGGAGCCCCCCTCTCCGTCTCCGACTTCGTCTCAATTAGCATTATTTATGGAGAGTAGCGAGTGGTTAGATCTGTGGAGGATGCGTCACCCTGGGACAAAAGGTTATACTTGCCACTTGTCCACTAGGCGTTCTCTGTCCCGCATAGATTACATATTCGGATCCAGCGGATTAGCAATGTGGGTAGACAGCATTGAACATGGCAATAGAGGAATCTCAGATCATAGCCCGATTGTACTCAATCTTAAATATGGGCAATCAAATAATAGTATTGTTTGGAAACTGAATCCCTTTTGGCTGAAATTAATAGATTCTAACGACAGAACAGCAGACCAGTTGAATTGCTTCATTTTGTCCCACCTAGAACCTCAGAACATTCATTTATTTTGGGATACCCTTAAGGCATATTTAAGGGGATGTTTGTCTTCTACAATCTCCTATGTCAAAAGGGTGACATCGAAAGAGGATGACAAGATGGAGCGGCGATTGAAAGATACTGAGGCCGCATATATATCTAACCAAACTAATGGTAATAGAATTGAGTGGCTAACCTCACAAAGGTTATATACCCAGCATATAGACACTAAGTCTAAACGTAAATTGTTCTTTACACGTCAATGCTATTTTGAATTGGGAAACCAAGCAAGTACATTTTTGGCTTTTCTGGTACGTCAACATAACACATCTAACATGGTATTACAGATTCGTACACCTGATGGCTCATTGGCATCCACAACTGAAGAAATACTTCAGTGCTTTCATGATTACTATAAGTTGTTATATCAGTCTAAGGGTACTGTCACACAGTGGCACTTTGATCGCTCCGATGGCACGATCCGTGACGTTGCAGCGTCGCTTGATTATCGCTCCAGCGTCGTAGACTGCGGTCACACTTTGCAATGCACGGCGCTGGAGCGATAATTTCATGACGTAGTTGCGATGTAGAAGTCATACGGGACATTGGGAATATCATGCACACCTTTGTTACACGCTGCGATCATGCCGCCACAGCGGGACACTTGACGACGAAATAAAGTTTCAAACGATCTGCTACGACGTACGATTCTCAGCGGGGTCCCTGATCGCAGTAGCGTGTCAGACACAGTGATATCGTAACTATATCGCTTTAATGTCACGGATCGTGCCGTTGTAGCGACCAAAGTGCCACTGTGTGACAGTACCCTAAGAGTGGCCTCGACACTTTACAATGTCTAGATTACCTATCAGATGTAACATTTCCCACATTGAGTCCTACCCAGCGGGCCTTTATGGATGCTGAGTTCACTTTGGAGGAGATAGAATATACTATAGCGGACATGGCCTCTGGGAGGGCTCCTGGACCAGATGGATTTCCCATTGAGTTATATAAAAAATATCAAGATATATTAGCACCACTCTTACTGAAGGTATTTCGGGGTGTATGGGGGGGTAGATGTATGCCAGACACCTTTTATGAGGCAAATATTATCATACTCAAAGGAGGGAAAAGACCCTTTAGAATGCGGATCTTATCACCCCATATCATTGGTAAATGTAGACTACAAAATCTTTACTAAAATCTTAGCCATCAGACTGAATTCAATTATAATGGATCTCGTTCATCCAGATCAAACTGGTTTCATGCCCGGTAAGAGCACGTCTATTAACATCAGACGAGTCCAGTCAATAATTCAATATAGTTTGGATAAGTGGGCATTAGCATCGCTAGATGCAGCTAAGGCGTTTGACTCTCTTGAGTGGCCCTTTCTGTCGGCATGTTTGCAAAGATATGGTTTTGGGGATAAATTCTTAAAATGGGTTAATATACTATACATGAAACCTAAGGCCCATATAATTGTAAATAATTCCATTTCTGAGCCCTTTTCATTATATAGAGGGACCCGTCAGGGATGCCCCCTCTCTCCAGCTCTTTTTGCCCTTGCGATAGAGGCACTGGCAATGCGATTGGCAATACGTATAAGATATTCCCCTGACATTAAGGGTATAGATATAGCGGGTCGTGTGGATACCATTGGTTTATATGCTGATGACATGGTAATATTCATGGACAGGGCGGAAGAAACACTGCCACGGGTGATTACCACTATAGATAAATGTAGCAAATTCTCGGGCCTATATATAAATTGGAACAAGTCTGCTTTATTACCTCTTTCTCATGCCCCAATATCTAATCTTGATACTCTTTCCTAGTTACCTATTGTTTCTAATTTTAAGTATCTAGGTATCTACATGTTTCAATATAGTGATTCGGACTTACAACTTAATGTTTACCCACTATTGGAATTAGTTAAACTTAAATTCTCATCTTGGAGTAAACTTCCGCTATCCGTCGCAGGCCGCATTCATTTATTTAAAATGATATTACTCCCTAAGCTCAGCTATTGTCTTCAACATAGTGCAGTAATAGTACCTAAATCCCTCTTTACAAACTTAAATTCACAAATCACCTCTTTTATATGGGGGAAAACGCCTAAGCTTAAGCTATCTGCTCTGCAGAGACCTAAACAGGGGGGTGGAGCAGCATTACCTGATTTTTTTCTGTATTATCTGGCCGTACAGACTAAACCAATAAGTAAATGGATGCCTAATAATTATCTCCCTAATTCTGAACATCATATACTTCATTCTGCCCGAACCAAATGTCCGTTGAGCCTCCTGGAATCAGAATAAATTAATGTCCCTCGTTTACTATTTTTGCTTCGACTGGCACGGTCAATTTGGAGACAAATTAAAAAAGTTGTTGGATTTAAAGATATTATAGCTGAAATGCCTCTATGGAAAAACAATTATTTTCCGGTGTTGTTAAACCACCCATCCACTGATTTTTGGATTTTCTATGGTGTCTCCTCGGTGGGTGATCTGTAAGACCAGGGGACCTTCATGTCTTTTGAACAATTGCAGGCTAAACACGGCGTCCTGAGACCTCAATTTTTTTGTTATTTACAACCGAGATCGGCCTTTCAGTCGTATATGAGAAATGTGGGCGCAGATCGAACCATCTCGTCTTTACCCCTGATAGGAATCCTTAATTCGCAAGGTCCTCAGGGCCTTATCTCCTCTTTGTATACCTATATGCTATCAGTGGGAACTGGGTCCGCTTTAATATCTGTTAGAGGAAAAAAAAAATACAAAAATTATTGCTTGGAAATTCGGAGGCATGTTGTCAGAAGTTTATAGAATAAAAGAACAATTTACATTTTACTCAAAAATATACCTATAAAGAGAAAAATCAGACAAATTGAACATTTTGCAGTGGTCTCTTAATTTTTGCCAGAGCTGTAAACGAGAGAGAGGGGGAAAAAAAGTGAGATCTAAGAGCTAGCCTTCTATAAATGTAGACATACTTTGGGGAAGCATTCATGCAGGGGTGCATTTTTGCACTATTATTCGTGTACAGTTATTCAAAGTACAGTTTTCTAAGTACTGGCAGTTAAAACATGGCAGTTAGACAGGGCAGGAGACAGGTAAGACAATCTAAATCTAATCCCTGTTCATTTTAAACAGAACAAATATGCACCATATGTATTTGTATAATATTTATCCTGGTTGCCGCATTCACTTACATTCACCACCCTTGCATTAACTCTTTACGCTCCATCTATATCGGCCCCTCTGTCCTTGCCTCTCCTATATATAGCACTCATGCTCTGTTCACATTGCTTAACAGAGCTGACCCATTCAGTCCCACCATCCAACACAAGAGACGCTCTCAAAAATCACTTAACCATCTGCTTATTCTTTCTATCCTCCTTCTCCTAGTCGCTGGAGACACCTATCCCAACCCCGGCCCCTCATGTTATAGCCAGTCAAACCTCCCAACTGCTACACTCAGAAACCCCTCTAACCTTATTACTATTCCATGTATGCCTTCGGCTTCTTTCAATTGTGCCCTTTGGAATTCTCGTTCTGTGTGTAATAAACTCCCTTTCATCCACAACTTCTTCCTTTCTGATTCTCTTAACCTCTTGGCTCTTACTGAAACCTGGATCCAGCAGTCAGACACCACCGCTGCTGCTGCTCTTTCATATGGTGGACTACACTTTTCTCATACCCCAAGATCGGACAACAAAGCAGTTGGTCTGCTCCTATCACCCAAATGTACCTTCCAAGTTATCCCCCAAGTACCCTCACTTGTCTTCCCTTCCTTTGAAATCCATGCTGTCAGACTCTACATCACCTTCTCCCTGCGAGTGGCCTTTCTCATCAGTTTCTGGATCACTTTGCCACCTGGCTTCCTCACTTTCTTTCCTGTGACATCCCCACCCTCATCAAGGGTGATTTCAACATCCCCATTGCTTTTCCCCTCTCCCCATCTGCTTCTCACCTTTTATCTTTAACTTCCTTTTTCGGCCTCTTGCAGCATACTAACTCTCCAACGTATGAAGATGGAAACTCCCTCGACTTGGTCTTCTCCCGACTTTGCTCAGTGGATGATTTCACAAACTCCCCTCTCCCGCTCTCTGACCATAACCTCCTTTCTTTCTCTATCAAGAACTGCCATCCCGCTCAGGTCACCCTCACTTTCCACACTTATAGAAACATACAGGCCATTAACTCCCAGAAACTTATAAAGAACTTGCAGTCATCATTGGCCCCTATCTCCTCCATCTCATGTCCTGATTCTGCACTGACACATTACAATAAAACCCTGCAAAGTGCCCTGGATGAAATTGCACCTCCTATACATAGGACAACTCGGCACAGACGGCGACAACCATGGCACACGCTGCAAACACATTTCCGGCAGCGGTGGAGAAAATCTAATCTACCCGAAAATTTCATCCATTATAAGTTCATGCTTAAAACATACAACTCTGCCCTTCACCTCTCCAAACAAACCTATTTTAACACCCTCATCACCTCACTGTCCAATAACCCTAAACGTCTCTTTGACAGTTTCTAGTCCCTACTCAACCCAAGAGTGCAGGCCCCAACCACAGATCTCCACGCTGACGATCTGGCCAATTACTTCAAAGAAAAAACTGACCACATTCGACAGGAAATTATCTCCCAATCCCTTAATACCATGCACTGTTCTCCCTTCCCCACTGCATCTAGTTCGCTCTCTGACTTTGAACCAGTCACAGAAGAAGAAGAAGTAATCAGGCTCCTTGCATCTTCTCGCCCAACCACTTGCACCAGTGACCCCATTCCATCACATCTCCTCCAGTCCCTTTCCCTGGCTGTCACCTCTCACCTAACAAAAATATTCAACCTTTCTCTCTCTCTCTTCCGGTATTTTTCCCTCCTCATTTAAGCATGCCATCATACATCCATTACTTAAAAAACATCCCTCGATCAAAACTGTGCCGCTAATTATAGACCTGTCTCTAATCTTCCCTTCATCTCTAAACTCCTCGAACACCTGGTCCACTCCCGTCTTATCTCTTATCTGCTATCTCTCAGATAACTCTCTTCTCAACCCTCTTCAATCTGGTTTCTGCTCTTTACACTCTACTGAAACTGCCCTCACTAAAGTCTCTAATGACCTCCTAACAGCTAAATCTAATGGTCACTACTCCATGCTAATTCTCTTGGATCTCTCCGCAGCATTCGATACTGTAGATAATCAGCTCCTCCTCACTATGCTCCGCTCCATCGGCCTCAAGGACACCGATCTTTCCTGGTTCTCCTCCTATCTCTCTGACCGCTCTTTCACCGTATCTTTTGCTGGTTCCTCCTCCTCTCGCCTTCCCCTTACTGTTGGAGTTCCTCAAGGATCAGTCCTAGGCCCCCTCCTCTTCTCTTTGTATACTGCCCCTATTGGACAAACAATCAGTAGATTTGGGTTCCAGTACCATCTCTATGCTGATGACACCCAATTATACACTTCTTCTCCTGATATCACACTTGCCTTTTTAGAAAACACCAGTGATTGTCTTACCGCTGTCTCTAACATCATGTCCTCCCTCTATCTTAAACTGAACCTGTCTAAAACTGAACACCTCTTGATCTCCCTCTACTAACCTACCTTTGCCTGACATTGCCATCTCCGTGTGTGGTTCCACCATTACTCCCAAGCAACATGCCCGCTGCCTTGGGGGTCATCCTTGATTCCGAGCTTTCCTTCACCCCCCACATCCGATCATTGGCTCGCTCTTATCTGCATCTCAAAAACATTTCTAGAATTCGCCCTTTTCTTACTTTTGACACTGCAAAAACTCTTACTGTTTCACTCATTCATTCTCGTCTTGACTATTGTAACTCTCTCTTAATCGGCCTCCCTCTTACCAAACTCTCCCTGCTCCAATCTGTCCTGAATGCTGCTGCCAGGATTATATTCCTCACCAACCATTACACCGATGCCTCTACCTTGTGCCAGTCATTACACTGCTTACCCATCCACTCCAGAATCCAGTACAAAACTATTACCCTCATCCACAAAGCACTCCATGGCTCAGCACCACCCTACATCTCCTCCCTAGTCTCAGTCTACCACCCTACCCGTGCTCTCCGTTCTGCTAATGACCTCAGGTTAACATTGTCAATAAGCAGAACCTCCCACTCCCGTCTACAAACTTTTCACGTGCTTTGCCAATTCTTTGGAATGCACTACCCAGGTTAATACGATTAATCCCCAATCCCCACAGTTTTAAGCGTGCCCTAAAAACGCATTTGTTCAGACTGGCCTACCGCCTCAACGCATTAACCTAACTATCCCTGTTTGGCCCATTAAAAAAAAAACATAATCAGGCTCCTCACATCATGTTCTCATACATTTCATGCAGTTAATAGCCCTCTGTGTCTGTACTGTTACATACTTAGGCTGTTAACTGGTTCATGCAGCTTTACATGAACACCCGATCCTTACACTATGGCTGGCCTGAACAACGAAAGCATTTGTTACCATCCACCTCTCGTGTCTCCCTTTTTCCTATAGATTGTAAGCTTGCGAGCAGGGCCCTCACTCCTCCTGGTATCTATTTTGAACTGTGTTTTTGTTACGCTGTAATGTCTATTGTCTGTACAAATCCCCTCTATAATTTGTAAAGCGCTGCAGAATATGTTGGCGCTATATAAATAAAAATTATTATTATTATTATTATTATTATAATAAATGTGATTTAATGTTGAGAAACTCCTTACATTTTTGATAGAAATCAGTTTTGCTGTTTTAAGGAAATCCATTGTTGAAATTCTATGCTAAGTAGTGAGAAGTGCAGTGTGTGGGACCTGCACTCCCAGATCTCCTGCCTCTCTTTCTAGGTCACTCATGTTCCAGTGACCTGACAGTCAGAGACGGGAAGCAGACAGCAGGAGGGGAATAGAGAGAGAGGCAGGGAGGCTGGGAGTGCGCAGTGGCTTTCTTAATTAAAAGGATTGCCTCATGTTGTTAAATGGATTACATTACAAAATGATTGTAAAAATAAACCACTTTGAAATTTAACATTAACCAAAAAATCTATTTTTTCAAGAACAAAGTGATTTTTAATACTATAATTGATGGCTTGTTGTCCAGGTTACTAGCCAACTCAGCAGATTATAAGTGGTGTATAGCTTTTTAAAGCGAAACTGTTGTCAGGATTTTGCTAAGTCACCTACAGACACTGTCAGGTTGGCACTGTTATACTGATTAAAATGATACCTAGGTTGATGAAATCCATAATCATTATTTGCAGTTTTGAGTTAATCATATGCTTGTCCTCCGGGGCGGCCTGTGGGGGTCTTCATGTGGTCCTCTGATTACATATGCATCCTATCAGTTATTATAACAGCTCACTGATCCTCTAGTGACTGGCCTTCTATTTTACATAATGCATATAATAATGTTGATAATGGCATATAATATTGTTGGCTATTGTGAGGCTTCAAAAAAATAATTACATCTAGCACAATGGCGCCTGTGCAGTAGCATCTATCTCTTACCAATAGATGCTATTATGAAAGTGCCGATGCTTGCGCAAATTTGCTACAGACAAATTTTTTTCGTAGAGTAAAATGTTGGCGGCGCATGCGCAGTAGCATCCATCACTTGTTGATAGATACTACTGCGCAAGCGTCACCACCATTTTGCTGCAGGCAATTTCTTTTTCCATCAACAAAACAGCACTGTGATAGATGCTACTGCGCATGCACCACTGGCTCCATTTTGCTGGAGGAAAAAAAAAATTGGCTGCAGCAAAATGGTGCTGGCGCTTGCAGAGTAGCATTTATTGGTAAGACATGCTGTACAAGTGCCGCCGCCAGTGCCATTTTACTAAATTAAATTTTTGTTCTCTAAGCCTCTCAATAGCCATCAAAATTATATGCATTATATAAAATTATGTAAAATAGGGGGCAGGTCACATTAGGAGATATATGTAAGCAGAGCATCATATAAAGCCCCCCCCCCACAGGCCGCCCCAGAGCAAGAGAATCTCATTATCTGAAAACTAGAAATAAACATTAACAACAACCACAAGACGGATTTAATCACCCCAGGTATTATTTTAATCAGTATAACGGTGCCAACCTGACAGAATTTGTAGTTTACTTAGCAAAATCTTGCTGACAGGTTCCCTTTAAGCAAGGAGCATGTGTTTGAAAGCTCTTTGCACAATTTGCAAAAGCAGCTCATAATCTGGATGGATCCCAGGTTATAATGCGGCCACCCTTATTTAGGCTATGTGCACACGTTGCGGATTAGCCTTAGGAATTTCTGGTGCGGATTCTGCCTCTCCAGGCAGAAAACGCAGCTGCGGATTTTGTGCGGATCCGCAGCATTTTTTGTACATTTTTGCTGCGGTTTTGTTGCGTTTTTTACCCCTGCGGATTTCTATAATGGAATGGGTACAAAAACGCTGCAGATTTGCATAAAAGAAGTGACATGCTACTTCTTTTAACCCGCAGCGTTTCTGCAGCCGATTTTCCGCAAAGTGTGCACACCTTTTTTTTTTCTCATTGATTTACATTGTACTGTAAATCAATTGCGGATCTGCAGCGTTTCTGCACCGCAAAAAATGCTGCAGATCAGCAGAGAATCTGCAACGTGTGCACATACCCTTAGTCACACTCTAAGGCCGGCCTCACACTCAGTGTATGTAAATACGGTCCGTTTTTTACGGCCGTAATACGCAGAAAAGTCCCCAAAATAGTGATCCGTATGTCATCCGTAGGCAGGGTGTGTCAGCGTATTTTGCGCATGGCATCCTCCGTATGTAATCCGTATGGCATCCGTACTGCGATATTTTCTTGCAGCCTTGCAAAACCGACATCTAATGGATTTATGTGCTCAAATGTTCGTTAAAACATATATACAGTATATATATATATATATATATATATATATATATATATGTCATTGAGACACATATATATATATTCTGTACTTATATTTAATTCAGCGCGAGATATGTGAAAAGCCGGTAATTCAATTGCCGGCTTTTCATTTCTCCTTCCCAAACCCGACAGGATATGAGACATGGTTTACATACAGTAAGCCATCTCATATCCCTTTTTTTTTTTGCATATTCCACACTACTAATGTTAGTAGTGTGTATGTGCAAAATTTGGGCACTGTAGCTTGTAAAATAAAGGGTTAAATCGCAGAAAAAATTGGCGTGGGCTCCCGCGCAATTTTCTCCACCAGAGTGGTAAAGCCAGTGACTGAGGGCAGATATTAATAGCCTAGAGAGGGTCCACGGTTATTGGCCCCCCCCCCCCCGGCTTCAAACATCTGCCCCCAGCCACCCCAGAAAAGGCACATCTGGAAGATGCGCCTATTCTGGCACTTGGCCACTCTCTTCCCACTCCCGTGTAGCGGTGGGATATGGGGTAATGAAGGGTTAATGTCACTTTGCTATTGTAAGGTGACATTAAGCCAGATTAATAATGGAGAGGCATCAATTATGACACCTATCCATTATTAATCCAATAGTACGAAATGGTTAATAAAAAACACACACATTATTACAAAGTCCTTTAATGAAATAAAGACACAGGTTGTTGTAATATTTTATTATTCTCTTAATCCAGCTGAAGACCCTCGTTCTGTAACAAAGTAAAAATAACAAATCAACAATATCTCATACCTTCCGATGAGCAGTCACGTCCCATGAAGTAAATCCATCTGAAGGGGTTAAATCATTTTACAGCCAGGAGCTGTGCTAAAGCACTCGCTCCTGCCTGTAAAGCCCCGGGTACTGAATGGAAAGCTGGGTGATCTGTAGTTACCTTGCGTTGCGGTGATGCGCCCTCTGCTGGATGTCCTCATATGAACTCGAGCATGGGAACTTTTCCTCTCTAACACCGGTGCGTATTTCTCGCAGGTCACACTGCTGGTCCATGTGTAATCCGTATTTTTCTCGCCCCCATAGACTTTCATTGGCAATTTTTTTGCGCAATACGGTGACAAACGCAGCATGCTGTGATTTTGTACGGCCGTACAAGATCGTATAATACGGATCAGTAAAATACGGCTGATAGGAGCTGGGACATAGAGAATCATTGGGCCGTGTGTTATGTGTATTTTACGGACGTAGTTTATGCGCTCATACGTCCGTAAAACTCGCTAGTGTGAGGCCGGCCTAATGCTGTAGAGGCAAAGCTTCCTCTGCTTGCAGTAAGTGAGGGCGCACAGTTTGGGCCAGAGGTGCAACCATGAAGCTGGGAAGCAGGGAATGGTTCATTTCTAAAGATGGAACGTGAGACATTTCCTTTAAATTCCCACAAATGTCATTCCTATTTTTTTATTGAGTTTGCTTCCAATTAGACTTTTCTATAATGAAGTTGTGTAAAGGTTAATAAATAAAAAAAACTCCTGCTGTCCCCATTGTATTTTATTGCATGCTTCAGCCGTTAAAGTTAGAAATACCTATAACTTGGAACTTTATCTTCTACTTTATGCAGAAATGTTCAACATTCCCTAAAATACCTCCTGAAACATCGATTGATATATGACTTTATTTCAATTTTGTGCGGTAACACGTATGAGAGATGTATAAAGAGAAAAAAGAGTGGCACAGCGAACAATTCAGAATAGTTGCCCAAATGTATCATTGAAGTGAAACAAGGCCCGACAGTTGTAGAGAAAGTGATGGCGCTCGCTAACATTTGTTTTGTCTCACAAACCATTAATAAATTGTCAGTGTCTTCCAGTGGTTAGATTGTGGTTTTCTGCTTCTGAGCGTCTTCTCAAGCCACAAGTTTCTGTTTACTACACTAAAGCTGAATATGATATAGTCAAGCACTTGAATAATATGTTCTTTACATCCCATTGTGTTACTGGATATATTAGTGTGAGCCCTACGTCGCCTTTTTGTACTTACACTTTTATCATGATTTCTGTATCTTGAAAACATAATCTTTTTGGCTTTATATTTGTTTCATATATAGCGTTTTAGATGCTTTATTATGATATGATGAAAATGTGCCTGATTTGGATTGCCACTAAAGATGAGCGGTGTTTGAGTCGAACTGTTCGCCAATTTCAAATTCGAGCTGTTTTGGGCGGTGTTCGAGTCGTTCGACGAACTTGAACAATTTGCTTAAAATTCGGCTGTTCGAGTTTCTGTTCAATAACTGTTCATTCACCAAAAGCCTAGCTTGGTTTTCACATTAAAATTGTTTATCATTGTTAATAGACTGTTTCGGTGTATAGTGGGCGGGGGATGGATCTGTGCTGAAATAATGCCTATCTTCATTTTTTTTTCTTTCCCGCATTTACAGTGGGGCGGTGCAGTCTCTCAGCCTATCAGCAGTGCACACACACACAGCAAAGTGCATGTGATGCACACAAGCAAGGGCATGTGTCATTGGCTGTGTATGTCACATGTCCTTGCCCTATAAGAACCAGCCATTTGCCCCGTCGCCACCATTTCCTCACTGCTGCAGCTAAGGCTTCTTTCACACTTCCGTCTTCCAAATCTGCACAGGATCCGTCAAGACGTTGAAATGACGGATCCTGTGCAGAAAACGTGTGCACTGGGCCCGTCTGACGGACCCATCGAGGCTACGTGCACCTGTTGTGTATGCGTCTTCGCAGCGGTTTTCCGCTGTGAAAACGCATACACAACACAAACCAGGTTAAAAAAAATAAAAAATCGCAATATTCTCACCTACCGACATCCCGCGCAGCGCTGCTCCCGGCAGCTAGCATTCCTAGTAATACATTGCGAAATCTCGCGGGAAGTCGCGGTCTCGCAAGACTGCGACTTCTCGCGAGATTTCGCAATGTATTACTAGGAATGCTAGCTGCCGGGAGCATCGGTGACGCTGCGCAGGACGTCGGTAGGTGAGAATATTGCAATTTTTTAAATTATTTTTAACATTATATCTTGTTACTATTGATGCTGCATAGGCAGCATCAATAGTAAAAAGAGAAAGAGAGCGTGCGAGAGAGAATTTCCCTAAAGGGAAATTCTTCCACGCATGCTCAGTTTGAAAAGACGGGACCCGTCGCTGAATCCCTGCTTTTCACAGTCAGCGATGCATCCTGCGCCCATAGGCTTCCATTGTAGCCAGTGACGGGCAGCGCAGGATGCGTCGCTGACCGATTTTCCGATGTGCAGAAAAAAACGTTCCTCTGCACGTTCTCTCTGCCCGACGGATCGTTTTTTTTTCGCAGGATCCAGGGCACGACGGATGAAACGGATGGCCATCCGTCACAATCCTTCGCTAATACAAGTCTATGAGAAAATGCAGGATCCTGCAAATTTTTTTGCAGGATCCTGCATTCTCAAAAACTGACGGATTGTGACGGGAGCTGAAAGACAGAAGTGTGAAAGAGGCCTTAGTGTTAGACGGCACCGCTGCTGCTGTGGGCGCTATACAGTATAAGGCCGACGTCACACTCAGCGTATGAAAATACGGTCCGTTTTTTATGGCCGTAATACGCAGAAATGTTCCCAAAATAGTGATCCGTATGTCATCCGTAGGCAGGGTGTGGCAGTGCATTTTGCGCATGTCATCCGGTATGTAATCCGTATGGCATCCGTACTGCGATATTTTCTCGCAGGCTTGCAAAACCGACATCTAATGGATTTATGTGCTCAAATGTTCGTTAAAACATATATATACAGTATCTATATATATATATATATATATATATATATATATATATATATATATATATACAGTTAGGTCCATATATATTTGGACAGAGACAACCTTTTTCTAATTTTGGTTATAGACATTACCACAATGAATTTTAAACAAAACAATTCAGATGCAGTTGAAGTTCAGACTTTCAGCTTTCATTTGAGGGTATCCACATTAAAATTGGATGAAGGGTTTAGGAGCTTCCGCTCCTTAACATGTGCCACCCTGTTTTTAAAGGGACCAAAAGTAATTGGACAATTGACTCCAAGGCTATCTCATGGACAGGTGTGGGCAATCCCTTCATTATGTCATTCTGAATTAAGCAGATAAAAGGCCTGGAGTTGATTTGAAGTGTGGTGCTTGCATTTGGAAGGTTTTGCTGTGAAGTAAACATGCGGTCAAAGGAGCTCTCCATGCAGGTGAAACAAGCCATCCTTAAGCTGCGAAAACAGAAAAAAAAACATCTGAAAAATTGCTACAATATTAGGAGTGGCAAAATCTACAGTTTGGTACATCCTGAGAAAGAAAGAAAGCACCGGTGATCTCATCAATGCAAAAAGACCTGGGCGCCCACGGAAGACAACAGCGGTGGGTGATCGCAGAATAATCTCCATGGTGAAGAGAAACCCCTTCACAACAGCCAACCAAGTGAACAGCACTCTCCAGGAGGTCGGCGTATCAATATCCAAATCTACCATAAAGAGAAGACTGCATGAAAGTAAATACAGAGGGTTCACTGCACGGTGCAAGCCACTCATAAGCATCAAGAATAAAAAGGCTAGAATGGACTTTGCTAAAAAACATCTAAAAAAGCCAGCACAGTTCTGGAAGAACATTCTTTGGACAGATGAAACCAAGATCAACCTCTACCAGAATGATGGAAAGAGAAAAGTATGGCGAAGGCGTGGTACAGCTCATGATCCAAAGCATACCACATCATCTGTAAAACACTGCAGAGGCAGTGTGATGGCTTGGGCATGCATGCCTGCCAGTGGCACTGGGTCACTAGTGTTTATTGATGATGTGACACAGGACAGAAGCAGCCGAATGAATTCTGAGGTATTCAGAGCCATACTGTGTGCTCAGATCCAGCCAAATGCAGCAAAACTGATTGGTCGTCGTTTCATACTACAGATGGACAATGACCCAAAACATAAAGCCAAAGCAACTCAGGAGTTTATTAAAGCAAAGAAGTGGAATATTATTGAATAACCAAGTCAGTCACCTGATCTCAACCCAATTGAGCATGCATTTCACTTGTTAAAGACTAAACTTCAGACAGAAAGGCCCACAAACAAACAGCAACTGAAAACCACCGCAGTGAAGGCCTGGCAGAGCATCAAAAAGGAGGAAACACAGCGTCTGGTGATGTCCATGAGTTCAAGACTTCAGGCAGTCATTGCCAACAAAGGATTTTCAACCAAGTACTAGAAATGAACATTTTATTTACAATTATTTAATCTGTCCAATTACTTTTGGTCCCTTTAAAAACAGGGTGGCACATGTTAAGGAGTTGAAACTCCTAAACCCTTCATCCAATTTTAATGTGGATACCCTCAAATGAAAGCTGAAAGTCTGAACTTCAACTGCATCTGAATCGTTTTGTTTAAAATTTATTGTGGTAATGTCTAGAACCAAAATTAGAATAATGTTGTCTCTGTCCAAATATATATGGACCTAACTGTATATATATATATACAGTGGGGCAAAAAAGTATTTAGTCAGTCAGCAATAGTGCAAGTTCCACCACTTAAAAAGATGAGAGGCGTCTGTAATTTACATCATAGGTAGACCTCAACTATGGGAGACAAACTGAGACAAAAAAATCCAGAAAATCACATTGTCTGTTTTTTTATCATGTTATTTGCATATTATGGTGGAAAATAAGTATTTGGTCAGAAACAAACAATCAAGATTTCTGGCTCTCACAGACCTGTAACTTCTTCTTTAAGAGTCTCCTCTTTCCTCCACTCATTACCTGTAGTAATGGCACCTGTTTAAACTTGTTATCAGTATAAAAAGACACCTGTGCACACCCTCAAACAGTCTGACTCCAAACTCCACTATGGTGAAGACCAAAAAGCTGTGAAAGGACACCAGAAACAAAATTGTAGCCCTGCACCAGGCTGGGAAGACTGAATCTGCAATAGCCAACCAGCTTGGAGTGAAGAAATCAACAGTGGGAGCAATAATTAGAAAATGCAAGACATTCAAGCCCACTGATAATCTCCCTCGATCTGGGGCTCCACGCAAAATCCAACCCCGTGGGGTCAGAATGATCACAAGAACGGTGAGCAAAAATCCCAGAACCACGCGGGGGGACCTAGTGAATGAACTGCAGAGAGCTGGGACCAATGTAACAAGGCCTACCATAAGTAACACACTACGCCACCATGGACTCAGATCCTGCAGTGCCAGACATGTCCCACTGCTTAAGCCAGTACATGTCCGGGCCCGTCTGAAGTTTGCTAGAGAGCATTTGGATGATCCAGAGGAGTTTTGGGAGAATGTCCTATGGTCTGATGAAACCAAACTGGAACTGTTTGGTAGAAACACAACTTGTCGTGTTTGGAGGAAAAAGAATACTGAGTTGCATCCATCAAACATCATACCTACTGTAAACCATGGTGGTGGAAACATCATGCTTTGGGGCTGTTTCTCTGCAAAGGGGCCAGGACGACTGATCCGGGTACATGAAAGAATGAATGGGGCCATGTATCGTGAGATTTTGAGTGCAAACCTCCTTCCATCAGCAAGGGCATTGAAGATGAAACGTGGCTGGGTCTTTCAACATGACAATGATCCAAAGCACACTGCCAGGGCAACGAAGGAGTGGCTTCGTAAGAAGCATTTCAAGGTCCTGGAGTGGCCTAGCCAGTCTCCAGATCTCAACCCTATAGAAAACCTTTGGAGGGAGTTGAAAGTCCGTGTTGCCAAGCGAAAAGCCAAAAACATCACTGCTCTAGAGGAGATCTGCATGGAGGAATGGGCCAACATACCAACAACAGTGTTTGGCAACCTTGTGAAGACTTACAGAAAACGTTTGACCTCTTTCATTGCCAACAAAGGATATTTTACAAAGTATTGAGATGAAATTTTGTTTCTGACCAAATACTTATTTTCCACCATAATATGCAAATAAAATGATAAAAAAACAGACAATGTGATTTTCTGGAATTTTTTGTCTCAGTTTGTCTCCCATAGTTGAGGTCTACCTATGATGTAAATTACAGACGCTTCTCATCTTTTTAAGTGGTGGAACTTGCACTATTGCTGACTGACTAAATACTTTTTTGCCCCACTGTATATACACTCACCAGCCACTTTATTAGGTACACCATGCTAGTAACGGGTTGGACCCCCTTTTGCCTTCAGAACTGCCTCAATTCTTCGTGGCATAGATTCAACAAGGTGCTGGAAGCATTCCTCAGAGATTTTGGTCCATATTGACATGATGGCATCACACAGTTGCCGCAGATTTGTCGGCGGCACATCCCAAAGATGCTCCATACAAGGCAGGATGGATCCATGCTTTCATGTTGTTTACGCCAAATTCTGACCCTACCATCCGAATGTCGCAACAGAAATCGAGACTCATCAGACCAAGCAACGTTTTTCCAATCTTCTACTGTCCAATTTCGATGAGCTTGTACAAATTGTAGCCTCAGTTTCCTGTTCTTAGCTGAAAGGAGTGGTACCCGGTGTGGTCTTCTGCTGCTGTAGCCCATCTGCCTCAAAGTTCGACGCACTGTGCGTTCAGAGATGCTCTTAGGCCTACCTTGGTTGTAACGGGTGGCGATTTGAGTCACTGTTGCCTTTCTATCAGCTCGAACCAGTCTGCCCATTCTCCTCTGACCTCTGGCATCAACAAGGCATTTCCGCCCACAGAACTGCCGCTCACTGGATATTTTTTCTTTTTCGGACCATTCTCTGTAAACCCTAGAGATGGTTGTGCGTGAAAATCCCTGTAGATCAGCAGTTTCTGAAATACTCAGACCAGCCCTTCTGGCACCAACAACCATGCCACGTTCAAAGGCACTCAAATCACCTTTCTTCCCCATACTGATGCTCGGTTTGAACTGCAGGAGATTGTCTTGACCATGTCTACATGCCTAAATGCACTGAGTTGCCGCCATGTGATTGGCTGATTAGAAATTAAGTGTTAACAAGAAGTTGGACAGGTGTACCTAATAAAGTGGCCGGTGAGTGTATATATATATATATATATATATATATATATATATATATATATATATATGTATGTCATGGAGACACAAATATATATTTATATTTAATTCAGCGCTAGATAGCATAAAAGCCGGTTATTCAATTGCCGGCTTTTGCTATCTCCTTCCCAAACCCAACATGATATGAGACATGGTTTACATACAGTAAACCATCTCATATCCCTTTTTTTTTGCATATTCAACACTACTAATGTTAGTGTAGCGCCCCCACTGCCGCAGGGCCGAGGGGTACCCGGTACCGGGCCTGTGAGCCTCTGCTCTGGGGTTGTCACGGTGGCTAGACCCGGTGTAACAGGCCAAAGTAACCCCGTCCCAGATTAACCCCGGGTATAATTTGGCCTAGGCCAGAGTATACCCCGGGGTATAAACTGGCCTAGGCCAAACTATACCCAGGCATAAAATGGCCTAGGCCAAACTATACCCCGGGGTGTAAAATAGCCTAGGCCAAACTATACCCCTCCAGGCCACATTATACCCCCCAGGGTTAAAGTGGCCTAGGCTACATTTAACCCTGGGTATATTTTGGCCTAGGCCAAACTATACCTAAGGATGTAAAACAGCCTAGGCCAAACTATAACAGGCCACACTATACCCTCAGGCCAGACTATAGCCTTTTACTGGTTGCTATGGGATTTTACATGGCCACTTTATCCTAGCAACGCCCTGGATACGGTTGGAAAAGGGGTTTATCTACCTTGGGGGGCACCCTCACAGCACTGCGGGGAAGCCGGGGAACCCTTTTACTGGTTGCTATGGGATTTTACATGACCAATTTATCCTAGCAACGCCTTGTATACGCTTGGAAAAGGGGTTAATCTACCTTGGGGGCACCCTCACAGCACTGCGGGGTGGGTGGGGATCCCTTTTACTGGTTGCTATGGGATTTTACATGGCCACTTTATCCTAGCAACGCCCTGGATACGGTTGGAAAAGGGGTTTATCTACCTTGGGGGCACCCTCACAGCACTGCGGGGAAGCCGGGGAACCCTTTTACTGGTTGCTATGGGATTTTACATGGCCACTTTATCCTAGCAACGCCCTGGATACGGTTGGAAAAGGGGTTTATCTACCTTGGGGGCACCCTCACAGCACTGCGGGGAAGCCGGGGAACCCTTTTACTGGTTGCTATGGGATTTTACATGACCAATTTATCCTAGCAACGCCTTGTATACGCTTGGAAAAGGGGTTAATCTACCTTGGAGGACACCCTCACAGCACTGCGGGGTGGGTGGGGATCCCTTTTACTGGTTGCTATGGGATTTTACATGGCCACTTTATCCTAGCAACGCCCTGGATACGGTTGGAAAAGGGGTTTATCTACCTTGGGGGCACCCTCACAGCACTGCGGGGAAGCCGGGGAACCCTTTTACTGGTTGCTATGGGATTTTACATGACCAATTTATCCTAGCAACGCCTTGTATACGCTTGGAAAAGGGGTTAATCTACCTTGGAGGACACCCTCACAGCACTGCGGGGTGGGTGGGGATCCCTTTTACTGGTTGCTATGGGATTTTACATGGCCACTTTATCCTAGCAACGCCCTGGATACGGTTGGAAAAGGGGTTTATCTACCTTGGGGGCACCCTCACAGCACTGCGGGGAAGCCGGGGAACCCTTTTACTGGTTGCTATGGGATTTTACATGACCAATTTATCCTAGCAACGCCTTGTATACGCTTGGAAAAGGGGTTAATCTACCTTGGGGGCACCCTCACAGCACTGCGGGGTGGGTGGGGATCCCTTTTACTGGTTGCTATGGGATTTTACATGGCCACTTTATCCTAGCAACGCCCTGGATACGGTTGGAAAAGGGGTTTATCTACCTTGGGGGCACCCTCACAGCACTGCGGGGAAGCCGGGGAACCCTTTTACTGGTTGCTATGGGATTTTACATGGCCACTTTATCCTAGCAACGCCCTGGATACGGTTGGAAAAGGGGTTTATCTACCTTGGGGGCACCCTCACAGCACTGCGGGGAAGCCGGGGAACCCTTTTACTGGTTGCTATGGGATTTTACATGACCAATTTATCCTAGCAACGCCTTGTATACGCTTGGAAAAGGGGTTAATCTACCTTGGAGGACACCCTCACAGCACTGCGGGGTGGGTGGGGATCCCTTTTACTGGTTGCTATGGGATTTTACATGGCCACTTTATCCTAGCAACGCCCTGGATACGGTTGGAAAAGGGGTTTATCTACCTTGGGGGCACCCTCACAGCACTGCGGGGAAGCCGGGGAACCCTTTTACTGGTTGCTATGGGATTTTACATGACCAATTTATCCTAGCAACGCCTTGTATACGCTTGGAAAAGGGGTTAATCTACCTTGGAGGACACCCTCACAGCACTGCGGGGTGGGTGGGGATCCCTTTTACTGGTTGCTATGGGATTTTACATGGCCACTTTATCCTAGCAACGCCCTGGATACGGTTGGAAAAGGGGTTTATCTACCTTGGGGGCACCCTCACAGCACTGCGGGGAAGCCGGGGAACCCTTTTACTGGTTGCTATGGGATTTTACATGGCCACTTTATCCTAGCAACGCCTTGGATACGCTTGGAAAAGGGGCTTATCTACCTTGGGGGCACTGTCGCAGCATTGCATGGAGGCTGGGGAACTCTTTTCCTGGTTGCTAAGCGATTTCAAATGATCAATCTAAGGTACTTACACCATGTAAAACCCTATAGCAAGCAGGGTGCCCCCAAGGTAGATAAACCCCTTTTCCAAGCATATACAAGGCATTGCTAGGATAAAGTGGTCATGTAAAATCCCATAGCAACCAGTAAAAGGGTTCCTCGGTGTAACAGGCCAAAGTAACCCTGTCCCAGATTAACCCCGGGTATAATTTGGTCTATGCCAGAGTATACCCGGGCATAAACTGGCCTAGGCCAAACTATACCCCGGGGTGTAAAATAGCCTAGGCCAAACTATACCCCTCCAGGCCAGATTATGTAACTAATCTGGGGTTAAAGTTGCCTAGCCCAATTTATACCTCTCAGCTCATATTATACCCCAATGAAATCATTTGCATTGAGTGATATACACAAGAATTACTTAATGCTTCAACATTTTATTGAGAAACCAAACTGACAATTCTTAAAGAGTACCTCCCACTATACAAAACTTTTGCCCATGGCAAAAGTAGTTGTAAAGGGGGGTATTTGTAATGCATATGCATTACAAATACCCCCCCATTTTATAGTTACCTTAGGGGGGCTGCCCGATTACCCCCCCTCGCTAACCGCCGCTGCCCGTCTCCTGGTAGACGGGGTCCCCCTCCTGCCGCTAGGTGGCGCTGCCTCTCCATGCGCCGACGTCACAGCCAGGCGCCATAGAGGAGAGCGGCACCTGGCTAGTGCCGTTGGAGCTTGTAGAAGCAGAGCCAGCACCACCTAGCGGTGGGAGGGGGGGCAATAATTTCTCATTAGCTATAAGTCACTTATCATGCAATGCAATTATCTGGGGCAACAAATCGCCCAACAGTCATTCTGTGTATTATGACATTTAGTCTAGCATGTCCTTGCTACCAAATTAACGTTTAAAGCTAAACACTGATAACAACATTGAAATGATCGTGCTTATTTTCAAGATACAGTGCATGTTCAGTTGTTGACTGCAGATTGAAGCTTGCAGGATATGTCAACCAATCCATGGAGTCACCGACGTTTGTGTAGATTATTATGTCGCAACTCAACAGATTCGCCGTGGTCATGATCTCTGCATCAGTTGCCCAGACTCCATCACGAGAGATTCCAGAGATGTTCACATATTCATTCACATTTTGGTTCAAGTAGTCCTGTAGTTTTTTTGTCAAGTCAGTTTTCATATGGTGGATGACTTTATCTCTGAGAAGGGAATGGTTGTCCTCTGTTCCTGTCAAGATGTAGCTGATGGCCCGGAAGAAGCAGTTTCCATCACCTTTGGTTTTATATGTACGCCGTGGTTGTTCAAGGTCTCGTCTGCATCCACAGTATACAACCTTACTAAACGTAAGGCCAAGAGTGGTGCTAAGATACTTCCTTCTTGAACTTGGTAGTAGGTTGAAAGCCTTAGTTTGCTTATTTTTCTGTGTGGCAGAGTCACTGGAATAATCATCATCGGATGGTGGAGAAGCCTCTTTATCCTGGTAAATCTTTAGGTTGCTGGTGTGGTATGTGTTGCTTAATATCTTGCCAGTTTTGTTGTTCTTAAGTTTTACTCGTCCCTTGGTCAAGGATTCCACAACTAAATAAGGTCCAATCCAGCGTGGTTCCATCTTTGAACCTATGCGTTGAATACGGCGCTGATTCTTGATATAAACTATGGTACCAGCAGTGATTTCTTTGTTGCTTTTGTGTCGGCGATCAAAGGCACACTTCTGGTGTTCTTGAGCAGAGTGGATGTTGGTACTGACGTCTGAGTGCAGCTTTTTAAGAATGCTTGACAGTGTATTTAGCACATCAGGGGTGGCATGATCTGAAATGGGCATGGGATCCACCGTATCATCTTTTGAGGGATTAAGGTCCATGGGAAGCTTGGCCTTCCGTCCATACATGACCTCAAATGGAGTAACCTTGGTTGAAGCATGCACAGATGTGTGATAGGCAAACAGAACACCAGGGATGAATTGATCCCAGTTGTTTCCTTGGTCATTGACAAGCTTACTAAGAGCTTCTTTAAGTGTCCGATTATCACGTTCCCGCTGGCCATTTGTTTGTGGGTGGTATGCAGATGAAATACGGTGATCTGTTTGAAAATGTTCCATCAGGTTGTCAATGATCGAGTTTACAAACTCTCGTCCCTGGTCGCTAATCAGAGTCTCCATACAGCCAAGGCGACAGATAACGGAGTACAAAAAATTTGCCACTGACTTGGCACTCTTATCTGGGACAGCTGTTGCTTCAGTCCATTTGGAGAAATGATCAGTGGCAGCAACTATATATTTGTTGCCATTTGATGTTTCCTGAAGAGGGCCAATCATATCAATCCCAACTAAGCTCCATACTTTTCCAGGCACTGATATACTGTTGAGTGGTGGAGCTTCCTTTGTGATTTTGGGATTTATAACAAAACATTTTTGACAGGCTTTCACATACTGGTGAACGTCATTTTTCATTCCCTTCCAGTAAAACCGGTCAGAGATTTTGGCTAAAGTTTTATCTCTGCCAAAATGGCCCCCAGATATTGGGTTGTCATGACAGGCCTTCAGGATATTTGGCAGTCGACTTTTAGTAAGAACCTCCTTTTCCCTATGATAAACAATTCCTCCTTGGGCTCGATATGGCTTTGCTGTTTGTCTAAACTGGGACTTGGCATTTGCACGTTTCTCAGGAGGTAGATCGTAGGTATACTGAGGGTACCTTTGTTCTGTTGCAGTGTAGAATCTCAAAAGCTGGTCATACAATTGATCTTCCATGGTTGTCAAAATTGGAAAAGATTTGGTGTCATAGAGAGCAGAGAGGTGTCATAGAGAACATACAAAACAAGTTATCATTAACTATGCACTGACAGGACAGCGCCATCTACTGTCAGTTCAGATCTGCACACTTTTCAACAAATAAGCAATAGGGTGAGAAAAACAGTGAAGTGATAACATTATGGCCTAGAGAAATACTATAAAAACTATTTTATACCCCCGGTATAAAGTTTATCCCCCGGGGGTATACTATGGCCTAAGTCAGCTTTTTAATTTTTGTGCTGTTTCCTTCCTCAGTAAAAGGGTTCCCCGGCTTCCCCGCAGTGCTGCGAGGGTGCCCCCATGGTAGATAAACCCATTTTTTAAGCGTATCCAAGGCGTTGCTAGGATAGAATGGCCATGTAAAATCCCATAGCAACCAGTAAAAGGGTTCCCCACCCACCCCGCAGTGCTGTGAGGGTGCCCCCAAGGTAGATTAACCCCTTTCCAAGCGTATACAAGGCGTTGCTAGGATAAATTGGTCATGTAAAATCCCATAGCAACCAGTAAAAGGGTTCCCCGGCATCCCCACAGTGCTGCAAGGGTGCCCCCAAGGTAGATAAACCCCTTTTCCAACCGTATCCAGGGCGTTGCTAGGATAAAGTGGCCATGTAAAATCCCATAGCAACCAGTAAAAGGGATCCCCACCCACCCCGCAGTGCTGTGAGGGTGTCCTCCAAGGTAGATTAACCCCTTTTCCAAGCGTATACAAGGCGTTGCTAGGATAAATTGGTCATGTAAAATCCCATAGCAACCAGTAAAAGGGTTCCCCGGCTTCCCCGCAGTGCTGTGAGGGTGCCCCTAAGGTAGATAAACCCCTTTTCCAACCGTATCCAGGGCGTTGCTAGGATAAAGTGGCCATGTAAAATCCCATAGCAACCACCTAAGGGGTTAACCACCTATCCTTAAGTGCTGCGAGAGTGCCCCCAAGGTAGATAAACCCCTTTTTCAAGCGTATTCAAGGCGTTGCTAGGATAGAGTGATCATGTAAAATCCCATAGCAACCAGTAAAAGGTTTCCCCACCCACCCGCAGTGCTGCAATGGTGCCCCCAAGATAGATAAACCCCTTTTCCAAGCGTATCCAAGGTGTTGCTAGGATAGAGTGATCATGCTATATCCCATAGCAACCAGTAAAGGGGTTCCCCACCCACCCCTCAGTGCTCGTCAGTGCCCCCTAGGTATACAAAGCCCTTTTCCAAGCATATCCAAGGCGCCAAGACAACGAGCTGGCACGAGCAGGGCTGAAGATTTCATGTCACATGTGACTATAGGGAGGGGGTGGGGCTTAGAAAGGGAGATCCCTGGCGTCACCAGAGGTGGAGGAGCTTGA
Source organism: Ranitomeya variabilis (assembly GCF_051348905.1). Taxonomy (NCBI): domain Eukaryota; kingdom Metazoa; phylum Chordata; class Amphibia; order Anura; family Dendrobatidae; genus Ranitomeya; species Ranitomeya variabilis. The sequence continues at coordinate 299,895,905 of NC_135236.1, read as the reverse complement.
AAAGGAGCAGTGCCCGATGGGAGGGGGAGCTGTGACCTAGAAGAATGAGCAGCTTTCCCTCAGCTTACCCTGGGGGGTATAATCTGGCCTGGAGGGGTATACTTTGGCCTAGGCTATTTTATACCCCGGGGTATAGTTTGGCCTAGGCCAAAGTATACCCGGGGTATAATCTAGCCTAGGCCACTTTAACCCCGGGTATAGTCTGGCCTGGGGGTATAATCTGGCCTGTTACACCGGTCCGTGACCCTGCTGAGGGGCGCACAATGAAAGGTGGTGGTATGGTGCTGATGTTACTGTGCGGTGTAGTGCCGGTCGCGGTCAATAACGAGGACACCAGGTTGCAGTCTCTTTACCTCTTTACTGAAGGCTTCTGAGTCCTCAATCCGGAATACGGTTAACCGGGCTGCGCAAGTTCGGTCGGTCCGATGGCACCTCCAGAGTTCCCTTTGCAGGTGGAAATCTGTGCCTACCTTCCTGCGCTTGTGTGTTGTGGTCCTCCCCTGCTGTGCTTACGGGATAGTACCCACAACTGTGGTGTCTGTTTCTCGTGTTCCCTCACAACTCGATTCTGATGTTCTCCCTCTACGTCCCCCTGATCTTACGGTTAGGACGCACCCGTATGACGGGGAGGCTCGGAGCTCTTCCGGGACTCTAGCGTCGCCCCACTCCTGTTGTTACCCCCCTTGTGTCTTCCTGGGTCTGGGTGAGACAGCCCGCCTATAACTGACTGTCCTGCCGTAGGTTTGAAGTTTGGCTTGGAGCTCTATACTTCCTCGGCGTTCCGGCCACCGGTTATGCGCCTCAGTAGGATGTTGCCTCGTCTTACAGCACGACTCCTACTGGTATTCTCCTTGTTGCGTTGATCTCGTTTCTCACTCAGCACAATAAACTTCGCTTCTTATCCTTTCTTGGGGTACCGCCGCTATATCGTGCAGGCACGGTCCCGTAACGTTCTCTCTGGTTGCTAGGCCTCTGTCAGGATCCCACCCCTGACAGGGACCTCTCCGAATCTTCCCCTACAACACCCTCTGCCACAAGGTGTTGCCTGGTTCCAACCCAGTCAGCTTTCTCCCTAACTTCCTGCCTAACCCCCAGTTTTACCAGATTGTGAGGAGTGGCCTAATGAATAGAACCCTTACCTCCCCCTGGAGGCCAGACTATGAAATGTATTGGTGTCTGTGATACCTGGTCAGATGAACTCCTTCAGTGCCATCAGACGTACCATAGCCCCCCTTAGTGGCGGAGCTCCAGTACTGCAACGACCAGGACTCTGGGGCGCTGTACTAGTAGTGTGTGTGTATGTGCAAAATTTGGGCCCTCTAGCTATTAAATTAAAGGGTTAAATCGCTGAAAAAATTGGCGTGGGTTTCCGGCCAATTTTCTCCGTCAGAGTGGAAAAGCCAGTGACTGAGGGCAGATATTAATAGCCTAGAGAGGGTCCATGGTTATTGGCCCCCCCTGGCTAAAAACATCTGCCCCAGCCACCCCAGAAAAGGCACATCTGGAAGATGCGCCTATTCTGGCACTTGGCCACTCTCTTCCCACTCCCGTGTAGCGGTGGGATATGGGGTAATGAAGGGTTAATGTCACCTTGCTATTGTAAGGTGACATTAAGCCAGATTAATAATGGAGAGGCGTCAATTATGACACCAATCCATTATTAATCCAATAGTAGGAAATGGTTAATAAAACACACACACATTTGTCATGATCTCTGCAAGCAGAGATCATAGCAAGCCTATAGAGGGACAAGCTCTCGGAAGATGGAACTATACTGACCATGAACTAAGCCTGCCGCGCAACTAGAAATAGCCAGGTAGCATTTCCTATTTATTGCTAGATGCCCAGCTCTGGCCTAAGACCTAAATAGCTAGCAGAGGGAAATATAAGACCTGGCTCACCTCTAGAGAAATATTTCAAAAGCAGACAGTAGCCCCCCACATATAATGACGGTGAGTTCAGATGAAACACAAACGCAGCAGGAAAATAGTCTTAGCAAATTTGAGGTCCGCTTACTAGATAGCAGAAGACAGATAGTATACTTTCATGGTCAGCAGAAAAACACTAACAAAACACCATCCAGAGATTACCTTAAACTCTGGCATTAACTCATAACACCAGAGTAGCAATCCCTGATCAACGAGAGCTTTCCAGACACAGTAACAAAACTTCAGCTGTGAACTGGAACAAATAGGCAAACGAAACATGGACAAAAGTCCAACTTATCTAGTAGTTGTCAGAAGCAGGAACAAGCACTGAGAGGCATCAGATAACATTGTTGACCGGCAAGAAACCACCAGAGAAATGAGCTTAAATAGCGACACCCACTACTGATGGAACCAGGTGAAACAGGAAAGAGGATGACAAGTCCAATTCCACAAGCGGCCACCGGGGGAGCCCAGAATCCAAATTCACAACAGTACCCCCCCCTCAAGGAGGGGGCACCGAACCCTCACCAGATCCACCAGGGCGACCAGGATGAGCCCTATGGAAGGCACGAACAAGATCAGAAGCATGAACATCAGATGCATTGACCCAAGAATTATCCTCCTGGCCGTAACCCTTCCAGTTGACCAGATACTGGAGTCTCCGTCTGGAAACACGAGAGTCCAAAATTTTCTCCACAACGTACTCCAACTCACCCTCAACCAACACCGGAGCAGGAGGCTCAACTGAAGGTACAACAGGCACCTCATACCTGCGCAATAACGACCGATGAAAAACGTTATGAATGGAAAAGGACGCAGGGAGGTCCAAACGGAAAGAAACAGGATTAAGAATCTCCAATATTCTATAAGGGCCGATGAACCGAGGTTTAAACTTAGGAGAAGAGACCCTCATAGGGACAAAACGAGAAGACAACCAGACCAAATCTCCAACACAAAGCCGAGAACCAACACGACGATGACGGTTGGCAAAACGCTGAGTCTTCTCCTGGGACAACTTCAAATTGTCCATAACCTGCCCCCAGATGTGATGCAATCTCTCCACCACCGCATCCACTCCAGGACAATCCGAGGATTCCACCTGACCGGAGGAAAATCGAGGGTGAAACCCCGAATTACAGAAAAACGGGGACACCAAGGTGGAAGAGCTGGCCCGATTATTGAGGGCGAACTCTGCCAATGGCAAAAAAGCAACCCAATCATCCTGGTCAGCAGAGACAAAACACCTCAGATATGTCTCCAGGGTCTGATTAGTCCGCTCGGTCTGGCCATTAGTCTGAGGGTGAAAAGCAGATGAAAAAGACAAATCTATGCCCATCCTAGCACAGAATGCCCGCCAAAATCTAGACACAAATTGGGTACCTCTGTCAGAAACAATATTCTCAGGAATACCGTGCAATCGGACAACATTCTGAAAAAACAGAGGAACCAACTCAGAAGAAGAAGGCAACTTGGGCAGAGGAACCAAATGGACCATTTTAGAGAAACGGTCACAGACCACCCAGATGACAGACATCTTCTGGGAAACAGGCAGATCTGAAATAAAATCCATCGAGATGTGTGTCCAAGGCCTCTTAGGAATAGGCAAGGGCAACAGCAGTCCGCTAGCCCGAGAACTACAAGACTTGGCCCGAGCACAAATGTCACATGACTGCACAAAGACTCGCACATCTCGTGACAGGGAAGGCCACCAGAAGGATCTTGCCACCAAATCCCTGGTACCAAAAATTCCGGGATGACCTGCCAATGCAGAAGAATGTACCTCAGAGATGACTCTACTGGTCCAATCATCCGGAACAAACAGTCTATCAGGCGGACAACGATCCGGTCTATCCGCCTGAAACTCTTGCAAGGACCGCCGCAGATCAGGAGAAACGGCCGACAAAATTACTCCCTCCCTAAGGATACCTGTGGGTTCAGTATTACCAGGAGAGTCCGGGTCAAAACTCCTAGAAAGGGCATCTGCCTTAACATTCTTAGAACCCGGTAGGTATGACACCACAAAATTAAAGCGAGAAAAAAATAAAGACCAGCGCGCCTGTCTAGGATTCAGGCGCCTGGCAGTCTCAAGATAAATCAAATTTTTGTGGTCAGTCAATACCACCACCTGATGCTTAGCCCCCTCTAGCCAAAGGCGCCACTCCTCAAACGCCCACTTCATGGCCAAAAGCTCCCTATTCCCAACATCATAATTCCGCTCTGCGGGCGAAAATTTGCGAGAAAAGAAGGCACAAGGTCTAATGACGGAGCAGTCGGAACCTTTCTGCGACAACACTGCCCCAGCTCCGATCTCCGAAGCGTCAACCTCAACCTGAAAAGGCAGATTCACATCAGGCTGACGTAACACAGGGGCAGAGGCAAAACGGTGCTTAAGCTCCTGAAAGGCCTCTACAGCATGAGGGGACCAATTAGCAACATCAGCGCCATGTCTGGTCAAATCAGTCAGTGGTTTAACGACATCCGAAAAACCAGCAATAAATCGGCGGTAAAAGTTGGCAAAGCCCAAAAATCTCTGAAGACCCTTAAGAGAGGAGGGCTGAGTCCAGTCACAAATAGCTTGCACCTTGACGGGATCCATCTCAATGGAAGAGGGAGAAAAAATATACCCCAAAAAGGAAATTTTCTGGACCCCAAAAACGCACTTAGACCCCTTCACACATAAAGAATTAGACCGCAGAACCTGAAAAACTCTCCTGACCTGCTGGACATGAGAGTCCCAGTCATCAGAAAAAATCAGAATATCATCCAGATATATTATCATAAATTTATCCAGAAAATCGCGGAAAATATCATGCATAAAAGACTGGAAAACTGAAGGGGCATTAGAAAGACCAAAAGGCATGACCAAATACTCAAAGTGGCCCTCGGGCGTATTAAATGCGGTCTTCCACTCATCCCCCTGCCTGATCCGCACCAAATTATACGCCCCACGAAGATCAATTTTAGAGAACCACTTAGCACCCTCTATACGAGCAAACAAATCAGTAAGCAATGGCAATGGGTATTGGTACTTAACAGTGATCTTATTCAGAAGCCGATAATCAATACATGGTCTCAAAGAGCCGTCCTTTTTTGAGACAAAGAAAAACCCAGCTCCCAAGGGAGAAGAAGATGGACGAATATGTCCCTTTTCCAAAGACTCCTTTATATATTCCCGCATAGCAGCATGTTCCGGCACGGACAAATTAAACAAACGACCCTTTGGATATTTGCAACCCGGTATCAAATCTATGGCACAATCGCACTCACGGTGCGGAGGTAACGACCCAAGCTTGGGTTCGTCAAAGACGTCTTGATAATCTGAGAGGAACTCAGGGACTTCAGAGGGAATGGACGACGAAATAGAAACCAAAGGTAAGTCCCCATGAATACCCTTACATCCCCAGCTCAACACAGACATTGCTCTCCAGTCCAAGACTGGATTGTGAGACTGCAACCATGGCAATCCCAGTACCAAATCGTCATGTAAATTATACAGCACCAGGAAACGAATAATCTCCTGGTGATCCGGATTGATACGCATGGTTACTTGTGTCCAGTATTGTGGTTTATTATTAGCCAATGGGGTGGAGTCAATCCCCTTCAGAGGAATAAGAGTCTCCAAAGGCTCTAAATCAAAACCACAACGATTGGCAAAGGACCAATCCATAAGACTCAGAGCGGCGCCAGAGTCAACATAGGCGTCCGTGGCAATGGATGACAAAGAGCAAATCAGGGTTACAGACAAAATAAATTTAGACTGAATGGTGCCAATGGAAACAGACTTATCAAGCTTCTTTGTACGCCTAGAGCATGCTGATATAACATGAGTAGAATCCCCACAATAGAAGCACAATCCATTCTTCCGTCTAAAATTCTGTCGCTCGCTCCTGGACAGAATTCTATCACACTGCATACTTTCTGGCGTCTTTTCCATAGACACCGCCAGATGGTGCACCGGTTTGCGCTCCCGCAGACGCCTATCAATCTGAATAGCCATTGTCATGGACTCATTCAGACCTGCAGGCACAGGGAACCCCACCATAACATCCTTAACGGCATCAGAGAGACCTTCTCTGAAAGTTGCCGCCAAGGCGCACTCATTCCACTGAGTAAGCACAGACCATTTACGGAATTTTTGGCAGTAAACCTCAGCTTCGTCTTGCCCCTGAGATAGTGCCATCAAAGTTTTTTCTGCCTGAAGTTCCAAATGAGGTTCCTCATAAAGCAAGCCCAAGGCCAGAAAAAACGCATCCACATCGCGCAACGCAGGATCCCCTGCTGGCAATGAGAAGGCCCAATCTTGAGGGTCACCCCTGAGCAAGGAAATCACAATCCTAACCTGCTGAGCAGGGTCTCCAGCTGAACGAGACTTCAGGGACAAATAAAGCTTACAATTATTTCGGAAATTCTGGAAGCTAGCTCTATTCCCTGTGAAGAACTCCGGCAAAGGAATTCTCGGCTCAGATACTGGAGCATGTACCACAAAATCTTGTAAATTTTGTACTTTCGTGATGAGATTATTCAAACCCGCAGTTACACTCTGAAGATCCATTATTGTCAGGTGCACACAGAGCCATACAGAGATGAGGAGGAGAGAGAGAAAAAAGACTGCAGCAAGGCAAACTGGAGGGAAAAAAAAAAAAAATACCAGCAGACTTCTTATAACTCTCCTTTCTCAACCTGGGTCTTTAACACTTTATTGTCCGGTCAAACTGTCATGATCTCTGCAAGCAGAGATCATAGCAAGCCTATAGAGGGACAAGCTCTCGGAAGATGGAACTATACTGACCATGAACTAAGCCTGCCGCGCAACTAGAAATAGCCAGGTAGCATTTCCTATTTATTGCTAGATGCCCAGCTCTGGCCTAAGACCTAAATAGCTAGCAGAGGGAAATATAAGACCTGGCTCACCTCTAGAGAAATATTTCAAAAGCAGACAGTAGCCCCCCACATATAATGACGGTGAGTTCAGATGAAACACAAACGCAGCAGGAAAATAGTCTTAGCAAATTTGAGGTCCGCTTACTAGATAGCAGAAGACAGATAGTATACTTTCATGGTCAGCAGAAAAACACTAACAAAACACCATCCAGAGATTACCTTAAACTCTGGCATTAACTCATAACACCAGAGTAGCAATCCCTGATCAACGAGAGCTTTCCAGACACAGTAACAAAACTTCAGCTGTGAACTGGAACAAATAGGCAAACGAAACATGGACAAAAGTCCAACTTATCTAGTAGTTGTCAGAAGCAGGAACAAGCACTGAGAGGCATCAGATAACATTGTTGACCGGCAAGAAACCACCAGAGAAATGAGCTTAAATAGCGACACCCACTACTGATGGAACCAGGTGAAACAGGAAAGAGGATGACAAGTCCAATTCCACAAGCGGCCACCGGGGGAGCCCAGAATCCAAATTCACAACACACATTATTACAAAGTACTTTAATGAAATAAAGACACAGGGTGTTTTAATATTTTATTAGACTCCTAATCCACCTGAAGACCCTCGTTCTGTAAAAAAGGAAAAATAAAAAAACAATAATATACCATACCTTCCGTCGTTCAGGTCACGTCCCACGATGTAAATCCATCTGAAGGGGTTAAATCATTTTACACCCAGGAGCTCTGCTAAGAGCCGGCCTAAGAGTGTGAATTGCGAGCGAATTTGCAGTTAGAGAGAGACAGGTTTAGGGAGTCAGGACTAGTTGTAATATCAGCCCTTTTCAGGGTATGTTACAGCAGTTCATAGCACTGTTTGCCAGGCAGGTCTGTGCCAGTGCTGTGCAAGTGTTAGTCACAGCATTTGGTGTAATCTAGCTCAGCCAATCCTTTTGGGCTAGTAGCATTGTCTGGTAGTCATCTGAGTAGCCCGCCTGTGAAGCTAGCTACACCGCCTGTGTATCTAATAATTTTTTACTGCATCTAACCCAGTAAATCGTTTTGGGCCTAGTAGCAGTGTCTGCACGTCAGTGGAGTAGCCTGCCAGTGAACCTAGCTACACCGCCTGTGTATATAATAATTTTTTACTGCATCTAACCCAGTAAATCGTTTTGGGCTAGTACCACAGTTTGCCACTCAGCTCTGCTCGGTTTCCATCCAACAACTACAGAGTTGCCAATTACTTAAGCACCAAAATGAGTGGCAAAAGGCCTGCTGCTGGTGGAAAGGGGAATAGGCATGTTGGAAAGGGAAAAAAAAGGTTGTGTGGGGTAGGTGGTAAAGCAACAGTAACATCTGCAGAAGAAAGACCATCTTCCAGCCAAAGTAAGATGTCTACTTCTTTTCGTGGACAATCTATGATCCCTTTCTTACGACCATCGCTACGAGCATTGCTACAAATTCCAAATGAGGCACAAAAAGAGCAGGTGCTTGAATGGATATCAAGTGTTCCTTCAAGTGGGCTCTCCTCCACCTCAACTTCAACATCACAAATACTCCAGTCCTCAGAGGTGTCACTCCAATCACACTTGCTTCCTCACAGCTCCCAAGTCTCCAGCTGCCCGTCTGAGTATGGGGTAACATAGATGGTTGAGTCTGCAGAGCTGTTTACTCTTACTATGGCCTGGGATTCAGAGGTCTGCTCCAAAGCTTCAGTGTCTGCTAGTCAGCAGAGTAGCCCACCCATGAAGCAAGCTACACCGCCTGTTTATCTAATTACTAATTTTTAACTGCATCTAGCCCAGGCAATACTTTGGGCCTAGTAGCAGTGTCTGCTACTCAGCAGAGTACCCCACCCATGAAGCAAGCTTCACCACCTGTTTACCTAATTACTAATTTTTAACTGCATCTAGCCCAGGCAATACTTTGGGCCTAGTAGCAGTGTCTGCTACTCAGCAGAGTACCCCACCCATGAAGCAAGCTACACAGCCTGTTTATCTAATTACAAATTTTTAACTGCATCTAGCCCAGGCAATACTTTGGGCCTAGTAGCAGTGTCTGCTACTCAGCAGAGTACCCCACCCATGAAGCAAGCTACACCACCTGTTTATCTAATTACTCATTTTTAACTGCATCTAGCCCAGGCAATTGTCATGATCTCAATGGCAAGAGAACATAGCATCAGCATATATAGGAACTAGCTCTTGGAAGATGGGAACTGAGCTGACCATGAACTAAACCTAACACACAACTAGCAGTGGCCGGGTAGCATGCCTACGTTGATTCTAGATGCCCAGCACCAGCCGGAGGACTAAATAATGCTAGCAGAGGAAAATATTAGTCCTAGCTCACCTCTAGAGAAATACCCCGAAAGGAGACAGAGGCCCCCCACATGTATTGGCGGTGAATTAAGATGAAATAACAAAACGTAGTATGAAAATAGGTTTAGCAAATTTGAGGTCCACTTACTACATAGCAGAAGACAGAAAGAACACTTTCATGGTCAGCTGAAAACCCTATCAAAAAACCATCCAGAAATTACTTTAAAACTCTGGCATTAACTCATAACACCAGAGTGGCAATTCCTGTTCACAAGAGCTTTCCAGACACAGTAACGAAACTACAGCTGTGAACTGGAACAAAAATGCAAAAACAAACATGGACAAGAGTCCAACTTATCTAGTAGTTGTCTAGGAGCAGGAACAAGCACAGAGAGGCTTCTGATAACATTGTTGACCGGCAAGCAACTAACAAAGCAGCAAGGTTATATAGCGACTCCCACATCTTGATGGGAACAGGTGAACAGAGAAGATGAAGACACCAGTTCAATTCCACCAGTAGCCACCGGGGGAGCCCAGAATCCAAATTCACAACAGTACCCCCCCCTCAAGGAGGGGGCACCGAACCCTCACCAGAACCACCAGGGCGATCAGGATGGGCCCTATGAAAGGCACGAACCAGATCAGAGGCATGAACATCAGATGCATTCACCCAAGAATTATCCTCCTGGCCGTATCCCTTCCACTTGACCAGATACTGGAGTCTCCGTCTGGAAACACGAGAGTCTAAGATTTTCTCCACAACGTACTCCAACTCACCCTCAACCAACACCGGAGCAGGAGGCTCAACGGAAGGCACAACCGGTACCTCATACCTGCGCAATAATGACCGATGAAAAACGTTATGAATAGAAAAGGATGCAGGGAGGTCCAAACGGAAGGAAACAGGATTAAGAATCTCCAATATCTTATACGGGCCGATGAACCGAGGCTTAAACTTAGGAGAAGAGACCCTCATAGGGACAAAACGAGAAGACAACCACACCAAATCCCCAACACAAAGCCGAGGACCAACACGACGGTGGCGGTTGGCAAAAAGCTGAGTCTTCTCCTGGGACAACCTCAAATTGTCCACCACCTGCCCCCAGATCTGATGCAATCTCTCCACCACAGCATCCACTCCAGGACAATCCGAAGATTCCACCTGACCAGAGGAAAATCGAGGATGAAACCCCGAATTACAGAAAAACGGGGACACCAAAGTGGCAGAGCTGGCCCGATTATTGAGAGCGAACTCCGCCAATGGCAAAAAAGCAACCCAATCATCCTGGTCAGCAGACACAAAACACCTCAGATATGTCTCCAGGGTCTGATTAATCCGCTCGGTCTGGCCATTCGTCTGAGGATGGAAAGCGGACGAAAAAGATAAATCTATGCCCATCCTAGCACAGAATGCCCGCCAAAATCTAGACACGAATTGAGTCCCTCTGTCAGAAACGATATTCTCAGGAATACCATGCAAACGAACAACATTTTGAAAAAACAGAGGAACCAACTCGGAAGAAGAAGGCAACTTGGGCAGAGGAACCAAATGGACCATCTTAGAGAAACGGTCACACACCACCCAGATGACAGACATCTTCTGAGAAACAGGCAGATCTGAAATAAAATCCATCGAGATGTGCGTCCAAGGCCTCTTAGGAATAGGCAAGGGCAACAATAATCCACTAGCCCGAGAACAACAAGGCTTGGCCCGAGCACAAACGTCACAAGACTGCACAAAGCCTCGCACATCTCGTGACAGGGAAGGCCACCAGAAGGACCTTGCCACCAAATCCCTGGTACCAAAAATGCCAGGATGACCTGCCAACGCAGAAGAATGAACCTCAGAGATTACTCTACTGGTCCAATCATCAGGAACAAACAGTTTATCAGGTGGGCAACGATCAGGTCTATCCGCCTGAAACTCCTGCAAGGCCCGCCGCAGGTCTGGAGAAACGGCTGACAATACCACTCCATCCTTAAGGATACCTGTGGGCTCAGAGTTACCAGGCGAGTCAGGCTCAAAACTCCTAGAAAGGGCATCCGCCTTAACATTCTTAGAACCCGGTAGGTATGACACCACAAAATTAAACCGAGAGAAAAATAATGACCAGCGCGCCTGTCTAGGATTCAGGCGCCTGGCGGTCTCAAGATAAATCAAATTTTTGTGGTCCGTCAATACCACCACCTGATGTCTGGCCCCCTCAAGCCAATGGCGCCACTCCTCAAAAGCCCACTTCATGGCCAAAAGCTCCCGATTCCCAACATCATAATTCCGCTCAGCGGGCGAAAATTTACGGGAAAAGAAGGCACAAGGCCTCATCACGGAGCAGTCAGAACTTTTCTGCGACAACACTGCCCCAGCTCCGATCTCAGAAGCGTCGACCTCAACCTGAAAAGGTAGAGCAACATCAGGCTGACGCAACACAGGGGCAGAGGAAAAACGGCGCTTAAGCTCCCGAAAGGCCTCCACAGCATCAGGGGACCAATCAGCAACATCAGCACCCTTCTTAGTCAAATCGGTCAATGGCTTAGCAATATCCGAAAAACCAGCAATAAATCGACGATAAAAGTTAGCAAAGCCCAAAAATTTCTGAAGACTCTTAAGAGAAGAGGGCTGCGTCCAATCACAAATAGCTTGAACCTTGACAGGATCCATTTCAATGGAAGAGGGGGAAAAAATATATCCCAAAAAGGAAATCCTCTGTACCCCAAAAACACACTTAGAACCCTTCACACACAAAGAATTAGACCGCAAAACCTGAAAAACCCTCCTGACTTGCTGGACATGAGAGTCCCAGTCATCCGAAAAAATCAGAATATCATCCAGATACACAATCATAAATTTATCCAAATAATCGCGAAAAATATCATGCATAAAGGACTGGAAAACTGACGGAGCATTTGAAAGACCAAAAGGCATCACTAAATACTCAAAGTGGCCCTCGGGCGTATTAAATGCGGTTTTCCACTCATCCCCCTGCCTGATTCGCACCAAATTATACGCCCCACGAAGGTCAATCTTAGAGAACCACTTGGCCCCCTTTATGCGAGCAAACAAATCAGTCAGCAACGGCAATGGGTATTGATATTTAACAGTGATTTTATTCAAAAGCCGATAATCAATACATGGTCTCAAAGAGCCGTCTTTTTTTGACACAAAGAAAAAACCGGCTCCTAAGGGAGATGACAATGGACGAATATGTCCCTTTTCCAAGGACTCCTTTATATATTCTCGCATAGCAGCATGTTCAGGCACAGACAGATTAAATAAACGACCCTTTGGGTATTTACTACCCGGGATTAAATCTATGGCACAATCGCACTCTCGGTGCGGAGGTAACGAACCAAGCTTGGATTCTTCAAAGACGTCACGATAGTCAGACAGGAACTCAGGAATTTCAGAGGGAATAGATGATGAAATGGAAACCACAGGTACATCCCCATGAGCCCCCTTACATCCCCAGCTCAACACAGACATAGCTCTCCAGTCGAGGACTGGGTTGTGAGATTGCAGCCAAGGCAATCCTAGCACCAAATCATCATGTAGATTATACAGCACCAGAAAGCGAATAATCTCCTGGTGATCCGGATTAATACGCATAGTTACTTGTGTCCAGTATTGTGGTTTATTATTAGCCAATGGGGTGGAGTCAATCCCCTTCAGAGGAATAGGAGTCTCCAAAGGCTCTAAATCATACCCACAGCGTTTGGCAAAGGACCAATCCATAAGACTCAAAGCGGCGCCAGAGTCGACATAGGCGTCCGTGGTAATAGATGACAAAGAGCAAATCAGGGTCACAGATAGAATAAACTTAGACGGTGAGGTGCAAATGGAAACAGATTTACCAAGCTTTTTAGTGCGTTTAGAGCATGCTGATATAACATGAGTAGAATCACCACAATAGAAACACAACCCATTTTTCCGTCTAAAATTCTGCCGCTCGCTTCGGGACAGAATTCTATCACACTGCATACTCTCTGGCGACTTCTCAGTGGACACCGCCAGATGGTGCACTGGTTTGCGCTCCCGCAAACGCCTATCGATCTGAATAGCCATTGTCATGGACTCATTCAGACCCGCAGGCACAGGGAACCCCACCATAACATCCTTAATGGCATCAGAGAGACCCTCTCTGAAAGTCGCCGCCAGGGCGCACTCATTCCACTGAGTAAGCACAGACCATTTACGGAATCTTTGGCAGTAAATTTCCGCTTCATCTTGCCCCTGAGATAGGGACATCAAAGTTTTTTCTGCCTGAAGCTCCAAATGAGGTTCGTCATAAAGCAACCCCAAGGCCAGAAAAAACGCATCCACATTGAGCAAAGCAGGATCCCCTGGTGTCAATGAAAAAGCCCAGTCTTGAGGGTCGCCCCGGAGCAAGGAAATCACAATCCTGACCTGCTGTGCAGGGTCTCCGGCAGAGCGAGATTTCAGGGACAAAAATAATTTGCAATTATTTCGAAAATTCTGAAACCCAGATCTATTCCCCGAGAAAAATTCCGGCAAAGGAATTCTCGGCTCAGATACAGGTGCATGACAAACAAAATCTTGCAAATTTTGTACCTTCGTGGCGAGATTATTCAAACCTGCAGTTACACTCTGAAGATCCATTACAAACAGGTGGACACAGAGCCATTCAAGGGTTAAGAGGAGGTAAGAAGCAGCTAGACAGCAATTAAGGGCTAGGCAGCAAAACTCTGAAGGGAAAAAAAAAAAAAATTTCCCTTAAACACTTCTCTATCTCCTGCTTCAGCCCAAACAATTAACACTTTGTGGGCCGGTCAAACTGTCATGATCTCAATGGCAAGAGAACATAGCATCAGCATATATAGGAACTAGCTCTTGGAAGATGGGAACTGAGCTGACCATGAACTAAACCTAACACACAACTAGCAGTGGCCGGGTAGCATGCCTACGTTGATTCTAGATGCCCAGCACCAGCCGGAGGACTAAATAATGCTAGCAGAGGAAAATATTAGTCCTAGCTCACCTCTAGAGAAATACCCCGAAAGGAGACAGAGGCCCCCCACATGTATTGGCGGTGAATTAAGATGAAATAACAAAACGTAGTATGAAAATAGGTTTAGCAAATTTGAGGTCCACTTACTACATAGCAGAAGACAGAAAGAACACTTTCATGGTCAGCTGAAAACCCTATCAAAAAACCATCCAGAAATTACTTTAAAACTCTGGCATTAACTCATAACACCAGAGTGGCAATTCCTGTTCACAAGAGCTTTCCAGACACAGTAACGAAACTACAGCTGTGAACTGGAACAAAAATGCAAAAACAAACATGGACAAGAGTCCAACTTATCTAGTAGTTGTCTAGGAGCAGGAACAAGCACAGAGAGGCTTCTGATAACATTGTTGACCGGCAAGCAACTAACAAAGCAGCAAGGTTATATAGCGACTCCCACATCTTGATGGGAACAGGTGAACAGAGAAGATGAAGACACCAGTTCAATTCCACCAGTAGCCACCGGGGGAGCCCAGAATCCAAATTCACAACAGGCAATACTTTGGGCCTAGTATCAGTGTCTGCTACTCAGCAGAGTACCCCACCCATGAAGCAAGCTACACCGCCTTCTTCCTTTCTCAATCTAACCCCTCGGCTCTGGGATGTCGGCTCTCCCTCCAGCTCTCTCCTTCTCACAGGTGGACTACCGAGTGTATTCACACTGTGTCGAATCTTTTGGGCCCAGGCATAAGAAGTCGTCGAGGTAGTGGATAATATGTGCCGCCTTTCAAACGTCCATGACGACACATTCGAGGAAGCAACTAAACGCCTCAAATAGTGAGCAGGATATGGAGTACCCCATGGGCAAACAGCGATCTATGTAGTATGCTCCTTCACAGAAGCAGCCCAATAGGCGGACACTATTCGGAGGCACAGGTAGTAACCGGAACGCCCCCTCAATGTCTGTTTTGGCCATTAGGGTGCCCCTTCCCAACTTCTTGACCCGCCTGATTGCCTCGTCAAAGGAGGTACAGTACATAGTACTGTACTTGGTTCCACGTCGATGTTGTCGTTTACTGACCTTCCCCTTGGATATGACAAATGGTGGATTAGTCTGAATGTATTGGGTTCCTTTTTTGGCACAACTCCCAACGGGGATACCACTACGTCTTCTAGGGAAAGTGTTCTGAATGGACCCGCCATTCTACCTAAAGATATTTCTTTTATAAAATTTTTTATCACGACGTCTGGGTGTTGGTAGGCTGATTTTAGATTTTTACTCCAGCCTTTCTTGATTTTAGAAGGGCATGACATGCCTATATCTGTCTCCTCCTACTTTTACTCCTCCACCTCTTTTCTTTTCGCATGACTATATGTACTTGTGACTTTTCCATGTGTTTGTTGTGTCTTCTGAGCAGTTTGTCAACTTTTGGACACCTTTTAAGGTGTTTTCTATGTGTTTGTATGTGTCTGTGTTTGCCTGCCATTGATTTCAATGGGGTTCGACGGTGTTCGACGAACATTCGTCGAACATTCCCCAATTCGACGAACCAAACTCGAACACTAGGGGGGTGGCTCAACACTAATTGCCAGTTCCTTAAATCCATCCAGCAATGTTCACAACTATCACAAGGTTTAGTTACCGCCAGCTCATAACATATCGATCACATGATGTGCTAACCTTAGCGGTCTATCCTCAATACGTATTTCACTTCTACCTTGTCATAAGCAATGTTACCTCTAAGCCTTTGTAATTTGTGATCAGTGGATTTAGGGCCCTGGGAAATGTTAATACAAAACAGAATCAAATCCATATTATAGTACAGATCTGTAACAATTAGAAAATAGACCACATACCATCCAGATAAATATTATGAACACCCCCAGAATAAACAACTGCAAAATGCCGTTGTGGGGTGTAGAGGCCTTGGTGATATTGACTCTCAGGGGGACTCTCTTGTAGTTAGTTTTACATACTTTTGCATATGTTAAAGGGGTGCTTCACTGCTTCTGTAGGGTTGGTCATCAATTTCAGATTGATGGTGGTCTGACACCGAGGAACCCCTCTGATCAGCTTTTCTCAGCGTTAGACAGCAACCAGATATAACCAGTTGTAGAGCTGAATATTTCAACTGTTTAATGGTGACTACCAGATATACTGCAGTATAAAATACAACACCTGACCAATACTTTCTTCAGTCGCAATTTTTTATTGATTGTGGTTCAAATATACAATCCAATCCATAAGATATAAACAAAAATCATTTCACATAGGTGCATACCACTATCTTAGACTTACATCCCTGTGAGTCCATAGGAATAAATCCTGCATGCTGAGAAACTGCAGCAGAGGAGCAAGATTGCAGGCGTCTTGTTGAATGATTTTTGTATACACTGTATATCTTTTTGGATTGGATTGTATATTTTGAATCGCAATAATAATTGTGATTGAAGAAAGTATTGGAGGGTTGTTCTATTTCATCCATGATATTAGAGCGCGGGGCATGGCTCTCTGACACACCTAAGTGGACTTGCTTAAGTCTTGGCATTATGGTGTTGTTTTGTTTGCATTTTGGCTCTGAGAGCTGAGTATTGCTGATTTTTGGGGATGTTAGGTGTCAGACCCCACTGAGCTGATACTTATGGCCTATCCTAAGGATAGGATAGGTCATCAATGTCATAGTCCTAAGGATAGGTCATCAATATAATAGTAAAAAAACATTTTAAAATCAAATAACCTGTGATTGGACACTTTTTGTATATTTATACACTCTATCCTTTTAATTACAGATCATAGCAATGTAAATAGCTTTCATGCTGTGTACTTCAGTAGGATTAGATGCTTGTGCTCTGAGTTGCACAGGACATTTGCTTGTTTAGAAGTCTGCTACTAATAGTTTTCTTGTAACAGAGAATGATGAACACTGGTCATTCAGCTTCCTGTTCAGGGGTAGCTTCTCAGATGCATGGCAGAGCTACTGAACACCTTAAGGAGTTTTTCCAGACTAAAACTAAATCTAAAATGCTACGGTGGCCGTAGTTGGGGTCACTGGTATTTTCCGCTATGCCGCAAATGCTGCATCGGTAAATTGGCACACAGTACACTCATCACACTGTCCTTTGCTCTCTGAAGCACGGCCCTAGCCCACGCTCTGTACTGTAGGTCTGTTCTAAAAGTAAGGGCTCACACATGAACGTTCCTTGTCATCTTCCTTAGCCCTGGGTCTGCTCACTTGATTTGGATCCCTCGGCCCTGCTCGCCGACTCCACCCCTTCACTGCCCTCCTAGGCATTTAATAATAATAATAAAAAAAAACAGCCTTACCAACTCCAGGTCAGATTACCAATATACTAGCAGGATGCAGCAGACCCCTATGATAAAACAGGGGCAGCAGAAAGGCAAAATACTGATGGAAGCAGCCTCTCACAGACCTAACAATTTTTGGAGAGGGCCTAGTATAAAAATTGCACACATGTAAATCTTGCATAAATAAGTGCACCTTTTACTGTTGATTGGGTGATTTGGAGTCACTATCATGTGGGGTGCACTTATATACGGTAGTTCTTGACAGCCCGCATAATCTAATAGTCTGCTGCATCCTTCTATCGTATTGGTAATCTATCGTGGAGATGGTAAGGCTGTTTTTTGTTATTTTTCTTAAATGTTTGTCCTTTGCGAGCCACCTTTTACAATTATTAACTGAACCACATCTGTCACCTGACCCAGTGTCTTCTAAAAATCTTCCCCTGTTGGAACATGTACTTCACTCTTAGGTTCCTACAAATACAACTTTTTTTACTTTCACTTTCTCTTTCATCTTTGACCAGCAGATGGTGGTACTCGCCTACAGACACTCAGCTTAATCGTTATTAAATGCGTCTCTCCACTTTTTCTTCCCCTTAAAGTTAGCCAAATTTTGACAGAAAGCAACACACAGTCAGGATTCTGCTCTGTCATCATGTGACTGCAAGTATGTGATTTGTATACTTGGCAGTCATATGCCAGCACATTTCTCACCACTTCTCTCAGTTAAACATTAAGCGATCAGGATGAGGAACTAGTCAGCCTAAGAACTCCAGTATGCAAATTGTAGGCAACAACATACAATCCTCTAAGTATGCTGATAGTACATTGAGAAAAGCATACAGTATAAGATGCAGGTTGACTTAAATTGAACCTGTCAGCAGGATTGTGCTCAGTAACCTACAGACAGTGTCAGGTTGGCACTGTTATACTGATACGTGATACCTGGGGTGATGAAATCCATCTTGTTGTTGTTTAATCTTTATTTGCAGTTTTCAGTTAATAGGATTCTTGTGCTTCGGGGTGGCCTGTGGGGGGTTTATGTGGTTCCCTGCTTACATATGCATCTATGTGGGCTTATGACAGGTTACTGATCCCTCAGTGACCTGCCCCCTATTGTACATACTACATATAACATTGTTTGAAAAATCAACAAAAAAAACCATTCATCATGCATGCACCTGTGGCGTAGCATGATACGATGTATGATATGCATATATTAATTTTATTTAGGCATTTTGTTTTGTTGGCAAAAAATATATATATATATCTTAATCAAAATGGCAGTATAAAAAAATTCCATTTGAAAATAGCACCTGCCACCCCTGCGCTGTAGCAGCTATCGGTGTATATATGGGTGATCCGATAGCTGCTATTGTGCACGTGCAGGCGGCACCATCGTGGAGGAGGATGTTTTTTTTCTTCTCTAGCAAGATGGAGCCACCATTACCTGCGCAATAGAAGTTTGCGGATCACCTCTATATACACCGACAACTGCTACTGTGCGGGCGCCATTTTCCAATGATTTTTATTAATACTATCAGGATAACCTCGACCATAATAAGTATATACACATTACACATGCGATTATGCTGCAGTGCAGGTGTCACGGCTGACGAAGCCTGCAGAAGCATTTTTTTGTTTTTAGCATGAATGTATAATATTCATTATTGAAACTTGGGGGCAGGTCAGTGAGGGAGCAGTGACCTGTGAGCAGTCTGCATTATTAATTCCTAATCAGAGCACCACATGAAGACCCCCACAGGCCGCCCTGGAGCACAAGCATATCATTAACTGAAAATAAAGATTACACAACCACCACAAGACGTATTTCATCACCCAAGGTATCACTGTAATCAGTATAATGGCACCAACCTGACACTGTATGTAGGTTACTGGGCACAATCCCGCTGACAGGTTCCCTCTAAAAACTGTGTACATGTGTAAATAGAAGAAGGTATGATTACTGATGTTTTGAAGACAAAGGATGATCACATCAAATATGGTTTTGAATTGGATTTCTCTTCTTAATTGATAAAATAAATAATTTAACACATAATTTTTAGATAATATTTTACTTTGGAGCATTTATTCCATTTATACCTACTGTGACAGGGTCACTGGCAATGTATGTGAAGCGAGAAATGTATCATGAAGATTGTTATCTGTGTATATGTGAAACCCAGAAATTTCTCTCCAGCATGTTATGTGCTGAGGGGTTGCTTTTTTGTGCGAGAAGTTGTCGTGGTGGGACGACTACTCTCCATATCTTTGCCTCAAGGGTGTGGTTCGGTATGTTAATTGGCCACTGAGGTTTTTTTCCTGTCTGTGTGTCTGGAGGAAAGAACTCCAGTCCAGCGAAGTGTTTATGTGCAACTGTGCTGGACTCTGTACTCTGTTGTTTCCTGAGCCGGCGGATCCTCGCAAGCATAAGAACTGTGCTATATGTTTGGTTTCTTTTCCTATTTTTGCCGGAAAAAAACTTTTTTTTATATTGAACCCTGCATTGGTTTATGCATGTTTTAAATAAATTAGCAGAAGAAACATTCTTGTGCCTACCTCTGTGAGCAGCCGAGTGAGTAGCATTACCACACGACCTAAAACTACTATATAAACACTATGCATTTTGGCATACAAAATTGAGCCATCCTCAAACAAAATAGCAAAAATGGCACAAAACATTTCATATACACTTTTAAGTGGGCGAAGCTATATTCAAAATTACTGCCATAAGCAAATGACCAATCATAAAATCAGAACAATCAGTGGCGGCGTGGATGGTGCATTGTTATTTAGGTAAGTTTTAACTACTCGTATGTTCTAGTTTTATTTATTTATGGTCATTTTAATGTAGCTCTTTTGAATATATATGACATGCTTTGTGTCATTTTCACTATTCACAAAGGCTCAATTGTGTAAGCCTGAAGACGTTGTAAAACATATATTTTTGTAATATCAATAAATGAAATGGTGGATTTCAATATGAGACCATCTTGATTTTCTTGACCCATTGTATTAATCCATCGCCAGCAGAGAGGTGTCCATAGCACTGACTATTCCTGTGTGAATGTTTGATCAAATGACTTAAGGAATTTTGCGGTACAGTACACTACCATTCTTCTGAATTACAGTGTATTTGCGCATGTCTAAATATTTATTTATCTCTGTTTTTAGCTTGTAAAATTCAGCATGAATGTGTGGGTTTTTTTAAATACTTTTTACGTTTGTAACATTTTATTTTTTGGCATACCCTATAGAGAAATCTATGGGAAAACACCAAAGAAATAACTCCATACCTAGAGCAATAGACAGGCTAACAACTGTCTGCATCATCTCTGGACAAAGAAAATGCAAGAAAAACTATTGGAATTTTGATCAAATGATGTTTCCTACATCAGTCACCTGACTCTACAAACACTCAGAGGCCTAAGTGATTAAGTGAATGAATGGTAAGGACATGGTCACTTCTAGGGGATTAGGGTGGTCAGTTGGACTTATCTTTTTGTGTCATAATGATCCATCATCTTTGGCAATTTTAGAAAAAAACTTGTGGAAAACCCCAAGAAAGCATAACTGTGTTTGTCTCTCTCTAGTCGTACCATTTAGAATGAATGGAATCTCCTTCATTCAGATGAGGCTCTTTAGAGTCCTATTTTCAGGGTCTGCAGGGTTCCCAGGGGTCAGACCACTAGCAATCAGGAAGATATTTCATAAAGTATTTATAGGGGATGACTTCTAATTTTGCTACAAGCACTTTAATGTCTCACTGGAAGATTATTTTACACCGAGTGGTGTTGTTGAGATATGTCACAGGGATAGAGACCCTGCACACATATTTTAAGGAAGGACACAGTCATTTCTGCCTTAAAGCTTAATTAAAATGTCCTTAGGTCTGTTTCTGAGTTTGTGGGGGAAGGTTTGCTAGGTCTCATTAGTAGCTGATGCATTGGTAGATACACACAGAAGAGGCCTCTGTGTAAGAAGAACACTATATGGGTCCTTTGCAGTCCAATAGCTCATCATAATGCACAATTCCACCTACTTTTAAGTAGAGGTAGCAGTTGCCCCCTTACTAGGGTTGAGCGAAACGGATAGGACATTTTCAAAAGTCGCCGACTTTCAGAAAAGTCGGGTTTCATGAAACCCGACCCGATCCCACTGTGGGATCGGCCATGCGGTCGGCGATGTTCGCGCCAAAGTCGCGTTTCATATGACGCTTTCCCCGCCATTTTTTCAGCTAATGAAGGAGTGTGGGCAGCGTGATGACATAGGTTCTGGCTTGCTTTGTGCGGCGTCACAGGGGGTAAAACCGCCATCTTAACGTTTGGGATATAGCGATTTGCACAGTGAAACACAAACTTTGCAGGGACGGGAGAGAGAGAGAGAGAGAGAGAGAGAGAGACAAAAAAAAAAAAAAAAATCCCCATTGACCTGCATTGGGTTTCGTGTTTCGGTTGGCCCCCGACTTATCACAATAATCGGCCGATTTCACACGATCCGACTTTCGAGACAGTCGGGTTTCACGAGACCCGACTCGATCCTAAAAAACCAAAAGTCGCTCAACCCTACCCCTTACCTCTTGGGCCCATGTGCAGCTGCACAGATTGCATCAATGATATGTCCGCCCCTCAGCAAATGGTAGAACACAATATTGAGACGATGAGACCATATGTTATGGTTCCTCCTCTCAGTGTATCTATGACAGTGAGTGACAGCTCAGTCATCCAATCTAGTGCAGGGGTGTGCTGAGCTATCAGTATTTTGATAAACAGCTCAGCAGACCAGTCTGAGACTGGGATGTGCTACATTAAGGTGTTCCCTGTTCTAAATTATTACAAAGCTACTTAGCTAAGCTGCCAGCCTCAGATCTCTGTCAATCATAGCATTTGCTTGTTGGTGCTTTGCCTTCCTTGCATTCTTGTGCTCTATTTGTTGATCTATTGCTGCCTGACCTTGGACCTCATTCTGACCATCCATTTGCCTAGCCCCTTTGCTCTTATCCACTATCTTTCTGGTTTTCTGAACGCTGACCATTACCTGACCATGTCTTTGTCTTTTCCCATTTGTTTACTATATGCTCTCTTGGTATCTGACCCCTGAATACTTGACTACCCTATCTCATGGCTTGTCCGTGAGTAGTGATTAGCATCACATTACGATTGGCCACATATTTTTTTACCCACCAATGAATCCAGTTCGTACACCCTGTGATCAGATGGAGAATCTGACCCAGATGGTCCATGATCTGGACAGTGAGCACCAGAAGCTAGAATTTTCAGTCTCAGCTACAATGGACGTTTTCTAGTACTATTGGGTGTTTCTCAAAGCTCTCCGCTACTGATTGTAGTTATGACTTCGGTACCTTCTGACATACAGTTGATTTCTCCTGACCAAATAGTGGCACTTCATGAAAAATTTTCAGGGAGAAAGACCAATTTAGGATATTCAGCAAGTGCTGTAGATTATTTTTTATCTTAACACCCCGGTCTTCAGGAGATGAGTCCCAGCAGGTGGGAATAATCATGTCCCTACTGCGAGGGGGCCCTCAGACTTGGGCATTCTCTTTGTCCCCACTAGCCCCAGAACGGTCTTCTGTTGACGCCTTTTTTGATGTCTTAGGGATGATCTATGATGAACCTGACAGGGTCCATGTTGCAGAGGCAAAGATCATGAACCTGACACAGGGGGGTCACACAACTGAGGACTATAGTTCTGAGTTCTAGCAATAGTCCTCTGAAGTTCTGTGGGTGATGCAGCTCTCACATGCCAGTTCCACAGAGATGTTTCTGCTACTCTTAAGGATGCTTTGGCACTGCATACTTCACCATGTTCCTTGGGGGATGCCATGACTCAGGGCATTCAAATGGATTGAAGAATTCAGAGGGACATGATTGGTGACAGGGGGTTTCGGTCATTCTTCCCGAGTCCATCCACTTACCTGAGGTGAAACCAATGGAGGTTGGAGCTGCCAGGTCTTGGGTCGTTGAAAGGGGACATCAGCATAACCTCGGACTCTGCCTCTATTGTGGTCACGCTTGACATTTTCTTAAGGACTCCTCAGCAAGTCCTCAAGGAAACAATTACGTCTGAGAGATTGTCAAGGACCTCACTGTTAGGGCTCTTTTCCATTTGCGAGAAAAACGTCCGTGTCTCGCATGTGAAAACCAAGCTCTGGCGCCAGCACTCCAGAGTGGAGCGTTCGGCCGCATAGCAACACATGGAGCTGCATGCTCCGCTCCAAAGTGCCGATGCCAGAGCATGGTTTTCACATGTGAGACACGGACGTTTCTCTCGCAAGTGAAAAAGAGCCCTTATGCATGTGGTTGTGGAACCACTATACCAATGTCCAGGGAGAATCTGGAGGGGCGTAACTAAGGGACCACCTGGTTCTTCACTAGATCCCCTGATGGTGTGGTTAGACTTGGACCTAGTTGGACTCCATGTACTGCTCCAACACAGACCCCGGAGCAACAGCAGCTGAATGCCCTAGGGCTGTAGGGAAGCAGGAATAGACTTGGAGAGTGGGGTGGGTTACAGGAACACAGGACAGACCGGAGCAGGATTACAGGAGCTGGTTCAGACTGTATGGATGAGGTAGACAGTATCAGATGTGGACCATGTGGGTCAGGATTAGGACTAAACATAGGCAGAACAGGAACAAGAACAGGTACAGCAGGATGGGCAGGATCAAGTTCAGATAGGATGGACAGGATCAGATTCAGTGAGCACAGGACCTTTCAACTGAGTAGCTGGAAAACACACTTATCAATAATGTTACTAAGACACCTCCCTATAGGGAAGGGTGTCTTAAATATCAGACGTTTCCCAGCTATTGGCTGGGGGAATTTCAGAAGTGGGGAGTGCACCCCCCTCATGCCCTAAGCACACTCCCAGTAGACCTGCACGAAGGTCCTGGGATGTATGAGCCATGGGAGCCATGATAAAGCTGACAGCTGGGGGTTACAGCCCGCAGTTGTTGGTTTTGCATGCGCTGGCTATCAAAAATAGAAGAGGCCACACATCACTTTTAAATTTATTTATTGCACATGCGCTGGCTGATGACTCTTATCAGCTTTGCCTGCTCTCGCTGCTATCAGTGACCGTAGGTGTACGCTGATGGGAGTAATACCCTCATCATCTGACACCTGTGACCAGCAGAACCTTTTTACCATTGGTCACAACTGCTTGCTCACATGCTGTTATCTGACAGTGTGAGAACCGCAGCTCTCTGTCCGGCTGTCATTAGTTTACCGACAATCAGAGCAACCAGTGTTTCTCATACTAAAAACAGCATATGTTCAGGGTGCCGAACCCGAACAGTAGCACAGACTTTCTGGAGAAGTTCGGGTGTCAGTGCATGGACACTACATGTTTGGAAAGGACCCCAAACATTACTGTTTACTTTACAGTTTGCCCGTCACTAGTTACAACATTTTGCCAATTACTACAGAAAATTTATTGGGGGTTTTCACAGATTGTTAAACCTCTCACGATCTCATTCATAAGATAGCAGATCTTAAGTGTTAGTCGTCAGATGCTATTGAGGAATTTCATAAATTAAGAGCATATTTTATGTCAGCAGAGGAAGAAAAAATGCAGCAAATGGAGGAGATCCATAAAAACTTGAAGTTCATTGAAAAAAATCTGCAAATCCATATAAGCCTGTATGGTAATGAACCACATCAAGCACGTTTCAGATGTAGTCCTTATTCATTGCTTACGAACTACTGTGAAAACATATTTATCCAACACACCCAATAGTCACAGGTTTAATTCAAACCAATGAACATATGTGAATCATTAAGTACAAAATATAACCCCTTATATGCAAAAAGGCATTTTAATCACATATATTGTTTGGACAAAATCATAAAAACCTAATGAGTATATTTTTTCAGATTATCAGACTAATTTTTTTTACCCAAATTTGAGGACAAAATGGGGGTGCATTTTATAATACGAATGTACAACTCCTCGCAAAAATTATGGAATCACCGGCATTGGAGGATGTTTATTCAGTTGTTTAACCCCTTTCTGACCTCAGACGGGATAGTATGTCCGAGGTCAGATCCCATGCTTTGATGTGGGCTCCGGCGGTGAGCCTGCATCAAAGCCACGACATGTCAGCTGTTTTGAATAGCTGTTGTGTCTGCCGGTACCAGCCTGTGTGTCAGTTGTGCCAGCCATTGCACCAGCATTGCCTGTCTGGACTTGCAAGGTCCACCACCCCTGCCTCCAGTCCTTTGGGGATCAGCTGCCATCCACCTGAGCTGTGTAGCACCTGGTCCCACTTCCTTCTTCTCTCCTCAGATCACGGCATTGTCAGCCAACATGTATCCAAGGTCGGACTTGGTAGGGCACCTAGTTACGCCCCTCCAGGCTTTCCTTGGGCTACAGCACAGTGGTTCTTCCACCCAGCCCATTACAGCTGGGCAGAAAGAGAAGCCGACCACAAAACACAAGCTCAAGGGATGAAATCCATGAGCATGACAGTTTCAACAACATAGTGGAAGAGTATGTGTCCACACATGTCCACAAATTGATGGATGGGTCTGGCACATTTAACTTTTGGGTCTCCAAATTGCACACAGGCCTGAGCTTGTAGGTGCTGGCCTGCCCTGAGGAAAGTGTCTTTAGCACGGCAGGAGGTGTGACAGGCAAATGCACAGACAGATGCATTCGCCTGTCCTCAGCCAGTGTGAGAAAACTCAAATTCGTTAACAAGAACCAGGTGTGAATCCCACAGGACTTGTCCATACCTTTAGCTGAATAGAAAAGTATACCAGGCAGAGGCATAGAAGCATTGCGTATCAATATGCATCTTAACAATAAGTAACACTCACCCTGACTTATCACATGGTATCTTGCATTCCTTCCCCACTTGTAGCCTAGTTGCTGATTGTCTAGTCTAGGCTCCCTAAAGATATGGTAGTAGAGCGCCCCCAGACGCAGGGCCGCGGGGTACTCATTACCGGGCCTCTCTGTCTCGGTCCTGGGGTTGTCACGGTGGCTAGACCCGGTCTGTGACCCTGCTAAGGGGCGTCCAATGAAAGGTGTGATGGTGGCGCGTGGTGCAAGTCGCGATGAATAACGAGGACACAGGGTTGCAGTCTCTTTACCTCTTTACTGAAGGCTTCAGGATCCGCAATCCAGAGCACTGCTAACAGGGCTGGCTGAGACCGGCCGGTCCAAAGGCACATCCAGAGTTTCCTTTGCAGGTGGAAATCAGTGCCTACCTTCTAGCGCCTGTGTGTTGTAGTACCTCCCTGCTGAGCACCACGGGATAGTCCTCACAACTGTTGTGTCTGTGTCTGATGTTCTTTCTCTCTCCGTCCCCCAGATGATATGGCTAGGACGCACCCGTATGACGGGGTAGGCCTGGAGTTATTCTGGGACCCTAGAGACGCCCCTCTCCCACAATTGCCTCCGTTGTCTTCGTTAGGTGTAAAAGGGTGAGACAACCAACCTGAAGTTAACTGTCCTGCCATAGTTTGAAGTAATGCATAGAGTCTGTTACTTCCTCGGTGCCCCGGCCACCGGCTATGCGCCTCAGTAGGATGTTGCCACGATCTTAAGGCACGACTCCTACTGGTTCTATTCTCCTTTGTATTGTGATCTCGCTTCTCACTTCTCCACAATAAACTTCGCTTCATGTCCTTTCTAAGAAGCCTGCCGCTATATCACTTAAGCACGGCTCCGTAACGATCTGTCCTTTTCGCTAGGCCACTGTCAGGATCCCACCCCTGACAGGTCCTCTCCCGAACTCTCCCGGGCTGCTTTCTCCCTAACTTCCTGTCCAACCCCCAGTTTTACCAGAGCGTGAGGAGTGGCCTACTAGATAGAACCACTCCCCCTGGTGGCCAGAGTGTGAAGTGTGTGTGATACCTGGTCAGGCGAACTCCTTTAGTGCAATCAGACGTAACATCACTCGCCTTAGTGGCAGAGCGACATTACTGCAACGACCAGGACTCTGGAGCGCTGCACTCCCCACGGTTAAATCCAGTACTCCCGGACTGGGAAAATAAGAACAACAATACATGTTAGCAGAAAACACATAAAATTTTGAAATACTATAAACAATTAAACACTATGAACAAGTAAATATAACAGTGCTTCCCTTTATGGGAGGTGAGAACACTTGAACGTTGCGAAAGTTTCGGTCATGCACAGTTCATGACTCCCAGTTCAGTGGGTGCAAACTTAAAACAGCAGGGATCCCGGGTAAACAAAGGGATCCCTTTTGAAAGTTTTGGAGCAATTCACCGTCCATTACTCCATTGTCCATTGTTTTAAACTTGAAACAAAGATATTTACACAAACACTTTAACCAAATAACAGCTATCATTAGTATCTCCAAGTTTTGTAGCGAAGTGGAGTTTGATTCCTGGTGCTGCGTGTAGACCTCCGCAGCGCAGGGGTTGCTATTGACCTAACAGGGCCTGCTATATCTGCTACCGCTGGTCTAGTGCACTGTCTTCTAGCTACACTTCTAGTGAGTCTGGGTAGCACTGGCAGGCTGGAGCTCTCAGGGCCGCTTTCACCACCGGTGGGCATGGCAGATTCACCGATAGCAGAGGGAGGATTTGCCGGTTCAACAGTTGGCATGGCATCCTCCGGTGGGGTTTGCTGTGGTTGCGGGTCCGGGTGACCTGGCTCCACATTTAGTTCTGGCGGTGTCAGTTGACGAAACGTTAGGACAGGTACCACAATGGCCTGGTTTATTTGAGTCCAAGACTGGGGAAAATCGCCAAGAACAGTGTGTATCATCTTCTCCTCTTCCATGGGCGGAGATGTCCCGGGGTCTGTTTCCCCATCTCTCAGCTTATCAGGGCATATCTTAAGGTGGTCTCTGGATATTGCCGTTGAGGTTTCTCCTCCATCTTTGCTGATGAGACAGACCTTTGTATTGTTGAAATCAGATGGCAGGATGGTATATGGTTCCGCTTCCCATTGATCATCAAGCTTGTGTAGTCTCCGCTTCCGTTTGAGTACCTGCTCCCCGGGTGACAAGGGAGTCGCAGGAGCATGCTGGTTGTAATCCCTTTCTTGTTTTTGTCGGGCTTGGGCGAGACTTCTTTCCACACACTCTTGTACTTTGCGGTACCTTTGCTGCCTCTCTGTATCCCAGTCCGCATCTGGTGAGATATCTTCGGGGGTCAGGACCCCCATGTCCAGATCCACAGGTAACTTGCTAGACCTTCCTCGCATTAGGTACGCTGGAGTGCAGTTGGTGGAGTTCACCGGGATGTGGTTATACATATCCACCAAGTCTGGTAACTTTGTGGGCCACAAGTTCCGTTCCTCCACAGGTAAGGTCTTCAGCAAGTCGATCACCACCTGGTTCATCTTCTCGCACACCCCGTTGGTTTGTGGATGGTATGGCGAGGTTCTGATCTTCTTACATCCATACAGATTGCAGAACTCCTGAAACACTTCCGCTTCAAATGCTGGCCCCTGATCGGTCAGTACCTTCTCCGGATACCCATGGGGTCGACAGAAGTACTGCTGGAAGGTTTTGGCAGCCGTTCTAGCCGTTAGGTCTTTGACCGGAACGACTACCAGGAATCTGGAGTAGTGGTCCACGATGGTGAGAGCGTAGATATAGCCTGACCGGCTGGGTGTTAGCTTCACGTGATCCAGCGCGACCAGTTCGAGCGGCCGTTTGGTGATGATGGGCTGCAAGGGAGCCCGCTGGCTGTCACGATCCTTCCCCCTAGGCTACATGGGCCACACTCTCGGCACCACTTCTCGATGGCTTTCTTCATACCAATCCAGTAGAACCTCCCTCAGAGCAGCCTCTCCAGCTTCCTCCACCCGAAATGTCCTGCCCCATCGTGGTACGCTCCCAGGACCATTGGCACATCTTGTCTTGGGACCACGATCTGCCATACCAATTCATGAGTACGTGGGTCAATGGTCCTCCGGCACAGCTTACCATCGTGAATAAACAGTCTGCCCCTCTCCTTCCACAATTGTAATGCCTCTGGTGGATCATCCGGGCCGGGATGCAAACCTGCCTGCGTCAGGAGCTCTTTCACCTGACGGACTGCAGGGTCACCATCCTGGTTCTCTGTCCACCCGTGATGGGGCAGAGGATTCAACGGGGCGCCCCGCTTATTCTTGCGCCTGTTCTCCACCTGATGGGAGCACTGAGTGGCCTTGGGGCGATGGAAAGCGGGCAGCTCTACCTCTTCAAATGCTTCTGGATCTTCCTCTGTTTCGGGCAAGTGGGGCATTCGGGACAATGCATCGGCATTCGCATTCTTGTGCCCTGTCCGGTACTTGATGGTGAAGTTGTAATAGGACAACCGGGCCATCCACCGCTGCTCCAAGGCACCGAGTTTCGCTGTGTCCAAATGCGTTAGCTGATTATTATCCGTGAAGACGGTGAATTTTGCTGAGGCCAGGTAGTGTTTGAACCTCTCTGTCACGGCCCAGACAACGGCAAGGAACTCCAGCTTAAAGGAACTGTAGTTGTCAGGGTTCCGTTCAGTGGGACGAAGCTTCCTACTGGCGTAAGCGATTACTCTTTCCTTGCCTTTCTGGACCTGGGACAGCACGGCTCCCAACCCCACGTTGCTGGCGTCCGTATACAATACAAACGGTTGGTCATATTCAGGATAGGCCAGTACCTCTTCTCCCGTCAGCGCCGACTTTAAACAAGAGAAGGATCCTTCCAGTCCATCGTTCCAGTCAAATGGAGTATTCTTACACTTGGTCTTCTTGGACTGGCCCACCAACAGGTCTTGTAAGGGTGCGGCTTTCTTGGTGAAGTCCTTAATAAATCTCCTGTAGTAGCCTACCAACCCGAGGAACTGCCGGACTTCATGGAGGTTGTTGGGCTTCGGCCAGTCTTTGATCACCGTAACCTTGTCGGGGTCTGGGGCCACTCCTTCAGCACTCACCACATGGCCCAGGTATTGCACTTTGGGTTTTAGCAGATGGCATTTGGACGGTTTCACCTTTAAGCCAAAGTTGGACAGGGCTTCAAACACCTCGGCCAGGTGCTTCAGATGGTCTTCATAGGTCTTGGAGAAGACAATGACATCGTCCAGATATAGCAGCACGGTTTCAAAGTTCTTGTGTCCCAGACAGCACTCCATCATCCTCTGGAACGTTCCCGGGGCATTGCACAATCCGAAGGGCATGTAGTTGAATTCACAGAGATATATCGGCGTCGTGAAGGCCGTCTTCTCCTTGTCCGCCTCTGCCACGGGAACCTGCCAGTACCCACTGGTGAGATCCAAGGTAGAGAAGTAGTTAGCAGATTTTAACGCAGCCAGGGACTCCTCTATCCTGGGCAGTGGGTATGCGTCCTTATGTGTAATGCGATTTAGCTGCCTATAATCAACACACATCCTCATTGTGCCATCTTTCTTCCTAACGAGGACTAACGGAGCTGCCCAGGGGCTACAACTATCTCTCACTACCCCAGCCTCCTTCATCTCTCGCAACATGTCTTTGGCACACTGATAATGAGCTGGGGGTACAGGACGGTATCTCTCTTTTATGGGTCGATGATCTCCTGTGGGGATATGATGTTGAATCCCTTTTACCTGCCCAAAATCTAGGGGGTGTTTGCTAAATACCCGCTCGTACTCATGAACCACCCTGTAGGCCCCCTGTTTCTGGTGAGGTGGGGTAGAGTCAGTGCCCACATGCAATTCCCGATTCCAATCTTTCAGTTGCCCTGCAGAACCGTTGTTCTCCGCCGGATTGGATGGGACCAAGGGTCCGGGTGCCTGTATCACACTATTATTAACAGTAAACAGTTTGGCAAGTGTGGCATATTTGGTTAGATGGACTTCCTCCTCCCCACAGTTAAGGACACGTACTGGCACCCTCCCCTTGCGGACGTCAACCACCCCTCTGGCTGTCAGGAGGGTAGGCCTATTATTTGAATATACGGGTTCTACCAGGGCCTGATAGTCTTTACCCCTGAGGCCTATGGCTGCCCGACACCATATTAACATTTCACTCCTGGGGGGTATCGAAATGGGGTTTAAATCACTCACTGTGACCAGGCCAATTTCACAAACAGTCAACTCCACCTGCTGTCTCTGCATCAGAGCCCTGATTTCTTTTTGCAGGGCGCGTTGTTCACTGTAGCCAGCTGTTTCTGCTACCTGCTGTAACAAGACAATAACTTCTGCAAGACAATTTTCTATGACATTAGTACCAATGGTCATCATGGGATTACATTCTCGGCGGTCAATATCAACAATTACAATCCCTTGGGCCTCCAATTCTACCCGCCCCACTTTGATGGTGACTGTTATGACCCCAATGGCGAGGGTCTCAGAGGAACGTGGAAGTCTGCAGAATACAAAAATCCAGCTCATAGGGCAGTGGTAACTGGGTTGACCATATATCTACTCCTAACTCCAACACTAGAAGTAGCCGGGGATCATTCCTACGTTGATTCTAGATGACACGCGCCAGCCGGAGAATCTAGCTACCCCTAGTAGAGGAAAACAAAGACCTTTCTTGCCTCCAGAGAAGGGGACCCCAAAGCTGGATAGAAGCCCCCCACAAATAATGACGGTGAGGTAAGAGGAAATGACAAACACAGAAATGAATCAGGTTTAGCACAGAGAGGCCCGCTTACTGATAGCAGAATAAAGAAAGGTAACTTATATGGTCAACAAAAACCCTATCAAAATCCACACTGGAAATTCAAGAACCCCCGAACCGTCTAACGGTCCGGGGGGAGAACACCAGCCCCCTAGAGCTTCCAGCAAAGGTCAGGATATAGATTTGGAACAAGCTGGACAAAAATACAAAAACCAAAACAAATAGCAAAAAGCAAAAGGCAGACTTAGCTGATATAACTGGAACCAGGATCAGTAGACAAGAGCACAGAAGACTAGCTCTGATAACTACGTTGCCAGGCATAGAACTGAAGGTCCAGGGAGCTTATATAGCAACACCCCTAACTAACGACCCAGGAGCGGATAAAAGGAATGACAGAAAAACCAGAGTCAAAAAACTAGTAACCACTAGAGGGAGCAAAAAGCAAATTCACAACAGTACCCCCCCCTTAGTGAGGGGTCACCGAACCCTCACCACGACCACCAGGGCGATCAGGATGAGCGGCATGAAAGGCACGAACTAAATCGGCCGCATGAACATCAGAGGCGACCACCCAGGAATTATCCTCCTGACCATAGCCCTTCCACTTGACCAGGTACTGAAGCCTCCGCCTGGAGAGGCGAGAATCCAAGATCTTCTCCACCACGTACTCCAACTCGCCCTCAACCAACACCGGAGCAGGAGGCTCAGCAGAAGGAACTACAGGCACAATGTACCGCCGCAACAAGGACCTATGAAATACATTGTGAATAGCAAACGACACAGGAAGATCCAGACGAAAAGATACAGGATTAAGGATTTCCAATATCTTGTAAGGCCCAATAAAACGAGGTTTAAATTTGGGAGAGGAGACCTTCATAGGAACAAAGCGGGAAGAAAGCCATACCAAATCCCCAACGCGTAGTCGGGGACCCACACCGCGGCGGCGGTTGGCAAAGCGCTGAGCCTTCTCCTGTGACAACTTCAAGTTGTCCACCACATGATTCCAGATCTGCTGCAACCTATCCACCACAGAATCCACCCCAGGACAGTCAGAAGGCTCCACATGACCCGAAGAAAAGCGAGGATGGAAACCAGAGTTGCAGAAAAAAGGCGAAACCAAGGTGGCGGAACTAGCCCGATTATTAAGGGCAAACTCAGCCAACGGCAAAAATGTCACCCAATCGTCCTGATCAGCAGAGACAAAACACCTCAAATAAGCCTCCAAAGTCTGATTGGTTCGCTCCGTCTGTCCATTAGTCTGAGGATGGAAAGCAGACGAAAACGACAAATCAATGCCCATCCTACTACAAAAGGATCGCCAGAACCTGGAAACGAACTGGGATCCTCTGTCTGACACAATATTCTCAGGGATGCCGTGCAAACGAACCACGTTCTGGAAAAACACAGGAACCAGATCGGAAGAGGAAGGCAGCTTAGGCAAAGGAACCAAATGGACCATCTTGGAGAAGCGATCACATATCACCCAGATAACGGACATGCCCTGAGATAGCGGAAGATCAGAAATGAAATCCATGGAGATATGTGTCCAAGGTCTCTTCGGGACAGGCAAGGGCAAGAGCAAACCGCTGGCACGAGAACAGCAAGGCTTAGCTCGAGCACAAGTCCCACAGGACTGCACAAATGACCGCACATCCCTTGACAAGGAAGGCCACCAAAAGGACCTGGCCACCAGATCTCTGGTGCCAAAAATTCCCGGGTGACCTGCCAACACCGAGGAATGAACCTCGGAAATGACTCTGCTGGTCCACTTATCCGGGACAAACAGTCTGTCAGGTGGACAAGACTCAGGCCTATCAGCCTGAAATCTCTGCAACACACGTCGCAGATCCGGAGAAATAGCTGACAAGATAACTCCATCTTTAAGAATACCAACAGGATCAGCGACTCCAGGAGCATCAGGCACAAAGCTCCTAGAAAGAGCATCGGCCTTCACATTCTTTGAACCTGGTAAATACGAGACAACAAAATCAAAGCGGGAGAAAAACAATGACCAGCGGGCCTGTCTCGGATTAAGGCGTTTAGCAGACTCGAGATACATCAGATTTTTGTGATCAGTCAAGACCACCACACGATGCTTAGCACCCTCGAGCCAATGACGCCACTCCTCAAATGCCCATTTCATGGCCAACAACTCCCGATTGCCCACATCATAATTTCGCTCGGCAGGCGAAAACTTCCTAGAGAAAAAGGCACAAGGTTTCATAACAGAGCAACCAGGGCCTCTCTGCGACAAAACGGCCCCTGCCCCAATCTCCGAAGCATCCACCTCAACCTGAAAGGGAAGTGAGACGTCAGGCTGGCGCAAAACAGGCGCCGAAGTAAACCGGCGTTTCAACTCCTGGAAAGCCTCCACGGCAGCAGGAGCCCAGTTAGCTACATCGGAGCCCTTCTTGGTCATATCCGTCAAAGGTTTCACAATGCTAGAAAAATTAGCAATAAAACGGCGGTAGAAGTTAGCGAAGCCCAAGAACTTCTGAAGACTCTTAACTGACGAGGGCTGAGTCCAATCAAGAATAGCTCGGACCTTGACTGGGTCCATCTCCACAGCAGAAGGGGAAAAAATGAACCCCAAAAAGGGAACCTTCTGTACACCAAAGAGACACTTTGAGCCCTTGACAAACAAAGAATTTTCACGCAAAATTTTAAAGACCAACCTGACCTGCTCCACATGCGAATCCCAATTATCAGAAAAAACCAAAATATCATCCAGATAAACAATCAAAAATTTATCCAGATACTTCCGGAAAATGTCATGCATAAAGGACTGAAAAACTGAAGGCGCATTGGAGAGCCCAAAAGGCATCACCAAGTACTCAAAATGACCTTCGGGCGTATTGAATGCGGTTTTCCATTCATCACCTTGCTTAATGCGCACAAGGTTGTACGCACCACGAAGGTCTATCTTGGTGAACCACTTGGCACCCTTAATCCGGGCAAACAAGTCAGACAACAGCGGTAAAGGATACTGAAATTTGACAGTGATCTTATTTAAAAGCCGATAATCAATACAAGGTCTCAAAGATCCGTCCTTTTTTGCCACAAAAAAGAATCCCGCACCAAGAGGGGAAGAAGACGGACGAATATGTCCTTTCTCCAGAGACTCCTTGATATATGAACGCATAGCGGTATGTTCAGGTACCGACAGATTAAACAGTCTTCCCTTAGGAAACTTACTGCCTGGGATCAAATCTATAGCACAGTCACAGTCCCTATGAGGAGGCAGTGCACTGGACTCAGACTCACTGAAGACATCCTGATAATCAGACAAATACTCCGGAACTTCCGAAGGCGTAGAAGAAGCAATAGACACAGGCAGGGAATCCCCATGAATACCACGACAGCCCCAACTTGAGACTGACATAGCCTTCCAGTCCAGGACTGGATTATGGGTCTGTAACCATGGCAGCCCTAAAACAACCAAATCATGCATTTTATGTAAAACCAGGAAACGTATCACCTCGCGGTGTTCAGGAGTCATGCACATGGTAACCTGTGTCCAATACTGCGGTTTATTTGCTGCCAATGGTGTAGCATCAATACCCCTAAGAGGAATAGGATTTTCTAATGGTTCAAGAGTAAAACCACAGCGCTTAGCAAATGAGAGATCCATGAGACTCAGGGCAGCACCTGAATCTACAAACGCCATGACAGGATAAGATGACAGTGAGCAAATCAAAGTTACAGACAGAATAAATTTAGGTTGCAAATTACCAACGGTGACAGGACTAACAACCTTAGCTATACGTTTAGAGCATGCTGAGATAACATGTGTAGAATCACCACAGTAGTAGCACAAGCCATTCCGGCGTCTATGAATTTTCCGCTCATTTCTAGTCAGGATTCTATCACATTGCATTAAATCAGGTGTCTGTTCAGACAACACCATGAGGGAATTTGCGGTTTTTCTATCACATTGCACCAAATTAGGTGTCTGTTCAGACAACACCATGAGGGAATTTGCGGTTTTGCGCTCCCGCAACCGCCGGTCAATTTGAATAGCCAGTGCCATAGTATCATTCAGACCTGTGGGAATGGGAAAACCCACCATAACATTCTTAATGGCTTCAGAAAGGCCATTTCTAAAATTAGCGGCCAGTGCACACTCGTTCCAATGTGTCAGCACGGACCATTTCCGAAATTTTTGGCAATACACTTCAGCCTCGTCCTGCCCCTGAGACATAGCCAGCAAGGCCTTTTCTGCCTGAATCTCAAGATTGGGTTCCTCATAAAGTAAACCGAGCGCCAGAAAAAACGCATCAAGATCAGCCAATGCCGGATCTCCTGGCGCCAGCGAAAAAGCCCAATCCTGAGGGTCGCCCCGTAAGAACGAAATAACAATTTTTACTTGCTGAGCAGAATCTCCAGATGAACAGGGTCTCAGGGACAAAAACAATTTACAATTATTCACGAAATTCCTAAACTTAAACCTGTCTCCGGAAAACAGTTCAGGAATCGGTATTTTAGGTTCTGACCTAGGATTTCTGATAACATAGTCTTGTATGCCCTGCACACGAGTAGCCAGCTGGTCCACACTTGTAATCAAGGTCTGGACATTCATGTCTGCAGCAAGCATAGCCACTCTGAGGTAAAGGGGAAGAAGAAAAAAAAAAAAAAAAAAAACTCAGAATCTTCTTTCTTATAATCCCTCTTCTGCAATGCATTAAACATTTAATACTGGCCTGGCAAACTGTTATGACCCCAATGGCGAGGGTCTCAGAGGAACGTGGAAGTCTGCAGAATACAAAAATCCAGCTCATAGGGCAGTGGTAACTGGGTTGACCATATATCTACTCCTAACTCCAACACTAGAAGTAGCCGGGGATCATTCCTACGTTGATTCTAGATGACACGCGCCAGCCGGAGAATCTAGCTACCCCTAGTAGAGGAAAACAAAGACCTTTCTTGCCTCCAGAGAAGGGGACCCCAAAGCTGGATAGAAGCCCCCCACAAATAATGACGGTGAGGTAAGAGGAAATGACAAACACAGAAATGAATCAGGTTTAGCACAGAGAGGCCCGCTTACTGATAGCAGAATAAAGAAAGGTAACTTATATGGTCAACAAAAACCCTATCAAAATCCACACTGGAAATTCAAGAACCCCCGAACCGTCTAACGGTCCGGGGGGAGAACACCAGCCCCCTAGAGCTTCCAGCAAAGGTCAGGATATAGATTTGGAACAAGCTGGACAAAAATACAAAAACCAAAACAAATAGCAAAAAGCAAAAGGCAGACTTAGCTGATATAACTGGAACCAGGATCAGTAGACAAGAGCACAGAAGACTAGCTCTGATAACTACGTTGCCAGGCATAGAACTGAAGGTCCAGGGAGCTTATATAGCAACACCCCTAACTAACGACCCAGGAGCGGATAAAAGGAATGACAGAAAAACCAGAGTCAAAAAACTAGTAACCACTAGAGGGAGCAAAAAGCAAATTCACAACAGTACCCCCCCCTTAGTGAGGGGTCACCGAACCCTCACCACGACCACCAGGGCGATCAGGATGAGCGGCATGAAAGGCACGAACTAAATCGGCCGCATGAACATCAGAGGCGACCACCCAGGAATTATCCTCCTGACCATAGCCCTTCCACTTGACCAGGTACTGAAGCCTCCGCCTGGAGAGGCGAGAATCCAAGATCTTCTCCACCACGTACTCCAACTCGCCCTCAACCAACACCGGAGCAGGAGGCTCAGCAGAAGGAACTACAGGCACAATGTACCGCCGCAACAAGGACCTATGAAATACATTGTGAATAGCAAACGACACAGGAAGATCCAGACGAAAAGATACAGGATTAAGGATTTCCAATATCTTGTAAGGCCCAATAAAACGAGGTTTAAATTTGGGAGAGGAGACCTTCATAGGAACAAAGCGGGAAGAAAGCCATACCAAATCCCCAACGCGTAGTCGGGGACCCACACCGCGGCGGCGGTTGGCAAAGCGCTGAGCCTTCTCCTGTGACAACTTCAAGTTGTCCACCACATGATTCCAGATCTGCTGCAACCTATCCACCACAGAATCCACCCCAGGACAGTCAGAAGGCTCCACATGACCCGAAGAAAAGCGAGGATGGAAACCAGAGTTGCAGAAAAAAGGCGAAACCAAGGTGGCGGAACTAGCCCGATTATTAAGGGCAAACTCAGCCAACGGCAAAAATGTCACCCAATCGTCCTGATCAGCAGAGACAAAACACCTCAAATAAGCCTCCAAAGTCTGATTGGTTCGCTCCGTCTGTCCATTAGTCTGAGGATGGAAAGCAGACGAAAACGACAAATCAATGCCCATCCTACTACAAAAGGATCGCCAGAACCTGGAAACGAACTGGGATCCTCTGTCTGACACAATATTCTCAGGGATGCCGTGCAAATGAACCACGTTCTGGAAAAACACAGGAACCAGATCGGAAGAGGAAGGCAGCTTAGGCAAAGGAACCAAATGGACCATCTTGGAGAAGCGATCACATATCACCCAGATAACGGACATGCCCTGAGATAGCGGAAGATCAGAAATGAAATCCATGGAGATATGTGTCCAAGGTCTCTTCGGGACAGGCAAGGGCAAGAGCAAACCGCTGGCACGAGAACAGCAAGGCTTAGCTCGAGCACAAGTCCCACAGGACTGCACAAATGACCGCACATCCCTTGACAAGGAAGGCCACCAAAAGGACCTGGCCACCAGATCTCTGGTGCCAAAAATTCCCGGGTGACCTGCCAACACCGAGGAATGAACCTCGGAAATGACTCTGCTGGTCCACTTATCCGGGACAAACAGTCTGTCAGGTGGACAAGACTCAGGCCTATCAGCCTGAAATCTCTGCAACACACGTCGCAGATCCGGAGAAATAGCTGACAAGATAACTCCATCTTTAAGAATACCAACAGGATCAGCGACTCCAGGAGCATCAGGCACAAAGCTCCTAGAAAGAGCATCGGCCTTCACATTCTTTGAACCTGGTAAATACGAGACAACAAAATCAAAGCGGGAGAAAAACAATGACCAGCGGGCCTGTCTCGGATTAAGGCGTTTAGCAGACTCGAGATACATCAGATTTTTGTGATCAGTCAAGACCACCACACGATGCTTAGCACCCTCGAGCCAATGACGCCACTCCTCAAATGCCCATTTCATGGCCAACAACTCCCGATTGCCCACATCATAATTTCGCTCGGCAGGCGAAAACTTCCTAGAGAAAAAGGCACAAGGTTTCATAACAGAGCAACCAGGGCCTCTCTGCGACAAAACGGCCCCTGCCCCAATCTCCGAAGCATCCACCTCAACCTGAAAGGGAAGTGAGACGTCAGGCTGGCGCAAAACAGGCGCCGAAGTAAACCGGCGTTTCAACTCCTGGAAAGCCTCCACGGCAGCAGGAGCCCAGTTAGCTACATCGGAGCCCTTCTTGGTCATATCCGTCAAAGGTTTCACAATGCTAGAAAAATTAGCAATAAAACGGCGGTAGAAGTTAGCGAAGCCCAAGAACTTCTGAAGACTCTTAACTGACGAGGGCTGAGTCCAATCAAGAATAGCTCGGACCTTGACTGGGTCCATCTCCACAGCAGAAGGGGAAAAAATGAACCCCAAAAAGGGAACCTTCTGTACACCAAAGAGACACTTTGAGCCCTTGACAAACAAAGAATTTTCACGCAAAATTTTAAAGACCAACCTGACCTGCTCCACATGCGAATCCCAATTATCAGAAAAAAACAAAATATCATCCAGATAAACAATCAAAAATTTATCCAGATACTTCCGGAAAATGTCATGCATAAAGGACTGAAAAACTGAAGGCGCATTGGAGAGCCCAAAAGGCATCACCAAGTACTCAAAATGACCTTCGGGCGTATTGAATGCGGTTTTCCATTCATCACCTTGCTTAATGCGCACAAGGTTGTACGCACCACGAAGGTCTATCTTGGTGAACCACTTGGCACCCTTAATCCGGGCAAACAAGTCAGACAACAGCGGTAAAGGATACTGAAATTTGACAGTGATCTTATTTAAAAGCCGATAATCAATACAAGGTCTCAAAGATCCGTCCTTTTTTGCCACAAAAAAGAATCCCGCACCAAGAGGGGAAGAAGACGGACGAATATGTCCTTTCTCCAGAGACTCCTTGATATATGAACGCATAGCGGTATGTTCAGGTACCGACAGATTAAACAGTCTTCCCTTAGGAAACTTACTGCCTGGGATCAAATCTATAGCACAGTCACAGTCCCTATGAGGAGGCAGTGCACTGGACTCAGACTCACTGAAGACATCCTGATAATCAGACAAATACTCCGGAACTTCCGAAGGCGTAGAAGAAGCAATAGACACAGGCAGGGAATCCCCATGAATACCACGACAGCCCCAACTTGAGACTGACATAGCCTTCCAGTCCAGGACTGGATTATGGGTCTGTAACCATGGCAGCCCTAAAACAACCAAATCATGCATTTTATGTAAAACCAGGAAACGTATCACCTCGCGGTGTTCAGGAGTCATGCACATGGTAACCTGTGTCCAATACTGCGGTTTATTTGCTGCCAATGGTGTAGCATCAATACCCCTAAGAGGAATAGGATTTTCTAATGGTTCAAGAGTAAAACCACAGCGCTTAGCAAATGAGAGATCCATGAGACTCAGGGCAGCACCTGAATCTACAAACGCCATGACAGGATAAGATGACAGTGAGCAAATCAAAGTTACAGACAGAATAAATTTAGGTTGCAAATTACCAACGGTGACAGGACTAACAACCTTAGCTATACGTTTAGAGCATGCTGAGATAACATGTGTAGAATCACCACAGTAGTAGCACAAGCCATTCCGGCGTCTATGAATTTTCCGCTCATTTCTAGTCAGGATTCTATCACATTGCATTAAATCAGGTGTCTGTTCAGACAACACCATGAGGGAATTTGCGGTTTTTCTATCACATTGCACCAAATTAGGTGTCTGTTCAGACAACACCATGAGGGAATTTGCGGTTTTGCGCTCCCGCAACCGCCGGTCAATTTGAATAGCCAGTGCCATAGTATCATTCAGACCTGTGGGAATGGGAAAACCCACCATAACATTCTTAATGGCTTCAGAAAGGCCATTTCTAAAATTAGCGGCCAGTGCACACTCGTTCCAATGTGTCAGCACGGACCATTTCCGAAATTTTTGGCAATACACTTCAGCCTCGTCCTGCCCCTGAGACATAGCCAGCAAGGCCTTTTCTGCCTGAATCTCAAGATTGGGTTCCTCATAAAGTAAACCGAGCGCCAGAAAAAACGCATCAAGATCAGCCAATGCCGGATCTCCTGGCGCCAGCGAAAAAGCCCAATCCTGAGGGTCGCCCCGTAAGAACGAAATAACAATTTTTACTTGCTGAGCAGAATCTCCAGATGAACAGGGTCTCAGGGACAAAAACAATTTACAATTATTCACGAAATTCCTAAACTTAAACCTGTCTCCGGAAAACAGTTCAGGAATCGGTATTTTAGGTTCTGACCTAGGATTTCTGATAACATAGTCTTGTATGCCCTGCACACGAGTAGCCAGCTGGTCCACACTTGTAATCAAGGTCTGGACATTCATGTCTGCAGCAAGCATAGCCACTCTGAGGTAAAGGGGAAGAAGAAAAAAAAAAAAAAAAAAAACTCAGAATCTTCTTTCTTATAATCCCTCTTCTGCAATGCATTAAACATTTAATACTGGCCTGGCAAACTGTTATGACCCCAATGGCGAGGGTCTCAGAGGAACGTGGAAGTCTGCAGAATACAAAAATCCAGCTCATAGGGCAGTGGTAACTGGGTTGACCATATATCTACTCCTAACTCCAACACTAGAAGTAGCCGGGGATCATTCCTACGTTGATTCTAGATGACACGCGCCAGCCGGAGAATCTAGCTACCCCTAGTAGAAGAAAACAAAGACCTTTCTTGCCTCCAGAGAAGGGGACCCCAAAGCTGGATAGAAGCCCCCCACAAATAATGACGGTGAGGTAAGAGGAAATGGCAAACACAGAAATGAATCAGGTTTAGCACAGAGAGGCCCGCTTACTGATAGCAGAATAAAGAAAGGTAACTTATATGGTCAACAAAAACCCTATCAAAATCCACACTGGAAATTCAAGAACCCCCGAACCGTCTAACGGTCCGGGGGGAGAACACCAGCCCCCTAGAGCTTCCAGCAAAGGTCAGGATATAGATTTGGAACAAGCTGGACAAAAATACAAAAACCAAAACAAATAGCAAAAAGCAAAAGGCAGACTTAGCTGATATAACTGGAACCAGGATCAGTAGACAAGAGCACAGAAGACTAGCTCTGATAACTACGTTGCCAGGCATAGAACTGAAGGTCCAGGGAGCTTATATAGCAACACCCCTAACTAACGACCCAGGAGCGGATAAAAGGAATGACAGAAAAACCAGAGTCAAAAAACTAGTAACCACTAGAGGGAGCAAAAAGCAAATTCACAACAGGTGACCTCTTTATACCCCACTTGTGGCAATGGCTGACCATTACTGGCTATGATGGTGAAATCATCATTGGGGCCACGAGTAATGTCGGTGTCCTCCCAATAACGTCTATAAAGGATGTAAGGCATAGTCGTCACCTGGGAACCGGTATCCAGCAAAGCGTTCATGGGGATACCGTCGATCACGATGGGGAGAACTGGCCGCCCTCTGATGTATTTGGCTCTCCAATTTTGCGGGCCTGACGGTCCTACTCCTGGGGGTTGGCCCTCTGCCCCAGGGGTTGCTCGTTTAAATGACAGTACCTTGCAAGATGGCCCACCTGGTGGCAGCGGCGGCAGATAGGTCGTCCGTCCCGATGAAAACGATCATCGTCTCTACCTCTGGTCGGCGGAACCCTCCTCTGTCGCTGCCAGGGGACATCCTCCGGTCTGGAAGCCAGCTGGATCTTCTCCTTGGGGGCCTCCTGCAGGGATTGGAAGGTCCGGGCTATGGCAGCAACGCTCCTGGTCAGCTCCTGCATCTGGAGGCGCAGTCCTGCAGGGGAATCATCTTCCATGGTCTGGGTGTCGGCCTCAGCGGAGACGGTTGCTTCTGGCGCCACCTCCTGGTGGTACATGAGGGCTTGACGCCTGGGAAGTACGGCACGGCTGGGCTGTCGCTCTGGCAGCGCCTGGATGGCTTTATCTTTGAATTGCGCAAAAGTCAGGTCTGGATTCTGCATGGCCAGGAAGTGTAGCTGGGCCCTTTGGTGACTGCACAGGAGCCCCTCGATGAACTACTCTTTCAGGAGTTTATCTTCATCTTGCATGCTGTTTGGGTCACTCTGCTTGATGGCCCGCAGTGCCTCCTGGAGATTAAGGGCATAGTCCCGTAAGCTATCCTGCGGCCTCTGCTTGCACCCATAGAACGTCAATTTAATTTCCGTAGCGTTGCGGGTGTCAAAGGTGGCTTTGAGCTTTGCCAAGACCTGCTGCGCAGTCCTCTTATCCACGGCGGGCCAGGACTTCACTTCTCTCAGAGCCGCTCCAAAGAGTTGGCCGGTTATCATATGGACTTTCTGAGGCTCCGTCAAGGGATAAAACTCGAGCAGGCTACAAATCCCTTCTTTAAAGTCAGTTAATGTATGGGATTCTCCAGAGTATCGCGGGAGCCAGGCTGCTCCAAGTAGGTACGGCATGGAGAAGGGCATGATGGCTGCCGTAGCCGCGGCGGTATCCGGCGGGCTGATGGGGCGGCAAGCTCTGCGGCATCCGTCGGTGATACAAGGCCCGCAGCTGCGTCAACTGCGGGGCCTGGAGGTGCCCCTGCGGCTGCGGCTGCCGCCTCCGCTTCTTCCAAATCAGACATGGCCGCTCCTCCCTCTGCTAACCTGGTGGAAGTCGGGGTTCCTCTTCCGGAGTCAGCACCTCACCGCGTCTCCTCGTTCCGCGCTCTTTTCGGTCGACTCCGCCCACGAAGCTATGGCGGATTTTGGCTGGCACTTTTGACGGCAATACACAGTCTTTGCAATAAATCACGGTTCAAGCACAGTTCAGACACAGTTCCAAGGCACACATGACCTGATTCTTCAGGCTTAAGTAGATCCTGTTTGTGACGACAAATTGGAGCGCCCCCAGACGCAGGGCCGCGGGGTACTCGTTACCGGGCCTCTCTGTCTCGGTCCTGGGGTTGTCACGGTGGCTAGACCCGGTCCGTGACCCTGCTAAGGGGCGTCCAATGAAAGGTGTGATGGTGGTGCGTGGTGCAAGTCGCGATGAATAACGAGGACACAGGGTTGCAGTCTCTTTACCTCTTTACTGAAGGCTTCAGGATCCGCAATCCAGAGCACTGCTAACAGGGCTGGCTGAGACCGGCCGGTCCGAAGGCATATCCAGAGTTTCCTTTTCGGGTGGAAATCAGTGCCTACCTTCTAGCGCCTGTGTGTTGTAGTACCTCCCTGCTGAGCACCACGGGATAGTCCTCACAACTGTTGTGTCTGTGTCTGATGTTCTTTCTCTCTCCATCCCCCAGATGATATGGCTGGGACGCACCCATATGACGGGTTAGGCCTGGAGTTATTCTGGGACCCTAGAGACGCCCCTCTCCCACAATTGCCTCCATTGTCTTCGTTAGGTGTAAAAGGGTGAGACAACCAACCTGAAGTTAACTGTCCTGCCATAGTTCGAAGTAATGCATAGAGTCTGTTACTTCCTCGGTGCCCCGGCCACCGGCTATGCGCCTCAGTAGGATGTTGCCACGATCTTAAGGCATGACTCCTACTGGTTCTATTCTCCTTTGTACTGTGATCTCGCTTCTCACTTCTCCACAATAAACTTCGCTTCGTGTCCTTTCTAAGAAGCCTGCCGCTATATCACTTAAGCACGGCTCCGTAACGATCTGTCCTTTTCGCTAGGCCACTGTCAGGATCCCACCCCTGA
This sequence comes from Ranitomeya variabilis, assembly GCF_051348905.1. Lineage (NCBI taxonomy): Eukaryota > Metazoa > Chordata > Amphibia > Anura > Dendrobatidae > Ranitomeya > Ranitomeya variabilis. Next base: position 299,851,040 of record NC_135236.1, on the reverse strand, counting down.
CAGGTCCTCTCCCGAACTCTCCCGGGCTGCTTTCTCCCTAACTTCCTGTCCAACCCCCAGTTTTACCAGAGCGTGAGGAGTGGCCTACTAGATAGAACCACTCCCCCTGGTGGCCGGAGTGTGAAGTGTGTGTGTGTGATACCTGGTCAGGCGAACTCCTTTAGTGCAATCAGACGTAACATCACTCCCCTTAGTGGCAGAGCGACATTACTGCAACGACCAGGACTCTGGGGCGCTGCACTAGCATAGGGCCTATAGGGCAAGTTAGGGTTAGCCACCGTGGAGCAGGGGCGCCAAATATCGCATTTAGGGTGCCAACTTCTGCTGGTAGGCAGGGATGTTATAGTGCACACGTAGGGCATCCTAGGCCATATTTGGTATTACCTGGGACCTCTCCTATAGAACTAATCTAGTCCACTTGTCCCTCCTGTAATAATTTTCTTAAAAACGTATTCCTTTATACTCTGGTGAGTTTAGGAGGAGACAGAGACTGTGGCGTTCTATTGGAGTCTGTGTGAGTGTTTCAAGACACGGTTTATCAAAACAGTCATCCATTACATATACAGCTCTGGCAAAAATTTGAGACCACTGCAAAATTTTCAGTTGTCTGATTTTTCTCTTTATAGGTGTATTTTTGAGTAAAATATAAATTGCTCTTTTAGTCTATAAACTTCTGACAAAATGTCTCTGAATTTCCAAGCAATAAATTTTCTGAAAAGGAGAAATGGTCAAAATAAAAAAACCAAAACAGTGCTTTCAGACCTCAAATAATGCAAAGAAAACAAGTTGATAATCATTGAGAAACAACAATGCTAATGTATTAACTCAGGAAGAGTTCAGAAATCAATATTTTGTGGAATAACCATGATTTTTAATCACATCTTTCATGTGTCTTGGCATGCTTTCCACCAGTCTTTCATGCTGCTTCTGGCACAAAAAGTTAAGCAGTTCTTCTTCCATTCCAGAGGTTTTCAGTGGGGTTCAGGTCTGGAGATTGGGCTGCACATGACAGGGTTTTGATGTGGTGGTCTCTTAATTTTTGCCAGAGCTGTATATGTTTATGACTATTTTTGTTTTCTTAGGTGTCTATTTTAGACTACCGTATATATTGAACAAATGTTATAAGGGTTGTATGTTCACGCTGAATCGAAAAGTATACCCAACCCGTGGCTTTTTTCAGAATACTTAAACAGAGACATGGGTTTTTTGGCACAGTATTCGCACAGACACTGTTGCAGAGTAGAAAAAATAGTTTTTATGTACAGTACTCCCACAGACACGGGTGCAGAATATAACTATTTTTTAGGCACACAACTCGTACAGACACAGCGGCAGAGTTCACAGAGGGTTTTTTTGGAAAGTACATACATAGGCTTTTTGGCACAGTATCTGACACCGGAATGTTTGACTACCCTGCCTCACGGCTTGTCCATGAGTAGTGACTAGCATCACACCATGGGAATAATGGAAGGCACAGAGAGGAAAAAAGCTGAAGAATATATCATGATATATCATGCATTTTAAATATATAGTAGGTCAGAAATATTTTTATTAGTTAAGCACATGCTTATTTGGTAAATTAATCTCGAATACAGCTCTTGCATGAATTAACAAATTAAGAGACCACTGCAAAATATTCAGTTTCTCTGATTTTTCTCTTTATAGGTATATTTTTAAGTAAAATGTAAATTGTTCTTTTATTCTATAAACTACTCACAACATGTCTCCGAATTTCCAAGCACTAGTTTTTGTATTTTTTTTTACAAAGAAAAATGGTAAAAAAAATTAAAAAACAGTGCTTTCAGACCTCAAATAATACAAATAAAGCAAGTTCACAAATTCATAATCATTTAGAAACAACAATACTAATGTTTTAACTCAGGAAGTGTTCAGAAATCAATAATTTGTGGAATAACCATGATTTTTAATCACAGCTTTCATGCGTCTTGACATGCTTTCCACCAGTCTTTCACACTGCTTCTGGTGCAAAAATGTAAGCAGTTCTTTGTTTGATGGCTTGTGTCTATCCATCATCCTCTTGATTACATTCCAGAGGTATTCAATGGGGTTTAGGTCTGTAGATTGGGCTGCCCATAACAGGGTTTGGATGTGGTGGTCTCATATTTTTTGCCAGAGCTGTAATAGGTTCACCTTATTATATTCTTAAAAATAAAATGTTAATATTTGTATAAATTACATGCAAAACTAGATCACAAAACTAAATGTCTTTCTTTCTTTCTTTCTTTCATTCCCAATTTCTTTCTTTTTTTTCTCAGAATTGTGTCGCTATCCCTCAGACTTGGCCATCACTAACCTCACTGCTGAAAAGTTCCTGGCTGGTTCACAGCTTACATTCAACTGTGATCCAGACTACTTTGCTGGCTTTACTGATGATTTTTCCTACACATGTGATAATTCTAATGGCGTTGTTAGGTGGATGTCAGAGGATTGTCATTGCCATAGTAAGTGATTCATTTAATATGAGCAGTGTGTATATTACAAGATGGTTAGAGAGAACCCTAAAAGGGAAATTTGACCAAATGAGTATCCATCAGAGATTTTTAGTAAATGTTTTTAGTTTTAGTTTTAGTTTTTTAAGTCCATCTAGTTCAACCCATATCCAGGGCCGATTTTAGGCAAAGTGGGGCACTAGGCAAAAGTTTAAAATGGGGCCCCAAATGCTAACATATTACACATCACACAGAAGCATTTCTGTTGTATTTACATGCGCTGAGTTCAGGCCTCTAAACGAGTGTGATCAACAATATTAAAGTCGTTCAATCATGTTATCTGCAGCACATCTACAGTTTACACCGGTGATGTGCTGCTGAGAACAATTATTTCTGTTCCGGCATTAACAATCCAATCACTCGATGAATATGCAGCATTTTGCTTGTTAGTATAATACAACCCATAGTCCTCCACATAGTATAATGTGCACCACAGTCCTCCATATTGTAAAATGCACACCACACAGTCTTCCATATAATATAATGAGCCCCATAGTCCTCCATATAGTATAATACACTCCCCATAGTCCCCCATATAGTATAATACACTCCCTATAGTCCTCCATATATTTAAATACACTCCTCAGTCCTCTATATAGTATAATACATTCCTCAGTCCTCCATATAGTATAATACACTTCTCATAGTCCTCCACATATTAAAATACACTCCTCAGTCCTCCATATAGTATAATACACTCCTCACTCCTCCATTTAGTATAATACACTCCTCGGTCCTCCATATAGTATAATACACTCCTCAGTCCTCCCTATAGTATAATACATTCCTCATAGTCCTCCATATATTAAAATACACTGCTCAGTCCTCCTTATATTATTAAAACACTCCTCATAGTGCTCCATATAGTATAATGCACCGCCATAGTCATCCATGTAGTACAATTCACTTCCCATAGTATGATGCACCCCATAGTTCTTTATATAGTATAATGTCTTCTCCCTAGTCCTTGATACAGTATAATGCAGCCCACATACAGTATAATGCTGCCACCCCACAGAGTATAATGTAGCCCTCTGAGTATAATGCTGCCCTGCCATACAATATAATGTAACCCACCATAGAGTATAATGCAGCCCCCTCATATAATATAATGCAGCCCCTCCATAGAATATCTGGTAGCCGCCTCATAGAGTATAATGCAGCCCCCCATAGAATATAATGTAGCCCCTCCATAGAATACAATGTAGCCCTCCTCATGTAGTATAATGCCGCCCACCATAGAATATAATGTAGCCCCCTTATAGAGTATGATGCAATCACCCCTCATAGAATATAATAAGTTTAATACATAGAATAAATTTAATACATAGAATATAAAGTAGCCCCCATAGAATATAATACAGCCCACCTCCCCACAGAATATAATGTAGCCCCATCAGAGTATGATGCAATCCTCCCTCACAGAATATAATACAGCCCCCCATAGAATATAATGTAGCACCCCCAGAGAATATAATACAGCCCCCCACACATAGAATATAATGTAGTTCCATCAAAGAGTTTGTTGCAGTCCTCCTTTCTAGAATATAATACCCACATAGAATATAATGTAGCCCCCAGATAATATAATACAGCCCCCCATAGAATATAATGTAGCCCCAGAGATTATAATACAGCCCCCATAGAATATAATGTAGCCCCCAGAGAATATAATACAGCCACCCATACAATATAATGCAGCCCCCCATAGAATGTAATACAGCCCCCCATAGAATATAATGTAGCCCCCAGAGAATATAATACAGCCCCATCAAAGAGTATGATGCATTCCCCCCCCATAGAATATAACACAGCCCCCATATAATGTAATACAGCCCCCCATAGAATATAATACAACCCCCCATAGAATATAATACAGCACCTGATAGAATGTAGTACAGCCCCCCCCCATAGAATGTAATACAGCCCACCTCCCATAGAATATAATGTACCCGCCATAGAATGTAATACAGCCCACCTCCCATAGAATATAATGTACCCCCCATAGAATAGAATACAGCCCACCTCTCCATAGAATATAATGTAGCCGACCAACCCCACCCCGGGAATGGCCCCACAGTCCAGTAATCACTCTATGCTAGATTTAAAAAAAACACACACACAATCCTCACTTCTCCTTGTGCCCCACGCTGCTCCCGGCTCAGCTCTGGTCTCAGCGGCTGCAGTCTGCCCTGCACACAGCAGGTATGCGATGATGTGACGTCATCGTGCACCCGCAGTGTCAGAGGCCGAGAATGACGGGAGAGGGAGCGTCAGCTGAGACTCTCTCCTCTATCATTGCATTTAACTGTACTGGTGTCTGACACCAGTATAGTTGAGTGCATCGTTGCTGGCGGGGGGCAATCGGCGCTGGCGGGGGGAGTCGGCGCTGGCGGCAGGCGACTAGCTGGGGGCCCCTGGGGGAGCGGAGGCCCTAGGCAGCTGCCTGGTCTGCCTGCCGCTAACGTCGGCCCTGCCCGTATCCTCACCTAACATGCCCTAACATGTTGATCCAGAGGAAGGCAAAAAAAAAAACCATGTGGCAAACAGTAAGCTCCAAATTGGGGGAAAAAATTCCTTCCCGACTCCACATACGGCAATCACACTATTTCCCTGGATCAACGCAAAATCAAGGAATCTAATATATATAACCTGTAACATTATACTTTTTCAGAAAGGTATCCAGTCCCCTCTTAAATTTAAGTAATGAATCACTCATTATAACATCATACGGCAGGGAGTTCCATAATCTCACTGCTCCTAAAGTTAAGAATCCGCGTCTGTTATTATGATTAAACCTTCCTTCCTCCAGACTTGGAGGATGCCCCCTTGTCCCTGTCTTAGGTCTACGAGTAAAAAGGTCATTAGAAAGATCTTTGTTCTGTCCCCTCTGCTCTCCTCGCCTTCTCTTCCAGTTTGGTCGATATGTGACCGTTACAGCCAATTAGTGTTCACAAAAGTGACGCTTTGTTGGGTGAGAGTGTCGTAGGGCTACACATTACAGCCACTGATCTTGGGGAGCACTGCATCTGTGAGATCAACCTGATCAAAATATATGTCATGGTGTGGAAATTAGTTACTGACAATGATATATATTTTTACCATATGTTGTGAACCGTTCATGTACCCCTATTCATTGCATTTTTGTAGTAATGAAGAAGTCATTGTAAGTATCAATGAACTCTTAAATTTAATTATGATCTACTATATCTATTGTTTATATCTCAGAGGTTCATGGCAGAACTACAAATATACAGATTGGAAAGGAGTCATCTAATTGTGAAGTGCCAACTAATGTGAATGAAACAATAACAAAAGGTAATAATAATACTTAATATGATCATTTATTTCCTTTCTTATTCTAGAAATAAACTAGGCTAGGTTCACACTAGTGTTTGTAATTCAGGACAGAAATATGAAATTCATGCAGAAATTGGTTCAAGTCTATGATATTAACCTAGCCTTACCTTCATTTTAAGTCTTTGTATTTTATTTTATACTGTTCATTAAAAAAACTAAGTACATTGTTCAATTCTATGGTTTTACATATCCGGACATACTAAAGAAACATCTGGTCCTCAGAAGGTCTTAAACTTAAAATTAAAAAAGTACACCTTTACTGCTACCATAGTAATGAAGAGAGCAAGTAACAGCTAGATTCAGTTGATTAATTGCTCACCAGCAAGTGTGATCACCTCTATAAAAGCAGGTCAGGGTGCTGGTCTGATGCATTCAGGTTGGTGTTAGTAAAATGCTAACGAGGAAAGACATCAGCAATGATCTTAGAGAAGCAATTGTTGCTGCCCATCAATCTAGGAATGGGTACAGGCCATTTTCAAACAATTTGGAGTCCTTCATTCTACAATAAGAAAGATTATCCACAAGTGGAAATCATTCAAGATAGATGACAATTGTCCTAAGAGCAGACTTCCAAGCAAATTCATGCATCATTCGAAATGTGCACCACTCAGAGAAATTGCAAAAAAAACAAGAGTTACAGTTCAGACTATAAGGCTACGTTCACACGATCCTTTTTTCACTGCGGATTTTTCTGGTCCTTTTTTTTGAAAATCCGCAGTGAAAACCGCAGTGCTTTTCTCTGCGGGTTTTGATCCTTTTTCTACTGCGGATTCCACTGCGGGTTTCCAACTGCAGTTTCCTATTGGTGCTGTTGGAAACCCGCAGCGGAATCCGCAGAAAGAAGTGACATGGTACTTCTTTTTTCCGCAGGCAAATCCGCGCGGATTTTCCTGCGAAAAAAAGGATCGTCGGAACAGCGGGTTTTGTTTTCCATTGGGTTACATTGTACTGTAACCTGCATGGAAAAAGGATGCGGATCCGCAGCTGCAATTCCGCTGCGGATCCGCACCAAAAACCGCAGCGTGTGAACGTAGCCTAAATGCCTTGGCAAATTAACCCCTTCTCGACATGCGCCGTACATATACTGCTCTGCGGGAGGTGTGTTCTCGCAAAGAGCAGTATATCTATGGCAGCACGATCGCGCGGCCTCACGCTGAGCGCTGCAGCGATTGTGACAGCTGACACCCCGCAGCAATGTCCACGATCGGTGCTAGCACCAATCGCAGGCATTTAACCCCTCTGATGCGGCTGTCAGTAGAGAAAGTGGCATAGAGAAGCATCGTATAGGGAGGGGGCTCCATGTGTGCTTCCTTCAAGCCAACATGATGCGATCACATTGGCATGATGATTGGAGACCCAAGATGGTCTTCTGGGTCCTTGAGGGAAGGTGGCATGCCTCCTTCCTTGTCTGTCAGATCGCTGATCTGATACTCTGCTGCGCAGTGTTAGATCAGTGATCTGACATTATATAGTGATTAGTGATGAGCGAATACACTCGTTACTCGTGATTTCTCGAGCACGTTCGGGGGTCCTCCGAGTATTTTTTAGTGCTCCACTAAACAGGGGCCAGACGGAGTCCAGAGTAAATCTGCTTCCTAACAAAAAAAATGATGTTTCCAAAATTGTGCTTATGTAAAGTAGACATGTGAGAAATGTTGTTTATTAACTATGTTGTGCTATATGACTCTCTGATTTAAGGGCATAAAAATTAAAAGTTTGAAAATTGCTAAATTTTCAAAATTTTCACCAAATGTCCATTTATTTCACAAATAAACGCAAGTCATATCAAAGAAATGTTACCACTATCATAAAGTACAATATGTAACGAGAAAACACTCACAGAATCACCGGGATCCATTGAAGCGTTCCAGAGTTATAACCTCATAAAGGGACAGTGGTAAGAATTGTAAAAATTGGCCTGGTCAGGAAGGTGAAAACAGGCTTTGGGGTGAAGGGGTTAAATGTTCAAGTTCATATTGCTACAATTAGAAAAAGGTTGATAGTGTGACTTACTTGAGACAGACTGTTTTTCTAAAAAGATCATCATGGCAGCAAGGCTGTAGTTTGCAAAGTTGCATCTGAATTTTTGAAACATTGTCCTCTTGAAAGACGAGACCAAAGTGGAGATGTTTAACCATAATTCCTTGTCTCACAGTTGACAAAACCTAAACCCAGCATGTCAGTACAAACACATCATACTGTCAAGCTTGATGGTGGAGGGGGGATGTTTTAGCGCACAACCTTGGCACCTTTCAGCCATAGAGTCAAAATGAACTCCTCTGTATACCAAAGTATTCTAAAGCCAAATATGTCTTGATCTCAAATCAGTTGAAATGCTGAAGCAACACCTTAACCCCTTGATGACCGTCGATATGCCTACAGCGGCAGTTAAGGGTGCTTAAACCACAACTCCGCTTTTTAACGGCGCTGAGGTTTAAGTGTATAGCGCCCCCCAGCATCAGATTTTCTCCAGGGTCTCTAAGACCCCAGAGAACATGATTCGGGTCGGTTTTTACCGACTCCGGGGTTGCGATCACCGTTATTAACAGTATAACGGCGACCGCAAAAAATGTTTTAAAAAGTCAGAATTTCCATCAGAGGAGAGAGAAATAGGTTCCCCCGTTCCCCTGATCATCCCACCGGTATCTCTGGTGTCCAGGCATCCCCCCATGAAGTGCGGTGAAGGGTTAAAGATTGTTAGCTGGTCATGTGTGTTCTGCTGATGATCAGGATACCGTCATATAATGCATTTGTTATATATAGTCAGAAATATATGTTTTTATTGTACAGTTTACACCAGCTCTGTTATAAACAAAAAAATGGCGTGCACTCCGTATATAGTTAGATAAGTTCTGGCTGAACGTGGATAATCCAATCGAAAGTCATAAATTGAAGAAAACAGCCGCACTCAAGTTTTGAATTCTTAGATGCATAGCAAGAACAAAAGTTTATTCAGGTCACCACAATGTTTAGACAAAACGTACGATGTCAGCGTACGCCAGTGAGGCGTGTAGAAATGCAGATGCTGGTGGAAGGCTGCAGCAAAGAGCAGAGGGAGAAGGGCATCTGAGGCCAGGGGAGCGGTGTAATGGTTTAATGAACGAGGACATAGATAAAGATATGGGAATGGGGAACGGGATACTGCAAGAAGGGGAGGACAAAAGAGTGGGAATCCTAGTGGACGATGGTGGTAAGAGGACCACCCACTACCACTGACCACCAATGTCAGTGCTCCTCACCATCAGACTCCTTTCTCAGTTCTCCCAGGTATGCTCTTGACATTTTTGTCCTGCTATTCTGCAAGGTAAATGCTGCTCTAATCCTTTCCTCTCCCACCCTAGCCACCCACAGGATCTTAAGGGACATCCCCTTCCGTGCCATACCGGATCTCTTCGCCTATCTACTATAGGTATGTCCCCTTTCCCTCCCTATTATGCAGTTGTGATAGTCTCTCACTTAGTTCTATCCCTTCCTTCACAGTCCATACTGGGAAACTCTCCATATTCCTTCTACTCCAGCTCCGTGTGTTTACCTTTATCTTCTTATAAGGTCAGTTGTGTAGTTGTGTGTACACCCCCCAAACCTATGGTGTTGCATTTCTATGTAATTTTAGGTCCTTTGCCAGCCTTCCTGTTCGCCCCCTCGTAATGCTTTATATAGTCCGCTCTCCATGACGCTCCTGCAATCAAATTGATTTGGGCTTGTTTATTATTCCTGTATTCTTGTATAATGTTTGTATATATCTGTATATATTATGCACATAGGCCACAACCACATAATGTAGAGTTTCATGCATCTCTTCACATGCCTGTTGTTTATCTATCTATGTCTCCTGTAACCCTATCACGCTTCTAATTATGTATATACTTATTATTTTAGTGAGGTTTGACAAAGACCCATCACGGGGTCGAAATGTTACCTACTTTATACCCACTACGGAGACCCTCTCCACTTTTTGCCTAAACATTGTGGTGACCTGAATAAACTTTTGTTCTTGCTATGCATCTAAAAATTAAAAACTTGAGTGCGGCTGTTTTCTTCATTTTACACCAGCTCTGTGACATTGTAAAAGGTATTACATTTATGCTAAACCAACTAGACTTGGAATATTTATCTAACGATATTTGTGCAGACTGAAATTAGATCATACTATGCCAAATGTACAGTATTAAATTGTAAATTACATTCCAAAACAAGTATGACCCTTATCTCTTCTACAGATTACTGTGGTCCAATACCATCTGTAATAAATGCACAATTAGACTTGTCTCAATCAAAATTTCCAATAGGACAAGAATTACATTACAGATTGAAGTGTGATCATCTTGACGACAACAGAACCCATGGAGTGATGAGATGTCAGGATTCCAGTGGAAGCGTTGACTGGATCAAGTTATATGATGAATGTATCAACAGTGAGTATCCAGTAATAAATATATAATTGAAAGGTTATTCAGCGAATAATTGTTGCTTTACTCTGATTGATCAAATAAAACATAACAATTATTGAATACTAGATGGTGGCCCGATTCTAACGCATCGGGTATTCTAGAATATGCATGTCCACGTAGTATATTGCCCAGTCACGTAGTATATTGCCCAGTCACATAGTATTTTGCCCAGTCACATAGTATAATGCTCCATGCAGTTATGGCCAAATAGATGCCCCATATAATGCTCCATGCAGTTATGGCCCCATATAATAATGCTCCATATAATGCTCCATGCAGTTCATTATGGCCCCATAGATGTCCCATATAATGCTCCATGCAGTTATGGCCCCATAGATGCCCCATATAATGCTCCATGCAGTTATGGCCCCATAGATGCCCCATATAATGCTCCATGCAGTTATGGCCCCATATAATGCTCCATATAATGCTCCATGCAGTTCATTATGGCCCCATAGATGTCCCATATAATGCTCCATGCAGTTATGGCCCCATAGATGTCCCATATAATGCTCCATACAGTTATGGCCCCATAGATGCCCCATATAATGCTCCATGCAGTTATGGCCCCATAGATGCCCCATATAATGCTCCATGCAGTTATGGCCCCATAGATGCTCCATATAATGCTCCATGCAGTTATGGCCCCATAGATGCTCCATATAATGCTCCATGCAGTTATGGCCCCATAGATGTCCCATATAATGCTCCATGCAGTTATGGCCCCATAGATGCTCCATATAATGCTCCATGCAGTTATAGCCCCATATAATGCTCCATATAATGCTCCATGCAGTTCATTATGGCCCCATAGATGTCCCATATAATGCTCCATGCAGTTATGGCCCCATAGATACCCCATATAATGCTCCATGCAGTTATGGTCCCATAGATGCCCCATATAATGCTCCATGCAGTTATGGCCCCATATAATGCTCCATATAATGCTCCATGCAGTTCATTATGGCCACATAGACGCTCCATACAGCATTGTGCCACATGTAATGCTGCTGCTGCAATAAAAAAAAAAAAAAATAACATACTCACCTCTCGTCGCTGCTCCTCAGCGTCCCGTCTCTCCGCACTGACTGTTCAGGCAGAGGGCGGCACACACACTAATACGTCATCGCGCCCTCTGACCTGCACAGTCACTGCAAGAGGATGGGAAGACAGAGTGGCGCCCGGCGGATGGAACGCGGACAGGTGACTGAAATACTCACCTGCTCCTGGCGCTCCTGACGCTGTCCCTGCCTGTCCCATGGTACCGCAGCTTCTTCGCGCCTGGGCGAGAAGGAACTGCCATGACGCAACGGTCACATGACCGTGACGTCATGCCAGGTCCTTCTCGCGCAGGCGCACAGGGCCTGTGATGACGTCGCGGTCACATGACCGTGACGTCATGGCAGGTCCTTCGCGCATACCATCCTTGCCACAGAAACCTGCCGGCGGAAGGTGAGTATATAATGATTTTTTATTTTTTTTATTATTTGTAAACATTAGATGTTTTTACTATTGACGCTGCATAGGCAGCGTCAATAGTAAATACTTGGTCACACAGGGTTAATAGCGGCGGTAACGGAGTGAGTTACCCGCGGTATAACACGGTCCGTTACCGCCGGCATTAACCCTGTGTGAGCGGTGACTGCGGGGAGTATGGAGCGGGAGCCGGGCACTGACTGCAGGGGAGTAGGGAGGGACTAATCGGACTGTGGCCGTCGCTGATTGGTCGTGGCAGCCATGACAGGCAGCTGGCGAGACCAATCAGCGACATGGATTCCATGACAGACAAAGGCCGCGACCAATGAATATCCGTGACAGAAAGACAGAAGGACAGACAGACAGAAAGACGGAAGTGACCCTTAGACAATTATATAGTAGATGAATAATAACAAAAAATGCTACTGTGTCTGATGTTGCTTGCTTACTCTGGCACCCTGTAGTATTATTTTGATTAACTTATTCTGAATGTTCATCTATTATTTTTAGTGCTATTAAGATTAAGTAGTTTCTGGTATGCTGATTATTGACTGGCCGGTAAAATAGCAATAATCAATCTTGTACACAAGAGCATTGAGGACAAGTGGGTCAAAGTTATATATACTGTATATATTTCTCTTTCACTTATATAGTAACAGTTAATTAGTTGTTATCTACTATATAATTGTCTAAGGGTCACTTCCATCTTTCTGTCTGTCCTTCTGTCTGTCTGTCTGTTGGCAACTTCCGTCACTGAAATCCCGCATCGCTGATTGGTCTCGCCAGCTGCCTGTCCTGGCTGCCGGAACCAATCAGCGACGGGCACAGTCCAGCCGAGAATTAGTCCCTCCCTACTCCCGTCCAGTCAGTGCCCAGCGCCCGCTCCATACTCCCCTCCAGTCAGCGCTGACATAGGGTTAATGCCACCGTTAATGGACCGCGTTATGCCGCGGGTAACGCACTCCGTTAACGCTGCTATTAACCCTGTGTGTCCCCAAGTTTTTACTATTGATGCTGTCTATGCAGCATCAATAGTAAAAAGATGTCATGTTAAAAATAATAAAAAAACAAAAAACTCGCTATTCTCACCTTCCGTAGTCCGCCCAGGCGCGCGCGGCTGCTGCCAGCTTCCGTTCCCAGAGATGCATTGCGAAATTACCCAGAACACTTAGCGGTCTCGCGAGACCGCTAAGTCATCTGAGTAATTTCGCAATGCATCCTGGGAACGGAAGATGGCGGCAGCCGCGCACACATTGGCACAGCTACGCTGGATCCCGGTGGGTGAGTATATAACTATTTTTTATTTTAATTATTTTTTTTAACAGGGATATGGTGCCCACACTGCTATATACTACGTGGGCTGTGTTATATACCGCGTGGCTGCTATATACTACCTAGCCAGTGTTAGATACTATGTGGGCTGTGTTATACACTCACCGGCCACTTTATTAGGTACACCATGCTAGTAACGGGTTGGACCCCCTTTTGCCTTCAGAACTGCCTCAATTCTTCGTGGCATAGATTCAACAAGGTGCTGGAAGCATTCCTCAGAGATTTTGGTCCATATTGACATGATGGCATCACACAGTTGCCGCAGATTTGTCGGCTGCACATCCCAAAGATGCTCCATACAAGGAAGGATGGATCCATGCTTTCATGTTGTTTACGCCAAATTCTGACCCTACCATCCGAATGTCGCAGCAGAAATCGAGACTCATCAGACCAAGCAACGTTTTTCCAATCTTCTACTGTCCAATTTCGATGAGCTTGTACAAATTGTAGCCTCAGTTTCCTGTTCTTAGCTGAAAGGAGTGGTACCCGGTGTGGTCGTCTGCTGCTGTAGCCCATCTGCCTCAAAGTTCGACGCACTGTGCGTTCAGAGATGCTCTTAGGCCTACCTTGGTTGTAACGGGTGGCGATTTGAGTCACTGTTGCCTTTCTATCAGCTCGAACCAGTCTGCCCATTCTCCTCTGACCTCTGGCATCAACAAGGCATTTCCGCCCACAGAACTGCCGCTCACTGGATTTTTTTTCTTTTTCAGACCATTCTCTGTAAACCCTAGAGATGGTTGTGCGTGAAAATCCCAGTAGATCAGCAGTTTCTGAAATACTCAGACCAGCCCTTCTGGCACCAACAACCATGCCACGTTCAAAGGCACTCAAATCACCTTTCTTCCCCATACTGATGCTCGGTTTGAACTGCAGGAGATTGTCTTGACCATGTCTACATGCCTAAATGCACTGAGTTGCCGCCATGTGATTGGCTGATTAGAAATTAAGTGTTAACAAGAAGTTGGACAGGTGTACCTAATAAAGTGGCCAGTGAGTGTATACTGCGTGGGCTGTGCTATATATTACGTGGCCAGTGTTATACACTGCGTGGGCTCAGTTATATACTGTTTGGCCTGTGTTATATACTGTGTGGGCTGTGTTATATACTGTTTGGGCTATGTTATATACTGCGTGGCCACTGTTACATACTGTGTGGTCTGTATTAACACATCGGGTATTCTACAATATGTATGTATGTATATAGCAGCCACATAGTATATAGCACAGGCCACGTAGTATTTGTCTGCTATATACTACATGGCTCCTATATACTACGTGGCCTGTGCTATATACTATGTGGCTGCTATATACATACATACATATTCTAGAATACCCGATGCGTTAGAATCGGGCCACCATCTAGTGGTTCATAACCATCTATATCAAAGCTACTGCAACACCATGCTCATGGGTTAAGCGACAGTTTATCAAAAGAACTATATACTACATTTCTAATTGGAGATATTTATTATTATTATTATGATAGGATCTAGGAGATGGGTATACCCCTTAAAGCTACTGGGCAGAAGTGCTCAGCTCAATCATTAGCATAGACTTTTCATCTGCGCTGTTGTATTGGTTTGAGAGATTGAGATGGGTCTGAGAAACCAGACCCCACAGATCAACAGGGATTTTAGTGAGCTACACTGTATCAGAAATGTTAATAAATTAAGATACACTTTCATTGTTCTTTTGTGATTAATTTTTCCATAGAAAGTAAAGGGTCACATCCAAACAACATTGGTTCACATGGAAAATGCAACAGGTCACATCCAGTAGAAGTAACAAATTGTACAGGTAATGTAAGTAGATTATAAAATATTTTTATTCACTAGTTGTGAAAATATTTTTCATTTGCCATATATAATTACATATATACTAGCTCAGAAAATACAAAAATATGCAACGTTTGGGAGAGGAGAAGAGACTTTTTTTTTTTTTTAACCTTTCCTTGGCATATAATGTTGAATGAACTATATATAAGGAAACATGAAGACTAATAGGTTGGGACTAGGGATGAGCGAACCTGAACTGTAAAGTTCGGGGTTCCTGCCCAACACCTAGTGTCCTGTACCGAACCCTGAACATGGACTTTTTAACGGATGTCTGGTTTCTGTTCTGTTTCGGATGTCTAAAAAAAATTCTTGAAAGGCTGCAGCACAGTCAATCAATAAGCTTTTAGGCTGTGGGCACTTCCTGAGCCATCACAGCCATGCCAAGAGTTGGCATGGCAGTGATTGGGGCACTAAGTAACCCAGAGATAGTATAAATGCCTCATCACGAGTGCCGCCGCTATTCTTCTCTGCTGGCGTGAGGGACATAATTAGACTGTGCACTCTGCAAAAAAAAGCCTATTTGTGTACTCTGCACGTATTTCAGTGGGAGTACTGTGCCAAAAAGCCGCTGTGTGTACTCTGAACCCTCATCTGTGGGAGTACTGTACCTTTAAGCCTCTGTGTGTACTCTTTACCTATATATATGGGAGTACTATACCAAAAATCTGAGGTGTTTGTACTCTTAACCCCCGCATGTGGGAGTACTGTGCCTTTAACATGAGAAATGGCATTCACTGTCCCTTTAAAATTTTCCTTTATTATAAAAGGTTAAAAGAAAGCAGCATGCTCAGAATGTGACTCTGTGTAGACGATGGCCATTTCACACTTCACTACACTTCAATGAGTCCTGGAGTCAAACGTGAAAGGTCTTTCTCCACACAGAATCACATTCTGAGCCTTATGTAATATTTTAACCTTTTCTAATAAAGGAGGATTTAAAGGAACGGTGAATGTCATCTCTCTTTTTCTCACATTCCACAAACTGTCTTATTTTTTGATTGGAACCCAAGATTCCTGTTGTATGAAGGTTTAATCTGGGATTTAGCAGACAAATAAGGAGAACACATGGTGCTGGACTTTTCTGTTTGAGTATTTTTCCCACCATACTGTGCCTTTAAGCCTCTGTGTCTACTCTGTAACCCTAATTGTGGGAGTACTCTGTCTTTAGGCCTCTGTGTGTACTGTAGTACAGCAGTATCCACATTGAGCAGTGATGAGGCAATGACCCACCAAAGTTCAAAACAAAAGTCTCTTTAATGTTCAACTCACAGCAAAACACAGCACACGATATCCTCCGGATCTCAGTCGGGAACCGTATCCTCCAGATTGCAGTCAGTAAGCACGCCAGTCCACCTCTGAGACCTGTTGCCGTGGGCGACTGCACCGCCGTGTACATTGTGGGTGCCAGACCTTTCAACTCTGCTTGCCTGTGTTGCCTCACACAGGTGGAGCTCTGCAGAGCCTTCTACCCTACACACTTGCCAGACCAAGCTAACACTGACCCTGACACACTTAAACCCTTTACTGCAGGGCTTTTAATTGGAATCTGTGGCCATAGGCCACACGGGAAAACCTGGCCAGGAATGAAACGGACTGCACCACTAACATCCTGTAGTCCGTTTCAAAATACAAAAGCCCACAGCAGGTTTTCCCTAAATCTGCCTTGGACAACCAGCATGTCCAAGACCTATACTCACTTTTATCCTGCATTGCAATCACAGCTACGCCTGTGACTGCAATGCACTCTCATGGCCTCAATACGCCTCTGTGCACATTGTGGGGGGAACACACACAGCGACCCTTATATGTGACACTGGTCATTGCCTCACATACCCCCTTCCTCTGTTCAAACCTGTGGGGTTGAGCATTTCTCACGCCACATGGGCGCGTGACAGGGCATCCGCATGACCATGTGACACCCCACCCGACACAGTACTGAGAAACCAAAGTAGGGACCGGAACCATTGGTTGACGCAAGCATCCCTCCCCTTTGTGTTTCTTCTCCATACTTTGTTACCCGACCAACCACCTCCCCGTTCTCCGTTGCAGATGACACGGCCACTTTCCTGACTAACAGTAGATTTGGGCCAGTTTTGGGTGGTCTCAACCTTGTTTATTTGGGGTTCCCTACCCCGCAGCTCATCCTGTAACCTAAGTACCTGCCTTTGGGCCCTTGGTACCGTTTCCTCTGTACCCTTACCCGTGCCTTGGTGACTACGTCCCGCCGAAACGCCGAGGTCCATCCTGGCAACTCCGGGCATACATTCGTACCATGTCGCACCCGTACCAGAGCCTTCCGACACTGCTGTCTAGCGAGAGCTCTATGCATTTTACCCTGACCCCCGGCCACATCCTTGGCCAAGGGTTCCTCGTGCATACGTCTGTAGTTGCCTCCATGACCACACACTCCCGGTTCCTCCCAGCTTTCATTTTATACATGCGTCTCTGCGTGGGACCCTGGAACTGAACTGTCCTGAACTTACCAGGGGACATTTTCAGCTCGGTGCTCAGTGGGGTCTCCTCGACCTCTCCTGCCAATATCTCTAGGGGATACCAATTGGGGTTACACTCTGTCCCTAGGTTGGCCACCCCTATGGCAGGTATCCCTGACTTGGGATCTTCGGGTTCTATGCCCGAAATAACACCTTGGGAGGATTGACCCTGGTCTCCCACAGGGACCAGAACAGGGGCAAGTTTCTTCTCAACACAGTCCCTTATGGAAGGATCTTCACCACATCTTTAATGTCCCCACATGATGTAGAAAAATTAACCTCCGCGGTCGGGTACTGCTGGATTTCCCCATGGATACCCATCACCTCCACTTTTTGTCCTTTGGGGTTGACCCTGGCAACAAGAGACCCATGGACCAAAACAGCAAAACACAGCACACGATATTCTGCTGATCGCAGCTGGGAACCATATCCTCCAGATTGCAGTCAATAAACACCCCAGTCCACCTCTGAGACTGGTTGCCATGGGTGACTGCACCGCCGTGTACGCTGTGGGTGCCAGGCCTTTCAGCTCTGTTTGCCTGTGTTGCCTCACACAGGTGGAGCTCTGCAGAGCCTTCTGCTCTGCACGCTTGCCAGACCAAACTAACACGGACACTGACCCCGACACACCCAAACCCTTTACTGCAGGGCCTCTAACTGGAATCTGTGGCCATAGGCCACATGGAAGACCCAGGCCGGGAATGAAATGGACTGCACCACTAACATCCTGTAGTCCGTTTCAAAACACAAAAGCCCAGAGCAGGTTCTAGCTTGGACAACCAGCATGTCCAAGACCTAAGCTCACTTTTATCCTTCATTGAAACCACAGCTACGCCTGTGACTGCAATGCACTCTCACGGCCTCAATACGCCTCCATGCGTATCGTCGGGGGAACACACAGCGACCCTTACATGTGACACCGGTCACTGCCTTACAGTACTCTTCATCTCTGCCTGTGGGAGAACTGTTCCAAAAGGCCTCTCAGTAAAATGCAGCCGTGTCTATACAAGAAGTGTGCATAAAAAATTATACTCTGCAGCCATCTCTTTGCCATTTGTGGGCCAAAAAATTAATTTTACGCTACCGCTGTGTCTATATGAGTAGTGTGCCTAAAAAATAATTCTACTCTACCACTATATCTGTATGAGTTTTGGCTGTGCCTAAAGAAAAAATGTTTACCGTTGTAGGCTGAGACTAAAACATAACTCTGCCTTTAAGCCTCCGTGTATACTCTGCACCCCTGCCTGTGTGAGTACAGTGCCTTTAAGCCTTTGTGTGTACGCTACAAACCTGCCTCTGGGAATGCTGTGCCAAAAATCCCCTGTGTCTACTCTGAACCCCTGCCTGTGCAAGTACTGTGCCTCTAAGCCTGTGCACAGGCACAACAACATGTATTACCTCATATGTGCATATGTGGAAAAAAGGAAATCCAGCTCCAAGAGCTAAAATTACTTAACTTTAATAGTATTCATTTAAAATAGAAATAGGCTATAGGACATTAAAAAAACGGATATACCGGATGGAGAGTGCCTGTATAAACTGTACGCGTTTCGAACACACAAGTGCTCTTAGTCTCAGGCTGAGTCAGTGCTGGCCCCCGCGAGTGGACCTCTCTACCTGCTCCGTGCCCTGGGACTTGAAATACTTACCTCTCCCTGTTCCACCGCTGTGGCATCTTCTGCGTCCCCTCTGTGACGATCAGGTCAGAGGGCGTGATGATGTCAGTACTGTGCACCCTCTGCCTGAACAGTCAAAGTGCAGAGAGCTGGATGACGCTGACACTGACGAGTCTGGAGCAGAGCAGCGACCAGCGAGGAGAGGTGAGTATTTCTTTTTTTTTAATGTTTGGATCATCTTATGAGGCCAATTACATAGGGAACAGTATATGGGGCCAATAACATATATATAGCAGTATATGGGGCCAATTACATATGGAGCAGTATATGAGGCCAATTATATATGAAGTATTTTATGGGGCCAATTACATTTGAAGCATCTTATGGGGCCAATTATATATGGAGCTGTTGTGAATTCCGTTCTGGAGCTCCCTCCTGTGGTTGCTAATGGTATTTTTGTGAGTTCTGCCCTTGGGCTCCCTCTGGTGGTTTTGAGTGGAACTGCTGCTCCTTTAGGTAGCTGTGGCAGCTGCCTTCACTAATCGCCTTGCCTGGGTTTGTTATTTAAACCTGCTCTGGGCTTTAGTTCATGCCAGCTGTCAATGTTCTTGGTTGGATTTGGTTCTCTCCTTGGATGTCTCATATGGCCTGTCCTTGTCAGCAAAAGATAAGTTTTTGCTAGTTTTGTTTGTCCATTTGCTTGGACTCTATTGCTTTGCAAATATGTCTCTTTTTGTCCAGCTTGTCACTATGTCATATTCAGGCTAGCTGGAAGCTCTGGGAAAGCAGATTTGCCCCTCCACACCGTGAGTCGGTGTGGAGTTCATTTTTGTAAACTCTGCGTGGATTTTGTAGTTTTTAATACTGACCGCACAGTATCCTTTTCTCTCTGTCTATCAAGTTAGTATTGGCCTCCTTTGCTGAAATCTGATTTCATTTCTGTGTACGTCATTTCCCTCTTCACTCACAGTCAATATTTGTGGGGGGCTGTCTTTCCTTTTGGGGTTTTCTCTGAGGCAAGATAGCTTTCTATTTCCTTCTTTAGGGGTAGTTAGTTCTTAGGCTGTGAAGAGGTGTCTAGGGAGAGTCAGGAACATCCCACGGCTATTACTAGTGTTGTTGTTAGGATTAGGGACTGCAGTCAGTAGAGATACCACCTTCTCAGAGCTCGTCCCATGTTGCGTTTTAGCCACCAGGTCATATCAGTGTGGCCTCTTAACCACCAGGTCATAACAGTACAGCTGGCCACAAATGTGTTAAATGCATCTCAAAAGAGGGAAAAGAAAGTTCTGAGCCATTTTTTTTCCTTTGCAGCTTGTTTTGTCTTTTTTTTCCCCTTAATCTCTGGGTGGTTCAGGATTTTGGTGCTGATATGGAGGTTCAGGGTCTGTCCTTGCGCGTGGATCAACTCGCTGCAAGGGTACAGAGTATCCAAGATTATGTTGTCCAGACTCCGGTATTAGAGCCTAGAATTCCTATTCCTGATTTGTTTTCTGGGGATAGATCTAAATTTTTGAACTTTAAAAATAATTGCAGATTGTTTTTTGCTCTGAGACCCCGTTCCTCTGGTGACCCCATTCAGCAGGTGAAGATTGTTATTTCTTTGCTGCGTGGCGACCCGCAGGACTGGGCATTCTCCCTTGAGCCAGGAAATCCTGCATTGCTTAATATTGATGCATTTTTTCAAGCGCTCGGATTGCTGTATGACGAGCCTAATTCTGTGGATCAGGCAGAAAAAACTTTGCTGGCTCTGTGTCAGGGTCAGGAAGCAGCAGAAGTATACTGCCAGAAATTTAGAAAGTGGTCTGTGCTCACAAAATGGAATGAGTATGCCCTGGCAGCGATTTTCAGAAAGGGTCTTTCTGAAGCCCTTAAAGATGTTATGGTGGGGTTTCCTACGCCTGCTGGTCTGAATGAGTCAATGTCTTTGGCCATTCAGATTGATCGGCGCTTGCGCGAGCGCAAGGTGGTGCAACATATGGCAGTGTCCTCTGAGCAGAGTCCTGAGCCTATGCAATGTGATAGGATTTTGACTAGAGCAGAACAGCAGAAATTCAGACGTCAGAATGGCCTGTGTTTTTACTGTGGTGATTCTACTCATGCTATTTCTGATTGCCCTAAGCGTACTAAGAGGGTCCCTAGGTCTGTTACCATTAGTACTGTACAGCCTAAATTTCTCTTGTCTGTTACCCTGATTTGCTCATTGTCGTCCTTTTCTGTTATGGCATTTGTGGATTCTGGCGCTGCCCTGAACTTAATGGACTTAGAATTTGCCAAGCGCTGTGGTTTTTCCTTGGAGCCTTTGCAGAGTCCTATTCCCTTAAGGGGGATTGATGCTACGCCATTGGCCAAGCATAAACCTCAGTACTGGACACAGTTAACCATGTACATGGCTCCAGCACATCAGGAAAATATTCGCTTTTTGGTGTTGCATAATTTGCATGATGTTGTTGTGCTGGGTTTTCCATGGTTACAGGTACATAATCCAGTGCTGGATTGGAGATCTATGTCTGTAACTGGTTGGGGTTGTCAGGGGATACATAGTGATATTCCTTTGATGTCCATTTCCTCGCCCCCTTCTTCTGAAGTTCCTGAGTTTTTGTCGGATTTCCAGGATATATTTGATGAACCCAAGTCCAGTTCCCTGCCTCCTCATAGGGACTGCGATTGTGCCATTAATTTGATTCCTGGCTGTAAGTTCCCTAAGGGCCGACTTTTCAATCTGTCTGTGCCAGAGCATGCCGCTATGCGGAGTTATGTAAAGGAGTCCTTGGAGAAGGGGCATATTCGCCCGTCTTCATCACCATTGGGAGCGGGATTTTTCTTTGTTGCCAAGAAGGATGGCTCCTTGAGACCCTGTATAGATTATCGCCTTCTCAATAAGATCACTGTCAAATTCCAGTACCCTTTACCTTTACTTTCTGATTTGTTTGCTCGGATTAAGGGTGCCAGTTGGTTTACTAAAATCGACCTTCGAGGGGCGTATAATCTCGTGCGTATTAAACAAGGTGATGAATGGAAAACAGCATTTAATACGCCCGAAGGCCATTTTGAATATCTTGTGATGCCATTCGGGCTCTCTAATGCTCCATCAGTATTTCAGTCCTTTATGCATGATATCTTCCGGAATTATCTGGATAAATTCATGATTGTGTATTTGGATGATATTTTGGTTTTCTCCGATGATTGGGAGTCTCATGTGAGGCAGGTTAGGATGGTATTTCAGGTCCTTTGTGCTAATGCGTTGTTTGTGAAGGGGTCTATGTGCCTCTTTGGAGTTCAGAAGGTTTCTTTTTTGGGTTTCATTTTTTCTCCCTCGGCTATTGAAATGGACCCTGTTAAAGTCCAGGCCATTCATGATTGGACTCAACCTACATCTGTAAAGAGCCTTCAGAAATTTTTGGGCTTTGCCAATTTTTATTTCCGCTTTATTGCTAATTTTTCTAGTGTGGTGAAGCCGCTGACCGATTTGACGAGGAAGGGCGCTGATGTGATGAATTGGTCCTCAGCGGCTGTTGATGCCTTTCAGGAGCTTAAACGTCGTTTTACTTCTGCCCCTGTGTTGCGTCAGCCAGATGTTTCTCTCCCTTTTCAGGTTGAGGTTGATGCTTCTGAGATTGGGGCAGGGGCCGTTTTGTCTCAGAGAAATTCTGATGGCTCTTTGATGAAACCATGTGCTTTCTTCTCCAGAAAGTTTTCGCCTGCTGAGCATAATTATGATGTCGGCAATCGGGAGTTGTTGGCTATGAAGTGGGCATTTGAGGAGTGGTGACATTGGCTTGAAGGAGCCAAGCATCGCGTGGTGGTCTTGACTGATCATAAGAATTTGATTTACCTCGAGTCTGCTAAGCGGTTGAATCCTAGACAAGCTCGGTGGTCTCTATTTTTCTCACGTTTTGATTTTGTGGTCTCGTATATTCCGGGATCTAAGAATGTGAAGGCTGATGCCCTTTCTAGGAGTTTTTTGCCTTATTCTCCGGGAGTTCTTGAGCCGGCTGGGATACTCAAGGAGGGGGTGATTCTTTCTGCCATCTCCCCTGATTTGCGGCGGGTACTTCAGGAGTTTCAGGCTGATAAACCTGACCGCTGTCCTGTGGGGAAACTGTTTGTTCCTGATAGATGGACTAGCAGGGTAATTTCTGAGGTTCATTGTTCGGTGTTGGCTGGTCACCCTGGGATTTTCGGTACCAGAGATTTGGTGGCTAGGTCCTTTTGGTGGCCTTCCTTGTCGCGTGATGTGAGTTCGTTTGTGCAGTCCCGTGGGACCTGTGCTCGGGCTAAGCCTTGCTGTTCCCGTGCCAGTGGGTTGCTTTTGCCTTTGCTTATTCCTGAGAGGCCCTGGACACATATTTCCATGGATTTTATTTCTGATCTTCCTGTTTCTCAGAAGATGTCTGTCATCTGGGTGGTTTGTGACCGGTTTTCTAAGATGGTCCATTTGGTACCGTTGCCTAAGTTGCCTTCCTCCTCTGATTTGGTTCCATTATTTTTTCAGCATGTGGTTCGTTTGCATGGTATTCCGGAGAATATTGTGTCTGACAGAGGTTCCCAGTTCGTTTCTAGGTTTTGGCGGTCCTTTTGTGCTAGAATGGGCATTGATTTGTCTTTTTCTTCAGCATTCCATCCTCAGACAAATGGCCAAACGGAGCGAACCAATCAGACCTTGGAAACCTATTTGAGATGCTTCGTGTCTGCTGATCAGGATGATTGGGTGACCTTTTTGCCATTGGCCGAGTTTGCCCTTAATAATCGGGCTAGTTCGGCTACCTTGGTTTCGTCTTTCTTTTGTAATTTTGGTTTTCATCCTCGTTTTTCTTCAGGGCAGCTTGAGCCTTCTGACTGTCCTGGTGTGGATTCTGTGGTGGACAGGTTGCAGCAAATTTGGACTCATGTGGTGGACAATTTGACGTTGTCTCAGGAAAAGGCTCAACGTTTTGCTAACCGTCGTTCGGTGTGTTGGTCCCCGGCTTCGTGTTGGGGATTTGGTCTGGTTGTCTTCTCGTCATGTTCCTATGAAGGTTTCTTCCCCTAAGTTCAAGCCTTGCTTTATTGGGCCTTATAAGATTTCTGAAATTATCAATCCGGTGTCTTTTCATTTGGCCCTTCCAGCTTCCTTTTCCATTCATAATGTGTTCCATAGATCCTTGTTGCGGAGATATGTGGTACCTATGGTTCCCTCCGTTGATCCTCCTGCTCCGGTGTTGGTTGAGGGGGAATTGGAATATGTGGTGGAGAAGATTTTGGATTCTCGTTTTTCGAGGCGGAAGCTTCAGTATCTGGTCAAGTGGAAGGGTTATAGCCAGGAGGATAATTCTTGGGTTGTGGCCTCCGATGTTCATGCTGCCGATTTGGTTCGTGCTTTCCATTTGGCTCGTCGTGATCGGCCTGGGAGCTCTGGTGAGGGTTCGGTGACCCCTCCTCAAGGGGGGGTACTGTTGTGAATTCCGTTCTGGAGCTCCCTCCTGTGGTTGCTAATGGTATTTTTGTGAGTTCTGCCCTTGGGCTCCCTCTGGTGGTTTCGAGTGGAACTGCTGCTCCTTTAGCAGATTTGCCCCTCCACACCGTGAGTCGGTGTGGAGTTCATTTTTGTAAACTCTGCGTGGATTTTGTAGTTTTTAATACTGACCGCACAGTATCCTTTTCTCTCTGTCTATCAAGTTAGTATTGGCCTCCTTTGCTGAAATCTGATTTCATTTCTGTGTACGTCATTTCCCTCTTCACTCACAGTCAATATTTGTGGGGGGCTGTCTTTCCTTTTGGGGTTTTCTCTGAGGCAAGATAGCTTTCTATTTCCTTCTTTAGGGGTAGTTAGTTCTTAGGCTGTGAAGAGGTGTCTAGGGAGAGTCAGGAACATCCCACGGCTATTACTAGTGTTGTTGTTAGGATTAGGGACTGCGGTCAGTAGAGATACCACCTTCTCAGAGCTCGTCCCATGTTGCGTTTTAGCCACCAGGTCATATCAGTGTGGCCTCTTAACCACCAGGTCATAACATGGAGCATCTTATGAGGCGAATTACATATGGAGCAGTGTATGAGGCCCATTATATATGGAGCATCTTATTGGGCCATTTATATCTGGAGCATTATATTGGGCCCATTCTGATTGGGGCAATATATGGGGCCCATCAAATACTGGAGCATTATATGGTGCCCATATACTGTATGGAGCAATATATGGGGCTAATTATTCTGTATGTAGCATTATATGGGGTCCATTATTCTGTAAGGAACAATATATGGGGCTCATACTGTATGGAACACTATATAGGGCTCATTATACTGTATTAAGCACTATGTGGTGCCCATAATACTGTATGGAAGACTATACTGTCTGATTTCTGAGCTATTGATATCACTCATGTAATAGCTCCTGGTGAAGTCCATGTTCGGTGTCCGTGCCCAAACAGTAGTTGTTCGGTACGGGGACAGAACTTTACTGTTTGGCTCCGCCCATCTCTAGTGCCAAAACTTTCGGCCATGACTGTAATTACACTGCCTGTTTTCAGAGTCCCCCCCCCCAAAAAATGAAAAAAATATGTGTTGTCTACCTCCTCCTCCTAAGCCTTTTCCACCTACACTGCCACTCATAAATGTCCTCCTACACTTGGACCTCCACCTCCTGGTTCAAGATTATAATTGTTTTCTTTTTTTACTTTAAGCAGGGAAACTGTCCTGCTCTTACCCACATTTAGCTTCCTTTTACAGCCCCCTAGCCTTTACTATGACCATTTTACAGCTATTTTAACGCACCGCAGTTCATGTCCCCATTTCTCTTCGGTTCAGGTTCGGTGTCAAGTTCGGATACCGAACCCAAGTTTGAACCTGACGAACCCGAACATCCTCGAGTTCACTAATCACTAGTTGAGACATTGTGTCTCAGGTTAATAATTACATTCTCAGAATACTACCATAGCTTGTTATCATAGATGATTGAATCGATCCACTGCAAATCGAATTTAAGTCAAATTTACTCAAATTTGCAGGTTCCAGCAAATTTGAACAATTTGCTCTTTACATTACAAAAAAAAATCAGTAGTGTCATTTCAACAGTGCTGAAGAGAACATGCTTAAATTAATGCCATGAAGCTATCAAAGGCATCATAAAAGATGGGCAGGGAAAGCAGTGGTCATTTTAGGGTTTTACAGACTAGGGATAGAAGGTTAAGGTTTACAGCTCAACATTACGGATAGCAATATAATAGCCTAAATCACATTATGTTGTATTTCTGCAGCTCTGAAGAACTTTGAAAATGGAAGTTGTATACCTAGTCTTTGACTAATAATGCACAAATTCAAGTGATAGGGAGGTGCTGGACCTGCTGAGTCTATATGACTGTGGATTGTGTTTTGATATACTGAATTATAGCATCTTAAAAAAACAACTATTTCTTTAAATTCCCCATGCTCTACAGAAAAAAAGAGGGCAGTTGAAGTCCCCTTAGTGCTAATTTTCATACAGTATAAAAATACTGAAACCAAGGTTCATCTGTCATAGAAACCGTGCTTCTTGACTTGTATGAACCATAAGTAATAACATTTTTTCCATTTGTTTCACATCTTTGGTTGTAAACATTTTTTGATTTTTTGGTAAAGACAAAATGAAAATCTCAACATTCCAGACATGTAAATATAACTGTCTATCTCACAATGTGTTAAACGATTTTTTTTTTTACACACTTGTAATCAAGTAATAGTTCAATATTACACTCGTACACACCAGCAAAACACTGTGGCCTGTTGCAGGTCCTTGCTTTTAGGATGTGAACTTACCAAGGTGTCTGCTCACAGTCTTGTGTTGCATTAGGCTTTTTCACTATTATGAGTACCCTACCCAGCTTTTCTGGTTGATTCCTTATTTTCCAGGCTTGAAAGACAAATTTCATTGTGAGTTAAAAATAAACTAGTGATATAAAATTTATAACTAGTGGAGAAACATTGATCTTGATAGACCTGTGCCTTTTTTCGGCCTGTAAAACTATGTAACTATGATTCTTGGTACTCCATTAATGCAATTTCATTTAACACAATTGTCAAGTTTTTTTTTTTTTTTTTAAATATTGAATTATTTTTCAGGTCAAACGAAGTTGTTCAGTAGAACCTTGCACAGGATTGGGCACAAAGAAAAAAAATTGTTATAAAAAATGGCTTTGATAATTCCTATTTTTTTTACCGTATTAGCATATATTGCATTTTTAGTGAAATTAATATTCTTTTGGAGGCATCAACTGTGGTGAATTGACCCAGTAGGAACCTATTCTGAATTGGGAGGGGAAAATTGTAATCACTTTGTAATCACAAAATTCTGAATTTTCCTACATACGGTATAAATATTTTTGGGGTCAGGTGAAGTTCCCAGCAGAAACCTCTCCAGAATTGGGCCCTTTGCCAGGACTGAGAATGTGAAAGGCACTGGTTGTGTTTTTTTTATACTTATACTCCCTGAATTCACTATGAAATAAATTTGATCCAACACACTGATGAAGAGTAGTCGGGGATGGGGTTGTTTGTTTGTTTTTGCATACGTGAAATAAAAGCTGCCTTCTGAATTTGCTTGTACTATTTAAAATGCAGGATAACTATGATTGTGATTGTGCTTACCTCTGCTTTTTGTCTACAGGAGGTGGATTTGCTCCTTGTGTCAGTTTTGCTATTGGAGTGATTTCTGTTATTGTCGTGATATGGACAATCTTCAAAATAACACATTGGTCAGTATTATAGTGTGATACGTTCAGTATTACAGCAAAGAACAAGTTCTTATATTAATTTATTTATATGTATTGTAGTACTTATTCAACCTTCTATAGCACCAGTACAGGCAATGGTTGGAACAGACCATGCTGTTTCTCCTTATGACTGCAAAGCTTAAAGCCAACTGGTTAGCTGAATGTGCTATAAAAATATATGTTTGCTCTGCTGATCTGAGTGATCAAAGAATATAGCAAATTCTGCTTCATTCATGAGGGGAAGTGTATAATGAGTAATATCTATGAGTCTGGTGTCTTCTCAATCACTCATATAAGCCAATGGGCACACAAGTTTTATTTTTCCCCTTATGCCAAGCAGCTTACTAAACTGACAGATCTTTTTAAAGGGAATCTAGGCAAACCCTTTAACTTGGGGCACCTGTTATATTGCAGATATTTTAAATCACGTTCCCTTTATTTTTCAGTTTCCTTAAAGTGAGACAAGTATTGTAATTAATACATAGAAACCGCAACCTATTGTTACCAAGCTGGGCTACGAACAGTGACTCTAGGTGCCCTCACTACAACTATATGCAACTAACTGTTACTCTGTTAGGGTCAAGTGTAGAATGCAAACCACAGATGCCATAAGCACAGGGTCGTACATAAACATCATAGGGCCCCATAGCAGAAGTTTTAATTAAATCCCCCCCCTCCCCTGAAAAAAAAGAAATAAATAAAATTTGACAGGTCACAGCAGAGTATACCTCTCAACTTTGCAGCCCTTTCCTCCTAATCAAGCTCCTAGATTTCCCTTTAATTGCCCCCATAAAGTATGATGCCAACAAAAGTGGAAAACATCACAGTAGGGATATCATACTGGGTTTGGGGGCAAAGTACAGTCTACATGCACTATACCTCCTCTGACAATGTATGATGACCTCAACACAATATGATGTCCTAACTGTGACCCCAATATGGCCCTCCATAGAGTATAATAGCCAGCTACTTAGCACGGCAAACCATATAATGGCCACTCACATAGCCCTGCAAACTGTATAATGGACCTCCACATAGCCCTGCAAACAGTATAATGGCCCCCACATAGCCCTCCAAACAGCATAATGACCCCCACATAGCCCTGCAAACAGTATAATGGCCGTTACAAACACCTGGAAACAGTATAATGGCCCCACATAGCCCTGAAAACAGAATATTGGCCCACCATATAGCCCTCCAAACAGTATAATGGCCCCACATAGCCCTGAAAACACTATAATGGACCCTACATAGCCCTGCAAACAGTATAATAGTATAATGGACCCCACAAAGTACCAGCAAACAGTATACTGGCCCTGACACATAGCCCTGCAAACAGTATACTGGCCCCCTACATGAACATGCAAACAGCATAAGGCCATCCACATAGCCCTTAAAACTGTGTAACCCTCCAAATATTACAATGGCCCATATATAGCACTCCACGTGGCCCCCACTTTGCCCTACAAACAATATAATGGCCCATACTTCGCCCTCCATACAGTATATTGGCCTATACATGACCCTCCAAATATTATAATGCCCCCCACTTAGCCCTTCAAATATTATAATGGCCCCCACACTGACCTCCATATAGTATAATTGGCCATACATAGTGTCAGGACACAGCTGTCGGGTGACCTGGGACCATGGGCTCCTTTCATGGCTCCACCACTAGAGGGCGCCCTAGCTCGCCCTGCTCCCCGGGATACTTCAGATGGCAAAGATGCCGAGGCATCCGCCCTTGCCTTATCTCTTAAGTTAGCCCTCCATCTGTTCTCTTCCCCCACCCAGTGAAGAGGGAGCACTACTGTGCCCCGCAGTACACTAACCCGACAAACAGGGCGACACAGACAAGGGTTAACAGAAAACTGCAGACACACAAAATATTCACTTACATATACAGAGAAATCCACTGGTGTGTGCAGGAAGGGGAAGAAACCAAAATAGAAAAGGATAAGGAATTACCACGCGTACAAACCACACAACAGTCGCTAATAACTTCTCCAGCTCTCCTTCTCATACCAACTCCCTTCCCTCCGTTAGGCATACAGCATTAAAGCTAGCTCTAACGAGGAGTAGTAGAGCCAAGATTATATAGGGAAATGGACTGGCTAAGCGAGCACAGCTGAGAACAGGGATTTCCAACATGGCCGATTAACCCACTGTTCTGCCAGAAGAAATAAATACATTTAATATGATGGAGAAGTGCTTCTTCTCAGCGCCGGAGTAGGAGCCAACAGACACTGCGGTCTTCTGGCTCTACTCTGTCACGGTAACCCCGTGACACATAGCCTTAAATACAGTATAATAGGCTCACATTGCTTTCCAGATTACTATAATGCGCCCTACATTGCCTTCCATGTAATATAATGCACCATACATTGCCTTACACATAGTATAAAGGGTACTGCATTGCCTTCATTGTAGTATATGGGCCCAAAGTGCTTTCCATATAGTGTAATAGACCCCACATTGCCTTCCATGCAATATAATGCACCCTACATTGCCTTCCAGATAATATAATGCACCACACATTGCCTTCCATGTAGTATAATGCTCCCCATATATCCGCTCACATAGTATAATTCACCCCATATTGCCCAACATTGCCTTCCATATAATATTATGCGCTCTACATTGCCTTCCCCGTAGTATAATACACCCCACATTGTCTTCAATGTAATATAATGCAGCCCACATTGCCTTATTAAACTTTGTACTGTCTTCTTTATCCATAATGGTTTCTTTTTATTCTTTGACATTTTATTGACAGAAGGTATGTTTTCTACAGGATTCTAGCAGTATTTCCTTAAACATGCTCCATTTATGATCCCACTCTACACGATTAAGCTCTTCTCTTAATTTGTTGAAATCAGCCATCCTAAAGTTCCAGGTTCTTGTAATTCCCCTTTTGAATGTTTGGTTGAAAATTACTTTGAAACTTACTATATTATGGTCACTGCATCCCAAATGTTCACTGACCTGTAGATCTAAAATTGTATCTGGTCTATTTGACAGACCCAGATCCAGTAAATTATCCCCCCCGATTGGTTCATCTACCAGCTAACAGAAGGACATCAAAAACAAAATACTGCCTAACCCTAACCCTAAATTAGTGGCAAAACTTCCAAAATCAATAAAGACATCAAAAATAGCACATAGAAGTGGAAAGCCATAAAATTACAAGTTTTTATTGAAACAAATATTAAAAACAATTTTTTAGAGAAAAGTATATACATGGTATAGAGATGGGGATAAAACTATGCAAAAAGAACCACCAAAATAAGGTAATGAGTTGCCATGATGTAAAAAAGCAAGTAAAATTTTCAATAATTATTATAATTGGCAACATGTACAACATCCAGGGCTCATTATATTGAAGGAATGAAGATTAGGAGATCCAAAAACAATGCTTATCAAGAGGGTGTATTAATTAGGCCCAAAGATAAAAAAATATTATGTATATATAGGTCTCAAATGTACAGGATGTCTTCCAAGCTATGTATTTATAAGTGAACTAGATGGTGGCCCGATTCTAGCGCATCGGGTATTCTAGAATATGTATGTATGTATGTATATAGCAGCCACATAGTATATAGCACAGGCCACGTAGTATATAAAAGCCATGTAGTATATAGCAGACAAACAGTACGTGGCCTGTGCTATATACTATGTGGCTGCTATATACATACATATTCGATGCATTAATACAGGCCACGCAGTATATAACACTGGCCACGTAGTATATAACACAGGCCACACAGTATATAACACAGCCCACGCAGTATATAACACTGCCCACGTAATATATAGCACAGCCCACGCAGTACAAAACACAGCCCACATAGTATCTAACACTGGCCACTTAGTATATAGCAGCCACGCGGTATGTAACACAGCCCACGTAGTATACAGCAGTGTGGGCACCATATCCCTGTTAAAAAAAATTATTAAAATAAAAAATAGTTATATACTCACCCGCCGGGATCCAGCGAAGCTCTGGCGATGCACGCGCATTACCCAGATGACTTAGCGGTCTCGCGAGACTGCTAAGTCTCCTGGGTAATTTCGCAATGCATCTCTGGGAACAGAAGCTGGCGGTAGCCTCGCACGCCTCGACGGAAGGTGAGAATAGCAGGTTTTTTGTTTTTTTATTATTTTAACATTACATCTTTTTACTATTGATGCTGCATAGGCAGCATCATTAGTAAAAAGTTGGGGACACACAGGGTTAATAGCAGTGATAACGGAGTGCGTTACCCGCGGCATAATGTGGTCCGTTACGGCTGGCATTAACCTTGTGTGAGCGGTGACTGGAGGGGAGTATGCGGGCGCCGGGCACTGACTGCAGGGGAGTAGGGAGGGACTAATCAGACTGTGCCTGTCGCTGATTGGT
Organism: Ranitomeya variabilis; assembly: GCF_051348905.1. Classification (NCBI taxonomy): domain Eukaryota; kingdom Metazoa; phylum Chordata; class Amphibia; order Anura; family Dendrobatidae; genus Ranitomeya; species Ranitomeya variabilis. The sequence continues at coordinate 299,818,846 of NC_135236.1, read as the reverse complement.
TGCGGCAGCCATGACAGGCAGCTGGCGAGACCAATCAGCGACGCGGGATTTCCGTTATGGAAGTTGAGGACAGAAAGACGGAAGTACCCCTTAGACAATTATATATATAGATAGTTCACTACAGTAATAGAGAAAGATGAAGTGTGAAAAAAGCTTTTCAAAGGGTTTAAAAGTGTGAATCTTATTTGTTAAGAGGGTTGCTAGAAGAATAAAGGTACCTTCACACTAAACGACTTTGCAACGAGAACGACAACGATCCGTGACGTTGCAGTGTCCTGGATAGCGATATCGTTGTGTTTGACACGCAGCAGCGATCTGGACCCGCTGTGATATCGCTGGTCGTTGCTGAAAGTCCAGAACTTTATTTGGTCATCAGATCGGCGTGTATCGTCGTGTTTAACAGCAAAAGCAACGATGCCAGCAATGTTTTACAATGGTAACCAGGGTAAATATCGGGTTACTAAGCGCAGGGCCGCGCTTAGTAACCCGATATTTACCCTTGATACCATTGTAAAAGTTAAAAAAAAAAACCACTACATACTCACCCTCTGATGTCTGTCACGTCCCCCGGCGTCCGCGCTGCTGCTCAGAGCTTCCTGCACTGAATGTGTCAGTGCCAGCCGTAAAGCAAAGCACAGCGGTGACGTCACCGCTGTGCTTAGGGCCGGCGCTTACATAGTGCAGGGAAGCTGAAGGCAAGGGACGCGACAGACACGGCAATGTAAGTATGTAGTGTTTGGTTTTTTTTACATTTACACTGGTAACCAGGGTAAACATCGGGTTACTAAGCGCGGCCCTGCGCTTAGTAACCCGATGTTTACCCTGGTTACCCGGGGACTTCGGCATCGTTGGTCGCTGGAGAGCTGTCTGCGTGACAGCTCTCCAGCGACCACACAGCGACGCTGCAGCGATCGGCATCGTTGTCGATATCGCTGCAGCGTCGCTTAATGTGACGGTACCTTAAGACCAAGTGGCCCAGTAAGTATACAATGACTTCACTAGTGTAGCAGCCCAATTTTTTCAAATGTGAAAGTTAAACATTTGAGGAAAAACATGCCAAGATATTACCTTAAGGCGGTGGTGGCACCCCCACCGCTAACAGAAGTAATTGTCCTGGATTGCAGATAAGAAGTTACAGCTTTTAACACAACCAGAAGATTCTGTGTCCTATTGAATTTCTGGATAGTTAGAATCCCCCACAATACGGACCCTATTATTATTTGCTGCCTTTTTAACTTGCTGCAGCATTTCCTCCTCTACCTGTTTAGCTATATTAGGAGGCTTGTAGCAAACTCCAATTATCAGCTTTACATTATTGCCATCCTATGAACATTTACCCACACTGACCCAACATTGTTGCAGCTTCCCCCAATGTCATCATTGAGCACAGGCCTTAAGTTGGATTTAATAAAAATATACACCCCTCCACATTTTCTGCCTTTCCTTTCTGTCCTTCTGGATTCCATTAGTCATCCATAGAGGAATATATACTTTTTGTTACATTTCGGTGGTATAAAACACTCCAGAAAAGGATAAAAAATCTGTCAGGACTAGAGTATTAAATGCTTTCTCTGCCATAAGGGTGGTATATAACTGCAGCGCCCCAGGGTCCTGGTCGTTGCAGTAATGTTATTTTCCTCTCGGGGAGAGTGATGTTACGTTTGGAGGCAAAGAAGGACAACTGCATCCAGGTATCTCAAACATGCAACACATTTCAAACTCCAGGCCACCAGGGGGAGCTCGGCTCCTATTTAATAGGTCACTCCCCACACTTTGGTAAAACTGGTGACCTGTAGGGAAAGTTAGTTAGTTGCTGGCTGAGCTTCGCTCAAGTAGTTGGTCCCTGACAGGGGTGGGATCCTGTCAGAGATCGAGACACAAGGACACGGAGCTGTGCATGCCCTGAGAACTGCAGCTTCTAGAAAGAGACACTGAAGGAGAACTGTATTACAGAGAGGGTGAGAGAAGTTGTAGCAAAGGAGTGGACACCAGGAGGGTATCAGCCCTACATAGGCTGCCTCCTTCTGAGGCGCAGGATCCCGGTAGCCGGAACACCGAGGGAGCAACGATCCTTTATGCCTTGCTCCAGAGACCGGCAGGACAGTTAATTTCACGTTACCTGTCCGGCCTACACCCAGGAGGCAAGGTGGCACCCCTTAGAGGCTGGGGCATGATAGAGTCCCTATAAACCGCCTCAAGCCACCGGTCATACGGGTTTGTCCTATCCTAACAGGGGGACAGAGAGAGAGACACAACATCTACAACATCTGTGAGGACCTTATGAGAAGCTTAGCAGTAAGGGACTTCAACACCACGGTGCTAGAGGAAGGCTACTGATTTCCACCTGGACAAGGGAACTCTGGACTTGCTTCCAAACCGGCCAGACTCTGTCTGCCCTGTGATTTGGTGCTCTGGACTGTGGATGCTGAAGTCTTCAGTAAAGGTAAAGAGACTGCAACCTTGTGTCCTCGTTCTTCACTGCGCCATTCATCATTCACCATCTACACACTGGGAAGCCCTGGGGACATAGTTCACCTGTGGGAAGGTATACCATCTAGCTGCCATAACATCACACCAGCGGTCCCCTTAAAGCAGCGTCGGTCACACTGACCGAATACCACAGGTGGCGTCACGAACATTCCGTTTAAAGACCTTTCCCCTTTTACACGGACGTCTCAGGGCCACAGACCGGGTCAGCCACCGTGACATCCCCCTGTGAACCACAGGACCCAGGTACCGAGTACCCCACGGCCCCATGGGGGCGATCCATAACACTCTAAAATGCATTGAAAAATTGGTCTGGATTAAATTAGTCATCTATAGAGTATTAGGTGCTTTCTGTGACATTAGTGGCATGTCTGACTTGTCGGGTCCAACATAAGATCCAGAAAGGACTGAAGTTTTAACAGTCTTAGTCTTGATTGTTTTAGAGTCAGCAACCAACCCAACTCTGCTAAAATAGCCCTAACTCTTACAAGTTGAGTATTGCAGTGCTCCACTGAGCTTGCCACAATCCAAAAATCATCTAGATATGAGAAGATCAGCGTATCTTGCATCCAAAGGTGAGCTGTCACCTCCGCGATGTTCTTAGTAAAAACCCTTCGCGCCATGAACAGTGCAGCGCCCCAGAGTCCTGGTCGTTGCAGTAATGTCGCTCTGCCACTAAGGGGAGTGATGTTACGTCTGATTGCACTAAAGGAGTTCACCTGACCAGGTATCACAGTCACACATTACACTTCACACTCCGGCCACCAGGGGGAGCAAAGGGTTCTATGTATTAGGCCACTCCTCACACTCTGGTAAAACTGGGGGTTGGATAGGAAGTTAGGGAGAAGCTGACTGGGTTTTGCCCAGGCAACATCCTGTGAGAGAGGGAGTTACTGGGAAGATTCAGGGGGGTCTCTGTCAGGGGTGGGATCCTGACAGTGGCCTAGCGAAAAGGACAGATCGTTACGGAGCCGTGCCTGCACTACCTTGCGGCGGCATCTTAAGAAAGGACACGAAGCGAAGTATATTGTGGAGAAGTGAGAAACGAGATCACATCACAAAGGCGATAGAACCAGTAGGAGTCGTGCCCGCTTAGCCGGTGGCCGGAATGCCGAGGAAGTATTGGGCTCTAAGCATTACTTCAAACCAACGGCAGGGCAGTTAACTATAGGTTGGCTGTCTCACCTAAATCACCTAATGAAGACAACAGAGGCAATTGTGGGAGAGGGGCGTCTCTAGGGTCCCTATAAAATAACTCCAGGCCTACCCCGTCATACGGGTGCGTCCTATCCATATCATCTGGGGGACGGAGAGAGAAAGAACAGAAACATACACGACAGCTATGAGGACTATTCTGTGGTGCTCAGCAGGGAAGTACTGCAACACCCAGGCGCTAGTAGGTAGGCACTGACTTCCACTTGCAAAGGGAACTCTGGATGTGCCTTCGGACCGGCCGGTCTCAGCCAGCCCTGTTAGCAGTGCTCTGGATTGTGGATACCGAAGTCTACAGTAAAAGGTAAAGAGACTGCAACCCTGTGTCCTCGTTATTTCATCGCGCCTTGCACCACGCACCATCACCCTTTCATTGGACGCCCCTTAGCAGGGTCACGGACCGGGTCTAGCCACCGTGACAACCCCAGGACCGAGACAGAGAGGCCCGGTACTGAGTACCCCGCGGCCCTGCGTCTGGGGGCGCTCCAACTAGACCTTAGGGTAAGGCCCTGAACTGAAAATGTGTTAACTTCCCTTTTAAATGAGGTGCCCACACAGCATTCTCTGTCATGGTTCTCAATGGCAAGAGACCGTAGTAAAGCATACAAAAGGACTAGCTCTTGGAAGATGGGAACTCGAGCTGACTGTGAGCTAAACCTACCGCACAACTAACAGTGGCCGGGTAGCGTGCCTACGTTTTATCCCTAGACGCCCAGCGCCAGCCGGAGGACTGCCTGACCCTAGCAGAGGAAAATACAGACCTGGCTTACCTCTAGAGAAATTTTCCCCAAAAGGCAGACAGTAGCCCCCACATATATTGTCGGTGATTTTAGAGGAAATTGACATACGAAGTATGAAGATAGGTTTAGCAAAATGAGGTCCGCTTACTAGATAGTAGGAAGACAGAAAAGGGAACTTCACAGTCAGCTGAAAACCCTTTTCAAAACACCATCCTGAAATTACTTTAAGACTCTAATATCAACTCATGACACTAGAGTGGCAATTTCAGCTCACAAGAGCTTCCAGCCTCAGAAATATTCAAACACAGAGAACTGGAACAAAAATGCAAAAACAAACTTAGGACTACAATTCCAACTTAGCTGATAGTAGTCTAGGAGCAGGAACATGCAACAGAAAGGCTTCTGGTAACATTGTTGGCCGGCATAGAAATGACTGAGGAGCAAGGTTAAATAGAAAACTCCCACATCCTGATGGGAACAGGTGAACAGAGGAGATGAAGCACACAAGTTCAGTACCACCAGTGACCACCGGGGGAGCCCAGAAACCCAATTCACAACAGTACCCCCCCCTCAAGGAGGGGGCACCGAACCCTCACCAGAACCACCAGGGCGATCAGGATGAGCCCTATGAAAGGCACGGACCAAATCGGAGGCATGAACATCAGAGGCTGTCACCCAAGAATTATCCTCCTGACCGTAGCCCTTCCACTTGACCAGATACTGAAGTCTCCGTCTGGAAACACGGGAGTCCAAGATCTTCTCGACAACGTACTCCAACTCACCCTCAACCAACACCGGAGCAGGAGGCTCAACGGAAGGCACAACCGGTACCTCATACCTGCGCAACAATGACCGATGGAAGACATTATGAAAAGAAAAAGATGCAGGGAGGTCCAAACGAAAGGACACAGGGTTAAGAATCTCCAATATCTTGTACGGGCCGATGAACCGAGGCTTAAACTTAGGAGAAGAAACCTTCATAGGGACAAAACGAGAAGACAACTACACCAAGTCCCCAACACAAAGACGAGGACCAACACGACGACGGCGGTTGGCAAACTGCTGAGTCTTCTCCTGGGACAACTTCAAATTGTCCACCACATGCCCCCAAATCTGATGCAACCTCTCCACCACAGCATCCACTCCAGGACAATCCGAAGACTCCACCTGACCGGAAGAGAAACGAGGATGAAACCCCGAATTACAGAAGAAAGGAGAAACCAAGGTGGCAGAACTAGCCCGATTATTGAGGGCAAACTCCGCCAAGGGCAAAAAGGCAACCCAATCATCCTGATCCGCAGACACAAAACACCTCAAATAAGTCTCCAAGGTCTGATTAGTTCGCTCGGTCTGGCCATTAGTCTGAGGATGGAAAGCAGACGAAAAAGACAAATCAATGCCCATCCTAGCACAGAATGCTCGCCAAAATCTAGACACGAATTGAGTTCCCCTGTCAGAAACGATATTCTCCGGAATACCATGCAAGCGAACCACATTTTGAAAAAACAGAGGAACCAGCTCGGATGAGGAAGGCAATTTAGGCAAGGGGACCAAATGGACCATCTTAGAGAAACGGTCACACACCACCCAGATGACAGACATCTTCTGAGAAACAGGGAGATCAGAAATAAAATCCATGGAGATGTGAGTCCAAGGCCTCTTCGGAATAGGCAAAGATAACAACAATCCACTAGCCCGAGAACAACAAGGCTTGGCCCGAGCACAAACATCACAAGACTGCACAAAACCTCGCACATCTCGCGACAGGGAAGGCCACCAGAAGGACCTAGCCACCAAATCCCTGGTACCAAAGATTCCAGGATGACCAGCTAACGCAGAAGAATGGACCTCCGAGATGACTCTACTGGTCCAATCATCCGGAACAAACAGTCTACCAGGCGGGCAACGATCAGGTCTATCCGCCTGAAACTCCTGCAAGACCCGTCGCAAGTCTGGGGAAACAGCAGATAATATCACCCCATCCTTAAGGATACCTGTAGGTTCAGAATTACCAGGGGAATCAGGCTCAAAACTCCTAGAAAGGGCATCCACCTTCACATTTTTAGAACCCGGTAGGTAAGAAACCACAAAATTAAACCGAGAGAAAAACAACGACCAGTGCGCCTGTCTAGGATTCAGGCGCCTGGCAGACTCAAGATAAATCAAATTCTTGTGGTCGGTCAATACCACCACCTGATGTCTAGCCCCCTCAAGCCAAAGACGCCACTCCTCAAAAGCCCACTTCATAGCCAAGAGCTCCCGATTACCAATATCATAATTTCGCTCAGCGGGCGAAAATTTACGAGAAAAGAACGCGCAAGGTCTCATCACGGAGCAGTCGGAACTTTTCTGCGACAAAACCGCCCCAGCTCCGATTTCTGAAGCGTCGACCTCAACCTGAAAAGGAAGAGTAACATCAGGCTGACGCAATACAGGGGCGGAAGAAAAGCGGCGCTTAAGCTCCCGAAAGGCCTCCACAGCAGCAGGGGACCAATCAGCAACATCAGCACCCTTCTTAGTCAAATCAGTCAACGGCTTAGCAACATCAGAAAAACCAGTTATAAATCGACGATAAAAATTAGCAAAGCCCAAAAACTTCTGAAGGCTCTTAAGAGAAGAGGGTTGCGTCCAATCACAAATAGCCTGAACCTTGACAGGGTCCATCTCAATGGAAGAGGGGGAAAAAATGTACCCCAAAAACGAAATCTTTTGAACCCCAAAAACACACTTAGAACCCTTTACACACAAGGAATTAGAGCGCAAAACCTGAAAAACCCTCCTGACCTGTTGGACATGAGAGTCCCAGTCATCCGAAAAAATCAAAATATCATCCAGATACACAATCATAAATTTATCCAAATATTCACGGAAAATGTCATGCATAAAAGACTGAAAGACTGAAGGGGCATTTGAAAGACCAAAAGGCATTACTAAATACTCAAAATGGCCCTCAGGCGTATTAAATGCGGTTTTCCACTCATCCCCCTGCTTAATTCGCACTAAATTATACGCCCCACGAAGATCAATCTTAGAGAACCACTTGGCCCCCTTTATTCGAGCAAACAAATCAGTAAGCAGTGGCAAAGGATACTGATATTTAACCGTGATTTTATTCAAAAGCCGATAATCAATACACGGCCTCAAAGAGCCATCTTTTTTAGATACAAAGAAAAAACCGGCTCCTAAGGGAGATGACGAAGGACGAATATGTCCCTTTTCCAAGGACTCCTTAATATATTCCCGCATAGCAGCATGTTCAGGCACAGATAGATTAAATAAACGACCCTTTGGAAACTTACTGCCCGGAATCAGATCTATAGTACAATCGCAATCTCTGTGCGGAGGTAGTGAACCAAGTTTAGGCTCCTCAAAAACGTCACGATAATCAGATAAAAATTCCGGAATCTCAGAGGGAATAGATGATGAAATGGAAACCAAAGGTACGTCCCCATGAGTCCCCTGACATCCCCAGCTTAACACAGACATTGCTTTCCAGTCGAGGACTGGGTTATGAGATTGCAGCCATGGCAATCCAAGCACCAACATATCATGTAGATTATACAACACAAGGAAGCGAATAATCTCCTGGTGATCCGGATTAATACGCATAGTTACTTGTGTCCAGTATTGTGGTTTATTACTAGCCAATGGCGTGGAGTCAATACCCTTCAGAGGTATAGGAACTTCCAGAGACTCTAAATTAAACCCACAGCGTTTGGCAAAGGACCAATCCATAAGACTCAAAGCGGCGCCAGAGTCGACATAGGCGTCCGCGGTAATAGACGATAAAGAGCAAATCAGGGTCACAGACAGAATAAACTTAGACTGTAAAGTGCCAATTGAAACAGACTTATCAACCTTCTTAGTACGTTTAGAGCATGCTGATATAACATGAGTTGAATCACCACAATAGAAGCACAACCCATTTTTTCGCCTAAAATTCTGTCGTTCACTTCTGGACAGAATTCCATCACATTGCATAATCTCTGGCGCCTTCTCAGTAGACACCGCCAAATGGTGCACAGGTTTGCGCTCCCGCAAACGCCGATCAATCTGAATGGCCATTGTCATGGACTCATTCAGACCTGTAGGCACAGGGAACCCCACCATAACATCTTTAATGGCATCAGAGAGACCCTCTCTGAAATTCGCCGCCAGGGCGCACTCATTCCACTGAGTAAGCACAGACCACTTACGAAATTTTTGGCAGTATATTTCAGCCTCATCTTGCCCCTGAGACAGGGCCATCAAGGCTTTTTCAGCCTGAATCTTTAAATGAGGTTCCTCATAAAGCAACCCCAATGCCAGGAAAAACGCATCCACATTGAGCAACGCAGGATCCCCTGGTGCCAAAGCAAATGCCCAATCCTGAGGGTCGCCCCGGAGCAAGGAATTTACAATCCTGACCTGCTGTGCAGGATCTCCAGTGGAGCGAGATCTCAGAGACAAAAATAATTTACAATTATGTTTGAAATTCTGGAAGCAAGATCTATCCCCGGAGAAAAATTCAGGTAAAGGAATTCTAGGTTCAGATATAGGAGCATGAATGAAAATCCTGTAAACTTTGAACCTTCATAGCGAGATTATTCAAACCTGTAGCTAAACTCTGCTGATCCATTTTTATCAGGTGAAATCAGAACCATTCAAGGATTAGAAGGAGAGAGAGACGAAGGCTGCAGTAAGCAGAGATGCAAGAAATCAACTAATGAGCAAACTCAGGGAAAAAAAAAAAAAAAAATTCTCTGCAGACTTCTTTTCTCTCCTTTCTTCTGCCAATTATTTTAACCCTTGGCCGGCCAAACTGTCATGGTTCTCAATGGCAAGAGACCGTAGTAAAGCATACAAAAGGACTAGCTCTTGGAAGATGGGAACTCGAGCTGACTGTGAGCTAAACCTACCGCACAACTAACAGTGGCCGGGTAGCGTGCCTACGTTTTATCCCTAGACGCCCAGCGCCAGCCGGAGGACTGCCTGACCCTAGCAGAGGAAAATACAGACCTGGCTTACCTCTAGAGAAATTTTCCCCAAAAGGCAGACAGTAGCCCCCACATATATTGTCGGTGATTTTAGAGGAAATTGACATACGAAGTATGAAGATAGGTTTAGCAAAATGAGGTCCGCTTACTAGATAGTAGGAAGACAGAAAAGGGAACTTCACAGTCAGCTGAAAACCCTTTTCAAAACACCATCCTGAAATTACTTTAAGACTCTAATATCAACTCATGACACTAGAGTGGCAATTTCAGCTCACAAGAGCTTCCAGCCTCAGAAATATTCAAACACAGAGAACTGGAACAAAAATGCAAAAACAAACTTAGGACTACAAGTCCAACTTAGCTGATAGTAGTCTAGGAGCAGGAACATGCAACAGAAAGGCTTCTGGTAACATTGTTGGCCGGCATAGAAATGACTGAGGAGCAAGGTTAAATAGAAAACTCCCACATCCTGATGGGAACAGGTGAACAGAGGAGATGAAGCACACAAGTTCAGTACCACCAGTGACCACCGGGGGAGCCCAGAAACCCAATTCACAACAATTCTCCTTGCCTCAACCGGAACCTACTGGAAGTCAACCTATGACTTCTGGTTCAGACAACCTCTGTGCACTTGTCATCAGGACCCCTCTTTATGCATCCCGCTGATGTGCATGCCTGAGATGGCGCAGCGGCCAGAGACTTGGAACGAAAGCCTCAACTGCTCGTACCCTGTCAGGCCTGGGTAGGCTCATTTTTCCAACCACTCCTGATATCTTTGTAAGGAGGAAGACCAGATCGCGGGTACCTGTTCTAAACCGGGTCTGGAACTGTCGAGGCTGTGTCCCATGTTGTCCGGGGGAAGGCAAAAAGGCTCAGACAGGTGCCCTGACCCAGAAGCCGGGGCGCAGTTAAAAGTGAAAGCGCGCAGCGCAAGCCAGTTTCCCATCAGCAGGGAAAGTGAGGCAAGGTGCGTACATAGCATGCTCCGTGGTGTGCGCAGCCGGGCCATAGTGACACATGGCCGACCCGATGCCAGAACACTGCTGGGGCCCACCGTAGTAACAGGGAGAGAGCTGAGAGCCCTGTGCAGCTGATCGCTGCACGTAAGCCTGAGGGCCAGAGAAGGTGCAGGTCTGTCCGCCTCTGCTCTCATTGCCGGACATTGCCACCCTGCTCGACCGGGACCCTGACAGTACTGCGGCCTTGTTTGCATTGGCCGCATTCAATTATGGACTAGGGGCTGAATTGGTCTGGGTCTACAACAATCGGGTGCACCGCACAACAGGATACACCCCATATACCCTACTATTTGGGCGGAAAGGACGAGAAATCACTGAGCTAGAGCTGGAACCAGAAGAAGACTACCCACAGACAGGGGTGTCTTTTGGGATCCGAGAACATAGACATCGGTTGTAGACTCTCCACCGGCTGGTACAGACTAAGTTCCGAGAACTCGAGCACCATGAAGCAGCGCCTCTCTGAGGGACAGCTCTTAAAGTGGGAGATTGAATACTGGTCCGGGACAAGAGGCCACAGGGCAAGCTGGAATACCGGTGGATAAAAATTCCATATCAAGTGAAATGCCGAGTTGACAATGCTGGCCCAGTGTATGAGATTCAACCTGAGGGTGAAGAAGTGCCTACTCGCATAGTCCATCGCAACATGTTGCATCCCTGCCGGTTGTGGGACCCTGAGGAGGAGGAGAGAGAGTCAGGTCCCATCGAGGCACCTAGCCCTCCGACTTTTGACTACAATGAAGTAGAACCAGTTGCATCGTCTTCAGACAGAAAGCTCACCGGCGGCTAGTCCAGGGGAAATATGTCAGTCAGAAACTCTAGAAATGGCTGTTCCATCGGAACCAGACACACCCCCGCCTTCCACTATCCAACCAGACTCCACTACTCAACCTGATCTACGTCGCACTGAACGGACGACCACTGGAAAACCCCCTAATCATTATGAACAAGATTAGTTTATTTGGCAGCGATTGCCCAAGAAATGGATGAGTACCAACGCCTGCGCAAGAACTCTCACCCGTGGAATGGCGAGCTAAAGGAGAAGGGGGAGTGTAAGGAGGAAGACCGGACCGCGGGTACCTGTACTAAACCGGGTCCAGAACTGTCGAGGCTGCGTCCCTTGTTGTCCGGTGGAAGGCAGAAAGGCTCGGACAGGAGCCCTGACCCGGAAACCGGGGCGTGGTTAAAAGTGAAAGCGCGTGCAGCATCAGCCAGTTTTCCACCAGCAGTGACAGAGGCGAGGTGCGTGCACAGCATGCTCCACGGTGTGTGCAGCCGGACCGTAGTGACACACGGCTGACCCGACTCCAGAACACTTCCAAGGCACACCGCAGTAACAGGGAGAGAGCTCAGAGCCCTGTACAGCTGATCGCTGCATGTAAGCCTGAGGGTCAGAGAAGGGTGCAGGACTGTACGTCGCTGCTCTCGTTGCCAGACATTGCCACGCTGCTCAACCGGGAACCTGACAGTACTGCGGCCTTGTTTGCATTGGCCGCATTCAATTATGGACTAGGGTCTCAGCGGAAGGTATCAGAGACCGACCGCTGCCGTCAGAAGATGGATTACCTTTGCCTGCAGGACCACATTGGACAAGCACCACGCCGGCCATTGTTGGTGCTACTGACTCCCAGGCATCATCTGCAGCCAGAGGAACATCTGACCCAATAAATGTTTGAAAGAACTGCCGTTACCACATTCATTGTTCATTAATGCTGCATATCTGTTACAATTTAACTGTTTATTCCCTCATTAAACTGTTTGAAACCCTGCATGGAGTATCCCACTGTTAAATTAAATTGTTAACCCTTGTTCTGCCTCTTGTGCGTCACTGCATCCCGCAACCTGCTCACATCTTCATCTTGAGGTCTCCCATTAAGGGCAGTAACCCAACTGATGCGGGGGAGAGGTGCCGCCCTTTTATTTCAGTGGATTTCCTGGATCGGCAGATTCTCGCTCTGGTGGTGCAATCATAGGTGATAGAAAACAACAACAAGTTATCTCCTCTACACAGGATAAGTGATATTAATGTATGAATTGGTTGGAACAATTTGGAAACTTTTATCCCGGATTGGACACTATTACCCCCTCCCATTTCAAAATGGCATGGCAGGTCAGATGTCTGGGGTTTATATAGTGTGGTTCACATACAAATACCAATCACCATAGAGACCCAACCTCCTAATATAAAATACATAAAAGCATTCATTTTCGATACAAAACCCTGAATCTCAGTTCTTTATAAAGACAATATCAGCATCAAATATAAATAAATACAAAATCTGCATATATAGTAGTAGGAACAGTAAAGGTTAAAAACCAAAATAAAGTGATTACCAATGAAGAGGATGCATCTATGTTGTTATAGTTACGACCTATCAATCAATGACATTTAAACATGGATATCTAATGTAAAATCTCCCTTAGACAAATCATGTTTTCGCAGCATGCACACCCAAAACGTGGAAAGTTTCCCAGTCTGGAAGTGCTGAGTGTGGTTTGTGTCAGCACTTTCAGAGTGCCGAAATCAGTTTTTACCAAACTGTCCTCCAAATTTCGATCCCGTTTATATAATAGAGGGGTCTGAGATTCCAAGTCGAGTATCAAGGGAAGACCCCTATGTAATAGGGGACAATGTTTATTAAAGATATCCGCTATACGTCCACTAACAGGACAAAAGGTCGAGACAAAGGTAATTATCTTTCCTGTCTGTTTTGTGCATGCATACCTCAAGAGATCCTTCCATTCTAGCAATAGCGCCCTCTGTTTAAATCTATTGATTTTATTATTTGGATATTCCCTAGATCTAAATTTCCAACACATCTCCTCCAACCACCAATCCAATTTTTCTTCTCATGAAACAGTTGATCTAACCCTGATAAATTGACTCCAAGGGAGAGACTTAATCATTTTGCGTAGATGATTGCTATCAAAATGTAATAAGCTACTTTTGTCAGTATGTTTTACAAACAAGTCAGTGATCAATATACCATTATCTTTATATACCAGGGTATCAATGAACTGCAACTCAGTCATGGAATGGGTTAATGTAAACTGCAGCTCTGGATAGACATGATTATGTTCACTCTGGAATGCAAAACATTCATCAACACTACCCTCCCGCAATAAAAAGACATCATTAATGTATCGCCACCAGGCCCGAGCATGTTGCTAGAAAGTGGAACTGTATACGTGTATGTCATCAAATTCCGCCATGTAGATGTTAGCATAAGTGGGGGCCACATTGGACCTCATGTCGGTACCCCGACCCTGCAAGAAGTGATCATCATCGAAGTACGTGTCTCAACACAAGAGGAGTGTGGTCCAAAGACCGGAAGTGACAATACTAGCGGTAACATGACCTTCCGGCAGTCCGGAAGCTACTCCATTGCTGCTGTATGCATTCCAACCACATGGACCTGCGGTCCAAAAGACTGGAAATGGTGTCAGATGCCACTCTAGTAGGAGGTGGACCTACCTAATACATAAATATGATATCTGACATGACATTGAGCTACACCAAATCCCATGTAGGGGCACTGACACAACTGGTCAGACTCATTTATTTTTGGTACTACTTGCCACTGCAAGAGTTCAATCCATATTCCCATATATTATTAAATTCCCCCCTGATGAACCCCCCCGAATGGAGAGGGAATCCCGTTGGGAGGCCATGCAATCCCTATGGGTAATCTGTGAACAAGCTATACTTGGGGACTGCCCTTGTAAGGGCAAGAGCAATGCAGGGGCACAACAAGGAGTTTTAGAGGAAAAGAGTAACTTATCACTCCCCCCTGTCTACTACCATTGTTCTTCTCCCATTCCTGTCCTGTGAACCTGGGACAGAAAGTAAAGGAAAAAAACTACATTGGTGAGATCAAACCAATTTTTACTATGAGCACAGATTATCTTGAGCACTAGCACTTTATTTATTGTCTTGGTTGTTTATGACTTATTATGGGCCTCATATATTTTATAGTACAAATTAAAAGTTGGATACTCATGGTCAAAATTGTTGGCACCCCTCGTTTCATGACAGAAAAACCCACAATGGTCACAGAAATAACTTGAATCTGACAAAAGTAATAATAAATAAAAGATCTATGATAATGAACAAATGAAAGTCAGACATTGCTTGTCAACCATGCTTCCACTGAATTTAAAAAAATAAAACTCATGAAATAGGCCGGGACAGAAATGATGGTACCCTTAACTTAATATTTTGTTGCACAACCTTTTCAGGCAATCACTGCAATCAAACGATTCCTGTAACTGTCAATGAGACTTCTGCACCTCTCGACAGGTATTTTGGCCCACTCCTCAAGAGAAAACTACTCCAGTTGTCTCATGTTTGAAGGTTGCCCTTTCCAGACTGCATGTTTCAGCTCTTTCCCAAGATGCTCAATAGCATTTAGGTCAGGGCTCATAGATGGCCACTTCAGACTAGTCCAATGTTTTCCTGTTTTCCTCTTAGCCATTCTTGGGTGTTTTTAGCTGTGTGTTTTGGGTCATTAACCTGTTGCAAGACCCATGACCTGAGACTGAAACCAAGCTTTCTGACACTGGGCAGCACATTTCTCTCTAGAATCTCTTGATAGTCTTGAGATTTCATTATACCCTGCACAGATTCTAGACACCCTGTGCCAGATGCAGCAAAGCAGCTCCAGAACATAACAGAGCCTCCTCCATGTTTCACAGTAGGGACAGTGTTCTTTTCTTAATATGCTTCATTTTCCATCTGTGAACAGAGAGCTAATGTGCCTTGCCAAAAAAGTTCAATTTTTGTCTCATCTGTCCATAGGACATTCTCCCAGAAGCTTTGTGGCTTGTCAACATGTAGTTTGGCAAATTCCAGTCTGGCTTTTTTATGATTTTTTTTTTTCAACAATGGTGTCCTCTTTGTTCGTCTCCCATGAAGTCCACTTTGGCTCATACAACGACGAATATGGGATCTGACACGGATGTTCCTTGAGCTTGAAGTTCACCTTTGATCTGTTTAGAAGTTTTTACGGGCTCTCTTGTTACCATTCGTATTACCTGTCTCTTTGATTTGTTATCAATTTTCCTCCTGCAGCCACATCCAGAGAGGTTGGCTACAGTCCCATGGATCTTCCATTTTTTAATAATATATGCAACTGTAGTCACAGGAACATCCAGCTCCTTGGAGATGGTCTTATAACTTTTACCGCTAACATGTTTGTCTATAATTTTATATCTCATCTCCTGAGACAACTCTTTCCTTCGCTTCCTCTGGTCCATGTTGAGTGTGATACACACCATGTCACCAAACAGCACAGTGAGTATCTGTTGCCCTATATACTGGCCCACTCACCGATTCCAAGACTGTAGACACCTCTGATGCTAATTAGTGGACACACTGATTTAACGTATCTGTTTTGTCATATTATTTTCAGGGGTACCATAATTTCTGTCCAGGCCTATTTCATGAGTTTTATTTATTTATTTTTTTTCTGTGGAAACATGGTTAACAAGCAATGTCTGACTTTCATTTGTTCATTATCATAGATTTTTTAGTTATTATTACTTTTGTCAGATTCAAGTTATTTCTATGACCATTGTAGGTTTTTCTGCAATTAAACAAAGGGTACCAACAATTTTGACCATGGGTGTATTTACAACTATCCAAAACCAACACGCCCCGCCTCTATCCTCTGGCTTTATCGATATTTTACATACATTAATTTAACCCGTCAGAGCTCTCCTTTCAAGAATAAATAAATTATGTTTGGACTTTAAGTGGAAATTATGTTTCAGTAATTACACATAATTTTTAATCAATTGTATATAAGATTCAACTAAATAATTATTGCAAGGTGGTTGAAAGATACTTTTGTTGTAGAGTACCACATCACATAACATTTATGTAGAAGAAAGACCCTCAACAGGTCTTTCTTTCAACAAGAACGAGAATAAACGCAGTCTTCTGAAAAACATGTACAAATCATTTTCAAGTTGAAACCAATCTGGTATATTGGAGGAGCAAAAAGATAAACCCTTAGATAACACATCCAATTGAATGTCAGTCAGGGGAATGAATAAAATATTTACCACCAATTCTCTGTTGTTAATACATCCTTCTTCCTTCCCTCCATTTTTCGTATCCTCATTGTAGCAAGTCTCGTTGTCCTATTCCTGTTCTTCCTATCTTCCTAATATGTTTTCAACCCCCTCTGCGACGCCTCCTCAATGTGTGATCTTGACCTTTCTTTTTCCTAAAAAATGAGTAGAGGTCGAAGGACCTACACTGGATTCATCCATTGACTTGGAATCGGAAGTTGTAAACCCAAAAAACATGGAGAATTGTCTCCTGTGGTTTACTTGATCTCCGTATTTGGGCAAATGTACCCTTCCTCTGATTTGATATATATGGAGTCGTTATTTGCCAGTTAAATATAAGGCCTGATTTATAGTCTTCCGCATCCCTGAACCACTTTGTGCATTTGGTTTGCTCTATAACATTCCTAAATTTAGTAAAATTCAAGCTTCACTTTCAGGGAACCCCAATTCCGGGTCGTCTGGTGTTCACTGAGCTGATTTTGCAACATAGAAATGTTTTTCTAGGAGTCTTTATTTCTAAACGTAAAAAATTAATGTTCGGTAACATATTGAATGCAAATTTGTTAGAGATGGACTCAAATTTTGCACAAATTTGTGGATTATTTGGCAGCAAAGTATTCTGACTGTGTATCAGTATGTCACAGGACAGGTAGGGGTTAAACTCTCGAGTATTTAATCCCTATGGAAATAATAGCAGAGAGAACATCTGATCTCCATGCTCAACATAATCCTCTATACCAAGAACAATATACCAATAATAACAAATACAAGGGAGAAACACCGCCACACCATGACCAGACAACATAATGCCACCACGTAGTGACTGAATCATACAATGAAACTGATGATTAGCAAAGAAAGCATGTCTAAATCTAATATTTTCATTGGTGACATTGTACAAAGGAACTCTGTTTAAAGTGCATAGTCTATAGCGTGCGTGTACAGGTTAATCCACTGACCACCAGTGATTTACACATTGGAGTTCTCTAAATAATATATAGTGCATACTGTAAGTGTACAGGTAATATAGCACCCTCCCCATTTTCCCCCGACTTCTACACTACGTCAGATGAAGAAGAAAAGTGTAATAGTGCTACCCTGGTGCCCTACACAGCACCAGTACCTCCTTTTTTTCCTCCCATAGAATCAGCATCCCTAAAAATAAAATATTTTATAGAAGTGATGTCCACCACATTTCTAAACTTCCCCTAAACTGTTATTTAAAAACTATTCATTTTATGCTGTAATCATCTCGGAATTCCTGCAGTTTCTGCAATCTGTATCCACTGATACATGCTGTTTAACTCATTGTCTGCTATATATCACAAAACTGCTATCTAGAGACTGTTCACATTGCGCTGTGAAACTTTGAAAACCACACTGGTTTCTAGAACCTCCATCTACTGTACATCCTGGTTCAGAACTACCGTTTAAATTTTAATCTGCTCTTCAGTGCTATTCTACATTCCTGGCTCTGCGGCTTGCTTGCTTGTCATCCAGCATATCCCGTTGTCATAGTCCAGGGCTGGGGAACCTCAGTCCCCAGGGCCATTTACGGCCCTCGATGACATTTTATCAGGACCTCTAGCAGATTCTCAGGGACAGCATTCTTGAGCAAGGAGCTGTATTTTGATTGCCACAAGCTCAATAATTTCTTCTTGCTCTGTTGGCCCACACATGCAGTGTTCACTACTTAACACTGAAGGGCATGCAATGAAAGATTAGGTCCTGAAACCAGTGCTAGAGTCAGGATGTACTTTGTACGGCCCCCAAAGGATGGCATAAATATTCAAATGGCCCTTCGCAGAAAAAAAGATTCCCCACCCCTGTCCTAGTCCTTTTTGTGTCACTGTCCTTGGTCCATATGCACACTTTGACGTGGAGCTTAATGGACCCATCTCCTCAGGTGAGCATAACAATTTCTATGTTTTTTTTGACATTTTAGGAAGATAAAATCTACTACAAAAGCCAAAATTTCACAGAGAAATACAGCAATAGCTCAAAAAGAAGGAGAGATGAATGCAGCACATGTTCCTCTAAACGAAAATCAATAGAGACGGTGAGATTTCAGAATACACGGAAAACTTTGCTTCCACCTCGTCATGTTTTACCTCAGCCATCAACTCTTTTTAATGGAATGGAAAATTAAATATTTTAGACACTTGTGTTTTCTTTATATTCTACATAAGTATTAAAATGCCATTCACAAAGCAATACCTGAAATAGTATTAGAGTTGATCAATCGATTCAGTGGGTTACCGATGTGGTATCAAAAATATCAATATTATCTAAACTTATTTATTACAGAACAAGCTTAAAGAGTAAGCGTTATTTTACATTTTATTTGCATAAATCACCAATAAACGTGAAAATAAGAAAATGTAGGAAAGGACTTAGTCACACGTCAGGATTTGGTCAGTAATTTTCATCAGTGTTTGTATGCTAAAACCAAGAGTGGAATTTATAGAGAAAAATTATAATTGAAAGATTGACACCTGTTCTATGTTTTGCCTACACTCTAGGTTTTGGCATTAAAATACTAATGAAATACTGATCAAAAATACTGATGAGTGAATAAAGCCTAATACATTTTATCAGAAAAACCTGCTTCTTTCTCCTGGACTGATCTTTCATTCTCAATATTCTCTATTCTCTGGTAAAATCTATCTTCAGTGGATTCAAACTTAAAATATGAGATGATAGTTGGTGCTTGTAGAGTTCTATGGAGAGGGAAAGGTGGAGCTACAGCAGACAGACATTCTGCTGCAAATTCACCTGAAAGAACAATTACACCATTAGCACATGGCTGTAATACAGCACCCATAAAGATGTACTTTTTCTCTGTTCTTAATAATATCTGTGACCAATTTATTGCCCAGTTGAATGTTGGTACTGCTTTGTCATGTAATAGTGTAATAACTTAATAAAAATATTTTATAAGAAAGCTTTGTTGTGTTGTGTGCTCTTTGTATATATGCCTCAAAATGTATTCTGAGACTTTTTACTCACAATTAGTGATGATCGAGCACTAAAATCCTCAAGTGCTCAGTACTCAAGTTGAGCTGGTCAGATGTTCAGGCAGACTCTACTCGAGTGCTCAAAAATCACAGCTGCCACAATCCCTGGAGTTAGTAATGGAGAGGTGTCTGTATGTACTGTATGTGCTCTGTGTATACACGTGTTTATGGTCTCTGTGTATGCATATATGTCTATGCATGTGCTTTGTATACATTTATATTTATGTGCTCTGTATGTGTTTTGTATACGTGTGTGTATGTGCTCGGTGTATACATGTGTGTGCTATGTGTATGTATAAATGTGTGTGTAACCAGGGCTGTGGATTCTGTAAGCCACAGTTGCGACTCCGACTCCGACTCCTGGATTTTATCAGGTTCTGACTCCGACTCCGGCTCCGACTCCTTCATAAATGGCCAATTCGTAACAATAAAATTACTGTTGTAAAATATTAACATCGTGCTTATTCATTTTCTCACCATCATATAAGTAATCAGACCACTTAGAACAAAAACTATATTTATTAGAATACAATTAGAATATAGCAAATAACTTTTATAAACTTTTCTAAACTCTTGTAAGTAAATATGCAATAAACACTGTTATGCAGTTAATAAGAAGAAATCTATAAATTTGTCCTCAGAAAAAGTATTGCCTCTGTCAGATCCTCCTTCATGGATGCCCTCAAATCTGATCTAATTATTTTGAGAGCAGAGAACAACCTCTCTACACTAACTTGGGTTGGTGGCAAAGCAGTAACCACTTGGGCAACATCTCTGACAATGTCAGGATACAGAGGAATCGCTTGTTGCACTGTTATTTTTGATGAACGGTCAAATTTCTCAATTTCTTTTAGTGCACATGAAAAATTCTGCTGAAATGTACTGGCTGTGTTCCTTGATGGGGATGACTCTTCTTCTATGCGGGAACGCTTTGCACGGTCCTTGTGATCCAAATATTTTTCGAAATTAAATTCTTCATCAGTTGATTAGGGTGAAGATGTGGCAGGACAACCAAATTCTTCTTGTTCCTCCTGACTGTTCTGCAACCCTTTCATCCTTACTGCTATTTCAAACAGAGCTTCTTTTCCTTTAGTTAGCTGTTGATCATCTAGAAGAATCCGATGCATTGGGTCTACATAAACAGCTGCCAAAAGAATGTTATTTTGTAATAGTAGCTCCTCTCTCCATTTCATTGATGTAGCAATGCCACTTGCAATTAACCCTCCTCTTTGGGACAGGCGAAACATCAGGTTCTTCCACTCCTTTAAGAAAATACCTGGAGTTAAGTCCTCTGCTTGTAATTTTTTAGTCACTGTAAATGGGTGCTCTAGCAATTTTTCCAGCTCAGTCACCTGATTCCACTGACTTTCATTTAGCGTCAGTTGAGGGTTAGCCATGTCTACAAAAAAGGTTTTCAGTTCAACCAAGCGTTGAATCATTAAGTAAGTACTGCCCCATCATGTGGCTTGATCAATAATTGCCCCTTTTCCAGCACGTCTCTTCAAAATTGAGTCAACTTTAGGGGTTCTGGCAACAGTAGCCAATTTTCTCACCTTGCCAATCAGTGCAGCAGCATGTCCTTCTTGCAGACTGTCTCTTATAGCCAGCTGTAGCGTATGCACAACACAGCGCATGTGATGAATGAAAGAACGTATTGACACAGTTTCAACAAGATCATCTAAACTATCATGTTGCTGTTCATCTGAAGCAACTTCAGTTTGCTCCTCAGTTACAATACTGTGTTCCTCTATTTCAAACATTTCTGTGTCTGTGGACCCAAAATGTTCTTCTAGCTGCTGGTCACCATGATTACTCTCATTCATTAGCTTAATAGTACTTATCATATTTGAAGCATTGTCAGTTACGACAGGAAGAACTTGCTCTTTTTTAAGTTCATAGTCTTGCAGAACCTTTTCCACCAAGACCTGGAGAAACTCACTGGTGTGATGAGCTTTGGTGTCTTTTACTGACAATGTCTTGGTAACTATTTCATTTTTGTCACAAACAAATTGGACATTGATGGCAAAATAGTTCACTCTGTGACGTGTGCAGGCATCCATTTTAAGAAACAGAAAGCGTCCCTTGAGAGTTTTTTTAAGTTCTTCCTTTTGTTTAAAAGCTTCTTCGATTACTAATTTTCTAATACTTTCTCCAGAGAAACACCAAGCTTGCGGGCCATTTCCCCATTCAGACACATAAAAGCTGGTCGTGAAAATAATGAAATAGGCACACTATCCTTTACAACAAGCTCTATGATCTGTTTTTTAAATGTATCTACTGTCATTGTCACAGTAACTTTGTCGCTGACAAAATATCGTGCAACTGATGGCTGCAAAGTTCTCTGCTCCTTTGTTTGGCTGGAAGAGCTGGGCACTGGTTCATTGGTTTGGATGAAGTCTTTCTCATCCACTGCTTCCAGTACTTCTGGATGAAAGCGCTGTAAATGTCTCTTTAGATTAGAAGCTCTGGTAGGAGCATTTTTAGCTTTGCCTGAATATGCACTGATCTTGGCTTCACAGCATTTGTTTTCGTCTGGATCATTTGTCATACACTGACAGACATGTTTTCTATCTTGAGTGATGGTGAAATGTTCAAATACAGCTGATTTAATGTGACGCTTCTTTGACATTCTCAGGTTTTTAATTCTGCATTCACAATCCAAATGACAATTGTTTTTCCTAAAAACAATTGTACAAAATTATTGCCAGGTCGTACAACTGATACAGTGGTCAGTAATACTGTTATTCCTCATGTACTCACAGTTAACTGATGCAAAGTTTGTTGAAAGGATAATACTTCTTACAGTCTTCCTCTTCTGAGTAGCAGCTGTGAGATGCTTGGAAGACGCACACCTAGTAAACATCTAGTCTAGAGGAGGAGCTTTACTACTAAGAATTTGCAACACATTTTCACTTTCAGTTTCATACATTGTAAGTAGGGGGGTAGGGGCAGCATGAGGTTAACCAAGTATAAGATTAGATAAGGGCAGTGGAGAACAGTTACACACAAGAAGTAAGAAATGTCTCTATCTCCAGCAGAACTGCTTATCACTGTTGTTGATAGTTTGATAGAACATATATATTTGAGTAACATTTATAAAATTCACATGAAAGTTCAATTATGAAATATTAATACATTTTTTTTACCAACTCCGACTCCGACTCCAACCAAAACTAACTCCGACTCCGACTCCACAACCCCTCCACATTTCAATGTTCGGTTCGAATTATGATTGCCGAATTTGCAATATTAATTTGTCGAATAACTGAACTCCATTCAGGTCAATGGGAGGCCAAAACAAAAACGCATGTGAAGCGATGGCCGGGGGACGACCACGGTGCAGGAAGACTACTGTACACAAGATGAGATGCAAACAACAAAAGGTAAATTTTTTGGGAGGCAAGGGATGAAGTGAATGAGGAAGATGAAAACAGGGGTATGCAATGGCAAACGACAATTTACAAGAGTTATAAACGTTATCTTTCCCGTAAAATAGCACGGTGCTCCAACTATTTACAGAGTCTACCCAGCAAATATAAACAATAAACAGGTGATGATGCTACTCTACATATAACCCTGGCCTTTACTAAGCAGGCCACACGGCTCCCGTGTACTGACTATTGAAGCCTACACTAGGCCCTAACAGGTGCACCAAACAGGAACAAACTCACGGTGATGTTGGAGAATCAGCTCCAGTCCCAGGGGGCCCCCAGCAGTCTAATATGGTGGTGCGCACGGCTTTCTGTCAGCTCTATGAAGCGTGGTCTTCTCCTTGCTTCTGGATCCTAGGGATGCTCCTGGAAACTGTAAATCCCTTCCTCTGTATCTTCGTGGCTCTCTTGCAGCTATATATGCACAATAATTTGCTCAATATTATCTCTCAACGTCCCTCTCTTATGGGGAGCACTGTACCATAACAATAAATTATCTCACATTAGGCGTGATCAAAAAATACACTGATCATGACCATGGTACTATTATAAAAGCAATATTTTATTATAATAAATCTCCATAAAAACAACATGTAACTACAAGAAGGGGTACTAGAACCACAAAAAGGGACAACTCTGCCATAGGTTAGCCCAAAGATTATGGACTGACAAAATAAATATGTATATATCACAATTATATAGCTTAATAATTCTAACAATAAATATAAATGACAATGTGGGGTATATGTGCCTGCCAAACTATATTAGTGTTCCCATGACTAGGTAGCTGAATGCTAATCCACTTGGTATCTTAGTAAGCAACCTCCTCACATGAAAGAAGAGCATATATATATATATGTGTATTAAAGATATACCTGATTGTCAGCCACATGGGGATAATCCTCGGCGTCCCTCTGCCCTGATGCGCGTTTCACACCGCTTCTACAGGAGGAAACTGTAAATCCCTTCCTCTGTATCTTCCTGGCTCTCTTGCAGCTATGTCAGGACACAGTTCTTCTCTCTTTCAGCTATCAGCACAAAAAGTCCTCTCTGAAGCAGTCTCAGCTCACACACGCTGCTCCAGCTCCACACCTGCACTCTGCACAGACTAGTTCATTCCAACGATTATTTCAGAGGAGAAGCAGAACATTCCATCATGCCAGACAAGGGGGTGCAGCCTCTTAAAGTGACAGCTTGTTCCTTACTGTACAGCGTGTTCCTTACTGTCCATAACAGCACCACCCTCTTACACATGCACAACACCTTATAACAGCCCCAAATGCTGCCAAAACACATCAAATGAGGGACAGACACCAAGAAAGTGGCTTCAATTCACCCACAGTACAAATTTTAGCATGGCACTGCAGCAATCAGCCAGGCATGAGGTTTCGGGGTCTGGGACAGCATTTGCAGCTTTCAATTGAACGTCACAGTAAGACAAGGTGGGTGAGGGATCAGTGTAGGCCTCCTGTGCAGGCAGCTTTGATACCACATGCAACAGCTCAACCTGCTTTCATACTCAGCCACACTCAGGTGGTACAATTATCATATAAATTTCGTAGACTACTATTGTCAGAAAAATCTAAGGATAGTAACACGGGTAGTTGACTCCAAGGAAGCAGAGGCCTGACGGTCTTGGAGGCTTACTGCTACAGGTAACACCCATGAAGGAGACCCAACCAGGAGTCTACACATTTCCAAAAATTAGTGGCAGACACCAACAAAGTGGCATCAATTGCAGTAGAGTAGAACTAGTATAGCGGGGACCGACTCCTGTACTGTACTTCCACTACAGCCAACCCAGTAGATGGAGACTGTAATCGGCAAGGTGGTGGAATCACTGTTCCGTATCCCTCTGAAAGCCTGGAAGGGGCATAACTAGATGGCCTACCAAATCCCTACTCGGACAAGTGGCAGCAGGTGAAAACTGTGACCCAAGGAGGAACAAAGAGGTGGCACTAGGTGCTACTCCATTGCTGACCTACAGAAGGTGGCAGCTGACCCCCTACAATGGGTAAGCTGCCACAGCCCGAAGGAGGGATGAAGAATGCAGGCAGGCACTGTAGGGACTCTGGAACCATGGATGTAGATGGGACCTGTTGAGGAACAGAAAAGCACTGGCAGGTGAGGGCTGCACTGGGTGTTAGACAGATGGACACTGGCAGGTGCGATCTGGACCGGCTGATGGACAGAAGAGCACAGACAGGTAAAAACAGACGGGCACAGACAGGTAAGAGCAGGTACAGGGTAGACAAGCAGACAGGCAGACCTGGGGAACCTGACAACTAGCAAGCATGCAAGGCAAGCTAATAACGTAGCTCAGGCACCTCCATATTGGAGGAGAAGCCTTAAAAAGAAGGTTTTGCCCAGCCTTAAAAAGAAGGTGTTGCCCAGCTATAGGCTGGGAATACCTTAGGTTGATGCAGGAGGTCCCTTTAAAAGGTAGGGAGTGCATGCATTCGCCCTCTAAGCATAGTTCCCCGTCCTACAACTGAACATTGATGGACACATAGAGGGCGAGATGAGGAGGTGGTGTGTGAATGGGACACACTCCTAGGTACAAGGAGATCCAACAAAGAACCAAGTTTGTAATGTCAACAGATCAGAAAGTCTGTAGTAAGAGGGAATGGTCCACTGTGTCAAAGACAGATGCCAGGTCCAGGAGAAGGAGGACAAACTCGCGTCGCTTTCATTTGGCAGTTATAGGTCGTTGGTAACTTTAGTCAGGGCAGTTTCAGTGGAATGGCGCGGTCTGAAGCCAGATTGTAAGCGGTCAAAGATGCAGCAAGAGGAGAGGAGGGAGGATAGTTCAAAATGGATGTGTTGTTCCAGTAGTTTGGAGGCATAGGGGAGAAATGATATGGGGCCATAGGTAGACACAGAGAATGGGTAAAGGGTAGGCTTTTTGAGGATGGGTGTGATCGAGATATGTTACAATTAGGATGGAAGACACCAGTTGTTAGGGTACCGTCACACAGTACCATTTACATCGCTACGACGGCACGATTCGTGACGTCGCAGCGTCGTATGAGTATCGCTCCAGCGTCGTAGACTGCGGTCACACGTTGCAATCACGGCGCTGGAGCGATGCCGAAGTCCCCAGGTAACCAGTGTAAACATCGGGTTACTAAGCGCAGGGCCGCGCTTAGTAACCCGATGTTTACCGTGGTTACCAGCGTAAAAGTAAAAAAAAACAAACAGTACATACTCACCATCTAATGTCCGTCAGGTCCCTTGCCGTCTGCTTCCTGCTCTGACTGAGATCCGGCCGTACAGTGAGAGCAGAGCACAGCAGTGACGTCACCGCTGTGATCTGCTCTCACTTTCCGGCCGGACAGACAGTCAGAGTGGAAAGCAGACGGCAAGGGACCCTGACGGACATCAGATGGTGAGTATGTAGTGTTTTTTTTTTTTTTACTTTTACGCTGGTAACCACGGTAAACATCGGGTTACTAAGCGCGGCCCTGCGCTTAGTAACCCGATGTTTACCCTGGTTACCAGCGAACGCATCGCTGGATCGCTGTCACACACAACGATCCAGCGATGACAGCGGGAGATCCAGCGACGAAAGAAAGTTTCAAACGATCTGCTACGACGTACGATTCTCAGCTGGGTGCCTGATCGCAGTAGCGTGTCAGACACTGCGAGATCGTAACGATATCGCTAGAACGTCACGAATCGTGCCGTCGTAGCGATAAAAATGCCACTGTGTGACGGTACCCTTAGTGACAGGTTGAAGAGATGGGTTAGGTTTGTGATGAAGACTGTGATAAAGTTTGGAATGAGGTGGTTATTGTGTCAAGTTCACAGGTGGTGAGGCAAAGTATTCAGCTGAGATGAGAGGAGAGGGAGGGGGAGCTGGTGAATGCAGGAAATAATTGAAAGTACTGAATAGCTGTTTAGGGTTGTGGGACAGGTATGATATGAGGGATGAGAAGTCGGTTTGTTTTCCTGCAGTGAGCAATTTGCGCAGCATTTTTACAACTTCGGTTACTGGGTGGGCAACTCCACTCCCTTTCTTTGGCAGCCATACAATGGTATGCTTTGTAGATGAGGTACAGAAAGAACATGTGCTCCAGTAGATGGCAAGCGCTGCTTCAAGTATCCTCTGCTTCTCTTCTTCCACCTTAATATCACACACAGTACAGTCCTCAATGGTGACACCCCAAATACCCTTTTTTTCCCCACAACATAACTCTCCAAGCGCCCAACTGACTGTTGGGAACCACAGATAGCTGAGTCTGCAGATCTCTTCACCCATTTTATGTCATGGGCATAGAAAGTGTACTCTAAAGATTCAGAGTCAAGAGGTGGAAATTATTATTATTATTTACAGTATTTATATAGCACCATTAGTTCCATGGTGCTGTACATGAGAAAGGGGTTACATACAGAGTTATAGATATAATTTACAGTAAACGAATTTACAATGACAGACTGGTACTGAGGGGAGAGGACCCTGTGCTTGCAGACTTACATTGTATGGGATAATGGGGAAGAGACAGAAGGTCGGGGATGCAGCAGCTCTGGTGGGGGTGGTGAGGCGGCAGCTCGGGTGGTGGTGAGGCAGCAGAATGGTTATTGCAGGCTGTAGGCTTTCCTGAAGAGATGGGTTTTCAGGTTCGTCTGAAGGATCCGAGGGTGGTGGATAATTGGACGTGTTGAGGCATGGAATTCCAGAGGATGGGGGATATTCGGGAGAAATCTTGGAGGCGGTTGTGTGAGGAACGAATAAGTGTGGTGGAGAGTAGGAGATCTAGGGAGGATCAAAGATTGCGTGAGGGAAGATATTGGGAGATTAGTTAAGAGATATAGGGAGGGGACTGGTTGTGGATGGCTTTGTAGATCAGTGTTAGTAGTTTGAACTGGATTCGTTGGGGAATTGGGAGCCAGTGGAGGGATTTGCAGAGGGGAGAAACTGGGGAGTAGCGATGAGAGAGGTGGATTAGGCAGGCAGCAGAGTTGAGCACAGACTGGAGTGGTGCAAGAGAGTTAGCGGGGAGGCCACAGAGGAGGGTGTTGCAGTAGTCGAGGAGGGAGATGATGAGGGCATGCACAAAAGTTTTAGAAGATTGAAGGATGAGGAAAGGACAGATATTTTTGACTTGAAGACTACATGAGGTGGCAAGAGTTTGAACGTGCGGTTTGAAGGACAGGGCAGAGTTGAGAGTTACTCCAAGGCAGTGGATTAGACGTATGGGAGAGAGCGTGATGCCGTTTGCCATAATACATAGATCGGGTAGGGAAGAAACGTGAGGTGGAGTAAAGATGATGAGTTCAGTTTTGTCTAAATTGAGTTTTAGGAAGCAAAAGGTGAAGAAGGAGGATATGGCTGATAGGCACTCCGGGATTCTGGACAGCAGGGAGGTGACATCTGGGCCAGAGAGGTAGATCTGAGTGTCGTCCGCATACAGGTGGTACTGGAAGCCATAGGACTTTATGAGTTGTCCTAGGCCAAGGGTATAGATGGAAAAAAGTAGGGACCCCAGGACAGCGCCTTGAGGGACACCAACAGAGAGAGGGTGGGATGAGGAGATAGTGTGGGAGTGGGAAATGCTAAATGTGCGGTCGGAAAGGTATGAGGCAATCCAGGACAGGGCAAGGTCTTTGATGCCAAGGGAAGAAAGAATCTGTAGCAGCAGGCAGTGGTCGACTGTGTCGAAAGCAGAGGACAGGTCGAAAAGGAGGAGGATGGAGAACTGTCTCTTGGAAATCATCTGCACTGATGGCCAAATTTTTTCTCACTTTGATCCATGGCTGGACTAAGTTTGATCCGAGCATAAATGAAACCCTCGTCAACAGATGTTAACCCCTT